>NC_134358.1:276863694-278063694 GCF_048569485.1 Anomaloglossus baeobatrachus
ATGGTCAGTTGCATGAAATAGAGTCTCTGAAAAAAGACTATCAGCTTTAGCATGGTGTCTCGGCACAAAACAGGACTTAGACCCGGCATGGAATGCAAGTACCTGTGCAAAGAGGCTTTTCACACTAAGTGTGGGAGCATGCGCTGTATCCCGAAATGAAGACTTAGCGTCAGGAATGGCACAGTCAGGCTGAGTATACTCACTAGGCGAAACACTGTAGTTAGGCTGCATCTGGGGTAAATCGGCACACGCATGCGCACTAGCTGCCTCTCCACACTTACACGTGGAGGAGAAATTGCTCTTCGGGTGTGGACTTGGAGAAGCTGTCTATGAACAGAAGGAAAAGCTAAAGGAAGCCTCACTTTCTATCCCTCCGAATTATCAAATGCAGCAATGAATTCCCTGAGTTTGCTATAACATTAGCGTAGCAAAATGTGCATGAGGGTGTCCTGCACAGGTGCTAGAAATAGCTTGGCACCAGTGGGACAATAAAGAATACAACAGCCAGTTCTATGATGCCACTAAATGGCAGTATTTTTTGCTATCATTATAGCTTATTAAAAACAGAGCAGGAGGGTGTCCTGCACAGGTGCTAGAAATAGCTTGGCACCAGTGGGACAATAATGGAATACAACATCCAGTTCTATGATACCACTAAATGGCACTATTTTTTGCTATCATTATAGCTTATTAAAAACAGAGCAGGAGGGTGTCATGCAGAGGTGCTGCACATAGATTTGCACCAGTGGGGCACTAATGGAGTACAACAGCCACTTCTTGTATGCCACTAAGTTTACTCAATTTTTGGTATTATAATGTCTTAGTAAGTAACAATGAGTTTGAGTGTGCAATGCAGGCAGAGGTGCTGCAAATATCTTTGCACTAGTGGGACTATACAGAAGTCCAACAGCCACTTTTAGGATGCCACTAAGTTCACTCAGTGTTTGCTAGTATAATGGCTTAGTAACTATGAGTTTGAGTGTGCAATGCAGGCAGACGTGCTGCAAATATCTTTGCACTAGTGGGACTATACAGAAGTCCAATAGCCACGTTTAGGATGCCACTAGGTTCACTCAGTGTTTGCTAGCATAATGGATTAGTAACAATGAGTTTGAGTGTGCAATGCAGGCAGATGTGCTGCAAATATTTTTGCACTAGTGGGACTATACAGAAGTCCAATAGCCACATTTAGGATGCCACTAGGTTCACTCAGTGTTTGCTAGTATAATGGCTTAGCTACAATGAGTTTGAGTGTGCAATGCAGGCAGACGTGTTGTAAATATCTTTGCACTAGTGGGACTATACAGAAGTCCAATAGCCACGTTTAGGATGCCACTAGGTTCACTCAGTGTTTGCTAGTATAATGGCTTAGCTACAATGAGTTTGAGTGTGCAATGCAGGCAGACGTGCTGCAAATATCTTTGCACTAGTGGGACTATACAGAAGTCCAATAGCCATGTTTAGGATGCCACTAAGTTCACTCAGTGTTTGCTAGTATAATGGCTTAGTAACAATGAGTTTGAGTGTGCAATGCAGGCAGACGTGCTGCAAATATCTTTGCACTAGTGGGACTATACAGAAGTCCAATAGCCACGTTTAGGATGCCACTAGGTTCACTCAGTGTTTGCTAGTATAATGGCTTAGCTACAATGAGTTTGAGTGTGCAATGCATGCAGACGAGCTGCAAATATCTTTGCACTAGTGGGACTATACAGAAGTCCAATAGCCACGTTTAGGATGCCACTAGGTTCACTCAGTGTTTGCTAATATAATGGCTTAGCTACAATGAGTTTGAGTGTGCAATGCAGGCAGACGTGCTGCAAATATCTTTGCACTAGTGGGACTATACAGAAGTCCAACAGCCACGTTTAGGATGCCACTAAGTTTCCTCAGTGTTTGCTAGTATAATGGCTTAGTAACTATGAGTTTGAGTGTGCAATGCAGGCAGACGTGCTGCAAATATCTTTGCACTAGTGGGACTATACAGAAGTCCAATAGCCACGTTTAGGATGCCACTAGGTTCACTCAGTGTTTGCTAGTATAATGGCTTAGCTACAATGAGTTTTAGTGTGCAATGAAGGCAGACGTGCTGCAAATATCTGTGCATTACTGGGACTATACAGAAGTCCAATAGCCACGTTTAGGATGCCACTAAGTTCACTCAGTGTTTGCTAGTATAATGGCTTAGTAACAATGAGTTGGAGTGTGCAAAAAGCAGGAGGGTACAGTGGCAGGGTTGTGGGTCTCTTGGTAGAGGAAAGGAAGCCTGCCTTTCTATCCCTCCTAATAGGGAAATGCAGCGAGAAAATCCCTGACCTTAGCTACACAGACGCTGTCATCTTGTGTAGCTGTTCAACTCTGTTTTCAGGACCTGTCACCTATGGCTCTGAGCCTGCCGGTATGAGCCCTTAAAAGGACTGATAGAAAGTGCTATCCCTATGCTGTCCAGCGCTGTGTATATAGCGTATACAGCTGTATCGGCGATAGGACTCAGGATGGAGCTGCGCCAGTGATGTCTGACACCAAGGACGCAGAGGAGATAATGGCGTCCGGACGGGCAGATACTCGTTTTTATAATGCAGGGACATGTGACATGGACATTCTATCACACATGCCGTTGCTTCTCTGGCTAAAAGTCCACTTAGCTGTGTGTTTTCTGGGATTGGCTGACATGCTGGCCCTCCCCACAAGACGTGCGCGCTTAGGGAAGGAAGACAAGGAAAAAAAAAAATGGCGATCGCCATTATCCAAACAGCAGTGATCTGAATGCGCTGTTCCCGCACACTATACACTGAAATGTCATAATAGTGTGAGTCACAGAGTGACTTACACTATTACAGCGGAATGCCAGCTAGGAATTTGCTGTTTTTTTTGCTGCTAGAATCGTTCTCGAACGTATCTAGAACTATCGAGCTTTTGTAAAAAAGCTCGAGTTCTAGTTCGATCTAGAACAGCCCCCAAAATCACTCGAGCCGCGAACTGGAGAACCACGAACCGCGCTCAACTCTAGTAATCATTATGTACTTGTCCTGAGGAAAGGGGCAGAGACCCCTGAACCGCGTAGACTTGTACTACTTCAATAAATGACGTGAAAATTATTCTTTGGATTCAAAGATGATAAGCGCGGCGATGATCCCCAATTTTCCTTAGAAGTTTCCGTTCCTATATGATGGGTCCGCAGCTGTCTCCCTCAGCCTCAATGCTCAATCAGGTGTTGTGACTGTCTCACAACATCTATAGGTGAGTGCACCTTATAATCTTCTTATTGTTGTTTATCGGTTAAAACCCTATGCACCTGTCTTTCTCTCACTACTTCTTAGATTCCTAATCTTGGGCTTGATGACAGCTGTGATTTTTTTGACAACACATCTAATGAATGCACCAATTCTGTGGTGGCTGTGGGCTGGAGAGGTACAATAGCCATAGGCCTCCACAACCTGAGAATATCAGCCCTCAGATGTCCGCTTTACCTTTGCTTGGTATCAGATTTGTGGGAACATCACAGTTTTTGTTAATTATATATTTAAATAATTATAAAAGAAAATGCATTGCGTCCCTTTTTTTGATACACAGCCAAGATAGGGCACACAGCTGGGGGCTGCAGCTTCTAGCTGTCTGCATTATCTGTACAGGATATCAAAATACAGTGAACCCTGCACCATTTTTTCTAATTATTTATTTATTTTTAGACTCCACTTTGGAGACCTAGACAGCTATTGTGACTGCAGTCACAGACCCTGTCACAAAGGATGGGCAGGAGAATCAGTGCATATTCATAAGGAATAATGAGTTGACCAGGAAGCAGTTTTAGAGCTGAGGGGGAACTCAGTAAGTATAACTCTCCTGCTTTAACCCCTTCACGACCATGGATCGTAATGGTACATCCTTTTTTAATGTCACTTAATGACCAAGGGACATACCGTTATGCTCTAACAATCGCGGGGGCACAGGTGTCTGTGCTCCCATGATCGTGGCCAGTTGCTTGGCTTACCTGACAGCTGAACCACTGCTCCTGCAGCCAGGGATTGTGCCTACACCATCCCTGGCTACCTAACACCCTAATTGCCAGGATCAATACCGTTTGTGATACTTAGGGGACTGAGAGAGGGATTGCCCTCCCTCTTCCCCCCTGTCAGAACCCAACTGATGTGATTGCAAGGGCCCGATCATTGTCATCGAGACCTGAGGTTGTCATCATGACTTCCGGGTCACCTGAATACTGGGAGTCTATGGAGAGCCTGTGTGATCATGCCTGCAACATAATCACACACACTCTCTCAGTTCAGCGCTGATAACTGTGATGTCCTGCAGTGATCAAGCATTGCGAACATTGCAGCTGTGATCAGAGCACTGTGGGGTGCTGTTCCATAAAGGGACTAAGTGAAAAAGTAAAAAAGTTTAAAAAGTGTTAAAATATTAAAAAAAATCTGAAAAAAACACAAAAAAATAAAAAAATTCCAATAGTTATATTTGTGCAAAAAAATAAAATAAACACACATTTGTGCTATTGCCACATCCGCAACAACCTGAGCTATCAAATTGTCATACTAGTTAACCGCTTCAGTGAACATGGTAAAAACTAAATAAAAAACATAGCAAAAACTATGTATTTTCAACATATAGCTGGCAAACAAGTGAATTAGAACGTGATCAAAAAGTCATATATAAAACAAATGGTACCACTAAAAACGTCATCTTTTCCCATAAAAAACAAGCCACCATACAGCTCTATCTGCCAAAAATAGAAAAGGTATAGCTCTCAGAATGCAACAATGCCAAAACTGTTTTTTTTTCCTACAAAATTGGTTTTATAGTATAAAATGGCAAAGCAAAAAAAAAACTTTATATATGGTATTGTAATCTTACCGACCTGAAGAATAAAGCTATCTTATCAATTTTGTTGCATAGTGAATGGCATAAAAAGAAAATAAAACTGTTTCTTCTTGAGTCTGCCTCATAAAAGGTTGAATAGAAAGCAATCAAAAATTATTATATGACCAAAATTGGTAACAATAAAAACTCCAACTCATCCCGTAAAAAATAAGATCTCACAAGGCTGTCAACAGAAAAATAAAAAACTTTAGCCTTCAAAATCCTGTGATCCTGAGAGAGAGAGAGAGAGAGAGAGAGAGGGAGCGAGGGAGAGAGAGAGAGAGAAAGAGGGAGGGAAAGAGAGAGAGAAAGAGAGGGAGGGAGGGAGAGAGAGAGAGAGAGAGAGAGAGAGAAAAGAAAAAAAGAAAAAAGGTATCCGGATCGTGCACCCAGGATCCTGGTACTGGTCGGACTCGGATCGGAATCTCGAACCGTGCAGATCAGGATTTTTCAGATCCGGGTCCGCTCAACACTACCTGTGACACAAAAAAGTCTTTATTTTTTAAAGTATGGAAATCAAAAAAAGGTCTGTGGAGCCTCTGTTAGGAGTCTCAACACAGAAAATAGCCAGATATCCCTCCGGGAAGGACCTAGCTAAGGAGTGTCTCTTTTTAGGAGACCACCATAACCACCAGATTAAGTGGCCCTTTTAGTCAATATCCAACTCTTTGACGAGTTTCAAGATATGACAAGAAAAATACCAAGGCCAGGTAACCATCCACAGACAGCTCTTTCGGGGTATTGCCCCTCATCAGTGTGGAGTAGGCAAAGAGTTGGATATTGACTAAAAGAGCCACTTAATATGGTGGTTTAGGTGGTCTCCTAAAAAGAGCCACTCCTTGGCCAGAGGGATATCTGGCTATGTTCTGTGTTGAGACTCCTTACAGAGGCTCCACGGACCTTTTTTTTTGCATACTTCCCAGAGAGCAATGCACCTAAGATTTTTACTGTTTTGAGCGCCTTTGTTGTCAGCCGACAGTGTTTTCTCTTGCTAGTCTCCCCGAGATCAGTGATTGTTTTGTCTTTTTTATTTTTTAAAGAGCATTTTTAGTGTGGTAGTTGCCAAACCTAAAGAAATATAAACCTGATATTGATAATAGTACTGACCAGCGGAATAAAGCGACCTAATCACCTATACCACAAGGGAACAGCATAAAAATAAATAAAGCCATTTCTTTAACAGCTATTGTTTTGTTCATTCTGCTTCTAAAAGATTGCTGCAGCTCATATTTATCTTGCACTCCACGCTGAGCATTTGCACTGGATTATGTGTAAGGTTGCGTGCCCACCATCAGGAATAGAAGCATATTGGATGAAGTGTCTTTTCACTGAGTCCAAACCGCTACATTGTGTGGTACAAGCACAGTGGATGGATTTATAGAAATCCCATGTCCTTTGTGCTTTTTTTCTCCTATGCGTAAACTGACATGCAGCGCTGCTTCCCTAGATGCAGCATGTCAATTTATCCTGCAGAGACAGAAGTGTCCTTAGCTTGGAAAACAGACTCTGCTACCTCATTAGTGAATAGATCTGTCATGGGTTTCACCTAAATTTCGGAGATGTAGATGAATGTAAGCACTCAACATAGAACACAAGATACAGTCATATGAAAACGTTTGGGCAACCCTATTAATGTTAACCTTTTTTCTTTTTAACAAATTGGGTTTTTGCAACAGCTATTTCAGTTTCCTATATCTAATAACTAATGGACTCAGTAATATTTCTGGGTTGGACCTTCTTCCAAAATGTAACTGGCTTGTCCAAATGTGCTTTTGCATACCTCAGGTGACTCTGTTTGTGGTGTGATTGCCGAAATGGCTTCTTTTGCATCACTCTCCCATGCAGCTTCTCCTTGTGCAACGTGCGCTGTATTGTTGACCGATGCACATTGACACCATCTGCAGCAAGAAGAAGCTGCAGGTGTTTGGAGGTGGTCTGTGGATTGTCCTTGACTGTTCTCACCATTCTTCTTCTCTGCCTTTCTGATAATTTTCTTGGCCTGCCACTTCTGGGCTTAACAAGAACTGTACCTGTGTTCTTCCATTTCCTTACGATGTTCCTCCCAGTGGAAACTGACAGTTTAAATCTTTGAGACAACTTTTTGTATCCTTCCCCTGAACAACTATGTAATATTCTTTGTTTTCAGATCATTTTAGAGTTGTTTTGAGGAGCCCATGATCCCACTCTTCATAGGAGATTCAAATAGGAGAACACCTTGCAAGTGGCCACCTTAAATACCTTTTCTCATGATTGGATACACCTGCCTATGAAGTTCAAAGCTCAATGAGGTTACAAAACCAATTTAGTGCTTTAGTAAGCCAGTGAAAAGTAGTTAGGAGTGTTCAAATAAAAAAATTGATAAGGGCGCCCATACTTTTGCACTGCTCAAATTTTGTTTAAATGCGAATTGCACATTTTCTGTTAGTACAATAAACCTAATTTCAATCCAGAAATATTACTGAGTCCATCAGTTATTAGATATATGAAACTGAAATAGCTGTTGCAAAAACACAATTTGTTATAAAGAAAAAAGGTTAACATTAATAGGGGTGCCAAAACTTTTTCATATGACTGTAAATGTGAACTGATTCAAAATGTTCTTTACCAAAATTGTCACCAAATAGCAATCAACTCAACCCGCAAAAACACTGGACCTGAGTCCCCACTCAGGTCCATCATTGGCTACTGAAAATAAAGGGGGCTTCCACGTTACTGATAGCACAAAAGCTCTCTAAAAACAATATGGCTTCCCACTCAAAAAAAGGAATCCAGCAAAATCTGTGCTCCCAATCTAAATGCCTCCCTCTCTGCTGAGCCCCACAATGTGCCTAAGGCCTCTTTCACACGTACATGCCTCCGGTACGTGTTTGCAATTTTCTCACGTACCGGAGACACGTACACACGTAGACCTAGGTATTCCTATAGTTTTGGACACACGTAAGTATTTGCGCACGGAACGTGTGTCCGTTCCGCACTTACATGTGTCCGTGTGTTTCTCACACTGACATGTCCATTTTCTCTCACACGGAGAACGCAAACATGTCACACGTAATGCAAATGGAGCACACAGATGTGTTCCATGTGACACGCACCAAAGAGAAGACATGTGTCTGTGAGGAAAAAAAACAAACCTTTACTCACCTTCTCCAGCCCTCCTGTTTCTGCCGCTGCTGTCACTTGCTTTAGACCGCCGCTCATTATGCTCATTGCATATTCACTTCACTGCGGCTGGAAGCAGCAGCAGCGGGGAGTCTGCAAGACAGGAGAACGAAGATCAGCACCACGGACAGCGACGCCAGGTACAGGTGAGTAGAAAGTTCCCGTTCTCCATGTGTTATCACGGATAACACATGGAGAACACACGTGTCCGATACACATGTCACACCGAGGGCAATACGCACCTTTGACACGTCCGTGAAAAACATGCGTGATTTTCACAGACATGAAAAAGAGGCCAAAACCACAGTTAGCATCCACATGTTTAGAATTGTAGTGTAAGTTTACAGAAGCATGAGCTTTACACAATGTACGGGCACTACAATGTAGTGGCCATAAGGGCTTATTTGCAGTTTTTAATTCTGCAACATTAACGGTGTTTGACACCATGAGTGTTTTCCAGAGACTAAATAATCACTACTACCGTTGATGTACAGTATTCCCAGAGGGATGCAATATCCAAATTTTTTTCACTTGAAAGGGTTTTCTTCTATTCGTACACTTAGGGGTTCTGCAAATGCAGTCCTCAAACTAGATTAGGGAAATCTGTGCTCCAAATATCAAATGGTGCTCCTTCCAGTCTGAGACTTGTGGTGCGGCCAAACAGTACTGTATGGTCACATGTTGACTATTGACATGTTCAGGAGAAATTGTTTAACACATTATGGGGTCTTTTATACTTATTCCCTTTGTAAAAATTGTAAATCTAGGGTTAAAACAACAGTTTAGTGGTAAAAATTGAATTATTTTTGTTCACCTCCCAATAGTATACATTTTTGTGACACACTTGTTGTATCAATATGCTCACTAAATCCCTGAATTCATTGTTGGGTGCAGTTTGTAAAATGGGGTCACTTGTAGGTGGTTTATGCTGTTCTGGCACCTCAAGGGCTCTGCCAATGTAACATGGCATTCTCACACCATTCTAACTAAATATGCACTCCAATAGAGTACTCCTTTCATTCTTTGTACTGTGCCTCAAAAGTAGTTTTTGACCACATATGGGATACTGGCATACTTAAGAGAAATTGTTTAACACATTGAATGTTTCAATATCTCCTGTTACCCTAGTTAATTTAAAAAAAATTGGCGTTAATGCAACATTTTTGAGGTTAAAAATGTATTTTTGCGTTTTCACAGGTCAACGTTATAAAATTCTGTGAAGCCCCTGGGGGTTTTAGGTGCTCACTAACCATCTAGAAAAATTGATTGAGAGGTCTAGTTTCCAAAAAGGGGTCACTTGTGGGAGCGCTTCATGGTTTAGGGACCTCAGGGGGTCTCCAAATGCGCCATGGCAAACCACTAATGATTCCAGCTATCTTTGCTTTCAAAAATTCAAATGGCATTCCTTCCATTCCGAGGCCTATTGTGCTCCCAAACAATTGATTTCCATATATGAGGTATCTGCATACTCAAAAAAAAAAGCACAATACATTTATGGGGCATTTTTTCTTGATACCCTTTTGAAAAAAGCTACCTGGTTAAAGTAACAATTTTGGGGTATTTTCTTTTTTTTATTTTCACTGTTCAACATTATAAACGTCTGTGAAACCCCCGGGGGTTAAAGGAGGTCACCAAACAGCTTTATTAATTTCCTGAAGGGTCTAGATTCCAAAATAGGGTCACATTTGGGGAGCTCCATTGTTTAAGGCCCTCAGGTGGCCTCCAAGTGAGACATGGCATCCGCTAATGATTGCAGCTAATTTTGCTAACAAAAATTCGAATGGCGCTCCTTCCCTTTCAAGCTCTGCCGTGCACCAAAACAATTGATTTCCACCACTAATAAGACATCAGCTTACTCAGGAGAAATTGCACAATAAATTTTATGATTCATTTTTTCCTGATACTCTTGTGAAAATGCAAAATTTTATGGTCAAAATAACATTTTTGTGTAAAAAAGTAAAATTTTATTTTTTTCCTTCCACATTGGTTTTGTTCTTGTGAAGAACCTAATGGGTTAATAAACTTCCTGAATGTGGTTTTAAGCAGTGTGAGGTGTGCAGTTTTCAAAATTGTGTAAATTTGGGGTATTTTATATAATTTAGGCTACTCAAAGTCACTTCAAATGGAATGTGGTAAATTTTGTTGGAAAAATGAGAAATTGATGACGAACTTTGAACCCTTCTAAGTTCCTAAAAAAAACATTGTAACAAAAATTGTGGTGGTGTAAAATAGACATGTGGGAAATGTTATTTAGTAACTATTTTGTGTGACATAACTCAGATTTATGGGAATCAAATTCCAAAGTTCAAAAATTTCAAAACTTTCAAAAATGTCACCAGATTACCAAAATTTTCAGAAATATGAGCAAAAAGTATCAGCTTAAATATACATCTATCATGAAGTACACTGTATGTCATGAAAAAAAAATGTTAGAAGCACTGGGATCCGTTGAAGCATTCCAGAGTTATAACCTGTCAAAATAAAACTGGTCAAAATCGTAAAAATTGGCCGGGTCAAGAAGATGTTTTCAAGGCCGAGGGGGAAGGGGTTAATGACTGTACATTATTTTTTTGTTTGTTTTCACTGTGCTGTGCCTCGCTCTCACAGTAATGCCAGTAGCAAAGATGCTATGGCATTACTGTGATTGGCAAGCAATTCCAGCATGTATAATGGTACAAAATTATGCACCAAACATGTTGGAATGGGACTAAAAACTCACACGGCAAATACCAAAATGCTCATGGAGTAATGGATATTCTAAATACTGTGCTACACTCCATATAGGTCCTAGGTCATCTCTCCCAGTTACTGCAGACTTGCCTCGGTAGCCCTTGGTCATCCACGCACATTACTGATCTGAGCAGTAGACATGTGCAGCTAACAGATGTGGGTGGATCTCCAATCCACCCACATCTATTAACCCCTTAGATAGTGCTGTCTAACTTAAACAAAGTGTCAACACCCACTTTAAGGCTCCTTTCAGACGTCCGTGTTTCAGGTATGTGTGACATCTATTTTTAAAACGGATGCCACATGTACCATGTGGAACCGCATGTACACATGGAGACATGTCCATATTTTCTCCAGCAGCATGGGTGTCACACAGATCACACACTAATGTGATCCATGTGACATCAGTGTGACATGTACCGGAGAAAACACGTTTCTTTGAAACTAAATTATTTTCAATACTCACCTTTCTCCAACCTTGCTGTCTTCAACCTGCTGTCACTTGCCTCTGTCCTCCTGGCAACACCCATGCTAACCCAGGTGTCGCGACATTGACTTCATGGGTTCATCAGAGTTCATTGGAAACTGCTATGAACCCCTTATGTTACTACTGCAAAACCCTACCGCTGGTTTCACTGGGGTGTCGTCAGGAGGTCATCCGAGTTCATTTGATACTCCGAAGAATCTGTAATAACTTATGCAGCCCCACACACTTCCAATGGTGCCCCTGTGGTGACCTGGGCTGACCTTATGAGGTCCAGGTCACTGCAGGAAAGCACACACAATAGTGTTTGTTCCCCCAGGGACTGCTCTCACAATCAATGGGGAATGCTCGGTTCTCCATTGAATGTGCAAGCAGTATGAGATCGATTTGCTTCCCCCATTTGGATTATAATGGACAAGAATTAAGGCTTCAACAGGTATGTAAATAAATTGGAAAATAGTGTGTCTCTTGTCTTTATTTATTGAATAATTTTCTCTTTTTATGTCTTTTCAGGTTCACTTTTGGGGAATGTCATGGGACCTCACAATGGATTACGGCTGAGCTTTTGTAGTTTTTATAAAACAAATAAATTGGTGAACGAGGGCTAGAGTCAGGGTTTTTTGTTTAAATAAACATTTTTATTCTCTACTGGATTAGTAATGGGGGTGTCTGCTAGACGCCACCCATAACTAATACCAGGGCTTGATGTTAACTGGAGCTGGCATCAACCTCACAAATATTACCTCATTTGCACCGCATTTATTTATTCCAAATAAAGGATTTTTGCGGGTTTGTGTTTATTTACACTACAGTTCAAAAGTTTGTGGTCACCCAGACAATTTTGTCTTTTCCTTGAAAAATTGTACTTTTATTTATCAAATGAGTTGCATAATGAATAGAAAATATAGTCCAGACATTGAGTAGGTTAGAAATAATGATTTTTATTTGAAATAATAATTTTCTCCTTCAAACTTTGCTTTCGGCACAGAATGCTCCCTTTGCAGCAATTACAGCTTTGCAGACCTTTGGCATTCTAGCTGTTAATTTGCTGTGGTAATCTGGAGACATTTCACCCCATGCTTCTAGAAGCCCCCTCCCACAAGTTGGATTGGCTTGATGGGCACTTTTTGTGTACAATACGGTCAAGCTGCTCCCACAACAGCGCAATAGGATTGATATCTGGTGACTGGGCTGGCCACTCCTTTACCGATAGAATACCAGCTGCCTGCTTTTTCCCTAAATAGTTTATTATTATTATTATTATTATTATTATTATTATTTATTATTATAGCGCCATTTATTCCATGGCGCTTTACAAGTGAAAGAGGGTATACGTACAACAATCATTAACAGTACAAGACAGACTGGTATAGGAGGAGAGAGGACCCTGCCCGCGAGGGCTCACAGTCTACAGGGAATGGGTGATGCATAATTTAGAGGTGTGCTTCGGTTCATTGTCCTGTTGTAGGATGAAATTTTCTCCAATCAACCGCTGTCCACAGGGTATGGCATGGTTTTGCAAAATGGAGTGGTAGTCTTCCTTATTCAAAATCCCTTTAACTTGTACAAATCTCCCCCTTTACCAGCACAAAAGCAACCGCAGACCATCACATTACCTCCACCATGCTTGACAAATGTATCAGGCACTCCTCCAGCATCTTTTCAGTTTTTCTGCGTCTCACAAATGTTCTTCTGTATGATCCAAACAAATCAAACTTCGATTCATCTTTCCATAACACTTTTTTCCAATCTTCCTCTGTCCAATGTCTGTGTTCTTTTGGCCATATTATTATTTTCCTTTTATTAGCCAGTCTAAGATATGGCTTCTTTTTCTTTGACACTCTGCCCTGAAGGCCAGCATCCCTGAGTCGCCTCTTCACTGTAGACATTGACAGTGGCATTTTGCAGGTACTATTTAATGAAGCTGCCAGTTGAGGAGCTGTGAGTCGTCGATTTCTCAAACTAAAGACTCTAATGTACTTATGTTGTTGCTCAGTTAGGCAGCGGGGCCTCCCACTTCTCTTTCTACTCTGATTAGAGCCTGTTTGTGCTCTCCTCTGAAGGGAGTAGTAAACACTGTTATAGGAAATCTTCAGTTTCTTGTTAATTTCTCGCATTGAATATCCTTCATTTCTAAGAACAAGAATAGACTGTCGAGTTTCACATGAAAGTTCTCCTTTTCTGGCCATTTTGAGAGTTGGATGGAACTAACAAATGTAATGCTCCAGATTCTCAACTAGATCAAAGGAAGGTCAGTTTTATAGCTTCTCTAATCAGCAAAACTGTTTTCAGCTGTGCTAACATACTTGCACAAGGGTTTTCAAGGGATTTGTAAATATCCATTAGCCTTCTAACACAGTTAGTAAACACAATGTACTATTAGATTACTAGAGTGAGGGTTACTGGAAATTGTCCTCTATACACCTATGTAGATATTGCATTAACAACCAGACATTTGCAGCTAGCATAGTCATTCACCACATTAACAATATATAGAGTGTATTTCTGCTAAATTTAATGATAGCATCATTGAAAAAAAAATGTGCTTTCCTTTCAAAAATAAGGAAATATCTAAGTAACCCTAAACTTTTGAACTGTAGGATACTTTCACTTACAGATTAGTGATGGGGTGTCTCATAGACGCCTGCGATCACTAAGCTAGGGCTTAGTAGCAGCTGTGGGCTGTTATTAACTCCTTATTACTCTGATAGCCACCACACCAAGGCATGGATGTGCCCCTTCTAGGGCGGCTGTGGGCTGCTATTGTCAGGCTAGAAAGGGACAAAAAACATGGTCCTTCCCACCGTAATAATATCAGCCCCCAGTTGTCTGCTATACTTTGGCTGCTTTAAGTAAAACAGAGGGGATTCCCATATCATTTTTGTTTTTTAAATAAAAAAAAATAAAAAATTAGCTTGAGATGTCCTCTATTTTTAATAATCAGCTAATGTACAGCAGAAAGCTGAGGGTTGCAGCTCATAGCTGCTGCTGTTCCTGTGCTGGATATGAAAATTGGGGGTAAACCACATCATTTTTTAAATTAAAAAATAAAAATGATGTAAAACAGCTGACCAAGCTAGCTATCTCTATATCTATTGAGCTATTCTATTTGTTTTTTCTGTCTATTTTATATGTTCTTTTTTATTTTCTTTCTTTATATCTCTGTCTATCTTTCCATCTACCTCTATCTATCTATCTATCTATCTATCTTTCTATTTTATCTGTTCTTCCTATCTATTTTATCTGTTCTATCTTTTTATATATATATATATCTAAAATTTTTCCGGCTTTGCCCATGTTTTACACATTACAAAACCATTTATTACAGTATCACACAGATGTTACATGTATAACACACGTATGGCAATACCGGTACGTGTGGCTGTACCTGTTTAAACACGGATGTCTGAAAGAGGACTAACAAAGTATAGCGGGACTAGTATTGTAAATTAAAAAAATGTTTAAAAACAGGTTTTAAAAATATTAAAAAATAAAAAAAAATTAAAGGTTCAAATCACCCCCTTATTGCCCCATTGAGAATAAAACAATAGAAAAAAAATGTTTGGTATTGCAGATTTCAGACATGCCAGATCTATCAAAATATAAACTCAATTAATCTGATCGGTAAACGGGGGTGGCGAGAAAAAAATTGCAAACAACAAAATTACCTTTTTTAAGATGCCATGACATTGAATTAAAATGCAATAACAGACGATCAAAACAGGGCATAATGCAAAAATATTATAATTAAAAATGCCAGTTCACTTTGTAAAAAATAAGCCATCATTGAGCACCTGATCCCCAAAAATAAAAACGCTACAGGTCTCGGAACACGGCGACAAAAGCATCATTCTTTTTTCTTACAAACTTCTAAACTTTTTTTCACCACTTAGGTAAAAGTAAGAGTGTACATGTTTGGTATCTGAAAAACTCGTTCTGACCTAGTAAATCATAATTCTAGTTCAGTTGTACTATATAGTACACATGGAAATAAAAAAACTCCAAAATTATTGTGCACTTCGTGAATTTTTTTCCCGTTTTTAAGTACACTATCTGGTACAACTAATGTTTAATTCAAAAGTAAAACTTGTACAGCCTCATAGGGCCATATTGATGGAAAAAAATTAAAAAAGGTATGGCTCTTGGAAGAAGGAAAGGAAAAAACAAAAAATAAAAAATTGCCGGATGGTAAAGAGGTTAACTTTATGCCTTTTAGACATCATTTTATTTTCAACTTGCTAAACTGTTCACAGTATTATTGACCAGGGGTGCCCAAATGTTTGAGGTATTACTGGACTTGCCTTTGAAAGGGCTACAAGGACATATAAATAGTTTTGGATGTGAAATCAGGCTAACAAATTTGCTTAAATTTCAATAGTAGCATTTTTAAACAGTTTACTACTGCACTTATTTTATTTTTTTTATCATGTTTTTTTTATATGCAGTAAGACTTATCCATTAAATCTAATTCTTATTATACTTACTTTTTATTTACCGAGATACATGTAAGCAAGACCTGGGATAGGCAAAAATTTGTGTTTTTTTAAAAATATTACTTAAGAAAAACATTTAGTGTTTGTCTAAATAATGTTCTGAATTCTAAACGTGCACTAGTAGTGCACTCAATCAACATGTTTACTATTGTCCCTCTATACATCAAGGTAAAGTGGTATGGAACATCAATATCCAGTGGCACATAATGTTACTCATTAATGTCACACTCGCTTGTGATGGCACTGAGACAGATTGGAAAGAGATCTCCAAAGTGCAGTTAGAAAATAACCTACAAGAGGGCGATAGAGTAGTCATATGCTGTACAGTATCTGCAACAGGAGGTCTCGTCAATAGTACAGGAGTAAACAAATCGTAGTCAAGTGATCGCTAGTGGTCAGTAGCCAGGATGTTACGCATACAGCAGAAGGGCGAGACGGAGCCGAGTTAGGGTATGAGGCTACAGGTCAGAGGCCGGAGAGTCAAAGTAATGTACAGGGATGGAGAATAAACAGATTAGGTCTGGTATGAGAAAGATAGGACTTGGACAACAACTACAGACAGGAACAGGGAGTCAGGAAACGAGGGACGGATGAACAGCAGAGGGCACGGGTCAGGGCTGAGTAACAGAGAGGCAGGACAGATGAGCTTAACTTACAGGAGCCAAGCACGCACGCTGTAGAGCAGGAACTATTATTGGTGCTGTTCCGGAAGAGCAGTGCCAGGATATAGCGGCCTGTCCTCCGGAACCAGACAGAATAGAATTAACCCCTCCCATGACCTGTAACCTTGAGATATGATACCAGCAATGGCTCAACGGCAGCTGAGCTTGATATGGATCTTGACAATTACAATTCATAGTCAGTTTAGAATCATAAAAATACTAATTCCCTTCTTTATTAACAGAAGTACCCTGGAGCATTACTTTGTATGCCATTGCCTAATCAATGTGTTGTGTATATTTTTGGAGCATTTGAAAGAAAACAATAACTTGCAAGCGGACATTAAAGGTAATGTGGTTAGCTTTTAGAAATAAATAGAAAATGCAGCAGGTCATTGCTTCTGTATTTTGCTGTCGTTATTGTAAAAGCCTGGAAAAGGTGACATATCAGACTTGAAACATATGATGATATGTTTTGTTCTTTTTAACAAACTCGCTCCACAGTAGTTTATGATTTTCACATCTCATTGCACAGCAGATTTTTCAAATGGATTTTCCATTTTGCACATCAGCAGATTATCTACAGAGCATATTAACGGTTGTAATGGCTTCCTCATATACAGTATGTCTTTCTAAGTATTTTTGAAGAACAAAGCAAAATGAAAAATTCAATCCATTATAGAAACTTTATGGCATTTCAGCTTTTTCATATATTTCTACATTAGATGATTAGATTAGATGCATAGCTCAATGACCTAATGACTTCTGGATGGGCCACATGAATGACAATATAATATTGCTTTGATTATGATAAGAAAGTGTGGAATATCTTAAGCTGACCATACATAAGAAATGCTTATCTGCATATCTTGGAAAATAAAGCTAAATTTGGGTAACATAGATTTAAGATCAATCTATATCATATTGTATCATAAATTCATAGTTTTTAAAGTTGAAGGTAGAACAAGTCAACCAAGCTCAATCTGTAGCCTAATATGTTTATCGAGAAGAAAACAAGAACCTGTATGAGGAATATGCTAATTGCCCCAAATTAGGGGTAGAAATCTTTCATGACTCTACAGACGGCAATTATTCTAGTTCCTTGGATAAATACCCCATCACAGAATTTACTGCTCTTAAGCTGCAATGGTATATTTTGCACTTTTGTAATGAATCAACCATTACAACATAATATGTTAGATAGTACCATTGTCTTACTGCTATTGCAATAAAGAATCATTGCAATTATGATTAAACTTTCTTTCCTCTAGACAAGGAGGATGCCCCCTTGTCATTGTTGCATGCCTTGTTGTAAATAGTCAAGATGTTACTTTGGGACAGCAAGGGACAGGGGCTCATTTGCTGTTCTTTACACTATGGGACATTAGCCCATCCCTCATTTTCTGATTACCAATAATAGTGGAGACGCCAGAGTCCCGTGCCTTACTATACTCCTGAGAAATACTACTCTAATACCCCCTCCTCCCAGGGAGGGATGTGGCAGGAGTGAGATGGTAAAATAATAAGGAAAGACAAGGGAAAGCCAAAACTCTTACACAGTCCATAAACACAGGAATATACCAAGAGACCAATAGACCAAGAGAGACACAGGAGAAAACAAGAGCAGGAAGGTAGCAACAAAAATGCAACAAGGGTTAAATTCAAAACCACACACAGCAAGGGGTATCACATGAGATATTCTGTATAACCATCCCACCCTAGAGCAAGTAAGATAAACTATAGCTGGCATAGGTTTAAGGATCCAGCCACCATATATAGGAGGGGTGGTGATAAATAGAGGCTAACAAACAGAGTAGCAGAGATTAACTACTGCTATTCTGCATCTCAATTGACACACAGCAGGTCAATGCCTAAGTCTGCCTATGTAGATCAGACACCAGAGAAGTTATGAGTGTAAGGAGTGCTTTACACGCTGCAACATCACTAGCAATTGCTAGCAATGTTGAGAGTGATAACACCCGCCCCCATCGTACGGCCGATATCTGGTGCTTGCTGCCGTAGTGAACATTATCGCTACGGCAGCTTCACACGCACATACCTGGTCGGCGACGTTGCTGTGACCGCCGAACAATTCCTCCTTCAATGCGGAGGTGCGTTCAGCATCACAGCGATGTCACCGCGACGTCACTAAGCGGCCGGCCAATAGCAGCGGAGGGGCAGAGACTAGCGGAACATAACATCCCGCCCACCTCCTTCCTTCCGCATTGCCGGTGGACGCAGGTAAGGAGATCTTTGCCGTTCCTGCGGTTTCACACACAGCGATGTGTGGTGCTGGAGGAACGACAAACAACATCGTATCTGCAGCAGTAACGACATTATGGAAATGAACGATGTGACACAGATCAGCGTTTTTTTACGCTTTTGCGCTCGTTCATCGTCGCACCTAGGATTTACACGTTGCGATGTCGCTACCGGCACCGGATGTGCGTCACTAACGACGTGACCCCGACGATATATCGGTAGCGATATCACAACTTGTAAAGCCTGCTAAATCTAAAAAGAAAGAAAAATCTGTACAACGGAAATTCCTAAAAACTGTATAAATTGTATTAATGTTTGTAAGAATAACATGAAGAAACAGACACAGTCACAAGATTAAAAAATAACTTATATAGGAGGACCAGCAGGTGGCACACTCACTCCACAATCCAGTAATCAAGTGGTGGGTAGATGAAAACCTGAAGAGATAAAGTTTGCTGCAAAAAACACCATGAAAATGTCTCCTTTGTATCAAAAGGATATATATATATATATATATATATATATATATATATATATAAACAATAGCTGTTCAATTCTTAAAATAGCAGAGGATCTAAAGGCCCTGTCACACAGAGATAAATCTTTGTCAGATCTGTAGTTGCAGTGAAATCATGGACATATTGTTCCATTTGTACACAGCCACAAACCTGGCACTGATTGTCCACAATTTCACTGCAACCACAGATCTGCAGCAGATTTATCTCTGTGTGTGACAGGGTCTTTAGTGTATATGAAACAGCATAACATATAATACCAGGGAGACATAGATACGATGTCAATGCAAGCATCAACAATCTCTGTCAAGGTGAAAGATCAAATAAATATCTACTACCTGAGTTGTGGAGTGAGGATACAGAAACTGCGAAAAATCGAAACCTATAGGTCGGAGTTTCTGGATCCTCACCCCACAACTCAGGTAGTATATATATATATTTTTATATATATATATATATATATGTATATATATATATATATATATTTGACCTTGACAGAGATTGTTGACGCTTGTATTGACCTCGTATCTATGTCTCCCTGGTATTATATGTTATGCTGTTTCATATACACTTATATCCTCTGCTATTTTAAAAATTGAACAGCTATCGTATCTATATATATATATATATATATATATATATATATATATATATATCCTTTTGATGCACAGGAGACATTTTCATGGTGTTTTTTGAACCATACTTTATCTCTTCAGGTTTTCATCTAGTCACTAGAGATGAGCGAATCGGTCGCGGTTCGGCTCGAGCTTGGTTCGTCGACCGGAGGTCTAGTTCGAGTTCGGTTCAGCGAACCGGTTCGGTGAACCACTCGAACCCATAGGAAACAATGGGAGGCAATCACAAACATATAAAAACACCTAGAAAACACCCTCAAAGGTGTCCAAAAGGTGACAAACAACTAACAACACAACACAAACAAATGGGAAAGTGACAAGGACATATACTCATGCGAAAACAGAAGAGCTGGACAAGGAAAAAGAGGAGGAGACACAGATATAGGCATGGCATGCCCTTCTAAAATGATGTAAAACACTGAAAGGTGACTCAAAGCGGAGTCTCCCTTTTTTTTCTAAAAATTGGGCCACACAGACATCTCTTCAGTGGCATCACTTGTGCCCCAGTTATACACTTCACAGGTAGATTTGCATCAAGCACATTCAAAATTATGCCATCCTTAACCATCCCCGGGATGACACCGAGGTAGGTAGCAAAGTCTTTGCTGATCCCAGATCTGTTCATCTTGGATGATTTTTAGAAACACTGCAAGCAAGGGTTACTCCAAGCGGAGTCTCCCTTTTTTTCCAAAAATTGGGCCACACAGACACCCCTTCAGTCGCAGCACTTGTGCCCCAGTTGTACACTTCACAGGTAGATTTGCATCAAGCACATTCAATATACACAAGCATTTACTCTCCCCAGGATGACACAAGGGTAGTAAATTCCTTGTGGATCCATGACTTGTTCATTTTGATGAACGTTAGTCTGTCCACATTGTCACTGGACAGACGCGTGCGCTTATCTGTCAGCACACACCCAGCAGCCCTGAAGACATGTTCAGAGACAACGCTGGCAGCTGGACACAAGATCTGCAAGGCGTAAGTGGAGAGCTCTGACCATTTTTCAAGATTTGAAGCCCAAAATGAGCAAGGGTCCATATGAAAAGTAATGGCATCGATGTTCATTTGGAGATACTCCTGTATCATCCTCTCCAGCCATTGACTATGTGTCAGATTTGTTGTCTCTGGTGGCCTTGCAAAGGATGGTCTAAAAAAACTATGAAAGATTCAATAAAAATGCTGTTACCAGCACCAGATATGGTGCTGCTGGTACGGGTAGACTGTTGAAGATGACGAGACTGTCCCATGTTTGTCAAGATACAACTGGGAGATTCACTTCGTGCACCATAATTGTTTGGTGGAAAAGCCGAGCTAAGATCGAGTAACAGCTTTTGCTGATACTCCTGCATACGTGCGTCCCTTTCTATGGCTGGAATTGTCACAAAATTTGGACTTGTACCGGGGATCTAATAATGTGGCAAGCCAGTACTCATCATCACATCTAATTTTGACAATACGAGGGTCATGTTGGAGGTAGGGCAGCAAGAAGGCACTCATGTGTCTTGCGCAGCCATGCGGACCAAGTCCACGCTGTGTTTGTGGCATAGAGGTGCTAACCGTTCTTTCTTCCTCTGACATCTCCCCACAACCTCTTTCAACTGAAGTTTGACCAGGGTTTCCCTCATCCGCTGAGTCTTCCATGTCCATGGACAGTTCGTCCTCCATTTCTTCATGTTCTCCTGCACCTTCCTCAACATTTCGCCTGCTACCATGCGCACTTGTTGATCCCTGTCCCCCATTGTCCCATGCCTGCCGCGTTGGTGATGAGGAACGTCTGGACCTTTGTGATGTTGTTGTCACTTGTGTATATGAATCCTCCTGTAGTTCCTCCCCTTCCTTTTGTCCTACCCCCTGACTCCGAATACTGTTTAGCGTGTGCTCCAGTATGTAAATGAATGGAATTGTCATGCTGATAATGGCATTGTCAGTGCTAAACATATTCGTCGCCATGTCAAAACTGTGCAGAAGGGTGCATGGGTCCTTGATCTGAGACCACTCCATCAGGGTGATCTTCCCCACCTCTGCATCTCGTTGGCACAGGCTATACGTCATGACGTATTGCACCAGGGCTCAGCGGTGCTGCCACAGTCGCTGGAACATGTGGGAAGTCGAATTCCAGCGTGTCGGCACGTCACATTTCAGGCGAGGAACCGGCAGGCCGAAAGACTTCTGTAGCAATGCAAGTCGCTCAGCTGCGGCGGTTGAATGGCGGAAGTGAGCAGACAGTTTTCGTGCCCTGTTCAGAAGGCCATCTAGGCCGGAATAGTGTGTTAAAAATTGCTGGACAACAAGGTTCAACACGTGAGCCGTACAATGCACGTGTGT
Organism: Anomaloglossus baeobatrachus; assembly: GCF_048569485.1. Classification (NCBI taxonomy): domain Eukaryota; kingdom Metazoa; phylum Chordata; class Amphibia; order Anura; family Aromobatidae; genus Anomaloglossus; species Anomaloglossus baeobatrachus. The sequence goes on from NC_134358.1 coordinate 276,885,832, forward strand.
CACCTTGCCCAGGCGAAGGGTTGCACCCAGGTTTGCAGCATTGTCGCACATGGCCTTACCAGGCTGCAGGTTGAGTGGAGACAACCATTTATCAAACTCAGTCTCCAGAGCTGCCCACAACTCAGCAGCTGTGTGACTCTTATTTTCAAGACATTTCAAGCTATAGACCACCTGATGCCGTTGAGCTCTGCTGCCGGCATAGTAATAAGAAGTGCGTGATTCCTTCTGCGCAGTTAGAACGCTGGTGGCCTGACCAGGCAGGCTTGGGGCGGAAGTGGAGTACCCAGACAAGGTTGAGGAGGCACAAGCAGTGGAGGAACTTGGACAGACAGAGGATTGACACACAATTCGTGGGGACGGCAAGACTTGTGCAGCAGATTCTTCACCATCTATTACCATAGTTACCCAGTGCACAGTCAGCGACATGTAACGTCCCTGTCCATGCTTACTGGTCCAAGTATCGGTGGTGAAATGCACCTGTTCACACAAAGAGTTTCTCAAGGAAGCGGTGATATTGTGTGCACCTTTCTTAGAGAAGTAGTGGCGACTGGGCATCTGGTACTGGGGCACAGCGACAGACATAAGGTCTCTAAAATCCTGTGTGTCCATCTGGCGGAAAGGCAGCATTTCGGTAGCCAAGAGCTTGCAGAGGGATAAAGTCAACCTCTTAGCTTTGTCATGGGTCGCAGGTAATGGCCTTTTATTTGTCCACATCTGAGGGACAGAGATCTGGCTGCTGTGTGTAGACGGTGGTGAGTAGGGTGTCCCTGAAAAAATGCAGGTTTGTGAGGAAAGTGCAGGCGTAGACATGATGTTGCCTTCATCCAACGTTGGTGCTATCGATGTCTGAGAGAGCTGTACACACGCACTTGTTTCCCCTTCCAAACCAACTGACGACCTACCAAGCAAACTGCCTGTTGCGGTTACAGTGGTGGAAGTTGTGCGTGGAAAACCATGTGTGACGGCTATCCCCACAGTACTAGAAGATGAAGAGCGTGCAGATGCACTGGAAGGGGCAGGCGGTGGATGGTCCGCTCCGCTGTGCCGCATTTCAGCACAGTGTGCTTCCCACAGGGACATATGATATTTATTCATGTGACGATTCATGGAAGAAGTTGTCAAGCTGCTGAGGTTTTTACCTCTACTAACAGATTCCAGACAAATTTCACAGATCACATGATTTGGGCAATCCTTTGCAGGGTCAAACAAAGACCAGGCTAGGCAAGGCTTAGAGGACATGCAACCTGCTGAGCCACCCCGACTAGTGCTCAGAGGCAGAGTGGTGGCTGAGGATGCAGTTGTAGACGTGCTACCAGTACTCCTCCTCTGTCCAGGAAGGCGCAAGGTAACTTCTCGTCAGTTGCATCCTCCTCCACCGCCTCTGTTGACCTCCTCGAGTGCCTGACTGTGGGTTGACAGTAGGTGGGATCAAGAACTTCCTCATAAATCGTCGTGTTTGCACTCACCTCTCCCTCAAATTGAGCCTCTCCCTGGCCTTACCGAATATTTAAGTTGGCATCCCAATCTGGTATCTGCGTCTCATCGTCATCAGTATGTTCCTCATTGTCTATAACAACAGGTGTTACAGATTGTGAATAAAGGTCAACATAATGCTCAGAAACTTGGTCATCACGGCCTGAATCTGAGTCACAAAGGTTCTGGGCAACACTGCAGACCATTTCCTGGTCTGTACTCACTGTAGCTTGGGAGCAGACCTCTGATTTCCAGGCTATAGTGTGACTGAACAGCTCTGCAGACTCAGCCATCTCTGTTTCACCATACTGTGCAGGATGGATGAAGACTTGAGAGCTGGGAGAAAGCAAGTGTGATTGGGATGACAACTCAGAGGACTGGTTTTTTTTGGATGCGGTAGTTGAGGTGGAGGAGAGGGCACTTGTTGGACCACTTGAGATCCATTCAAGCATGTTCTTTTTTTGGGCATCATCTACCTTTGTTCCAGTTGTTCGTGTCCATAAAAAAGGGAGCACATCGGATTGTCCACGGAAAGTAGTAGACATCTTACTTTTGCTGGAAGATAGTCTATCTTCAGAAGATGTTAATGGAGCTTTGCCACCTTCCCCACAGACAAACCCTTTTTTTCCTTTTCCAACATGCCTCTTCCCCTTTCCACCAGCATCTGTCATTTTGCCACTCATTTTCATTGCGACAAGTTTGTCCATTTAAAATGTGGTAGTAAAAATTGAGAGGTGGTGTAGATTGCAGAGGTGGTCTAGCTTTATTGACAGCAAAAGAAACTACACAAACTATCCTTGACAATGCAACTATGGCCCTTAAACTGGCAGCACAATTTGCTATTATAATGGCTTAGTAAAAATGAGCTTGAGGTTGCAATGCAGAGGTGCTGGAAATTGCTTGGCACCAGTGGGACACTAATGAAGTCCAACAGCCACTTTTAGGATGCCACTAAGTTTTCTCAGTGTTTGCTATTATAATGGTTTAGTAAAAATGAGCTTAAGGGTGCTATGCAGAGGTGCTTGAAATTGCTTGGCACCAGTGGGACACTAATGGAGTCTGACAGCCACTTTTTGGATGCCACTAAGTTTTTCACAGTGTTTACTATTATAATGGGAGCTTGAGGGTGCAATGCAGAGGTGCTGGAAATTGCTTGGCACCAGTGGCACACTAATGAAGTTCAACAGCCGCTTTTAGGATGCCACTAAGTTTTCTCAGTGTTTGCTACTATAATGGCTTAGTAAAAATGAGCTTGAGGGTGCAATGCAGAGGTGCTGGAAATTGCTTGGCACCAGTGGGACACTAATGAAGTTCAACAGCCACTTTTTGGATGCCACTAAGTTTCCTCAGTGTTTGCTATTATAATAGCTTAGGAAAAATGAGCTTGAGGGTGCAATGCAGAGGTGATTGAAATTGCTTGGCACCAGTGGGACACAAACAGAGTCCGACCGCCACTTTTTGGATGCCACTAAGTTTTCTCAGTGTTTGCTATTATAATGGCTTAGTAAAAATGAGCTTGAGGGTGCAATGCAGAGGTGCTGGAAATTAGTTGGCACCAGTGGGACACTAATAGAGTCCGACAGCCACTTTTTGGATGCCACTAAGTTTTCTCAGTGTTTGCTATTATAATGGCTTAGTAAAAATGAGCTTAAGGGTGCAATGCAGAGGTGCTGGAAATTGCTTGGCATCAGTGGGACACTAATGGAGTCCGAAAGCCACTTTTTGGATGCCACTAAGTTTCCTCAGTGTTTGCTAATATAATGGCTTTGTAAAAAAGAGCTTGAGGGTGCAATGCAGAGGTGCTGGACATTACTTGGCACCAGTGGGACACTATTGGCGTCCGATAGCCACTTTTTGGATGCTACTAAGTTTTCTCAGTGTTTGCTATTATAATGGCTTAGTAAAAATGAGCTTGAGGGTGCAATGCAGAGGTGCAGGAAATTGCTTGGCACCAGTGGGACACTAATAAGATCCGACAGCCACTTTTTGGATGCCATTAAGTTTTCTCAGTGTTTGCTATTATAATGGCTAGTAAAAATGAGTTTGAGGGTGCAATGCAGACGTGCTGGAAATTGCTTGGCACCAGTGGGACACTAATGGAGTCCGACAGCCACTTTTAGGATGCCACTAAGTTTTCTCAGTGTTTGCTATTATAATGGCTTAGTAAAAATGAGCTTGAGGGTGCAATGCAGAGATGCTGGAAATTAGTTGGCACCAGTGGGACACTAATAGAGTCCGACAGCCACTTTTTGGATGCTACTAAGTTTTCTCAGTGTTTGCTATTATAATGGCTTAGTAGAAATGAGTTTGAGGGTGCAATGCAGAGGTGCAGGAAATTGCTTGGCACCAGTGGGACACTAATAGAGTCCGACAGCCACTTTTTGGATGCCATTAAGTTTTCTCAGTGTTTGCTATTATAATGGCTAGTAAAAATGAGTTTGAGGGTGCAATGCAGACATGCTGGAAATTGCTTGGCACCAGTGGGACACAAATGGAGTCCGACAGCCACTTTTTGGATGTCATTAGGTTTTCTCAGTGTTTGCTATTATAATGGCTTAGTAAAAATTAGCTTGAGGGTGCAATGCAGAGGTGCTGGAAATTGCTTGGAACCAGTGGGACACTAATGGAGTCTGACAGCCACTTTTTGGATTCTACTAAGTTTTCTCAGTGTTTGCTATTATAATGGCTTAGTAAAAATGAGCTTGAGGGTGCAATGCATAGGTGCTGGAAATTACTTGGCACCAGTGGAACACTAATGGAGTCCGACAGCCAGTTTTTGGATGTCATTAGGTTTTCTCAGTGTTTGCTATTATAATGGCTTAGTAAAAATTAGCTTGAGGGTGCAATGCAGAGGTGCTGAAAATTGCTTGGCACCAGTGGGACACTAATGAAGTCCAACAGCCACGTTTTGGATGCCACTAAGTTTCCTCAGTGTTTGCCATTATAATGGCTTAGTAAAAATGAACTTGAGGGTGCAATGCAGAGGTGCTGGAAATTAGTTGGCACCAGTGGGACACTAATAGAGTCCGACAGCCACTTTTTGGATGCCACTAAGTTTTCTCAGTGTTTGCTATTATAATGGCTTAATAAAAATGAGCTTGAGGGTGCAATGCAGAAGTGCTGGAAATTGCTTGGCACCAGTGGGACACTAATGGAGTTCGATAGCCACTTTTTGGATGCCACTAAGTTTTCTCAGTGTTTGCTAATATAATGGCTTTGTAAAAATGAGCTTGAGGGTGCAATACAGAGGTGCTGGAGATTACTTGGCACCAGTGGGACACTATTGGAGTCCGACAGCCACTTTTTGGATGCCACTAAGTTTTCTCAGTGTTTGCTATTATAATGGCTTAGTAAAAATGAGCTTGAGGGTGCAATGCAGAGGTGCTGGAAATTGCTTGGCACCAGTGGGACACTAATGGAGTCCGACAGGTTACAATAGTTAGGCCGTTGTTTCAGGTATACCCCCAGTGGCAAATTTTTTCGCCCATTCTTTCAGAATGGGCATTTCAACGACAGGAGACCCGCTCCTTTGCAATGGGAACAATGTTTTGAGGCCCTCATGCACGTCTCTATCCAGGGACAATGTGGAGCCTCCCAATTTTTGGCTGCCCTGCCAAAGAGCTATACTACAATAGACCCACTTCCTTACAATGGGCACTTCTGGTTTACAGGCCATCATGCACGTCTCTATCCAGGGACAATGTGGAGCCTCCCAATTTTTGGCTGCCCTGCCTAAGGGCTATACTACAATAGACCCACTTCCTTACAATGGGGACTTCTGGTTTACAGGCCATCATGCATGTCTCTATCCAGGGACAATGTGGAGCCTCCCAATTTTTGGCTGCCCTGCCAAAGGGCCATACTACAATAGACCCACTTCCTTACAATGGGCACTTCAGGTTTACAGGCCCTCATGCACGTCTCTATCCAGGGACAATGTGGAGTCTCCCAATTTTTGGCTGCCCTGCCTAAGGGCTATACTACAATAGACCCACTTCCTTACAATGGGCACTTCAAGTTTACAGGCCCTCATGCACGTCTGTATGCAGGGGCATTGGTGAACCTCACAATTTTGGACTGCCCTGGCAAAGGAAAATACTACAAAGACTCACTTCCTCAAAATGGGCACATTAGACTCAAGAGGCCTTCATGTACGTCTCTTCTCAGGGACATCGGAGTGCCACACAATGTTTTCACGTAAAATCTTTCATGTAATCTCCAAAAGTAACATACACCAGCTCTATCTCACTATTGGGTATGTGCCCTTAACATTTCCGCCATGAAAATTCATTTTGGTGTCATTTTTGAAGGTTTTCTGGTGAGTCCGTAAAAATGGCGTAAAACGCGGACAAAATTGTTCACAGCTGTGACTTTTGAGTGATAAATGCTTCAAGGGGTCTTCCCCATGCTGTTGCCATGTCATTTGAGCACTCTTCTGAGACTTTTGTGACATTTTTAGGGTTTCAACATGCTGCCGGGGGGTCATTTCATAAAAATACTCGGGTCTCCCATAGGATAACATTGGGCTCGGTGCTCGGGCCGAGTACACGAGTATCTTGGGATGCTCGGCCCGAGCCTAGAGCACCCGAGCTTTTTAGTACTCTCTCATCACTATTTGCTATTATAATGGCTTAGTAAAAATGAGCTTGAGGGTGCAATGCAGAAGTGCTGGAAACTGCTTGGCACCAGTGGGACACTAATGGAGTCCGACAGCCACTTTTTGGATGCCATTAGGTTTTCTCAGTGTTTGCTATTATAATGGCTTAGTAAAAATTAGCTTGAGGGTGCAATGCAGAGGTGCTGGAAATTGCTTGGCACCAGTGGGACACTAATGAAGTCCAACAGCCACGTTTTTAATGCCACTAAGTTTCCTCAGTGTTTGCTATTATAATGGCTTAGTAAAAATGAACTTGAGGGTGCAATGCAGAGGTGCTGGAAATTGCTTGGCACCAGTGGGACACTAATGAAGTCCAACAGCCACTTTTTGGATGCCACTAAGTTTTCTCAGTGTTTGCTATTATAATGGCTTAGTAAAAATGAGCTTGAGGGTGCAATGCAGAGGTGCTGGAAATTGCTTGGCACCAGTGGGACACTAATAGAGTCCGACAGCCACTTTTTGGATGCCACTAAGGCGGACTTTGCACGTTGCGACATCACAAGCCGATGCTGCAATGCCAAGTGCGTAAATCCCCGCCCCCGTCGCAGCTGCGATATGTGGTTATTACTGGCATAGCGAAAATTATCGCTACGCCAGCTTCACATGCACTCACCTTGCCTTGCGACGTCGCTCTGGCCAGAGACCCGCTTCCTTATTAAGGGGGCGGGCCGTGCGGCGTCATAGCGACGTCACACGGCAGGCAGCCAATAGAAGCGAGGGGCGGAGATGAGCGGGACGTAAAAATCCCACCCCCTCCTTCCTTCCGCATATCCGACAGGAGCTGCGGTGAAGGGGGTAGGGGATGTTCCTCACTCCTGCGACTTCACACACAGTGATGTGTGCTGCCGCAGGAACCAGGAACAACATTGGACCGTCGCAGCAAGGTAATTATGGTTTTCGCCGACGCTACACTGATGATACGATTGCGACGCTTTTGCGCTCGTTAATCGTATCATCTAGGCTTTACACACTACGATGTCGAGAGCGACGCCGGAAGTGCGTCACTTTCGACATGACCCCACCGACATCGCACATGCGATGTCGTAGTGTGCAAAGTACCCCTAAGTTTTCTCAGTGTTTGCTATTATAATGGCTTAGTAAAAATGAGCTTGAGGGTGCAATGTAGAGGTGCTGGAAATTGCTTGGCACCAGTGGGACACTAATGAAGTCCAGCAGCCACTTCTAGGATGCCACTAAGTTTTCTCAGTGTTTGCTATTATAATGGCTTTGTAAAAATGAGCATGAGGGTGCAATGCAGAGGTGCTGGAAATTACTTGGCACCAGTGGGACACTAATGGAGTCCGACAGCCACTTTTTGGATGCCACTAAGTTTTCTCAGTGTTTGCTAATATAATGGCTTAGTAAAAATGAGCTTGAGGGTGCAATGCAGAGGTGCTGGAAATTGCTTGACACCAGTGGTAAACTAATAGAGTCCGACAGCCACTTTTTGGATGCCATTAGGTTTCCTCAGTGTTTGCTATTATAATGGCTTAGTAAAAATGAACTTGAGGGTGCAATGCAGAGGTGCTGGAAATTGCTTGGCACCAGTGGGACACTAATGGAGTCCGACAGCCTCTTTTTTGATGCCACTAAGTTTCCTCAGTTTTTGCTATTATAATGGCTTAGTAAAAATGAGATTGAGGGTGCAATGCAGAGGTGATGGAAATTGCTTGGCACCAGTGGGACGCTAATGGAGTCCAAGAGCCACTTTTTGGATGCCACTAGCTGGCAGCACTCTTTTCAATTAAAATGGCTTTGCAAAAATGTGCAGGAGGGGAGAATGAAGAGGTGGTGGGACTTGCTGTTACAGGGGGCTGTCTGATAATAAAACCTAAAGGAGTATCAGACAGTCAGGGTCCACCGTGCAAAGACTCTGCTGCAGACTATGGCAGAGTGCAATACCTCTGTTAAACTCACAGAGGAATATAATTAGTAAATAAGGCAATTCCTCCCTTACTTGGAGGGTGTGTGGAATGGTCTCTGTTAATAATCACAGAGACAAAGGCACAAATGGCACCTACCTAGGTCCGTTCCTCTAGTGGTGCCAGGAGACGGACAGCAGCGTAAGCCGCACAAAGCTCCTACCTGCGTTCGCTCCACTAGTGTGTGAGTAAACGAACCACTAGATATGGCACCTGCCTAGGTCCGCTCTTCTAGTGGTGCAAAAGAGACGAACAGCAGCGTAAGCCGCACAAAGCTCCTACCTGCGTTCGCTCCACTAGTGTGCGAGGACACGAACCACTAGATATGGCACCTAAACAAGAAAGAAAAAATCTGTACAACGACTTAATGCAAAAGACTTGAATTTTATTAATACAAAAGCATGATAGCAAATAGACAATATATAAAAAAGTAGAGACAGGTGGTATATGCCAGCAGATGGCGCCCTCACCACATACGAGGCAGGTAGGAGCACATAATAAATGAATTCATGAGTACACAGCCAGGGCCTACTCATGAAGCAGGCAGCCCAAGGCTGGACTGATTACAAGCAAACTAGCAGTGCTCCTATGCAGTTAATCCAAGATGTAATAAAATCAATAATACAAGGTAAACAGATACATAACCCTGAATCAACTGCAGTAAATAGAACGTACCTATGAGCGTAGAGGGCGTCCAAAACCCCGACCTATAGGTTTTGGTGTCAATCCTTCTTCCGGGGGTGGTCTCTGATTAAAACAGCTGTCCTTTTAAATGGTAGCTACCCAATCACGTCTATTTTAGTCTAAACCAATCCCATCCCATATTGTATGGAAATTCCTCCTGATATCATACAACAAACATCCTGATTGGAAGATACTTCCAAGTGCCGATATTATCCACGCCTCATGTCAGAGACGCTACACCGGAAGCACAGGTGATGCAACCGTCACGTCACTCCCACCAGGGCATCCCCATCAAATGACTCATAGGGGGGTGTGTGCATGTGTGTGACCGCGATGTCCGCATTACAGCCACGCCTCCAAGAAACAAGGTATGTAGTCACTGTTGCCGCGCACCCTGTTCACTAACATCACACCGGAAGTGAGGTGGCGTGGGCATCATATCGCTACCATGGAGACGTATATCACGTCACTCAATGAGGTGCGGCTGTCAAACCCACATGGGGCGGTATCTCCAGCAGCCGTGGCATAATTGCCAGTGTTTACAAGTGTATCCTGGCAACCGGGTAAACGTCCCCACACGTTTAAGTGTAACAACGTCGCGGCCCCGTGCTTCCGGGCACGTGAATAAGGATACATGTATTTCACCAGAGAGAACACTGGAAAGTAACAATAAAGATATTTGCTATCATGCTTTTGTATTGTCTATTTGCTATCATGCTTTTGTATTAATAAAATTCAAGTCTTTTACATTAAGTCGTTGTACAGATTTTTTCTTTCTTGTTTACTAAATATTCTGTATATGGCTGTATCCATATTAGAAATATGGCACGGGATCGGCCGTGTCTTTTGGTATTGTGTATTTACATGATCTTCTGTGTATTTTCACAGGTTCTTTCTTTACCAAACATGGATTATCGAACCAGGGATCTTACCTGGAAAGCAACTTGTAGTAGAGCTTTTGATGGTGGCCCGTCAGGTGGCACTGGTGCTGAGCAGAGGGGACATGTTGATCTACAAAACAATGTGAAACGCCTATTGCATAGGCGTACTAAGGTGTGGTGGAATAGGGCCTTCCTCGAGGGATACATTTCTAAACAAATGGTCCCTCGAGGACTGAGGATGCAGGTATTCCCATCCTTCCCAGTGGAGGACACTACGTTTATTAATAAATTGGAAGAAATCTGCTCCAATAGCTCTCTGAAGCTTATGGAATTATTGGTTGGGTTCAACACTAAAACCCTTGAGGAGGTGGAGAAGGAGTTGGACACTACTTATTTGGAACTAAAAACAATGTCCTCGGCTGAGGAGATTGCAGTCTTTGATGCTATGATGGCTACCAGTTCCGAGGAATGGGAGAAAACAATTAGGGAGACTCACTCCAAAAAGATTGCACGGGACATGGCAGATTACCAACAGCTTAAGGTCTACAGATGGCGTAAGTCAACACCACGATTTGTCCGCGGTAGATCCGTGTCGGTGTCTACGGTCTCGTCCGCGGGTGAGATGTTGGACCAGTCCGTGTCCCCTATGACCACAAAATTTGGGGCCAAGAGAAAGGGAGGCCCAAAAGCAATTGGCAATTACAATAAGAAGCCCCCAGTGGCGGGGAACTCGGGTGGTACCCCTAAGGTAATAATTTTATCTCAATATACTTTCTCTAGGTTGGAGAATGCGGTCCTGGCTCAGGGCCTCACCTTTTCACCCAGCTCACGATTTGATCCTTTTACAGCCGTGAAGGATCTACACATCTTTGCCCGGGCACTAATGATGAAAAGGTGGTTTCATGATGATGATCTACAAAAAGCTTTTCCAACAGAGACTGAACAATCTGCTCTGCGTATTCTCGAAGAACTATCGAAAGAGCATTCTTCTAGTGCCCTAGGTAAGATTCCTTCACGGCTGCGGATCAGATCAAAGAAATTCCCCCCCTTGTCGGCATGTCCCAATATTGACCTGTTCGTGTGGCTCGTCTCTAACGAATTTTCTAAATTCCCTACTAATATTTATAATGACAATCTTACGAGGGAAGAGAGGAGCTGCATTGACAGGATCAGAAGATTGGATGATATTGTCATCAAACCAGCCGACAAGGGTGGGAATATTGTGGTGTGGCCTTGCGCACTATATGAAAGGGAAGCATTCAGACAGCTAAGGGTGAGTGATTGTTACCAACGCCTCACCTTCAACCCTCTCAGCAAATTCACGAAAGAGCTACAGTGTTTGCTGAGAGATGCTTTGGATAGTGGGATCATAGAGAGGGGACTGTTTGACTCACTGCCTGTGGCCGAGCCTAAGGTACCGACACTGTATCTACTGCCCAAAGTGCACAAAGATGTAAACATGCCACCTGGGAGACCTATAGTGTCGGGGGTGGGCAATTTTTTAGAACGAGTATGTATTTATATTGATTCTTTGCTCAAACCCCTAGTAGAATCTCTCCCCTCGTACACACGGGACACGAGTAGTTTTCTGCAAAAAATTGACTCCTTACACGTAGGTGAGGGTTCCCTGTTGGTCTCTTGCGATGTCGAATCTCTCTATACGAGCATTCGACATCGCGATGGTCTACGGGCGACCTCTTATTTTTTGTCTATGACCAGCATGTCCGGAGTGGAGAAGGAGTTTGTCATGAGCCTTTTGAGTTTTGCCCTAACACATAATTTTTTTCTTTTTTGGGGGGTCCCTGTACCTACAGCTCCAGGGTACAGAAATGGGGGCGGCTTTTGCGCCCTCGTACGCTAATTTATTCCTGGGGCTGTGGGAGAGGGACCTCTTCCTGTCAGATACGTTGTCATCGGTGGACCGCATCCCCTTTTGGACGCGGTACATCGATGACATCTTTTTTATCTGGCAGGGGGATGCCCAAGAGCTTAATTTATTCATTCAGAGTTTGAATATGAATGAGATTAATTTAAGGCTAACACATAGGTTCAGTGCGGTATCCCTCGAATTTCTGGATGTGCTGGTCATGCGGGATAGATTGGGCCAGTTACAGACTGATCTTTATCGTAAAGATACCGCAGTTAATTCAGTTCTGTACGCTACATCTGCCCATCCCGCCCACGTCATACGCGCGGTTCCCGTGGGGCAGTTCCTCCGTTTGCGGCGGATCTGTTCCTCGGATTCTGCATTTGAATGAAGGGCCCTGGAGCTCAAGGACAGATTCCGCAAACGTGGATATAGTAATAGGTCTATTAAAAAGGCCTATAATAGAGCCAGGAACTCCCCATGGGTCGAGCTATTATATGGCAGTCAAATGAAGAAAACCTCGAATGATGTGGGAATGATCACTCAGTATCACTCACATTGGGGTAGGATGATGGATGTGATGTCTCATTTTTGGTCTATTCTCACTGTTGATCCCATTCTAAGGAACTACTTGCCTGATAGACTGATAGTTGTAGCTCGTAAGGCCAAAAATTTGAAAGATATTCTGACTTTCAGTCATTATGACAAAAAAGACAAAAATATCCTCCCCTTTTTGCAGCTCTCTACTCTCCCTCGGAGGTCTAGATTTGGCTGTTCACCCTGCGGCTCAAGTGTTGCGTGCCCCAATATTGATACAGCTACTGACTTTACCTCGTCGGATGGGAAAGTTTTCCCTATCAAGAGAAAAATTAATTGCCTGTCTAAGGCTGTTGTATATTATGCTGTTTGCCCCTGTCCGCTCATCTATGCCGGCCTAACCACACGGGCTCTTAAGGTCCGTGTGAGAGAGCATGTACGGGACATCCAGGCCGCCATAGATGAAGTGGACGTTGAGGGCCTTAAAACAATACCTAGACACTTCAAAAGGCATCATCACTGTAACCACACTTCATTGTGGATACGAGGGATTGATCAGATAATAACAGGGGTTCGGGGCGGTAACATCAGCCGACTCCTCGCACAACGTGAAACAGAGTGGATATGGACCTTAAAAACTTTACAGCCCGAGGGGCTGAATGAGTGTTTAAGTTTTGTGTCCTTTTTATAAGAATATTCTAGATAACGGCCCCTTTTTTCGGCCTTTAGTAGCGGGAGTGTGGCACACCTTGTAATTGTGTATTTTCTGTCCCATTTGCTCTGTACCATATTGGTCTTGATTTTAATTGTTTTTAATTTTTCCTTTTTAAATTTTGTCCTATCAGCGTGGCTGTAATGCGGACATCGCGGTTACACACACCCCCCCTATGAGTCACTTGATGGGGATGCCCTGGTGGGAGTGACGTGATGTTTGCGTCACCTGTGCTTCCGGTGTAAGCGCCTCTGATATGGGGCGTGGAGAATATCTTTATTGTTACTTTCCAGTGTTCTCTCTGGTGAAATACATGTATCCTTATTCACGTGCCCGGAAGCACGGGGCCGCGACGTTGTTACACTTAGACGTGTGGGGACGTTTACCCGGTTGCCAGGATACACTTGTAAACACTGGCAATTATGCCACGGCTGCTGGAGATACCGCCCCATGTGGGTTTGACAGCCGCACCTCATTGAGTGACGTGATATACGTCTCCATGGTAGCGATATGATGCCCACGCCACCTCACTTCCGGTGCGATGTTAGTGAACAGGGCGCGCGGCAACAGTGACTACATACCTTGTTTCTTGGAGGCGTGGCTGTAATGCGGACATCGCGGTCACACACACATGCACACACTCCCCTATGAGTCATTTGATGGGGATGCCCTGGTGGGAGTGAGGTGACGGTTGCGTCACATGTGCTTCCGGTGTAGCGTCTCTGACATGAGGCGTGGATAATATCGGCACTTGGAAGTATCTTCCAATCAGGATGTTTGTTGTATGATATCAGGAGGAATTTCCATACAATATGGGATTGGTTGAGACTAAAATAGACATGATTGGGTAGTTACCATTTAAAAGGACAGCTGTTTTAATCAGAGACCACCCCCGGAAGAAGGATTGACACCGAAACCTATAGGTCGGGGTTTTGGGCTCCCACTACACTCATAGGTACGTTCTATTTACTGCAGTTGATTCAGGGTTATGTATCTGTTTACCTTGTATTATTGATTTTATTACATCTTGGATTAACTGCATAGGAGCACTGCTGGTTTGCTTGTAATCAGTCCAGCCTTGGGCTGCCTGCTTCATGAGTAGGCCCTGGCTGTGTACTCATGAATTCATTTATTATGTGCTCCTACCTGCCTTGTATGTGGTGAGGGCGCCACCTGCTGGCATATACCACCTGTCTCTACTTTTTTATATATTGTCTATTTGCTATCATGCTTTTGTATTAATAAAATTCAAGTCTTTTGCATTAAGTCGTTGTACAGATTTTTTCTTTCTTGTTTACTAAATATTCTGTATATGGCTGTATCCATATTAGAAATATGGCACGGGATCGGCCGTGTCTTTTGGTATTGTGTATTTATATAGATATGGCGCCTGCCTAGGTCCGCTCTTCTAGTGGTGCAAAAGAGACGAACAGCAGCGTAAGCCGCACAAAGCTCCTACCTGCATTCGCTCCACTAGTGTGCGAGGACACGAACCACTAGATATGGCACCTGCCTAGGTCCGCTCTTCTAGTGGTGCAAAAGAGACGGACAGCAGCATAAGTCGCACAAAGCTCCTACCTCTGTTTGCTCCCCTAGTGTGCAAGGATACGAACAACTGCCAGACGCAGTATAAGGAACGTTACCCTAGCGGCAACGTCCACCTACGAGTAGAATCACAAGGCCCAGCCAGACCATGTGCCTCAGCACCTGTCTATGTCCGCTCCCCTAAGAGGTAAGGATACGGACTGCAGCCGAAGCTGTAAGGTATAAGAACGCTACCCTGCCGGTAGCGCTCACCTAGCATGGACAGAAAGATGCCTAGAGGAACGTGCACAGAGCGTCCACTCTCATGCATGAACCAAGAGGACTGAGCACCGTGCGGCGTGCGTCAGGGTCTTATATAGACCCTGTGCCTCATCCAAGATGGAGGACACCAGAGCCAATCCGCTGCCAGAACGACAGGAATGACGTCACGCTGGCCTATCACCGAGCAAAGAGTCACAAGCACATGACCAGCGACCAATCGGCATAGAAGGTGTCAGAGACATGTGACCACGTGTCACAAGTAGAGTTGAGCGCGGTTCGAGGTTCTCCAGTTCGCGGTTCGAGTGATTTTTTGGGGTGTTCTAGATAGAACTAGAACTCGAGCTTTTTGCTAAAGCTCGATAGTTCTAGATACGTTCGAGAACGGTTCTAGCAGCAAAAAGCAGGGCCTTTTACAGCTACAGTGTGTAGGAACCATCGCTGGCAGCCTGCCAGAAGCCGGTAACCAAGATAAACATCGGGTATCCAAGCAAAGCGCTTTGGTTAGTAACCCGATGTTTATCCTAGTTACGTGCAGGAAGCCCACACTTCCCCGCTCAGCTCACTCCGCCCCCTCCTGCACGCGGCATGTACACATACATACACACACACACACGTCCCCAGCCATGCAGTCCACGACACTGACGTCCTCCTGTCACTCTGCACACATGGTCCCGCTCGGCTTACCTGTGGTGATTCAGTCCAGACCTCAGCGCTGTCACTGTCCTCCATGGCCGCCGCTTGTCACATCACCTTCTCTCGCATCCGACCCGAGACTGACTAGCGGTGACGTCACGGGCCTCTCGCGATACTTGGCTGTGAAGGCGGCGGTCATTGAACTCAGTGACAGGTGCTGTCGGCAGTGCAGGAGATCAGCGCAGGTAATGTACCTCGCTGACAGCAGCACTTATCATGCCCTGCAGTGACCTGGGCTGACCCATTGATGTTAGCTCAGGTCACTGCACTGCTCTCCCAGCCAATGGGGAACATCCTGCTCTTCATTGACTGGGACAGTGTGGATCGTCATGGCAACCCCTTGGATTACACCAGACCTGGATTTGTTTTTCTTTCTAATAAATTGTTAAAGAGGGAATGTATTGGGGAGTGTTTTTTCAAATAAAAATGTGTTTGTCGTCTATTTTTTTTTATTACTGACTGAGTTGGTGATGTCGGGTATCTGATAGATGCCTGACCTCACCAACCCCAGGGCTTGATGCCAGGTGACATTACACATCTGGTATTAACCCCATATATTACCCCGTTTGCCACCGCACCAGGGCGCGGGATGAGCTGGGGCGAAGCACCAGGATTGGCACATCTAATGGATGCGCCACTTCTGGGGCGGCTGCGGCCTGCTATTCTTAGGCTGGGGAGAGTCCAATAACCATGGACCTTCCTAGTCTGAGAATATCAGACCACAGCTGTCTGCTTTACCTTGGCTGGTGATCCAATTTTGGGGGGACCCCTACGTGTTTTTTTTTTTTAATTATTTATTTAATTTAAAATAACAGCGTGGGGTGCCCTCAGTTTTGGATTACCAGCCAAGGTGAGGTTGTCAGCTGTGTTCTGCAGGCTGCAGCCGTCTGCTTTACCCTAGCTGGCTACAAAAATAGGGGGAACCCTACGTCATTTTTTTTTTCATTTTTTTGGCTAAATACAAAGCTAAGCACCCCTTAGTGCCACATGAACGGCACCAAAGGGTGCAAAATTACAAAATGCAGGAGAGTGGGACATTATGTGTCTTTCTGCCATTATAATGACAGAAAAGACTGATATGAAGTGCACAAGCAAAAGAAAATCACCAGAGTGCTCTACGCTGTGAAAAGCAGTAGAAAATGGCACTGGAGTGAACATGTGACCGCCTCATGTAGGATGAAGCTATGGATCCTGGGTAAATTTATGCATTTACCCTCCTTCAGTTTTTTTTCAGTACACAAATAAAACGGAAGGCACACGGATGACAAACAGATGACATACCGACCGTCTACGGAACGGAAACGGATGCCACACGGATGCACCCATGAATAAAAACGGACTGTTTTTTGCAGACAGCAAAAATGGATCAGTCGTGTTAATGTAGCCATATTCTGATCTGCCGTGTATATACAGCAGGCAGAAATAAGTGAATAACGCCCCCCGGCATCAGAAAATCTCCGGGGTTTCAGGGCTAGCTGAGACCCTGGAGATCATGATTCAGGACAGTTTTTCCGGTCCCCGCTCACGTGATCACTAGAGATGAGCAAACCGGTCCCGGTTCGGCTCGAGGTCGGTTCGCCGAACGGAGGTCCCGTTTGAGTTCGGCTCGTCGAACATTCGACGAACCGAACTCGAACTGCATAGGAAACAATGGCAGGCAATCACAAACACATAAAAACACCTAGAAAACACCCTCAAAGGTGTCCAAAAGGTGACAAACAACTCACAACACAACACAAACACATGGGAAAGTGACAAGGACATATACTCATGCGAAAACAAAACAGCTGGACAAGGAAAAAGAGGAGGACACACAGATATAGGCATGGCACGCCCTTCTAAAATCATGTAAAACACCGCAAGGTGACTCCAAGCGTAGTCTCCCTTTTTTTCCAAAAATTGGGCCCCACACACACCCACCCATTCAGTGGCAGCACTTGTGCCCTAGTTGTGCACTTCACAGCTAGATTTGCATCAAGCACATTCAAAAATACGGCCTAATTAACCATCCCCAGGATGACACCAGGGAAGGTAGCAAAGTCTTTCCTGATTCTAGCTCTGTTCATCTTGGCTTCTTTTAAAAACACAGCAAGCAAGGGTTACTCCAAGCGGAGTCTCCCTTTTTTTCCAAAAATTGTGCCCCACACACATCCACCCATTCAGTGGCAGCACTTGTGCCCTAGTTGTACACTTCACAGCTAGATTTGCATCAAGCACATTCAAAAATACGCCATTCTTATCCGTCCCCAGGATGACACCGGGGTAGGTAGCAAAGTCTTTCCTGACCCCAGCTCCGTTCATCTTGGATCATTTTTAAAAAACACAGCAAGCAAGGGTTACTCCAAGCGGAGTCTCCCTTTTTTCCAAAAATTGGGCCCCACACACACCCACCCCTTCAGTGGCAGCAGTTGTGCCCCAGTTGTACAATTCACAGCTAGATTTGCATCAAGCACATTCAAAAATACGCCATTCTTATCCGTCCCCAGGATGACACCGGGGTAGGTAGCAAAGTCTTTCCTGACCCCAGCTCTGTTCATCTTGGATTATTTTTAAAAAACACAGCAAGCAAGGGTTACTCCAAGCGGAGTCTCCCTTTTTTCCAAAAATTGGGCCCCACACACACCCACCCCTTCAGTGGCAGCAGTTGTGCCCCAGTTGTACACTTCACAGCTAGATTTGCATCAAGCACATTCAAAAATACGCCATTCTTATCCGTCCCCAGGATGATACCGGGGTAGGTAGCAAAGTCTTTCCTGATCCCAGCTCTGTTCATCTTGGCTTCTTTTAAAAACAATGTAAGCAAGGGTTACTCCAAGCGGAGTCTCCCTTTTTTCCAAATATTGGGCCACACAGACACCCCATCAGTGGCAGCACTTGTGCCCTAATTGCAAACATGATGTTTTGATTTGCATCAAGCACATTCAAAAATACGGCCTAATTAACCGTCCCCATGATGACACCAGGGTAGGTAGCAAAGTCTTTCCTGATCCCAGCTCTGTTCATCTTGGCTTCTTTTAAAAACACAGCAAGCAAGGTTTACTCCAAGCGGAGTCTCCCTTTTTTTCCAAAAATTGTGCCCTACACACACCCACCCATTCAGTGGCAGCACTTGTGCCCTAGTTGTACACTTCACAGCTAGATTTGCATCAAGCACATTAAAAAATACGCCATTCTTATCCGTCCCCAGGATGACACCGGGGTAGGTAGCAAAGTCTTTCCTGACCCCAGCTCTGTTCATCTTGGATCATTTTTAAAAAACACAGCAAGCAAGGGTTACTCCAAGTGGAGTCTCCCTTTTTTCCTAAAATTGGGCCCCACACACACCCACCCCTTCAGTGGCAGCAGTTGTGCCCCAGTTGTAGACTTCACAGCTAGATTTGCATCAAGCACATTCAAAAATACACCATTCTTATCCGTCCCCAGGATGACACCGGGGTAGGTAGCAAAGTCTTTCCTGACCCCAGCTCTGTTCATCTTGGATCATTTTTAAAAAACACAGCAAGCAAGGGTTACTCCAAGCGGAGTCTCCCTTTTTTCCAAAAATTGGGCCCCACACACACCCACCCCTTCAGTGGCAGCAGTTGTGCCCCAGTTGTACAATTCACAGCTAGATTTGCATCAAGCACATTCAAAAATACGCCATTCTTATCCGTCCCCAGGATGACACCGGGGTAGGTAGCAAAGTTTTTCCTGACCCCAGCTCTGTTCATCTGGGATCATTTTTAAAAAACACAGCAAGCAAGGGTTACTCCAAGCGGAGTCTCCCTTTTTTCCAAAAATTGGGCCACACAGACACCCCATCAGTGGCAGCACTTGTGCCCTAGTTGCAAACATGATGTTTTGATTTGCATCAAGCACATTCAAAAATACGCCATTCTTATCCGTCCCCAGGATGACACCGGGGTAGGTAGCAAAGTCTTTCCTGACCCCAGCTCTGTTCATCTTGGATCATTTTTAAAAAACACAGCAAGCAAGGGTTACTCCAAGCGGAGTCTCCCTTTTTTCCAAAAATTGGGCCCCACACACACCCACCCCTTCAGTGGCAGCAGTTGTGCCCCAGTTGTACAATTCACAGCTAGATTTGCATCAAGCACATTCAAAAATACGCCATTCTTATCCGTCCCCAGGATGACACCGGGGTAGGTAGCAAAGTCTTTCCTGACCCCAGCTCTGTTCATCTTGGATCATTTTTAAAAAACACAGCAAGCAAGGGTTACTCCAAGCGGAGTCTCCCTTTTTTCCAAAAATTGGGCCCCACATACACCCACCCCTTCAGTGGCAGCAGTTGTACCCCAGTTGTACAATTCACAGCTAGATTTGCATCAAGCACATTCAAAAATACGCCATTCTTATCCGTCCCCAGGATGACACCAGGGTAGGTAGCAAAGTCTTTCCTGATCCCAGCTCTGTTCATCTTGGCTTCTTTTAAAAACAATGTAAGCAAGGGTTACTCCAAGCGGAGTCTCCCTTTTTTCCAAAAATTGGGCCCCACACACACCCACCCCTTCAGTGGCAGCAGTTGTGCCCCAGTTGTACACTTCACAGCTAGATTTGCATCAAGCACATTCAAAAATACGCCATTCTTATCCGTCCCCAGGATGACACCGGGGTAGGTAGCAAAGTCTTTCCTGACCCCAGCTCTGTTCATCTTGGCTTATTTTAAAAACAATGTAAGCAAGGGTTACTCCAAGCGGAGTCTCCCTTTTTTCCAAAAATTGGGCCCCACACACACCCACCCCTTCAGTGGCAGCAGTTGTGCCCCAGTTGTACAATTCACAGCTAGATTTGCATCAAGCACATTCAAAAATACGCCATAATTAACCGTCCCCAGGATGACACCAGGGTAGGTAGCAAAGTCTTTCCTGATCCCAGCTCTGTTCATCTTGGCTTCTTTTAAAAACAATGTAAGCAAGGGTTACTCCAAGCGGAGTCTTCCTTTTTTCCAAAAATTGGGCCACACAGACACCCTATCAGTGGCAGCACTTGTGCCCTAGTTGCAAACATGATGTTTTGATTTGCATCAAGCACATTCAAAAATACGGCCTAATTAACCGTCCCCAGAATGACACCAGGGTAGGTAGCAAAGTCTTTCCTGATCCCAGCTCTGTTCATCTTGGCTTCTTTTAAAAACAATGTAAGCAAGGGTTACTCCAAGCGGAGTCTTCCTTTTTTCCAAAAATTGGGCCACACAGACACCCTATCAGTGGCAGCACTTGTGCCCTAGTTGCAAACATGATGTTTTGATTTGCATCAAGCACATTCAAAAATACGGCCTAATTAACCGTCCCCAGAATGACACCAGGGTAGGTAGCAAAGTCTTTCCTGATCCCAGCTCTGTTCATCTTGGCTTCTTTTAAAAACAATGTAAGCAAGGGTTACTCCAAGCGGAGTCTCCCTTTTTTCCAAAAATTGGGCCCCACACACACCCACCCATTCAGTGGCAGCACTTGTGCCCTAGTTGTACACTTCACAGCTAGATTTGCATCAAGCACATTCCAAATCCACAAGCATTTACTCTCCCCAGGATGACACAGGGGTAGTAAATTCCTTATGGATCCATGACTTGTTTATTTTGATGAACATCAGTCTGTCCACATTGTCACTGAACAAACGCGTGCGCTTATCTGTCAGCACACTCCCAGCAGCACTGAAGACACGTTCAGAGACAACGCTGGCAGCTGGACACGACAAAATCTCCAAGGCGTAACTGGATAGCTCTGGCCATTTTTCTAGATTTGAAGCCCAAAAGGAGCAAGGCTCCATTTGCAAAGTCATGGCATCGATGTTCATTTGGAGATACTCCTGTATCATCCTCTCCAGCCGTTGACTATGTGTCAGACTTGTTGTCTCTGGTGGCCTAAAAAAATTATGAAAAGATTCCATAAAATTGCTGTTACCAGCACCAGATACGGTCCTACTGGTACGGGTAGACTGTTGAAGATGACGAGACCGTCCCATGTTTGTCAAGTTACAACTGGGAGATTCACTCCCTGCACCTGCACGGTTGTTTGGTGGAAAAGCCGATCTAAGATCGAGTAACAGCTTCTGCTGATACTCCTGCATACGTGCGTCCCTTTCTATGGCTGGAATTATGTCACAAAATTTGGACTTGTACCGGGGATCTAATAGTGTGGTAAGCCAGTAGTCATCATCACTTCTAATTTTGACAATACGAGGGTCATGTTGGAGGTAGTGCAACAAGAAGACACTCATGTGTCTTGCGCAGCCATGCGGACCAAGTCCACGCTGTGTTTGTGGCATAGAGGTGCTAACCGTTCTTTCGTCCTCTGACATCTCCCCCCAACCTCTTTCAACGGAAATTTGACCAAGGTCTCCCTCATCTGCTGAGTCTTCTATGTCCATGGACAGTTCGTCCTCCATTTCTTCATGTTCTCCTGCACCTTCCTCAACATCTCACCTGCTACCATGCGCCTTTGTTGATCCCTGTCCCCCATGGTCCCATGCCTGGCGCCTTGGTGATGATGAACGTCTGGACCTTGGTGATGTTGTTGTGTCTTGCGCATATGAATCCTCCTGTAGTTCATCCCCTTCCTGTTGTCCCACCCTCTGACTCCGAATAGTGTTTAGCGTGTGCTCCAGCATGTAAATGACTGGAATCGTCATGCTGATAATGGCATTGTCAGCGCTAAACATATTCGTCGCCATGTCGAAACTGTGCAGAAGGGTGCATAGGTTCTTGATCTGAGACCACTCCATCAGGGTGATTTGCCCCACCTCTGCATCTCGTTGGCCCAGGCTATACATCATGACGTATTGCACCAGGGCTCGGCGGTGCTGCCACAGTCGCTGTAACATGTGGAGAGTTGAATTCCAGCGTGTCGCCACATCGCATTTCAGGCGATGAACCGGCAGGCCGAAAGACTTCTGGAGCGATGCAAGTCGCTCAGCTGCGGTGCTTGAACGACGGAAGTGAGCAGACAGTTTTCGTGCCCTGTTCAGAAGGCCATCTAGGCCGGGATAGTGTGTTAAAAATTGCTGGACGACAAGGTTCAACACGTGAGCCTTACAAGGTACGTGTGTCACCTTGCCCAGGCGAAGGGCCGCACCCAGGTTTGCAGCATTGTCGCACACGGCCTTACCAGGCTGCAGGTTGAGTGGAGACAACCATTTATTAAACTCGGACCGCAGAGCTGACCACAACTCCTCAGCTGTGTGACTCTTATTCCCAAGACATGTCAAGCTAAAGACCGCCTGATGCCGTTGCACTCTGCTGCCAGCATAGTAATGAGGGGTGCGTGATTCCTTCTGCGCAGTGAGAACGCTGGTGGCCTGACCAGGCAGGCTTGGGGCGGAGGTGGAGGAGCCAGATGAGGTGGAGGATGCAGAAGCAGTGGCGGAACTTGGACAGACAGAGGATTGACACACAAGTCGTGGGGACGGCAAGACTTGTGCAGCAGACCCTTCACCATCTATCACCATAGTTACCCAGTGCCCAGTCAGCGACATGTAACGTCCCTGTTCATGCTTACTGGTCCAAGTATCGGTGGTGAAATGCACCCATTCACACACAGAGTTTCTCAAGGAAGCGGTGATGTTGTGTGCGACATGCTGGTGTAGC
The DNA here is from genome assembly GCF_048569485.1 of Anomaloglossus baeobatrachus. Lineage (NCBI taxonomy): Eukaryota > Metazoa > Chordata > Amphibia > Anura > Aromobatidae > Anomaloglossus > Anomaloglossus baeobatrachus. Next base: position 276,908,643 of record NC_134358.1, read on the forward strand.
GCGGGCACACCTTTCTTAGAGAAGTAGTGGCGACTAGGCATTAGTGATGAGCGAGCATGCTTGTTACTACTCGGTACTCGCACGAGTATCACTGTACTCGGTCTACTCGTCGGGGACCGAGTAATCTCGCGATACTCGTGCTGTACTCGTGGTCTTCATCCCTGCATGTTGGCGCTCTTTTGAGAGCCAGCCCTCATGCAGGGATTTGCTGGCAGACCACTGCAATGCCACAGCCCTGTTAGTTGTGGAATTGCAGTGATTGGCCGGCCTGCACTGCGTGACCGAGCCTTTATACCGGCGGGCGCGCTGTGCTCTGCTCACAGCTATCCAGACAGTCAGTGCAGGGAGAGGGTCGCTGCTTCAGGGAAAGGTTTGCGGCCCTTTATAGCTATATCCGTAGCAGGGCTGCAAACAGTGTGACCAAAAGTCCTTCTCAGGACTATTCTAGTTGTATACAGGCAGGCAGGGTATAGCCAGGTTGGAGTACAGTAGCAGAGTCCTTCTCAGGACTATTGTTGCTGTATACAGGCAGGGTATAGCCAGGTCAGAATACAGGCTAGGGACCAAAAGAGTCCTTGTCAGGACTATTGTAGCAGTATACAGGCAGGCAGGCAGGCAGGGTATATAGCCATTCCTAGTGGTGACCGTATACCAGCCTTCATCATATCTGGCGCTGGTGGACACAGTCTAAAACAGTCCTGATAGTGTCAGACTTCTCAGCAATTGTCGCTCCTAAAAACCTGTTAGGTTCTTAGTGCGTCTGTGCTTGCATTTAAAAACCGCACGTGTGTGCCTGTCGGTGGCAGCGTACAGGTGCACTTGTGTGCGTTTTTACCAAACTATTATATAACGCACAAGTGTAGTGTATAATACACGTCAGTCAGCAGTGGCTGATAGTGTCAGAGTTCTCGTCATTAATTTTTTCTCCTAAAACCTGTGTTAGGTTCTTAGTGCGTCCGTGCTTGCATTTAAAAACCGCACGTGTGTGCCTGTCGGTGGCAGCGTACAGGTGCACGATTTGCACAAACTTTGATATAACGCCCAAGTCGTGAATACACGTCAGCACAGCATTGCAAAATGCGCAAGGGCGTTGGCAAGGAACAAGGAAGTGAACGTGATGGTGGTGCAGGCAGAGGCCGAGGTCGTGGGCAAGCTCTAATTTTGCCACAACAAAGGGCCACATCTAGTCGCTCGCACGTCCTGTCCCAAATTCTTGGGGACCGCAGCAGTACACCGCTCTTGAACCAAGACCAGTGTCAACAGGTTGTTAGTTGGATAGCGGATAATGCTTCCAGTCAGATTGGCACCACCACAAACACTCTGTCTTCCACACGGTCAAGTGTCAGTAGCCGTGATACTGCACCGCACATTTCAGAACCTGATCCTCCTTCCTACCACAAGGCTGAGTACACGTCCTCGGACATTAATGATCCCACACTTGGACACTCGGAAGAGCTGTTCACGTTTCCATTCGCACATTCTGGCCTCTCGCCAGCTCATGTTGAAGTGGGTCATGAGGAGATCGTATGTACAGATGGCCAAATATTTGAGCAGCCACGTTCTCACGAAGTTGGCAACGTGTCTCAACAAGGGGTGGACGATGATGAGACACAATTGTCAGGAAGTCAGGAGGAGGAGCAGGGTGCGGAAGAGGAAGACGACGTGGTGGATGATCCAGTAACTGACCCAACCTGGCAGGAGGATATGCAGAGCGAGGACAGCAGTGCACAGGGGGAGGGAGGCGTAGCATCCCAACAGGCAGTAAGAAGCAGGGTGGTGGCTCCAGGCAGAAGTCAGGCAACCGTTCCCCGGAACAACAACACGACACAAGGTGCCTGTACAAATGTTAGGTCTTCCCGAGTCTGGCAGTTTTTTAAGTTGGATCCAGATGATTCTAAAAAGGCCATTTGCAACACCTGCCGTGCCAGCATCAGCAGGGGTACCAAAACTAGCAGCCTGACCACCACCAGCATGATCAGGCACATGTCAGCCAAGCACCCGACTTTGTGGGAAGTACAACAGAGTCGAGGAGCAGTGCTTGCTAATGTCACTGCTACGTCTTCGCTGGTTGTGCATGCGAGCCAATCCCCTGTCCATGCTGCCTGCGAACAAGCCTCCTCCGGTCCTGCACCTGCAGTTGCCTACGCAGAAATAACACCATCATCAAGCACGTCCTTGTCCCAGCGCAGCGTTCAGTTATCCATTCAGCAAAACTTTGAACGCAGGCGCAAATACACTGCCAACACCCCACATGCCACAGTTCTAAATGCTAACATTTCGCGACTGCTTGCGCTGGAAATGTTGCCTTTTAGGCTGGTGGAGACAGAAGCATTCCGCGACCTGATGGCGGCAGCTGTCCCACGTTACTCGGTCCCCAACCGCCACTATTTCTCCCGGTGTGCCGTCCCCGCGTTGCATAACCACGTGTCACAAAACATCACACGTGCCCTGAACAACGCTGTTTCACCCAAAGTCCACCTAACCACAGACACGTTGACAAGTGCTTGTGGGCAAGGCCGCTACATCTCGTTGACGGCACACTGGGTTAATATTGTGGAAGCTGGGACCCAGTCTGAGCGAGGGACGGAACACGTCCTTCCCACACCAAGGTTTGCAGGCCCTACCTCAGTCAGTGTTTCACCCACACTCTACAGCTCCGGAATGTCATGCTCTTCAGCCTCCTTCTCCTCCTGCGCATCCTCATCCACTGTACCCTCCACACCAGTCCCAAGCTGGAAGCACTGCAGCACTGCCTCGGCGAAGCGGCAACAGGCTGTGCTGAAGCTAATCTGCATAGGTGACAAACCCCACAATGCAGAAGAGCTGTGGACAGCTCTGAAACAGCAGGCAGATCACTGGCTCACACCTCTGAACCTAAAGCCAGGAAAGGTTGTGTGTGACAATGGCCGGAACCTGGTGGCGGCTTTGAGGCGAGGCCAGCTGACACATGTTCCATGCGTGGCCCATGTGCTCAACCTCGTGGTTCAGCGGTTTCTAAAGTCATACCCAGAGCTGTCTGATCTGCTGGTAAAAGTTCGCCGCCTGTCTGCACATTTTCGAAAGTCACCTACTGCTTCAGCCGGCCTTGCCGGCTTTAAGCGCAGTTTGCATCTTCCGGCTCACAGACTGGTGTGTGATGTCCCCACGCGTTGGAATTCAACTCTGCACATGTTGGTCAGGATATGTGAGCAGAAGAGGGCAGTTGTTGAGTACCTGCATCACCTAAACCGTCGGGAAATGGGTCAAACTCCACACATAACACCTGAGGAGTGGAGATGGATGTCCGACCTATGTACCATCCTCCAAAACTTTGAGGACTCCACCAAGATGGTGAGTGGTGATGACGCCATTATTAGCGTCACCATACCGCTACTCTGCCTTCTAAAACGGTCTGTGCTCAAAACCAAACATGATGCATTGCAGGCGGAGCGCGATGAGTTGCAGCAAGAAACAGTAGTGGGTGTGGGTGATAACGCACAGCCCAGCCTCGTCTCATCACAACGTGCAGTGGAGGACTATGACGAGGAGGAGGATGAAGACATGGAGCAAATCTCCGGCCAAATTGAGGATATCACATGCACACCAGTCATATCCTCGGTTCAGCGTGGCTGGCCAGAGGACAGGGTAGATGAGGAGGAGGAGGAGGAGGAGGAGGAAGACAGCATGTTCAGTCAACGTGTTGGTCAGGCTACTGAAGTCCTGGCTGTTAAGAGTCTGGCGCACATGGCTGACTTTATGGTAAGCTGCCTGTCTCGTGACCCTCGCGTTAAGAACATCTTGGCCGACAATCATTACTGGTTGGTAACACTGTTAGACCCACGCTACAAGGAGAACTTTATGTCTCTTATTCCCGAGGCGGAGAGGTCAACCAAAATGCAGCAGTTCCGGAAGGCCATAGTCACGGAAGTAGGCAAAGCATTCCCCTCACAAAACGCTAGCGGCATAGGTCAGGAATCAGTGGACAACCAAGGCGTACAGCCGAGAGAGGCACAAGTCCAATCCGCCAGAGGTAGGGGAACAGTCTTTAAGATGTGGGACAGTTTTCTCAGCCCCTCACGTACCACAGCCCCTGAGGTGCGGGGTAGTGCCACAAGAAATCCTAAGTTTGCCCAGATGCTCAAGGAGTACCTTGCAGATCGAACAACTGTACTCCGACATTCCTCTGTGCCTTACAATTATTGGGTATCCAAGGTGGACACGTGGCATGAATTGGCTCTCTATGCCTTGGAAGTCCTGGCCTGCCCTGCCGCTAGCGTTTTGTCAGAGCGTGTTTTTAGTGCCGCAGGTGGAATCATTACAGATAAACGCACCCGCCTGTCAACTGAAAATGCTGACAGGCTGACTCTGATCAAGATGAACAAGGGTTGGATTGGGCCAGACTTCACCACACCACCAGCAAATGAGAGCGGAATTTAAAGTTTGTAACGGGAATTTGCCATGTACCTCCAGTCACCCATGGGTACACACTTCTGGACTTTGGATAATCGCTGGACTGCTCCTCCTTCTCCTCATGCGCCACCATGATGACCGTTACAAGAGTTAGGCCTTTGTTTCAGGTATACCCCCAGTGGTAAATTTTTTCGCCCATTCTTTGCAGAATGGACATTACAACGACAGGAGACCCGCTCCTTTGCAATGGGAACAATGTTTTGAGGCCCTCATGCACGTCTCTATGCAGGGACAACGTGGAGCCTCCCAATTTTTGGCTGCCCTGCAAAAGGGCTATACTATAATACACCCACTTCCTGACAATGAACACTTAATGTTTTGAGGCCCTCATGCACGTCTCTATCCAGGGACAACGTGGAGCCTCCCAATTTTTGGCTGCCCTGCCAAAGGGCTATACTACAAAAGACCCACTTCCTTCCAATGGGCACTTCAGGTTTACAGGCCCTCATGCACGTCTCTATCCAGGGACAACGTGGAGCCTCCCAATTTTTGGCTGCCCTGCCTAAGGGCTATACTATAATACACCCACTTCATGACAATGGACACTTAATGTTTTGAGGCCCTCATGCACGTCTCTATCCAGGGACAACGTGGAGCCTCCCAATTTTTGGCTGCCCTGCCTAAGGGCTATACTATAATACACCCACTTCCTTCCAATGGGCACTTCAGGTTTACAGGCCATCATGCACGTCTGTATGCAGGGGCATTGGTGAACCTCACAATTTTGGACTGCCCTGGCAAAGGAAAATACTACAAAGACTCAGTTCCTCAAAATGGGCACATTAGACTCAGAGGCCTTTATGTACGTCTCTTCTCAGGGACATCGGAGTGCCACACAATGTTTTACGTAAAATCTTTCATGTATTGATCTCAAAAAGTAACATACATTAGCTCTATCTCACTATTGGGTATGTGCCCTTAACATTTCCGCCATGAAAAATCATTTTGGTGTCATTTTGGAAGGTTTTCTGGTGAGTCCGTAAAAATGGCGTAAAACGCGGACAAAATTGTTCACAGCTGTGACTTTTGAGTGATAAATGCTTCAAGGGGTCTTCCCCATGCTGTTGCCATGTCATTTGAGCACTGTTCTGAGACTTTTGTGCCATTTTTAGGGTTTCTACATGCTGCCGGTGGTCATTTCACAAAAATACTCGGGTCTCCCATAGGATAACATTGGGCTCGGTGCTCGGGCCGAGTACACGAGTATCTTGGGAGGCTCGGCCCGAGCTTCGAGCACCTGAGCTTTTTAGTACTCGCTCATCACTACTAGGCATCTGGTACTGGGGCACAGCGACAGACATAAGGTCTCTAAAGTCCTGTGTGTCCACTAGGCGGAAAGTTAGCATTTCGGTAGCCAACAGCTTACAGAGGGATAGAGTCAACCTCTTAGCTTTGTCATAGGTCGCAGGAAGTGGCCTTTTATTTGACCACATCTGAGGGACAGAGATCTGGCTGCTGTGTGTAGACGGTGTTGAGTAGGGTGTCCCTGGAAAAATGCAGGTTTGTGAGGAAAGTGCAGGCGTAGACATGATGTTGCCTTCATCCAACGTTGGTGCTATCGATGTCTGAGAGAGCTGTACACACTCACTTGTTTCCCCTTCCAAACCAACTGACGAGCTACCAAGCAAACTGCCTGTTGCGGTTACAGTGGTGGAAGTTGTGGGTGGAAAAACAGGTGTGACAGCTGTCCCCACAGTCCTAGAAGATGACGAGCGCGCGGATGCACTGGAAGGGGCAGGCGGTGGATGGTTCGCTCCGCTAGGCCGCATTGCAGCACGGTGAGCTTCCCACCGGGACATATGATATTTATTCATGTGACGATTCATGGAAGAAGTTGTCAAACTGCTGAGGTTTTGACCTCTACTAAGAGAACCATGACAAATTTTACAGATCACATAATTTGGGCGATCTTTTTCTATGTCAAAAAAGGACCAGGCTAGGCAAGGCTTAGAGGCCATGCGACCTGTTGATCCACCCCGAATAATGCTCAGAGGCAGAGTGGTGGCTGAGGATGCAGTTGTAGACGTGCTACCAGTACTCCGACTGTGTCCAGGAAGGCGCAAGGTAACTTCGTCATCAGTTGCATTTTCCTCCACCACCTCTGTTGACCTCCTCGAGTGCCTGACTGTGGGTTGACAGTAGGTGGGATCTAGAACTTCATCATCAATTGTTGTGTTTGCACTCCCCTCCCCCTCAGACCGAGCCTCTTCTTGCCCTGACCGAATATTTAAGTTGTCATCCCAATCGGGTATCTGCGTCTCATCTTCATCAGTATGTTCCTCATTGTCTATAACCACAGGTGTTACAGTTTGTGACAAAGGGTCAACATTATGCTCAGAAACTTGGTCCACACGGCCTGAATCAGAGTCACAAAGGTTCTGGGCATCACTGCAGACCATTTCCTGTTCTGTACTCACTGTAGCTTGGGAGCAGACCTCTGATTCCCAGGCTATAGTGTGACTGAACAGCTCTGCAGACTCAGCCATCTCAGTTCCACCATACTGTGCAGGGCTGATGGAGACTTCAGAGCTGGGAGAAAGCAAGTTTGATTGGGATGACAACTCAGAGGACTGGTGTTTTTTGGATGCGGTACTTGAAGTGGCTGAGAGGGCACTTGTTGGACCACTTGAGATCCATTCAAGCATTTTCCTTTTTTGGCCATCATCTACCTTTGTTCCTGTTGTTCGTGTCCGTAAAAAAGGGAGCACATCGGATTGTCCACGGTAAGTAGTAGACATCTTACTTTTGCTGGTAGATGGTCTATCTTCAGCAGATGATAATGGAGCTTTGCCACCTTCCCCACAGACAAAACCTTTTTTGCCTTTTCCACCACGCCTCTCAGCCTTTCCACCAGCATCTGTCATTTTGCCACTCATGTTGATTGCGACAAAATTGTGCACTGAAAATGTGGTAGTAAAAATTGAGAGGTGGTGTAAAATGCAGTGGTGGTCTAGCTTTATTAACAGCAGAATAATAAAAGAATAAATATCCCTGACAATGCAACTACGGCCCTTAAACTGGCAGCAAAAATTGCTAGTATAATGGCTTAGTTATAATGAGTTGGAGTGTGCAATGCAGGTAGAGGTGCTGCAAATGTCTTTGCACTAGTGTGACTAGACAAAAGTCCAATAGCCACGTTTAGGATGCCACTAGGTACACTGAGTGTTTGCTAGTATAATGGCTTAGTTATAATGAGTTGGAGTGTGCAATGCAGGCAGAGGTGCTGCAAATGTCTTTGCACTAGTTGGACTATAGAAAAGTCCAATAGCCACGTTTAGGATGCCACTAGGTACACTGAGTGTTTGCTAGTATAATGGCTTAGTTATAATGAGTTGGAGTGTGCAATGCAGGCAGAGGTGCTGCAAATATCTTTGCACTAGTGGGACTATAGCAAAGTCCAATAGCCACGTTTAGGATGCCACTAGGTACACTGAGTGTTTGCTAGTATAATGGCTTAGTTATAATGAGTTGGAGTGTGCAATGCAGGCAGAGGTGCTGCAAATGTCTTTGCACTAGTGGGACTATAGCAAAGTCCAATAGCCAAGTTTAGGATGCCACTAGGTACACTGAGTGTTTGCTAGTATAATGGCTTAGTTATAATGAGTTGGAGTGTGCAATGCAGGTAGAGGTGCTGCAAATGTCTTTGCACTAGTGGGACTATAGAAAAGTCCAATAGCCACGTTTAGAATGCCACTAGGTACACTGAGTGTTTGCTAGTATAATGGCTTAGTAATAATGAGTTGGAGTGTGCAATGCAGGCAGAGGTGCTGCAAATGTCTTTGCACTAGTGGGACTATAGCAAAGTCCAATAGCCACGTTTAGGATGCCACTAGGTACACTGAGTGTTTGCTAGTATAATGGCTTAGTTATAATGAGTTGGAGTGTGCAATGCAGGCAGAGGTGCTGCAAATGTCTTTGCACTAGTGGGACTATAGCAAAGTCCAATAGCCACGTTTAGGATGCCACTAGGTACACTGAGTGTTTGCTAGTATAATGGCTTAGTTATAATGAGTTGGAGTGTGCAATGCAGGTAGAGGTGCTGCAAATGTCTTTGCACTAGTGGGACTATAGCAAAGTCCAATAGCCACGTTTAGAATGCCACTAGGTACACTGAGTGTTTGCTAGTATAATGGCTTAGTAATAATGAGTTGGAGTGTGCAATGCAGGCAGAGGTGCTGCAAATGTCTTTGCACTAGTGGGACTATAGCAAAGCCCAATAGCCACGTTTAGGATGCCACTAGGTACACTGAGTGTTTGCTAGTATAATGGCTTAGTTATAATGAGTTGGAGTGTGCAATGCAGGTAGAGGTGCTGCAAATGTCTTTGCACTAGTGGGACTATAGCAAAGTCCAATAGCCACGTTTAGGATGCCACTAGGTACACTGAGTGTTTGCTAGTATAATGGCTTAGTTATAATGAGTTGGAGTGTGCAATGCAGGCAGAGGTGCTGCAAATGTCTTTGCACTAGTGGGACTATAGCAAAGTCCAATAGCCAAGTTTAGGATGCCACTAGGTACACTGAGTGTTTGCTAGTATAATGGCTTAGTTATAATGAGTTGGAGTGTGCAATGGAGGTAGAGGTGCTGCAATTGTCTTTGCACTAGTGGGACTATAGAAAAGTCCAATAGCCACGTTTAGAATGCCACTAGGTACACTGAGTGTTTGCTAGTATAATGGCTTAGTAATAATGAGTTGGAGTGTGCAATGCAGGCAGAGGTGCTGCAAATGTCTTTGCACTAGTGGGACTATAGCAAAGTCCAATAGCCACGTTTAGGATGCCACTAGGTACACTGAGTGTTTGCTAGTATAATGGCTTAGTTATAATGAGTTGGAGTGTGCAATGCAGGCAGAGGTGCTGCAAATGTCTTTGCACTAGTGGGACTATAGCAAAGTCCAATAGCCACGTTTAGGATGCCACTAGGTACACTGAGTGTTTGCTAGTATAATGGCTTAGTTATAATGAGTTGGAGTGTGCAATGCAGGTAGAGGTGCTGCAAATGTCTTTGCACTAGTGTGACTAGACAAAAGTCCAATAGCCACGTTTAGGATGCCACTAGGTACACTGAGTGTTTGCTAGTATAATGGCTTAGTTATAATGAGTCGGAGTGTGCAATGCAGGCAGAGGTGCTGCAAATGTCTTTGCACTAGTGGGACTATAGCAAAGTCCAATAGCCACGTTTAGGATGCCACTAGGTACACTGAGTGTTTGCTAGTATAATGGCTTAGTTATAATGAGTTGGAGTGTGCAATGCAGGCAGAGGTGCTGCAAATGTCTTTGCACTAGTGGGACTATAGCAAAGTCCAATAGCCACGTTTAGGATGCCACTAGGTACACTGAGTGTTTGCTAGTATAATGGCTTAGTTATAATGAGTTGGAGTGTGCAATGCAGGCAGAGGTGCTGCAAATGTCTTTGCACTAGTGGGACTATAGCAAAGTCCAATAGCCACGTTTAGGATGCCACTAGGTACACTGAGTGTTTGCTAGTATAATGGCTTAGTTATAATGAGTTGGAGTGTGCAATGCAGGTAGAGGTGCTGCAAATGTCTTTGCACTAGTGTGACTAGACAAAAGTCCAATAGCCACGTTTAGGATGCCACTAGGTACACTGAGTGTTTGCTAGTATAATGGCTTAGTTATAATGAGTTGGAGTGTGCAATGCAGGCAGAGGTGCTGCAAATGTCTTTGCACTAGTGGGACTATAGCAAAGTCCAATAGCCACGTTTAGGATTCCACTAGGTACACTGAGTGTTTGCTAGTATAATGGCTTAGTTATAATGAGTTGGAGTGTGCAATGCAGGCAGAGGTGCTGCAAATGTCTTTGCACTAGTGGGACTATAGCAAAGTCCAATAGCCACGTTTAGGATGCCACTAGGTACACTGAGTGTTTGCTAGTATAATGGCTTAGTTATAATGAGTTGGAGTGTGCAATGCAGGTAGAGGTGCTGCAAATGTCTTTGCACTAGTGTGACTAGACAAAAGTCCAATAGCCACGTTTAGGATGCCACTAGGTACACTGAGTGTTTGCTAGTATAATGGCTTAGTTATAATGAGTTGGAGTGTGCAATGCAGGCAGAGGTGCTGCAAATGTCTTTGCACTAGTGGGACTATAGAAAAGTCCAATAGCCACGTTTAGGATGCCACTAGGTACATTGAATGTTTGCTAGTATAATGGCTTAGTTATAATGAGTTGGAGTGTGCAATGCAGGCAGAGGTGCTGCAAATGTCTTTGTACTAGTGGGACTATAGCAAGGTCCAATAGCCAAGTTTAGGATGCCACTAGGTACACTGAGTGTTTGCTAGTATAATGGCTTAGTTATAATGAGCTGGAGTGTGCAATGCAGGTAGAGGTGCTGCAAATGTCTTTGCACTAGTGGGACTATAGCAAAGTCCAATAGCCACGTTTAGAATGCCACTAGGTACACTGAGTGTTTGCTAGTATAATGGCTTAGTAATAATGAGTTGGAGTGTGCAATGCAGGCAGAGGTGCTGCAAATGTCTTTGCACTAGTGGGACTATAGCAAAGTCCAATAGCCACGTTCAGGATGCCACTAGGTACACTGAGTGTTTGCTAGTATAATGGCTTAGTTATAATGAGTTGGAGTGTGCAATGCAGGTAGAGGTGCTGCAAATGTCTTTGCACTAGTGGGACTATAGCAAAGTCCAATAGCCACGTTTAGGATGCCACTAGGTACACTGAGTGTTTGCTAGTATAATGGCTTAGTTATAATGAGTTGGAGTGTGCAATGCAGGCAGAGGTGCTGCAAATGTCTTTGCACTAGTGTGACTAGACAAAAGTCCAATAGCCACGTTTAGGATGCCACTAGGTACACTGAGTGTTTGCTAGTATAATGGCTTAGTTATAATGAGTTGGAGTGTGCAATGCAGGCAGAGGTGCTGCAAATGTCTTTGCACTAGTGGGACTATAGCAAAGTCCAATAGCCACGTTTAGGATGCCACTAGGTACACTAAGTGTTTGCTAGTATAATGGCTTAGTTATAATGAGTTGGAGTGTGCAATGCAGGCAGAGGTGCTGCAAATGTCTTTGCACTAGTGGGACTATAGCAAAGTCCAATAGCCACGTTTAGAATGCCACTAGGTACACTGAGTGTTTACTAGTATAATGGCTTAGTTATAATGAGTTGGAGTGTGCAATGCAGGTAGAGGTGCTGCAAATGTCTTTGCACTAGTGGGACTATAGCAAAGTCCAATAGCCACGTTTAGGATGCCACTAGGTACACTGAGTGTTTGCTAGTATAATGGCTTAGTTATAATGAGTTGGAGTGTGCAATGCAGGTAGAGGTGCTACAAATGTCTTTGCACTAGTGTGACTAGACAAAAGTTTAATAGCCACGTTTAGGATGCCACTAGGTACACTGAGTGTTTGCTAGTATAATGGCTTAGTTATAATGAGTTGGAGTGTGCAGGGGACAGGAGGGTACAGTGCCAGGATTGTGGGGCTCTGGGTAGAGGAAAGGAAGCCTGCCTTTCTATTCCCTCCTAATGGGGAAATGCCGCGACGAAATCCCTGACCTTAGCTACACAGACGCTGTCGCTGTTTTCAGGACCTGTCACCTATGGCTCTGACCCTGCCGGTACGAGCCCTTAAAAGGACTGATGGAAAGTGCTATCCCTATGCTTTCCAGCGCTGTGTATGGAGCGCATACAGCTGTATCAGCGGTAGGACTCAGGATGGAGCTGCGCCAGTGATGTCTGACACCAAGGACGCAAAAGAGATAATGGCGTCCTGGAGGAAAATGTCCGGTTTTATAATGCAGGGACATGTGACATGGACATCCTATTACACATGCCGTTGCTTCTCTGGCTAAAAGTCCGCTTAGCTGTGTGTGTGTCTGGGATTGGCTGACATGCTGGCCCGCCCCACAAGACGCGCGCGCTTAGGGAAGGAAGACAAGGAAAAAAAAAAAAAAATGGCGATCGCCATTATAGAAACAGCAGTGATCTGAAGGCGCTGTTCACGCACACTATACACTGAAATGTCATAATAGTGTGAGTCACAGAGTGACTTACACTATTACAGCGGAAAGCCAGCTAGGAATTAGCTGTTTTTTTGCTGCTAGAACCGTTCTCGAACGTTTCTAGAACTATCGAGCTTTTGCAAAAAGCTCGAGTTCTAGTTCGATCTAGAACAGGCCCCAAAATCACTCGAGCCTAGAACTGGAGAACCTCGAACCACGAACCGCGCTCAACTCTAGTGATCACAGGTATACACCATACACCGATGATCACGTTATAGTAAATGACAGCACCGGTAAAAAATTATTTATCTCCCATCTGGCATGAACAAACATGATAAATCTTCTCCCTCGTCCCCTCCGGTCCCCTGGTGTCGCCAAAGTGCCCCCCCTGATGCTCTCCCAGAAATCCAAGATGGCCGCGCGCACAGCAGCGCGCCGGCCGCATTCACCCTACTCCTCTGATTTCTGTCGCATGTGCCATGACACATGCGACAGAAAACTCCTCCCCAGGCCCTGCCAGGTCACTCCCTATAACCCCACCGGTGTTCCCCGGTGTCCCACGGTACCTGTGCAGCGTTGATCCCCCCACGGCCCTCTCCTTCACAATAGCCGCTGCCGCATGCACAGAGCGGCTGTCAGCTCAGCTTCCTGTGTTCAGACACAGTGAGTGGTGGTTATGCATCTGTAAGCTAAATGGGCGGCACGGTGGCTCAGTGGTTAACACTGCAGTTTTGCAGTGCTGAGGTCCTGGGTTCAATTCTCACCAAGGACACCATCTGCAAGGAGTTTGTATGTTCTCCCCGTGTTTGCGTGGGTTTCCTCAGGGTACTCAGGTTTCCTTCCACACTCCAAAGACATACAGCGCTATGGAATTAATAACGCTATATAAATGAATAAATTATTATTATTACTGCAATGCCCTGCTTATGAGGTAAGGAACATAATTGATCAGGAGAGCTATATACTACATTTCCAAATGGAGGGATTTGCTTTTATAGTTTCCCTGCTGAACGACTACCAAACATGAGAGTCCGTTATACGCCACAAGAAAACACATCTAAATAGCGAGCTCTGTTGTTAAGTTTTCATTCAGCTGGATAACTGGACTTAAAGGGGTATTCTATCTCCAAGATCCTATCCTCAATATATAGTAGGTGGAATAGCAATAATATCAGCAAATACCAATATTTAGAAATGTAGAATAGTTCTCCTGATTAGGCATGCCCTTACCTCATGAGCAGGGCATTGCAGCTTTGGTAGCAACCATTACGACATGGACTCTGCTGCTGTGGACCCGGGGAGAGTGAGTGCAGATTCATTGCACCCACACTCCTCACATGAAGGGTCCGCACTCCTAGAAAATGGGGGATACGTTCCCTGAGTGTCTCCCCCCCATATTCTAGATGGTCCAGAGTCGTCGTGGGACCCCTTTATTTTTTTTCTTACAATAAATTGGTGAAAGAGGAAATGTTTTGGGGACTGTTTTTTCAAATAAATTTCTTTTGTCGATTTTTTTTTGTTAGCACTGACAGTTTATGATGTTGGGTATCTAATAGACGCCATGACATCACAAACTGCTGGGCTTGATGTCAGGTGACTTTACAGCTAGTACCAACCCGATTTATTACCCCGTTTGCCACTGCACCAGGGCACGGGATGAGCTGGAGTGAAGCGCCAGGATTGGCGCATCTAGTGGATGCGCCACGTCTGGGGTGCCTGCGGCCTGCTATTTTTAGGCTGTGAAGGCCCAATAACTATGGACCTTCCCACCCTGAGAATACCAGACCACAGCTGTCCGCTTTACCTTGGCTGGTGATCCAATTTGGGGGGGACCCTACTTTTATTGTGTAATTATTAATTTTTATAAAATAATTATAAAAAAAGAGCCTGAGGGGACCTCCACATTGGATCCCCAACCACGGTAAAGCTGCCAGCTGTGGTTTTCAGGCTACAGCCGTTTGCTTTACCCTAGCTGGCTATCAAAAATGGGGGGACCCAACGTCATTTTTTTTTAACCTGTATTTTGATTGCCAACCAAGGTAACGGCAGGCAGATGTGGGTGGCAATCCATAGCTGTCTGCATTATCTGCGCTGAGAATCAAAAATACCGCGGAGCACTACGTCATTTTTTTTAAAGATTTATTTTTACAGCACTGTGATGTCCAGCAATCAACATACAGGGAAGCCCATTTTGTTTTTAGTTATTTAAATAAATAATTAAAAAAAATATATATGGGCTCCCGCTGCATTTTTTGTATTGCTAGCTAAGGGTAATCCAAGCAGCTACTGGCTGCTAACCCCCACTGCTTGGTGTTACCTTCACTGGCAATGGAAAATCCAGGGAAGCATTTTTTATTTTTTTTGCCAAAAAACTACAAAAAAAGGACGTGAGCTTCGCCATATTTTTGTATGGTAACCAGGTATAGCAGGCAGGTGCTGGAAGAGTTGGATACAGGGCCAAAAGATGGCGCTTCTATGAAAATTCCATTTTCTGAGGCGGCTTCAGACTGCAATTCGCAGCAGTGGGGCCCAGAAAGCTCAGGCCAACCTGTGCTGCGGATTCCAATCCCCAGCTGCCTAGTTGTACCTGGCTGGACACAAAAATGGGGCGAAGCCTACGTCATTTGTTTTCTAATTATTTCATGAAATTCATGAAATAATAAAAAAAGGGCTTCCCTTTATTTTTGGTTCCCAGCCGGATACAAATAGGCAACTGGGGGTTGGGGGCAGCCGTACCTGCCTGCTGTACCTGGCTAGCAGACAAAAATATGGCGAAGGCCACATAATTTTTTCAGGGGGCAAAAAACTTCTGCATACAGTCCTGGATGGAGTATGCTGAGCCTTGTAGTTCTGCAGCTGCTGTCTGTCTGTATGGAGAAGAGCAGACAGCAGCTGCAGAACTACAAGGCTCAGCATACTCCATCCAGGACTGTATGCAGACGTTTTTTGCCCACTAAAAAAATGACGTGGGCTTCGCCATATTTTTGTATGCTAGCCAGGTACAGCAGGCAGCCACGGGCTGCCTCCAACCCCCAGTTGCCTATTTGTACCCGGCTGGGAACCAAAAATATAGGGAAGCCCGTTTTTTTTAATTATTTCACTTATTTCATGAAATAATTAAAAAACAAATGACGTGGGCTTCGCCCCATTTTTGTGTCCACCCAGGTACAACTAGGCAGCTGGGGATTGGAATCCGCAGCACAGGTTAGCCCGAGGTTTCTGGGCGTATCTGCTGCGAATTTCAGTCCGCAGCCGTCCCAGAAAATGGCGCTCTCATAGAAGCGCCATCATCTGGCGCTGTATCCAACTCTTCCAACAGCCCTGGAGCCGGGTGGCTTGTTGGGTAATCATGAGTTAATACTGGCTTTGTTTTACTAGCCATAATTAAGCCAGAGATTCTTAATGTCAGGCACGTTTGACCCGGCCATTAAGAATCTCCAATAAAGGGTTAAAAAAAGACACCACACAGAGAAAAAATACTTTAATAGAAATAAATACACAGACACATTAGAGACTCCATCTTTATTACCCCCTGTCAGCCTCCACGATCCATGGTCTTCTGTCTTTCTCGTTCAACAAATGCAGCTCTGCTACATCACTGCTGCATGGGGGAAGACGCTGCTTCCCGTGGAGCCTTCACTCCGTGAAGGCTCCACGGGAAGCAGCATGCAGCCTTCACTCTGTCAGAGATCAGTGCTGCTAGCGGTAACAGCGGTAATGCTGACAGACGCGTTACCATAGCAACGTTGCTCCCGGAGCCACGGTTAGCGGTGACGTCACCGCTAACTGCGTTGCTATGGCAACGGTGATCTCTGTTAATGACCGGCTGTATCAGCCGGTCCCTAACGGAACGGGGAGTTGACCGTGTGCTAGAGCATGTCACCGGTACACGGCGATACACAAATGTGCACCGTGTACCGGAGAGATGCACTCGCAGGTCCTACATGACGCGTCATAGTCATGTGACCAGTCTGTAGCCAATGAGATAATAGCCACGTGACTGGTCACATGGCTATTTTGACGTCACGATAGGTCCTGCATCACTGCTGGCAGTGCTGGTCACCGGGAGGATTCAGCGATCATCGGATGGAATAGCGGCAGGAGACAGAGTGCAGGTTGGATCGCGGGGACCGGTAAGTGTTATGGCAATGTTTATTAACTGTATGTGTACATTTATAATGCATTTTTATGTGTTTGTGATTGCCTCCCATTATATCCTATAGGTTCGAGTTTGGTTCGTCGAACGTTCGACGAACCGAACTCGAACGGGACCTCCGTTCGACGAACCGAACTCAAGCCAAACCACGGCCGGTTCGCTCATCTCTAGTCACAAGCACATGACCAGCGGCCAATCGGCATAGAAGGTGTCAGAGACATGTGACCTCGTGTCAGCGATGATGTCACCCGCACATGTGCAATGGCTCCAAGATAGGACTTAGTCTCCAGCGCTTGCACATGTGCAGTAGCAAGAAATCTGGACATAGTCTCCAGTGCTCGCACATGTGCAGTAGCAAGAAATCTGGACATAGACTCCAGTGTCACAGCAACCGTAACACTTGCTTGGCACAAGTGCCACAATAATGGAGGACAGCAGACAATTTTTGGATGGCACTAACTGGCGGCACTCTGCAATTAAAATGGCTTTGCTAAAAAGGGCAGGAGGGTACAGTGGCCGGGTTGTGGGTTAGTGTAGAGGAAAGGAAGCCTCACTTTCTATCATTCCTAATGGTGAAATGCAGCAAGGAAGTCCCTGAGATTAGCTACACAGACACTGTTATCTGTAGCTGTTAAAAACTGTTTCCACGGACCTGACTGTCACCTATGGCTCTGAGCCGGATTAAATGAGCCCTAAAAAGGGCTGAATTAAACTTCTATCCCTAATCTGTAGAGCGCTGTGTGTAGAGCGTACACAGCAGGATCAGCGGCAGGAGCTTCGTCAGCGGTGACTGTAACCCAGACGCACATGTCAATTGTTTTTGCCATTTGAGTTTTGAACTGCAAAGCAGAGTTTTTGCCCAAATTTCTGCCACAAAAAGGCAGCATTTTGAACTGCATAAGTGCGCACAAGAAACCCAAATTCCTATAGACTATGCTTGAAAAGCAGAACACATCCTTTTTGGCTTTAAACGCTGTAGTTGAAAAAGCAGCAAAAAAGCAAGTAAAAAGCAGGTAAAAAGCAACGTGGACACATAGCCTTTGTCAAGAAATGGGAAGAAATCTATTCCACCAGCTCCTTGAAATTTATGGAATTACTAATGGATCTTAATACAAGGATGCTGGAGGAAATTGAGAAATAATTGGATGTAGGTTATCTTCAACTGAAGGCAATATCCTCTGATGAGGAAATTGCATCTTTTGACCTTTTGATGGTGAATAATTTAGAGGAGTGGGAAAAACAGATCAGGGAAACACATTCCAAGAAAATTACCCATGATATGACATAATATCAGCAACTAAAAGTGTACAGATGGCAAAGACGTGCACCACATATTCCCCGTAGTTGTTCAGTGTCGGTCTCGTCGGTCTCATCTTCAGGTGAAACGTCTGATCAATCTCTATCCTCCATGACTACGTGACTGAGAACTAAAAGAAAGGGTGAACTTAAACAGGCTGGGAATACAAGTAAGAAGCCTCCCGCAGTGGGTAAACAAGCTGGAACCACTAAGGTAATTAGGTTGTCCAAACATAACTTTTCTGGTATGGATGTTAATGTTCTATTCAGGGGGCTCATCTTTACTCCCAGCTCATGTTTTGACCCTTTCATAGCAGTGAAGGACCTACATATTTTTGGCCGTGCACTTATAATGAAGAAGTGGTTCCACGATGAGGAATTACAGAAGGCACTTCATAATTTTTTCCTCATAATTGAGGGATTCCATAATTTTTCTCCCTATTTAGTCTTGAAAAGTAACCGTTACTGGCTAGCTCATTATGTTTTCATGATTTTTTTAATGTTTCTTAAAGCCAGAAAGTTGCCGTTTGAAATGACTTAAAGGCCCCGTTACACGCAGACGTATCTAACGATATATCGCCGGGATCATGGATTCCGTGACGCACATCCAGCATCATTAGCGACGTCATGCGTGTGACACTAACGAGCGGCCATTAACAATGGAAAATACTCACCAAATTGCCCATCATTGACATGTCATTCATTTTCAAAAAATCGTTGGTTGTTGAGGACTCAGGATGTTCGTCATTCCTGCAGCAGCACACATCGCTATGTGTGACACCGCAGGAACGAGGAAAAACACCGTACCGGCGGCCGCCCACAATGAGGAAGGAAGGAGGTGGGCGGGATATTCCGCCCGCTCATCTCCGCCCCTCTGCTTCTTTTGGGCGGCCGCTTAGTGACGCCGCTGTGATGACGAACGAACATCCCCCTTAGAAAGGAGGCGGTTCGCTGGCCACAGTGACGTCGCTAGGCAGGTAAGTCCATGTGACGTGTCCTAACAATGTTGTGCGCCACAGGCAGCAATTTGCCCATGACGCACAACTGATGGGAGCGGGTGCTTTCACCAGCAACATCGCTAGCGATGTCGCTGCTTTTAAAACACCCTTTAGTTTTGTGCCTTGCCTGTGATCTGCTTTTTTTAAACAAAAGTAATTAACATCCTCAGAGCCAGGTGAGTCCATAATTTTTGTAAGGGGTTGTACTGAAGTCTTTTCTAGGCTTCTGCCACACTCACGTGAAATTCACGCACGTGCCGAGAGACACGTATTTTCCCTGCGTGTTGCGTGCAGGTAAGTACGTGTCTCTGGTACGTGCGGGACACGTGTGTTCTACGTGTGCTATCCGCGATAGCACACGTAGAACCGGTAATTATCATACTCACCTGGTCCTTCCTGATGTCCGCGCTGCTGTCCGTGGTGCTGATGCTCGGTCTCCAGCCCTCCCGTCTCCCCGCTGCTGCTGCTGCCAGGCAGTGAAGTGAATATTCAATGAGAATAATGAGCGGCGGTCGGCAGCAAGAGGCAGCAGCGGCAGAGACAGGAGGGCTGTAGAAGGTGAGTTAATGTTTTTTTATTTTTCACTGACATGTGTGGTTTCTCCGGTGCGTGTCACACGAGACCGCATCCACACTACACCCGTGTGGTGCGGGTGCGGGCCGTGTGACACCCGTGCTGCGGGAGAAAACACTGACATGTCAGCGCTTTCAAAAAAGCACACACGTACAAACGCACACGGACACACGTTCCGTCTGGTTTTACGTGTGTGTGCCTGCTACAATAGGGTAGCATTGGTTAAAGTGTCTCCGTGCCGCCGGTACGTGTAAAAAATGACAAACACGTGCCGGCAGCACGGATGTGTGGCGCTAGCCTTAATGACAGTTTTACCCAGCAGTTTACCATTAAGTACATAGTTATACATTTTATTTCCTCTGCCCAATTGCATGACCTTACGTTATCCACGTAAAAATGCAATTGCCACTTATCAGTCCAAGTATCCAGTTTATGTAAAACCTTTTCGGAATATTACATTTTCCCCCTCTGTGTTAACCCCATCACCCCAGGCAATTTTCCATTTCTTTTTTTTGTTCTCTCCTCCCTTTCTTCAGAGAGGCATAACTTTTTTATTTTTCCATCAACATTGCAATATGAGGGCTTATTTTTTTGTAGGGCGAGATGTATGTTTGAATGACATCTTTCATTTTACTATATACAGTCATTTGAAAAAGTTTGGGCACCCCTATCAATGTTAACCTTTTTTCTTTATAACAATTTGGGTTTTTGCAACACCTATTTCAGTTTCATATATCTAATAACTGATGGACTCAGTAATATTTCTGGATTGAAATGAGTTTTATTGTACTAACAGAAAATGTGCAATTCGCATTTAAACAAAATTTGACCGGTGCAAAAGTAGAGCACCCTTATCAATTTCTTGATGTGAACACTCCTAACTACTTTTTACTGACTTACTAAAGCACTAAATTGGTTTTGTAACCTCATTGAGCTTTGAACTTCATAGGCAGGTGTATCCAATCATGAGAAAAGGTATTTAAGGTGGCCACTTGCAAGTTGTTCTCCTATGTGAATCTCCTATGAAGAGTGGCATCATGGGCTCCTCAAAACAACTCTCAAAGGATCTGAAAACAAAGATTATTCAACATAGTTGTTCAGGGGAAGGATACAAAAAGTTGTCTCAGAGATTTAAACTGTCAGTTTCCACTGTGAGGAAAATAGTAAGGAAATGGAAGAACACAGGTACAGTTTTTGTTAAGCCCAGAAGTGGCAGGCCAACAAAAATATCAGAAAGGCAGAGAAGAAGAATGGTGAGAACAGTCAAGGACAATCCACAGACCACTTCCAAAGACCTGCAGCTTCATCTTGCTGCAGATGGTGTCAATGTGTATCGGTCAATAAAGCGCATTTTGCACAAGGAGAAGCTGTATGGGAGAGTGATGCGAAAGAAGCCGTTTCTGCAAGCACGCCACAAACAGTCGCCTGAGGTATGCAAAAGCACATTTGGACAAGCCAGTTACATTTTGGAAGAAGGTCCTATGGACTGAAACAGAAATTGAGTTGTTTGGTCATCCAAAAAGGCGTTATGCATGAAGGCAAAAAACCATGGCATTCCAAGAAAAGCACTTGCTACCCACAGTAACATTTTGTGGAGGTTCCATCATGCTTTGGGGCAGTGTGGCCAATGCCGGCAACGGAAATCTTGTTAAAGTTGAGGGTCGCATGGATTCAACTCAGTATCAGCAGATTCTTGACAATAATGTGCAAGAATCAGTGACGAAGTTGAAGTTACGCAGGGGATGGATATTTCAGCAAGACAATGATCCAAAACACCGCTCCAAATCTACTCAGGCATTCATGCAGAGGAACAATTACAATGTTCTGGAATGGCCATCCCAGTCCCCAGACCTGAAGATCATTGAAAATCTGTGGAATGATTTGAAACTTGCTGTCCATGCTCGGCGACCATGAAACTTAATTGAACTAGAATTGTTTTGTAAACAGGAATGGTCAAATATACCTTCATTTAGGATCTAGGATCTCATTAAAAGCTACAGGAAGCGACTAGAGGCTGTTATTTTTGCAAAAGGAGGATCTACAAAATATTAATGTCACTTTTATGTTGGGGTGCCCATACTTTTGCACCGGTCAAATTTTGTTTAAATGCTAATTGCACATTTTCTGTTAGTACAATAAACCTCATTTCAATCCAGAAATGTTATTGAGTCCATCAGTTAATAGATATATGAAACTGAAATAGCTGTTGCAAAAACCTAAATTGTTATAAAGAAAAAAGGTTAACATTAATAGGGGTGCCCAAACTTTTTAATATGACTGTATTGTACTAGAAAATGGGGGGGAAAATCCAAATGTGGAGAAATTGTTAAAAAAGTGAAATTGCACAAGGGTTTTGTTTTTTAATCACCATGTTCTCTATATGATAAAGCTAATGTGTCAGTATGATGTCTCAGCTCGGTACAAGGTCGTATATATTAAACATGTATACTTTACTTTTATCTAAGGGATGAAAAAAGTTCAGAAGTTTGTACAAAGAAAGATTAGCTCTTTTATTGCCATTTTTTGAGACCTGTAGCGTTCTCATTTTTCAGGATTTAGGGCTCAGTGATGAATTTTTTGCATCTTAAGCTGGTGTTTTTAATTATACCATTTTTGTATAGATGTTCTGTTTTGATTGCCTGTTATAGAATTTTAATGAAATGTTGTGGCAACCAAAAAACTTAAATTCGGCATTTAGAGGTTTTTTTTCTCGACGCAGTGTACCGATCACATAAATTGATTTTAGATTTTATGTTCAATATAGGGTATATCAGAATCCCTGTTCCTTTTTATTTTTGGAAGGTCATGTATTGACCACATAGGCTTTTTGAGTTTCTGAGTCCTTCCTTCATAAATTATACAGAATGTGTCTGACCATGACACACATACTACATACCTAGATAAGGTACTAAAATGTAAAAAAAAAACTTACCGGTTACTACCAGGGGGGAGGGGGGTTTAGTTTTATTTACCCTTATACTATATCATCTACTGTAGTCATAGACGATGGGGAAATATAGTAAGCGTTGGCCTGGCTTTTAAGCTATCTTCCCATTTTGCATTCATGTAGTGGTTTATAGGAACGTTTTTAATGAGTTTGATGCAGATTCATGGCTGGTTTTACTGACCAAGCAAAAGCTATGATATATCATAAAACTAATACACATGATTGTTTATTTCTCCTGGCTGAAATTGCAAACTTTTGCATTTTTGAAAGAGGGTTAAGTGTGACTATAGCCAAAGGTATGGAGGAGGCTGTTTGTTTGTTTTTTTTTTTCTTTTTATTAATTTCCCTATATACATGTCATTATACAGTAAGGAATGTTTCCTAACATTCTGTCCTTTAAAATTCATTCTATCTGCGCTTTTGTATGTTTTATTGTTAGTCTGTAAAAGTGGTGTAATCGTCTGACAACATTGTTCCCAGCAGCAACCCGAGTCAAAGATGAGTCCTTGTGCTGTTCCCTTTCCACCCTTTTCAGTGATTTTCAGGCACCCTTAGACCTTCTGCGGAAATCTGCAGGAAAAATGCTTGCGTTTCCCATTATCTTCCCTTGTGCTCATTACTTGAGAGCAACCGAGCATTATAAATTGCTCTACTCAAATAATGAGCCCTAGCGCATTTTATTGCTTGCTCATAAGGAAATCTAAAAGTAAAACCCAAATTTGAGTTAAAATAAAAATAGTATTCCTCCCCCCTCTAATATACATACTGTATATATATATATATATATATATATATATATATATATATATTTATTAGGGTTTATGTTTATATTGATTTTTTTGTGTGTATTTTGTTACCCTTTCCCAAAGATCCCAATAAAAATAATTTGAAGAAAATAAACATAGCAGCATTATAATGTTAATAAATACTATATTACAAATTTATTATTGAAAAAACAAATATATATATATATATATATATATATATATATATATATATATTATAGGGCTTCTCTCACATAGGCGTTAGGTGTTGAACACTGTTCACACCGGCAACGTATTTAGTCTGACAATGCAAGCCACATTGGCTCTAAAAACCCAGAGGGACAATAATACAAAACAGCAAACTTGTAAGAAAAAGACATGAATCGAACATCCCTAAATCATGCTTTGATCTATTGCCGCAAGGCAAAAATTAAATACTAGAACATGAGGTTCTTAGTTTAACATTTTGATCAGACTGTATGAAGCCCACTGCCACGTCACGGCGAACCTCTGAGTGGGTCCCTATTATATGCCTAAGAAGTTCGTCAACGTGCGCCAACTGCTACAGCAACGACAATGCACCGGCAATGGCAGTGGGCTTTATACACTCTAATCCGAATGTAACACAAAGAGGGGGAGAACTAACGGCTCCTGCGCTGACCCTGACACTGAGGGGCCCTGCGCTTACCCTAAAACCACAGGTACCTATAATGGTTAGGAGGTTTTGCCCACCAACGTGTCCCTGTCTCCTAGCCAGACCCTAGGACTAAATCCCACCACCCACCAATTCACAGGGGGAAAAATAAACACAAAAATAACCAGGAAAAGGGGAAAAACGAAAAAACAACAACTTATCTTTGAGAGAGATTCTTCAGAAAACACAGCTACAGAAGTCTGAAGCAACGAGCACACCAGAGTATGCAACATCTCCAAGTGAAGAGTATAACCCACACTGGAGTAGTGAGAGGCCCAACCTTATAAAGGCCCTTAATTACCACCTAGAGGAAAGGCACCTCCAACCTTGCAAGGAACATAAAAAAATAAATAAATCCAACTCTTAAAGGGACAGCGTCCATTAATGTCTGGACAATCACCAGGCCGTTCTGCACCTGGTCCCAGTAGCAGTACCTGAAGGTCCAGACGCGTCCATGACAGTGAGACTCGCATGATTCATACGCAAGGGGAATCATACCCTCAGTGTCAGCCTGCTTTTCCCTCTGTAAAGAGGGATGAAGCAAAGCTGACATGGCTCTCCCTGCTTCTCGCTCTGTATAGACACTTGTCTGTACAGAGTGGAGAAGCAGAGCTGACACTGCTCTCCCTGCTTCTTGCTCTGTAGACAAACTTGTCTGTACAGAGTGATGAAGCAGAGCTGACATTGCTCTACCTGTGGACCACGTTGGACTAAAGGTTTTTTTATAATAAAGATGGAGTCTCTAAATTTTTTTTGTTTTATTTCAAGTAAAAAAAATCTATGGTTTGTTCTTGGTGACCATGTCTAATTTGGCATGACACCATGAATTTGAGGCTTAGTACCAGTTGAGAATACAAAGCTGGTATTAACCCCTTTATTACCCAGAGTGCCACCTCCATCAGGGTTGCTGGACAAGCCAGGTAAAGCACCTTGAAATGGTGCTAAGAAGCAATGCACCATTTCCAGGGGTAATTGCAGGCTGCCTTTTTAAGCGTGGGGTGCCCAGAATGCTTGAGCCTTACCACGCTGAGAATCCCAGCCCCAAGCTGCCTGGTTTTACCTGACTGGCGATCAAAATATGGCGGAAGCCCACACATTTTTTTTTTTATTTTTTTAAAAAAAAAAAATAATGGGCTTCCTGGATTTTGATTGCCAGCCAGGGTAAAGCCAGGCAGATGGGGGTGGCAGCCTGTAGCCGTCTGCTTTATCTGCACTGAGAATCAAAGATACTGCGGAGAGCTACATTATTTTTTAATTTTTTTTATGTTTACATTTCTGTATGTGTGAGACCCAACAGCCAATCACAGATGCTGTCATGCAGAATGGGTGTCTGTGATTGGCTGTTGGAGTAACCTTGAATCTGCCTATACATTCTAGTTGCTAGAATGTATGGGCTGGTTTCAGGTTACTCGAGCATCCAATCACAGACGCCCACTTTGTGACAGCGTCTGTGATTTTATGGTATTTTAACAGTAAAATAAAACAACATAGAGAAAAAAATATTTTATTAGAAATAAAACAGAAGACATTTAGGAACCCATCTTTATTACCCAAAAAAAACCCTTCAACATAATCCAAAAGTGGGCGAGCATCTTAAGCTCTGTTACACCTGTGCGAGAAGATAATTACAGCTCTCCTCACACAGACTCAGCTAAGAGCTGTCAGAGACTTCACCCAAATCCCAAGTGCATAGCTGAGGCTGGTCAGCTGTGCCTCCGGGTAACCACCACTAACTACAGGACCTTCCATGATGTCATAGCCATGTGACCAGCCTTTAATCCATGAGGTAATACAACATTCACACCAGACTGGTCACATGGCTATGACATCATGAAAGGTCCTGTAGTCATTGGTGGTTACCCAGGGGCACAGCAATGATAGGACCCAGAAGCAGAAGCGTCCGGGAGACAGAGTCTGCAGGATGCGTCGCGGGACCTGTAAGTATAATGACAATATTTATTATGAACAATAATCTTTATTTTACAGCCCCCTCCCACCCCATCACATAACTGGAAAGTTTGGGGTTCGGATGCAAGTTTGCGCTATCTCAGACCCCGAACACAAACTTTACAAAATGTTCGGGTGAGCCTCCCAATCTTGAACATCAGGAGGTTCGCCCATCACTAGTTAAAACATGCTTTTATTAATTTATTTATTTAATCATTTATTTTTTTTATAAAATCACGTTTTAACCATTACTGCTGACCATCTGCTTACGAAAGCGTGGAGTCCACTGCTATTTGATCCTTTGCCATTAACCTCCTCATGGTGCCTGCATGCAGCCGTACCTTACACATTTTCAATAGCAGTTGTGACTTATTCACAACTGCATCAAGTGAGAACATCTGATGTTACCTACAAACGTTATTTAACATTAGTACCCTATTAGCGCCTTTTGCCTTTTCATTTTTCTTCAAATTGCATGTGCTGACATACATTTCCATTTTCCTATGCATAATTTCATAAGACTTAAGGTCAATGGCAATGAATCTTAAAATATTTGTGTGGGTAACATTTAGTTCAGGCCTTAGATGATCATTGCCCATAGTAAAGAGTGATTTATACAGAGCTTTTCTTCAAGTTCATTGCTAAAGGAGTTTTCAATTTGTTTTTCTCCCAGATCCATCATATTATGATAAGAGATGTAAGGTCATAAGAGAAATAACAATTATTACTCACATAAGATTTTTTTTTCCTTAAAAACTCATGCTAATATTTTTTCCAGAGTTACAGAAAAAGAAAATTTTTAAAACAAAAAATATGAATTGTGAATTTACATTGCACAACACTTATTCTAAATATTAATATATATTTTATACAGTTGAAACCAGAAGTTTACGTACACTATCAAAAAAGACCAATACACGTTTTTTCTTACTATCTGTCATAAAATCAGAGTAAACCTTTCTTGTTTTATGTCAATTAGGATTATGAAAATAATCTTTATTTGTGAAATGCCAGACTAATGTGTGAGAGAGAATGTTTTAAGGCATTACTTTGGTCAAAATCAAAAGTTTTCATACATTACATTAGTATTTGGTACCATTGCCCTTTAACTGTATGACTTGGGTCAAACGTTTTGGATATTCTTCCACAAGCTTCGGACAATAGTTGATAGGAATTTGGGCCCATTCCTCCTGACAGAACTGGTGTGAACTGGTGTAACTGAGTCATGTTTGTAGGTCGCCTTGCTCGCACCTGCCTTTTCAGCTTTGCTCATAAATTTTCAACAGGATTGAGATTAGGGTTTTGTGATGGCCACTCCAAAACAATGACTTTGTTATCCTTAAGCCACTTTGTAACCAGTTTGGCAGTATGCTTCAGGTCATTGTCCATTTGGAAGCCCAATTTCCACCCAAACTTTAAATTCATTGCTGATATCTTGAGATGTTGCTTTAGTATTGCCACATAATTGTCTTTCTTCATGATGCCATATATTTTGTGAAGTGCACCTGTCCCTCCTGCAGCAAAAGAACCCCCCAACTGCCATCCTCATGTTTCACATCTGGAATGGTGTTCTTAGGCTTTAAAGCTTCTCCCTTTTTCCTCCAAATGTAACGATGGTCATTATGGCCAAACAGTTTAATTTTGGGCAGATAGGGAAGTTAGCCATCATGAAGCATGGGACTTTCCTGGTCACTAGGACAACCATTGGGGGCGGGCACCACATTGGGTAGAAGTAGTCGCAAACATCAAAATTACAGTAGAACTTTCCTGGGCACAGCTTGGGATAACATCTAGCACTGACAACAGGAGTTAGTGTTTCTCTCTCTTCGTTGGCCCGTGGCTTGATGCAGGAGGCTCGGCCTGGGTTCCAAGTAGCAACCAAGGAACACTTCACAAAAAGACTTTCACGGTAACTGGCGGTGACCGCCGACTATCCGGGATTGACTGAAGCCCATCGTGGCAGAGATCTGTTCTCTGGGGAAGCGCCTGAACTACCTGTGAGTAAAACGACTTGGAACTGCAGCCCCTGCCTCTGTCTCTCCTTTACCGACGATGTCGCCCAGCTCTTCGGCACTACCACCACCATCATCCTCCTTGGGGCAATCCCTCTCTTCCTGTGGGGAGCGAAACCATTCAGAATGCACCCGACATCTGCCCCAGTGAAAGACCTTGCAGCGGTGGCCCCCATCCCTGGCCGCGTACCACAGGTGGCGTTACGATCCTAATAGACTTTCCTAACCTCCAACTGCTACCTCCATCCTCCCTACCACCCTCCAACCCTTCTTCCTGTATGCCTCAGGGTAACGAAACTGGGCCAGGTTACCCTGTGACGATGCAGTGGATCTGCACCCCCGGCTCGGCAATGAGTAGGTTAAAACACCTGCCCCGTGGGGCACTACCCTTACGCAATATCACCTTAATAATATACTTTTATTTATTTTTCACATAATACAAATTTCCTTCTGAGGGTCCTTAGTTGAGCTATCACTTGAGTGCAGTTATACATAAACATGTGGTACTTTCCAAAGCCAGTGAAACTGTGACTTTAAGTCTACCAAGTTGTTGTTGTCCTGAAACCTTTGACTGTTTAATATGAAAAATACAGAAGAGATGATATAACTGAGAAACAGCAGTTTGTGACTCTAAAATTGCAAGTTTTCTGGCCTGGCATAGGTATTGTCATAGTCTATTCAAAACAGAGTTTATATGAAGATGATTTAATAGATGTGGAGGAGATTAGGATGTTATCCAGATAGACTAAAACACACTGAAACTGGACATCCTTAAGGAATTCCATTAACGATGAGCTGAAACTCAGCAGGGTGTTACAAAGAGCAATATGCATTACTCAATATTTATAATGACCCTCAAGGGTCTTAAAAGTGGTCTTCCATTCATTACTTTATCAAGGGTGGGGAACCTTTTTACTGCCAGAGGCCATTTGGAAGTTTCTACCAACCGTCGGGGGCCGGAACCAAATTATCAGCTTGAAAATTACCCTAAGATAATTTGTCAAACAATTAATTAACTCACCCCTAAGGTCCAGTCACACTAAGCAACTTACCAGCGATCCCAACAACGATAGGGATCGCTGGTAAGTTGCTAGGAGGTTGCTGGTGAGATGTCACACTGCGACGCTCCAGCGATCCCACCAGCAACCTGACCTGGCAGGGATCGCTGGAGCGTCGCTACACAAGTTGCTGGTGAGCTCACCAGCAACCAGTGACAAGCCCCCAGCGCCGCGTGGAAGATGCTGCGCTTGGTAACTAAGGTAAATATCTGGTAACCAACCCGATATTTACCTTGGTTACCACCGCACGGAGCTACACGTGCAGAGAGCAGGGAGCAGCGCACACTGAGCGCTGGCTCTTTGCTCTCCTAGTTACAGCACACATCGGGTTAATTACCCGATGTGTGCTGCAGCTAAATGTGCACAGAGCAGGGAGCAGCGCACAATGCTTAGCGCTGGCTCCTTGCTCTCCTAGTTACAGCACACATCGGGTTAATTAACCCGATGTGTGCTGCAGCTAAATGTGCACAGAGCAGGGAGCAGCGCATAATGCTTAGCGCTGGCTCCTTGCTCTCCTAGTTACAGCACACATCGGGTTAATTAACCCGATGTGTGCTGCAGCTAAATGTGCACAGAGCAGGGAGCAGCGCATAATGCTTAGCGCTGGCTCCTTGCTCTCCTAGTTACAGCACACATCGGGTTAATTAACCCGATGTGTGCTGCAGCTAAATGTGCACAGAGCAGGGAGCAGCGCACAATGCTTAGCGCTGGCTCCTTGCTCTCCAAGTTACAGCACACATCGGGTTAATTAACCCGATGTGTGCTGCAGCTACATGTGCACAGAGCAGGAGCCAGCACTGACAGTGAGAGGGGCGGAGGCTGGTAACGAAGGTAAATATCGGGTAACCAAGGACAGGGCTTCTTGGTTACCCGATGTTTACATTGGTTACCAGCCTCCGCAGAAGCCGGCTCCTGCTGCCTGCACATTTAGTTGTTGCTGTCTCGCTGTCACACACAGCGATCTGTGCTTCACAGCGGGACAGCAACAACTAAAAAATGGCCCAGGACATTCAGCAACAACCAACGACCTCACAGCAGGGGCCAGGTTGTTGCTGGATGTCACACACAGCAACATCGATAGCAACGTCACAAAAGTTGTTCGTTAGCAGCGATGTTGCTAGCGATGTTGCTTAGTGTGACGGGGCCTCTACTGTGGTGGCCGGAGCTGCTTCTCTTTGTTGTGACTGTGATGTTTGTCGATATTGATTATGTTACTTCTCACAACTGCTTTTCCAGGTTTGTCTCGGTCTGGAGCGCAGTCAATAGATTGGTAAATAATATACATCACTTAGGAGACACTGGAGGCTCATACATCACAAGATGGTCTGGGGGCATATATAAATCACAGGAGGGGTTGAGGACATACAAACATCACAGATGGGGTTCGGGCATATATACATCACAGGAGGAATTGGGGCATATATACATCACAGGAGTGGTTGGGGGCATATATACATCACAGGAGGGATTGGGGGAATATATACATCACAGGAGGGGCTGGAGGCATATGTACAGCACAGGAGGGGATGGGGAAATATATACACATCACAGGAAGGACTGAGGGCATATATACATCACAGGAGGGGTTGGGGACATATACACATCACAGGAGGAGCTGGGGACATATACACATCACAGGAGGGGTTGGGGCATATATACATCACAGGAGGGGTTGGAGGCATATATACATCACAGGAGGAGCTGAGGGCATATATACATCACAGATGGGATTGAGGCATACATACATTACAGGAGGAGTTGGGGGCATATATACATCTCAGGAGTGGCTGGGGACATATATACATCAGAGGTGGAGCTGGGGACATATACACATCACAAGAGTGGCTGGGAGCATTTACACATCACAGGAGGGGTTGGGGCTCGGACATCACTGGGGGGCACAGACAGTACTGCCAGGCACGGACAGCACTGGCGGTGGCACGGACAGCACTAGAGGGGCACGAACAGGACTGGGGGACACAGGCAGGACTAAAGGGGCACATACATCACCAAGGGAGCACAGACAGCACTGGGGGTGGCACATAGCACTGGGGGGCACACAGGACTGGGGAGGCACACAGCACTGGGAGGGTGTTACAGTGGGGCTGTCTGATAATAAAACTTAAAGGAATGTCAGGCAGTCAGGGTCCACCGTGCAAAGACTCTGCTGCAGACTATGGCAGAGGATAAGGGATATATAAGTGTGCCACTGTAAAAAATAATAGCACAAGTGCAGAGTGCAATACCTGTGTTAAACTCACAGAGTAATATAATTAGAAAATAAAGCAATTCCTCCCTTACTTGGAGGGTGTGTGGAATGGTCTCTGTTAAAGATCACAGAGATAAAAGCAGTGAGTCTGAAATGGCACCTACCTAGGTCCGTTCCTCTAGTGGTGCCAGGAGACGGACAGCAGCGTAAGCCGCACAAAGCTCCTACCTGCGTTTGCTCCACTAGTGTGCGAGGACACGAACCACTAGATATGGCACCTGCCTAGGTCCGCTCTTCTAGTGGTGCAAAAGAGATGGACAGCAGCATAAGCCGCACAAAGCTCCTACCTCTGTTCGCTCCCCTAGTGTGCGAGGATACGAACAACTGCCAGACGCAGCATAAGGAACGTTACCCTAGCGGCAACGTCCACCTACGAGTAGAATCACAAGGCCCAGCCGGACCATGTGCCTCAGTCACCTGCCTATGTCCACTCCACTAAGAGGTAAGGATACGGACTGCAGCCGAAGCTGTAAGGTATAAGAATGTTACCCTGCCGGTAACGCTCACCTAACATAGACAGAGAGATGCCTAGAGGGACGTGCACAGGGCGTCTACCCTCATGCATGAACCAAGAGGACTGAGCGCCGAGCGGCGTGCGTCAGGGTCTTATATAGACTCTGTGCCTCATCCAAGATGGAGGACACCAGAGCCAATCCGCTGCCGGAATGACAGCAATGACGTCACGCTGGCCTATCACCGAGCAAAGCGTCACAAGCACATGACCAGCGACCAATCGGCATAGAAGGTGTCAGAGACATGTGACCACGTGTCACAAGCACATGACCAGTGGCCAATCAGCTTAGAAGGTGTCAGAGACATGTGACCTTGTGTCAGCGATGATGTCACCCGCACATGTGCAATGGCTCCAAGATAGGACTTAGTCTCCAGCGCTTGCACATGTGCAGTAGCAAGAAATCCGGACATAGTCTCCAGAGCCACAGCAACCGTAACAGTACCTCCCCCTCAAGGGCCCCCCTCCCGGCGACGCAGGTAATCGGCAAATAAGTCAGGAGCATGGACAGCCTCCTCAGGCTCCCAAGAGCGATGTTCCGGGCCATAGCCCTCCCAATCTATCAAGAAGAACCTGCGCCCTCTAACCATCTTAGAACCAACTATGGCTCGTACCTCATAGCTAGAGCGAGAGGAATCAGAGGCAGGAGAGTGCACTTCACGAGCGTGAGGAAAAATAGCTGGCTTTAGCAGTGAAACATGCAATTTGTCATGGATCCTAAGATGGACGGGTAACTTCAATTGGTAGACTACAGGATTTACCTGTCGAAGAACATCATAAGGACCCAGGAAGCGAGGAGCAAATTTGACAGAGCTCACTCTAAGTTTCACGTGTTTTGTAGAGAGCCACACAAAATCCCCTGGAGAAAAGATAGGAGCCGGGTGACGAAACCGATCGGACACCGTCTTCATACGGTCCTTAGCTGCTTGGATTGACTCTTGAGTCCGATCCCAAACCTCTCTGGCATTAGTTATCCAGTCGGCCAAAAGAGGAGAAGGTGCAGCAGCGGGAAACGGTACCGGTACTCTAGGGTGTTGCCCATTATTGAGTACGAATGGTGTCTGCCCAGTGGCCTCAGCCAGCGAATTGTTAAGGGCAAATTCTGCCCAGGGTAGGAGGGAGGACCAGTTATCGTGGTTCTCAGCAACAAAGTGTCGAAGGTATATAATCATGGATTGATTGGTACGCTCAACCAAACCATTGGTCTCCGGATGGTATGCCGAAGAGAGATTCAACTCAATTTGCAGAAGGCTACAAAGATCTCGCCAGAAACGGGAAGCAAATTGCGGGCCTCTATCACAAATGATACGATCTGGCATCCCGTGAAGCCTAAAGACATGCTTGAGGAATAGTTTGGCTAGTACCCTGGAAGCCGGATTCTCGATAACGGTACGAAATGAACCATCCGGGAGAAATGGTCTGTAATGACCCACACAAATCTATGTCCCTGTGAACATGGAAGATCACCCACAAAGTCCATGCCTACCACCTCCCATGGTCTATCTGGCACTGGTAAAGGATGCAAGAGCCCAGCCGGTCTCTGCCGTAATGGACGGTTGCAAGCACACGAGTAGCAGGAACCGACATATCTCTTGACGTGGCTGGCTAAGTGTGGCCACCAATACCACCTCTCCAGTAACTCTCGTGTCCGCCTAATACCAAAATGCCCACCCACCTTTGAGGTGTGGGCCCACGACAGTATATCATTCTGTCGATCAGGTGGCACAAAGGTCTTGCCCGGTGGGATTTGGTCTAACGTCACAGGGGAGAGCGTATGAAAAACCCTGGAGGGAAGGATAAGACGAGGTTCGTCAATCTCTTCCTGGGTAGAAACCATAGAGCGAGACAGAGCGTCTGCCTTGTTATTCTTACTCCCAGACAGATAGTTGATGGAGAAGTGAAAGCGGGAAAAAAACAAGGACCAGCGGGCTTGGCAAGGATTCAGACGCTGAGCGGTTTGAAAGTACGTCAGATTCTTATGGTCTGTATAGACCTGGAAAGGATGCTTCGCTCCTTCCAGCAAGTGACGCCACTCCTCCAAGGCTAATCTCAGGGCGGGCAGTTCCCTATCCCCAATGGTATAGTTTCTCTCTGCCGGTGAAAAGGTTTTAGCAAAGAAGAAACACGGCCTTTTTCTACCTGCACCGTTCTTTTGATACAAGACCGTACCAGCACCCACTGAAAAGGCATCAACCTCCAAGAGGAAGGGCTTATTCTCGTCGGGTCTTTGAAGAAGAGGAGCAGTTGAAAAGTGTCTTTTTACTGCCTCAAAAGCCTGGGATGTCTCAGTATGGGGAGATAAGGTATGCACACCAGTGACTATGTAAGGGGAATACATGAAATAGCAGAAACTGCTGTGTGAATACTGACTTGAAAAATCCAATAGCTATATGTAAGAGTGAAAATGTGAACAAATGGAATCTGCATTACTGCCATGAACATATGAATCAAGAGAAATTTAGCTACTGAATTGATCAATGCAATAGAGCCCCAACACTACGCCAAAGTATTCAGACTTAGAATGGTGTTCCAAACGTTATTTTTTATTTGTTAGTAGTTTTTCGTTTGTGAACCCTCCCCAACCACACCTATTGCCAATCCATATCAATCGCATATAGCTATTGGATTTTTCAAGTCAGTATTCACACAGCAGTTTCTGCTATTTCATGTATTCCCCTTACATAGTCACTGGTGTGCATACCTTATCTCCCCATAGTGATGTTTTTTTAGGTTTTTGCACCCAGTTCAGACTTAGAATGGTGTTCCAAACGTTATTCCTTATTTGGGATGTCTCAGTAGACCAGACTTTTGGATTAGCACCTTTCTTAGTCAAGGCCACCAAAGGGGCCACCAAAGTGAAGAAATGGTGTATGAACTGCCTGTAATAATTTATGAATCCTAAGAAGCGTTGCACCACCTTCAAGGAATGAGGTTCGGACCATTCCAGGACAGCAGAGAGCTTCGCAGGATCCATAGCCAGACCCTCTTGTGAGATAATGTAGCCCAAAAAAGGCAAGGATGACTGCTCGAATACACATTTTTCGAGTTTAGCAAACAAAGACTGCTCCCTTAAACGGGAAAGGACACGAACGACATCCTGACGATGAGTCTCCAGATCAGGAGAAAAAATCTGGATGTCGTCCAGATACACCACGACGGAGGATAACAGTAAATCCCTGAACACATCATTTACGAAGTCCTGAAATACTGCGGGTGCATTACATAAACCAAAAGGCATGACGAGGTATTCATAGTGACCGTCTCGGGTGATAAAAGCGGTCTTCCATTCGTCCCCCTCTCGAATTCGGATCAAGTTATACGCACCCCGCAGATCCAACTTCGTAAAAACCTGAGCTCCCCTCAGCCTGTCAAAGAGCTCCGAAATTAAAGGTAACGAGTATTTATTCTTTATTGTGATTGCATTGAGACCCCTGTAATCTATGCAGGGACGCAAATCACCCTCTTTCTTCTGAACAAAGAAAAACCCAGCTCCCGCGGGAGAGACAGACTTACGAATGAACCCCTTCTCTAAACTCTCTCTTATATAGGTCGACATGGCCTCTGACTCAGGTATCGACATGGGGTAAACCCTGCCCTTAGGTGGAACCGAATCTGGGATAAAGTCTATGGCACAGTCATACGGCCTATGGGGAGGCAGAACCTCAGCACCCTGTTTGGAGAACACGTCAGCGAAATCCAAATAGGGTGTAGGTATGGGAGAGAGATCAGTTGATGCAACCGCAACGACCTTAGTTGGTAAGGGAAGACATCGGGACTGACATTTCGAACCCCAACTAATAATGCTGTCGGACTCCCAGTCAATGTGAGGAGCATGAGTCCGAAGCCATGGGAGACCCAGAAGGACGTTGTCTATACCCTCAGGCAAAACAAGAAAAGAAATCTCCTCTATGTGACCCTGAGGCAGGGAAAGGCGCAAGGGAACTGTAATCAATGTAATGGAGTCAGACAACATAGTCCCATTAACAACACGGACAGGAATAGGCGCCTCTAGCATGATAGAGGGAATATTGTGTCCCTTTACAAATCCTGAGGACACAAAAGTCCCGTCAGCTCCGGAATCCACAAAAGCCATAATAGGCCATGTATTCTCAGAGAATGAGAGCTGACCTGGGATACTACACTTAGAGGGTTCAGAAGACGTCTCTAGTAACCCCCCTCTAATGGTTACTAGGCCTGGAAGTTTCCCTGATGACTAGAACACTTGTTGGCATAGAGCCCAGCCTGACGACATACGTAACATATAGGAGGACCAGACTTGCGTAGTCTGGAGGACGTATGACCTAACTCCATAGGAGTGGGAGATGTTTCAGATGCTGAGGAAGATGGTAGTTGACCCTCAACAACTGGAATAGCCCGATGCTTAGGGCGTGAGGAAGAGACCTCGAGTCTACGTTCCCTTTGGCGTACGTCGATCCTCGTTGCTACTGTGATCAAGTCCTCCAGAGAAGCAGGGACCTCACGAGTAGCAAGGGCATCCTTGACATAGCCTGCCAACCCTCTCCAGAAGATAGGAATCAACACCTTCTCTGGCCAATCTAGTTCTGCCACCAGAGTTCTAAAAGCAATGGCATAAGAACTAGTGGATAACGAACCCTGAGATAGATGTAAGAGTCTCAGGGCCGCATCATGGGTAACCTGCGGACCCATGAATACCGCTTTAAGAGCATCAAGAAAGTCTTGGTGTCTCAGAGTAACCACATCAGAGCCCTCCCATAAGGGAGTCGCCCATTCTAAGGCTTTGTCCTGAAGTAAGGAGATGATAAAGCCTACTCTGGACCTCTCCGTAGAGAAGCGAGAAGAGTTGACCTCTAGGTGTATCTGACACTGAGTAATGAAACCACGACATGATCTGGCATCGCCAGAATATCTGTTTGGCAGAGCAAGTCGAGGATCATGTGCAGATGTCACCATGGTCTGAGGTTTATCCTCTATACTCTTGAGCCGCGACTCAAGTACTTGTATGTAACGGTGTAACTGCTGATATTCTGCCATAACTGCCAGACCCTTGGCTCAGTCCTAATGTTACGGGGGGGCTGTCTGATAATAAAACTTAAAGGAATGTCAGACAGTCAGGGTACACCGTGCAAAGACTCTGCTGCAGACTATGGCAGAGGATAAGGGATATATAAGTGTGCCACTGTAAAAAATAATAGCACAAATGCAGAGTGCAATACCTGTGTTAAACTCACAGAGGAATATAATTAGAAAATAAAGCAATTCCTCCCTTACTTGGAGCGTGTGTGGAATGGTCTCTGTTAAAGATCACAGAGACAAAAGCAGTGAGTGTGAAATGGCACCTACCTAGGTCCGTTCCTCTAGTGGTGCCAGGAGACGGACAGCAGCGTAAGCCGCACAAAGCTCCTACCTGCGTTCACTCCACTAGTGTGCGAGGACACGAACCACTAGATATGGCACCTGCCTAGGTCCGCTCTTCCAGTGGTGCAAAAGAGACGGACAGCAGCGTAAGCCACACAAAGCTCCTACCTGCGTTCGCTCCACTAGTGTGCGAGGACACAAACCACTAGATATGGCACCTGCCTAGGTCCGCTCTTCTAGTGGTGCAAAAGAGACGGACAGCAGCATAAGCCGCACAAAGCTCCTACCTCTGTTCGCTCCCCTAGTGTGCGAGGATACGAACAACTGCCAGACGCAATATAAGGAACGTTACCCTAGCGGCAACGCCCACCTACGAGTAGAATCACAAGGCCCAGCCGGACCATGTGCTTCAGGCACCTGCCTATGTCCGCTCCACTAAGAGGTAAGGATACGGACTGCAGCCGAAGCTGTAAGGTATAAGAATGCTACCCTGCCGGTAGCGCTCGCCTAACATAGACAGAGAGATGCCTAGAGGGACGTGCACAGGGCGTCTACCCTCATGCATGAACCAAGAGGACTGAGTGCCGGGCGGCGTGCGTCAGGGTCTTTATATAGACTCTGTGCCTCATCCAAGATGGAGGACACCAGAGCCAATCCGCTGCCAGAATGACAGCAATGACATCGCGCTGGCCTATCACCGAGCAAAGCGTCACAAGCACATGACCAGCGACCAATCGGCATAGAAGGCGTCAGAGACTTGTGACCACATGTCACAAGCACATGACCAGTGGCCAATCAGCTTGGAAGGTGTCAGAGACATGTGACCTCGTGTCACCGATGATGTCACCCGCACATGTGCAATGGCTCCAAGATAGGACTTATTCTCCAGCGCTTGCACATGTGCAGTAGCAAGAAATCCGGACATAGTCTCCAGAGCCACAGCATCCGTAACAGAGGGGGGAACACAGCACTGGGTGGAGGGCTCACAGCAGCAGGAGGTTCACAGCACCGCGGGAGGCATGGAGTTCACATCACCGCAGGAGGCTCACAGCACAATGGGAGGCAAGAGTCACACAGCACCGCGGGATGTAGGAGGCTCACAGCAGCGATGGAACCAGGAGGCTCACAGCATCGCAGGATGGTCACAACACTGCGGGAGGCAAGAGGTTCACTGCACCGCGGGAGGCAGGAGGCTCACATCCCCACAGGAGGCAGGAAGTTCGCAGCACCAATGGAGGCAAGAGGCTGACAGCACCGTTGGAGGCAGGAGGCAGACAGCACTGCGGGAGGCAGGAGGATCACAGCACCACAGGAGGCAGGAGGATCACAGCACCACGGGAGGCAAGAGGCTCAAAGCACCACGGGAGGCAGGAGGCTCACAGAACTATGGGAGACATGAAGCTCACAGCAGTGGGAGGCATCTATAAAAGGAAGTCCGGTAAACCTGATGCTTCCTCTTCTGTGGGACGAGATCGCAGAGCATCTCACGCTTACCCGGACCGAGTACTGTGGTCACCAGGAATGTGCCCATGAGCCGGATAAAAAGTTATTGGGGGCCGCATACGGCCCGCAGGCCAGAGGTTCCCCACCCCTGCTCTTGAAGATACAAATTAGCTTAATAGCTCAACACCATGTCCACTTTCATAAAGGTGGTGACACACTAAATCAAATCAAACATAGCAGAAAAGAGAAGTAATAAAGTTAGGCCCAGAAATATTTTTTAAATGACCGAATCTTCATGATTTGGCCTCTGCATGCCGCTTTTTTTTTTTTTTTCTTAATTAACAATAGATGCAATTAAAGTGTAGACTTTCAGGTTTACCTAAAGGGGTTAACCAAAAATATCCTATGAAATGTTGAGGAATTGCAACCATTTTTCCACAAAGGCTCCTCATTTCAGAGACTCAAATGTAATTGGACAAATACACTTTAGCATAAACAAAATGTTGATTTTTAATTCTTTGAACAGAATCCTTTGCAGGCAATGACTTCCTAAAGTCTGGAAGCCATGGACATCACTAAATGTTGGATTTCCTCTTTTGCAATGCTTTGCCAGGCCTTTACGGCAGCTGACATCAGTTATTGCTTATTTGTGGGTCTTTCTGACTTACGTTTTGTCTTAAGCATGTGAAATGCATGCTCGATGGGGTTCAGATCTGGTAATTGACTCAGTTATTGCAGAATATCACTCTGTAAACTTCAGAATTCCTCCAGTTGCTTATCTCTTCAGTCACATCATCAATGGACACTAGTGACCCAGTGCCATTGGAAGCCATGCATGCCCATGCCATCAAACTGCCTTCACCATGTTTCACAGGGTGTGATGTGCTTTGTGTCATGAGCCAAGCTTTCTACATACTTTCTTATTCCCATCATTCTGGTTTAGGTTAATCTTCATTTCATCTGTCCATAGAATTATTTTCCAGAACTGGGCTGGCTTCTTTAGATAATTTTTGACAAAGCCTAATCTGGTGTTATGTGGGAGGACGGTTAGACTAATATAAGTTCTAACGTCTCCCAAGGTCCCCGGAGAAAATGGTAAAGATACAGAAAGAGAAGACAGATGACACAGCTTCAGAGGAATAAAAACTAACTGGGCAGTGTTAACGACACACTTGCCCAAAAACAGGACCACTCTCGTTAAGGTCACAGAGAGTCCTGAAGGTAACAGTCCGTGCACAAATGGAGCACACCCACCTGGACAAAAGGTGCTCAGTTAGCTCCACTGAGCTGCCACAGAAGGACTGCATTGGTGGAATAAAGGAGTGACTGACCCTATCAGTACCTCACAACATAACCTTGGCATGATGGGTACCACCGCCTAACTCTGCCTACTGCTTCCAAACTGAATAGCGCTGGCCGCAATGTGGCTGCAGTTCTATGGCATACAACAGAGCTGAAATGACGCATGTGCAGCAACGTGTGTCATCCAAAATCTTTTAAGGACTAAGCCCTGCCTCAACCCAAGTACCAGATGGCAATAGTGCCAGTAGCGGCCAATGTGGGACCAATGATGTCAATGACCAATCAGCGGCCACCACGTCATCAATGACTTTATCGATGGCATATCAGCACGGGATTCACGCTACTGCACATGCGCGTGACGTCACCAGTGATGCGGCGGCCGCCGATTGGCCATTGCTGATGTCACCAGCGTCCGTGTCACTTATGACATCATGCACATGCACAGTAGCATGAATCCTGCACTTAGAGCCAGGAGAGACAGCGGGAACCAGTGCATGCGCAGTAGGGCAAAACAGGGACTTAACCTCTGAATGCTCAGAGATCCTTGACAACTGACGCCTAAAGCCAGGTGCCTGCAAAGGTGAACAGGTGGTGCAGTAGAGCCAGCAGGCACCACAGCTGGTGGATGAAGATGGAGCAGAAGCGGTTTAGGGCTCGGGAGAACTGCGAACTTTAACATCTGGCCTTTCTATTTTTAAGCACATTTATGGTTTGCACCTTGTGGTGAACCATTTGTGTTTACTCTCATGAAGTCTTCTTTTTATGGTAGACTTAGGTGCTGAAACACTTACTTCCTGGAGAGTGTTTTTAACTTTCATGGATTTTGTGAAGGGGTTTTCCTTCACTTAGGAAAGGATTCTGTGGTCATCCACCACTATTTTCTTCTTTGAACATCCAAGCCACTTTGAGTTCCCAAGTTATACAGTGTTCTCATTTTTTTCAGTGTATACCAAACCCTTGATTTGGCCACCCAAAAAATTATTGATATCTCTCTGATGGATTTTTTTTTATCAGCCCAATGATGGTCTGTTTTTCCGCCATAGAAAGATTCTTTGACCGCATGTTGTGGGTTCACAACAACAGCTTTCAAATGCAAATGTCACACCTGGGATCAGCTCCAGACCTTTTAACTGCTTAATTTACAATGGACTAATGAAGGAATAACCTATGCAGCCCATTAAAGAGCTTTTGAGGCAATTGTCCAATTACTTTTGACCCCTTGAATAAGAGGCAGCTACATTTTAAGGAGCTATAATTCCTAAGTCCTTACTTAAATTAAAGCTGAAAATATGCACTTAAAAATGCATCTTGATTACATAAATGTATATTGAATATTTCTTAGTAACCAGGTAAAATGCCAAAATTTGTGTCACTGTCCAAATATTTCTAAACCTAACTCTATATAACAGAATTTCTGAGTGCTATTTTTCAGACTCTGATAAAGCATGCATTGCCTGAGAGATGCACTGGCAGAAGTGGATTTTTCTGTAACCCTCTTTCCAGATTCTATTTAATATAAGAAAACATTGCCTCAGTGAAGGGAAGAGAGCGATTAATCTCTTCCTCTGGGTTGCTCAGTACCTGGAGGAAGAGATATGGCACAGTCAATCAAATGATTGGGAGGTAGTGTCTCAGTTTTCTGCTTAGAAAAGAAGTCTGCCACATCTTGGAATGAACTAGAGAAGTTGTAATAAATGTGGGCCGATCAGAATTTCAGAGAAGGTGGCTAAGGTAGAGCTCTTAGGAAATTTTATATCTTAGTTTCTCATCAAAATGTAAAAAGGTTTTACCTTTCACTAAAGATTTCCATGAAGAAAAGAAAAAATGTTATTTTGTGGCAATTTCTACAGAGATTCAAAGTGGCTGAGGTACAGCTTTGAGGAAATGTTGAGAACAATTTGATGACTAGACAATCTGGTGGGATTACCAATCATAGGATACAATAACAGTGATTAAAAAACAGCATATCAGTGCATATCAACAATTATTATAAAACATTTCCATAATAAAATATGATCACTTTTACCAATTTTAATGCAGAAATTTCAGGCAATAAACAAGTAAACTGAGCAAAGGTAAGATGAAAAGTGAAGGAGATCCGTGGCTTATCTGATTGGTTCCATTTGAATTTGTGAAGGTGTTGGATAGTACTCCTGATGTGTAGATTTTTTTGGAAGGTAATGTGTAATGTGCCATAACTGAGGAATGTAAAAATGTCATAATTGAGGATAAAATAGGGCTGGAGAATCCATTTTTTTGAGAACTTTTCTTGAGGTATCCCCAGTGAACCCAATCAAATGCCTTTACTGCATCCAGGGTGAGAAGCAGAGAAGGCATTCAGCAGCGCTTTACCTCTGAAATAATAGTAATAAAGTGACTGATCCCATGAATGATTGATGCTTTTTCACAAAGCCTATCTGATCCCTATCTATGTGTTTTCAAGATGTTAATGAGTATAAGGCATATTACATTAGCTTGGAGTTTTAAGTCAGAATTTAAAAGAGATATTGGTCTAATTTAGAAGGGGTGTCTGGAGGTTTCCAGGTTTAGGTAAAGTAATGATAAAAGTTTTAAGCATTTTTTTCTAGGAAAAGATTCAGCCTTAGTAGCTTTATGAAAGAGTCTTAATAAAAAAGGAGCTACATGTAATTTACATTTTTGTAGTATTTAT
Source organism: Anomaloglossus baeobatrachus (assembly GCF_048569485.1). NCBI lineage: Eukaryota > Metazoa > Chordata > Amphibia > Anura > Aromobatidae > Anomaloglossus > Anomaloglossus baeobatrachus. The sequence continues at coordinate 276,951,047 of NC_134358.1, forward strand.
TTATGGAGTTGTCCTGACCTGAAGCTTTGTTTAGTTTTAATAAATCTATGACTTTTATTATTTCCCGTAAGATGTAGGGTTCGGAGATAATATCTATATGTTCTAAATTGAGTTTGAGGTAGTTGTAAACAACAAAAAGAGGGGGATCAAGCACTACTTGAGAATGGCATGCAAATAATTGAAAGTGAAAAAATTCACATATTATTCCAACTGTACTATAATGCAAAAAAAGATTTTTAGGAAAAAATTGATCAATTTAATGAGCCACCCCTGATACGTCACGGCTAGAGATGAGATAACCGGTCGCGGATCGGCTCGAGTTCGGTTCGCTGAACGGAGGTTTCGTTCGAGTTTGGTTCGGCGAACCGGTTCGACGAACCACTCAAACCGCATAGGAAACAATGGCAGGCAATCACAAACACATAAAAACACCTAGAAAACACCATCAAAGGTGACTCCAAGCGGAGTCTCCCTTTTTTCCAAAAATTGGGCCACATACACACCCCCACCCCTTCAGTGGCAGCACTTGTGCCCCAGTTGTACACTTTACAGGTAGATTTGCATCAAGCACATTCAAAAATACGCCATACTTAACCGTCCCCAGGATTACACCGGGGTACGTAGCTAAGTCTTTCCTGATCCCAGCTGTTCATCTTGGCTCCTTTTAAAAAACACAGCAAGGGTTACTTCAAAAAGAGTATCCCTTTTTTCCAAAAATTGGGCCACACAGACACCCCATCAGTGGCAGCACTTGTGCCCTAGTTGTACACTTCACAGGTAGATTTGCATCAAGCACATTCAAAAATACGCCATCCTTAACCATCCCCAGGATGACACCGGGGTAGGTAGCTAAGTCTTTCCTCATCCCAGCTCTGTTCATCTTGGCTCCTTTTAAAAAACACAGCAAGGGTTACTTCAAAAAGAGTCTCCCTTTTTTCCAAAAATTGGGCCACACAGACACCCCATTAGTGGCAGCACTTGTGCCCCAATTGTACACTTCACAGGTAGATTTGCATCAAGCATATTCAGAAATACACCATGCCTAACCGTCTCCAGGATGACACCGGGGTAATTAGCTAAGTTTTTGCTGAACCATGACTTGTTCATCTTAGCTCCTTTTAAAAAACACAGCAAGCAAGGGTTACTCCAAGCGGAGTCTCCCTTTTTTCCAAAAATTGGGCCACACACACACCCACCCCTTCAGTAGCAGCAGTTGTGCCCCAGTTGTACACTTCACAGATAGATTTGCATCAAGCACATTCAAAATTATGCCATCCTTAACCATCCCCAGGATGACACTGGGGTAGGTAGCTAACTCTTTACTGATCCCAGCTCTGTTCATTTTGGCTCCTTTTAAAAACACAGCAAGCAAGGGTTACTCCAAGCAGAGTCTCCCTTTTTTCCAAAAATTGTGCCACACACACACCCACCCCTTCAGTGGCAGCACTTGTGTCCCAGTTGTACACTTCACAGGTAGATTTGCATCAAGCATATTCAAAAATACACCATGCCTAACCGTCTCCAGGATGACACCGGGATAGTTAGCTAAGTCTTTGTTGAACTATGACTTGTTTATCTTGGCTCCTTTTAAAAAACACAGCAAGCTAGGGTTACTTTAAGCAGAGTCTCCCTTTTTTCTAAAAATTGGGTTCCACACACAACCACCCCTTCAGTGGCAGCACTTGTGCCCCAGTTATACACTTTACAGGTAGATTTGCATCAAGCACATTCAAAAATACGCCATACTTAACCGTCCCCAGGATGACACCGGGGTAGGTAGCGAAGTCTTTCCTGATCCCAGCTCTGTTCATCTTGGCTCCTTTTAAAAAACTCAGCAAGGGTTACTCCAAGAAGAGTCTCCCTTTTTTCCAAAAATTGGGCCACACAGACACCCCATCAGTGGCACTTGTGCCCTAGTTTTACACTTCACAGGTAGATTTGCATCAAGCACATTCAAAAATACGCCATCCTTAACCATCCCCAGGATGACACCGGGTTAGGTAGCTAAGTCTTTCCTGATCCCAGCTCTGTTCATCTTGGCTCCCTTTAAAAAACACAGCAAGCAAGGGTTACTCCAAGCGGAGTCTCCCTTTTTTCCAAAAATTGGGCCACACACACCCACCCCTTCAGTGGCAGCACTTGTGCCCCAGTTGTACACTTCACAGGTAGATTTGCATCAACCACATTCAAAAATACGCCATACTTAACCGTCCCCAGGATGACACCAGAGTAGTTATCTAGGTCTTTGCTGAACCATGACTTGTTCATCTTGGCTCCTTTTAAAAAACACAGCAAGCAAGGGTTACTCCAAGGGGAGTTTCCCTTTTTTCCAAAAATTGGGCCACACACGCACCCATCCCTTCAGTTGCAGCACTTGTGCCCCAGTTGTACACTTCACAGGTAGATTTGCATCAAGCACATTCAAAAATACGCCAGACTTAACCATCCCCAGGATGACACCGGGGTAGGTAGCTAAGTCTTTCCTGATCCCAGCTGTGTTCATCTTGGCTCCTTTTAAAAAACACAGCAAGCAAGGGTTACTCCAAGCGGAGTCTCCCTTTTTTCCAAAAATTGTGCCACACACACACCCACCCCTTCAGTGGCAGCACTTGTGCCCCAGTTGTACACTTGCATAGTAATGCATAGTAATGAGGGTTTGTTATTATATGATAGGCAAGGCCCCTTTCTTTATATGTGTGTAAGCTATTATACAACTAGTTTTCTGTCTTGACATCCTGTTAGTAAATGTGTGCCCCTAAATATCTGCCTATTTAGGTCTGTTGACAATGGGCATTAAACAGTTAAAATACTTCTCTGGTTTTCATCTAAGTGTAGCAGATTATCCAGTGCGCATGACCGCCGTGCCACCCGCAGGCTGTTCCACATCGCGTCAGATAGCGTTACGTGGTTGCCTTGACTCATCTTCATATGGGTCGTGACATCACAGTCACGTGATCGCGATCTGTGGGAAGTTTATTTATTAGCATTTGTGGCAACTGTTGTCATGCGCCGTCTGATTGGATTACTCTGCTTCCTGCTCTGACGCAACATGTGATCAGAGTTTCTTGTTTTCATTGGTCATTCCGTGCTTTTAAACCAGCCCGCCCCTCACCTCTGACACGCTCCTCGAGAAAGCCATTTGCGAAACACGTGTCGGAGTGTGAGGGTCACGGCAGGTCACTTCTATCCAGGTGATGTAATTCCTTGATACAATTCTATTCTGTGTCGGCCTATCTTTAATGATTTATTTTACTTGAGGGACGCATGCAGGCTCTGTGTTAATTTCTATGTGCTTCCACTTGCATCTATATTATGCTCTTGAATTATTTTCTTGCACAGGGGACCCTAAATTTATATACTCTTTTATTTATCTATTTATTCTCATGGGTATAAATTATTGATAGGGGAACTTTGTGATGAAAATTAACTACAATATTGATAATAACGCAGTTAGAACCGCAGAGTCTGCATTTGCCCATCATATGATATTTGGCTGTAATATCAATATATATTCATCTGGATTTTGGTGTGAATATCCCAGCTATTGATCTAGGACTACTATAGGGACTCAATTAATTTCCTGACAGTGTCTCTCTTTCATTCAGTACCTTTATGCTAAAAATATTTTTATTATGTGTACAAATAAAGATTGTTTTTTATTGTAAAATGGTGTCACTCCTCTAATTTGGTCATCTATCGATGCCCAAAAAGTGTGTATAATTATGCTATTTGGAGTGCTACATGCTAATCATTAGGACATGAGGTTGTTAATTATATGTTTCTGCTGTTTTTTGAACAGTTAGTCCAATTCCACTATGGATTTCAAAGCCAGGGAAATGAGCTGGCTTTCAAAAGCCTCTACTATATTTAGCAAAGGTGCCGGTGTGAATTTACCCCAGGTTTCATGCAAGAATAGCATTAAGAGATACAAGAATGCTTTACATAAAAAAACAAAGATTTGGTGGACAAGTAACTCCCTTGAACGTTATTGTGAACAAGAGATTATTCCCCGGGGTCTCAGAATCCACCTATACCCCAGTTTTGACCTGGAACAGGAGGATTTGATCTTGAGATGGCAGAAGGCCGCTGCTAAATGCTCCTTTGAGTTTATAAAAATCATAAATAAAAAAAACAAAATCACTTTGCAAAAACTAGAGGAGGAGATAAAGGAACTAGAGGAGGGTCTTCAAAAAGATCTGTCCAAAGATGATTTACAAGAACTTTTTGTGAGCCTGGATAAGGACTTTGAACGCTGGGAGAAGGAGATTAGTGCTGATAAATTAAAGAAATATTAATGCGATGTTCAAGATTTTGAGACCAAGAAAATTTATAAATGGCAGACCAAAAAGGAATCCAAAATGGCCGCCTCCAGGTTTGCCTCTAATCAATCCCTGAATTCTGCATCTGAGAGCATTGTGTCTACAAGTGGCTCAGAAGGTCCCAGAGATTCCTCGTATAATGGATATAAAGGGAAACGTAAAGGATATGACATCTTTAATCCTAGGGACAAACATAAGGATGGGCCACAGGTAATCAATCTTTCTCAACACAAGCTCTCGGATATACAAATTTCTTTATTAGAAAAGGGATTAACATTCTCCCCCTCTAATCCTCTAGGCGCGTTCACAGCGGTGAAGGATATTCACCTTTTTTCAAGAAAAATATTGCTTAAAAAATTGCATCACAAGACACAAGTTTCCGATATCTTCACCACTAGGGAGGAGCAAGAGGCACTTTCAATTTTGCAGTCCTTGGAGGAGGAGAGCTCTGAAAATGAGGTTGGTAATTTCCCGTGGCAGCTTATGAACAAATCTAAAAAATTCCCAAGCCTGAGTATTTGTCCGGCCCTAGAGGTATTTACAAAAATGGTCTCTCAGGAGATTGAGGATTTAGCCGCCTTACCTTCACCAGCCCGAAATCTCAGTAAAGCTGAGTGGGCTGGTTTGAAAGAGTTACAGTCCTGGCAGGATGTCATAATTAAGCCAGCTGATAAAGGCGGTAACCTCGTTATATGGCCTTGTGACAAATATGAGGAGCAGGCTAATAAACTATTGGGAGATAGTAATTGCTACCGAAAATTACCATGCAATCCTACCTCGTCTTTCCATAGTTCCCTAATCTTGATTTTAGAGCAGGCATATGAGAAGGTGATTATACCTAAAAAGTTTCTGGATACTATCAAAAAACTCCATCCACGACTTCCGGCTCTGTACCTGATTCCAAAAATCCACAAGGATCCAACTAACCCCCCTGGCAGGCCCATAATATCAGGGAATGGTAGCCTCATTGAATTGGTTTGTCAGGTTATTGACTATTATTTGAAACCGTTGGTATGTGAACTGCCATCTTACATTCAGGATACCACAGCGGCTCTCAGACGTCTGGATAGGATCCATCTGGAGGATAACATGATGATGGTGTCTGCCAACATCGAATCTCTGTATACCTCCATCAGACATCCGGATGGTCTGAGAGCTGTCTCGTGGTACCTTGAATCTAGTAATATTGCGCGACCTACGGTGGATTTAATTCTAGTCTTATTAGAATATATACTGACACATAATATCTTTATATTCAATGGGAAGGTCTACCTACAAATCCAGGGTACTGCCATGGGTGCCTGTTGTGCGCCATCCTATGCCAACCTTTTTTTGGGGGCATGGGAACGGCAGATCTTTGTGAGTGATAATAACCTATGTACACATCAGGTTTTGAATTGGATCAGGTATATAGATGATGTATGGTTTATTTGGGAGGGTGATGTTGATGGATTACAGGAATTTATGCAGTGTTTAAATCAAAATAATTTGAACATCAAACTTACCTTTGAATATGGCCGTGAAATAAATTTTTTGGATCTGGGAATTGCAGCATTACCGCATGGCCTTCTGTCTACTCAGGTGTTTCGTAAACCTACTGCCACCAATTCTTTACTACTTGCGTCATCTGCCCACCCCAAAAATACCATCAAGGCGATTCCTATCAGCCAGTTCCTCAGAGTTAGGAGGATCTGCTCTGATGATACTGGTTTTATGACTCATTCTGAGGAACTGGCTCATAGATTTGAATCAAGAGGCTATAGTCGTAGAACAATAAGACATGGCTTTAAGAGAGCGGCAGGGTCATCTAGAAATTCTCTTCTTTTCTCCAACACTGTGAAAGCTAAAAATGACCAGACAGTGCGTCTCATCACCACTTATAACAATAAGTGGGATAGAATGAAGACAATTGTCCAAAAACATTGGAATATTCTATTGACGGACCTGGTTCTACAAAAATTATCCGATTACGACCATCCATTGTGGCCAAGCGTGGCAAAAATTTGAGGGATATGCTGGTCCATAGTAACTATGAACCATCTCGGATAGGTGTGTCCAGTCAACCACTACCAGTGGGCTTTTTTCCTTGCGGTCTTTGCAAGGCATGTGCCAATCTTGTGCAATCTTAGAAATTCCACAACTTTGATGGTTCACGTGAGTTCGATACTAGACATCGGATCACGTGTTCCTCAAAAGGAGTAATTTACAGGATTGAGTGCCCATGCAAAAAATTATACATTGGGTTGACCACGAGGGAGTTAAAAATTAGAATCTGTGAGCACTGTTTGGACATTGACAAAGCTAAAGGTATTGCTGATGAGAATCTGTTAAAAACTATTCCCAGACATTATAAAAAATTCCATGGCTGTAATTCCACATTGTTAAAAGCAAAAGGTATTGACCTTGTTTCTTTGGGGTCTAGGGGGGGTGACCTTGGCAGGTTCCTCGCCCAGGTTGAAAGCAAGTGGATATATAGGTTGGGAACGTTGACTCCCAATGGTTTGAATGAGAATATGGGGTTCTCAGCTTTTTTATAACCAATTTGATAGTGTCCAGTGGGGGTTACTAATTTTCATGTCCATAGGACGTTTTGAGTCTTATGATGCGTTCTTGCATAGGTACACCTGGTTTTAGTCAGGTGTGTTTGGTGGGTTTTTGTTTTATATGATCTTAATTGTCTGTTTTTTCAGTTTAATAGGTTACCATATGTTTGGTTTATTATCACCTATGGAGTGTACCATCCTTACACTTACAGAGATGTCTATTTCTGACGACCATCGATGGCCAGTGGGAGGAGCTACTTTTCAAGCTTTTCCAGAGATCGTTAGATAATTTGCTGTATAATGGGCTGTTATTTGCAATGTGAATTAGTGTCATTTTCAGCTATTACATATAAATAATGCATAGTAATGAGGGTTTGTTATTATATAATAGGCAAGGCCCCTTTCTTTATATGTGTGTAAGCTATTATACAACTAGTTTTCTGTCTTGACATCCTGTTAGTAAATGTGTGCCTCTAAATATCTGCCTATTTACGTCTGTTGACAATGGGCATTAAACAGTTAAAATACTTCTCTGGTTTTCATCTAAGTGTAGCAGATTATCCAGTGCGCATGACCGCCGTGCCACCCGCAGGCTATCCCACATCGCGTCAGATAGCGTTACGTGGTTGCCATGACTCATCATCATATGGGTCGTGACATCACAGTCACGTGATCGCGATCTGTGGGAAGTCCATTTATTAGCGTTTGTGGCAACTGTTGTCATGCGCCGTCTGATTGGATTACTCTGCTTCCTGCTCTGACGCAACATGTGATCAGAGTTTCTTGTTTTCATTGGTCACTCCATGCTTTTAAACCAGCCCACCCCTCACCTCTGACACGCTCCTCGAGAAAGCCATTTGCGAAACACGTGTCGGAGTGTGAGGGTCACGGCAGGTCACTTCTATCCAGGTGATGTAATTCCTTGATTCAATTCTATTCTGTGTCAGCCTATCTTTAATGATTTATTTTACTTGAGGGATGCATGCAGGCTCTGTGTTAATTTCTATGTGCTTCCACTTGCATCTATATTATGCTCTTGAATTATTTTCTTGCACAGGGGACCCTAAATTTATATACTCTTTTATTTATCTATTTATTCTCATGGGTATAAATTATTGATAGGGGAACTTTGTGATGAAAATTAACTACAATATTGATAATAACGCAGTTAGAACCGCAGAGTCTGCATTTGCCCATCATAAAATGATATTTGGCTGTAATATCAATATATATTCATCTGGATTTTGGTGTGAATATCCCAGCTAATGATCTAGGACTACTATAGGGACTCAATTAATTTCCTGCCAGTGTCTCTCTTTCATTCGGTACCTTTATGCTAAAATTATTTTTATTATGTGTACAAATAAAGATTGTTTTTTTTGTAAAATGGTGTCACTCCTCTAATTTGGTCATCTATCGATGCCCAAAAAGTGTGTATAATTATGCTATTTGGAGTGCTACATGCTAATCACTAGGACATGAGGTTGTAATTTCACAGGTAGACTTGCATCAAGCACATTCAAAAATATGCCATACCTAACCGTCCCCAGGATGACACAGGGGTAGTTAGCTAAGTCTTTGCTGAACCATGACTTGTTCATGTTGGCTCCTTTTAAAAAACACAGCAAGCAAGGGTTACTCCAAGCGGAGTCTCCCTTTTTTCCAAAAATTGGGTTCCAGACACACCCACCCCTTCAGTGGCAGTACTTGTGCCCCAGTTGTACACTTTAAAGGTAGATTTGCATCAAGCACATTCAAAAATACGCCATACTTAACCGTCCCCAGGATGACACCGGGGTAGGTAGCTAAGTCTTAACTGATCCCAGCTCTGTTCATCTTGGCTCCTTTTAAGAAACACAGCAATGGTTACTCCAAGAAGAGTCTCCCTTTTTTCCAAAAATTGGGCCACATAGACACCCCATCAGTGGCAGCACTTGTGCCCTAGTTGTACACGTCACAGGTAGATTTGCATCAAGCACATTCAAAAATACGCCATCCTTAACCATCCCCAGGATGACACTGGGGTAGGTAGCTAAGTCTTTCCTGATCTCAGCTCTGTTCATCTTGGCTCCTTTTAAAAAGCACAGCAAGCAAGGGTTACTCCAAGCGGAGTCTCCCTTTTTTTCCAAACATTGGGCCACACACACCCACCCCTTTATTGGCAGCACTTGTGCCCCAGTTGTACACTTCACAGGTATATTTGCATCAAGCACATTCAAAAATATGCCATACTTAACCGTCCCCAGGATGACACCAGAGTAGTTAGCTAAGTCTTTGCTGAACCGTGACTTGTTCATCTTGGCTCCTTTTATAAAACATAAGTAGCTGGACCAAAAGCTTTGTGCCAATACCATAAGCCAATAGAGTAATCAAACATAAAACATAGCTTTTAATATTCCAAATATAAAAATGAACTATAGTTCATAACATGAGTTAAAACCAAGGTTCGCGATCGTACCGATAATGGGACGATTGACCAGATCTTGAATATAGGGATATTCGGATCATAGATAAACGGACTGCCTCAGCTGGTTTTTTGTAGGTAAACAACACTTAATTCAGCTGTAGTAAATACACAAGGGGTTCATCAAAATCCTGGACAAAAGAGCCTGTCTTGACGTGTATTATAGGCAGATTTTGTTACATTGAGGAATTAGACTGAAAATATTCCTCTCAAAAAAGGAATGGTCTTACCAAGTCCCAAGATGACAGGCAGGCAATAATTGCAAGTTACCGGCTCCAAAAACAGGGGGGCTGTTTTCCAGCACATCAAATCCCATTAGCCAGATAGCCTCAGTCAGGCAATTTCAGTGGTTCCCACTCCCAACGTTTCAAACTGGATCATCAGGGGAGTCCAAGTCCAAGTTTGGCGGCAAGCTTGAATCAGGTCTGACATACGCCTGGATGCGTGAATCAGGCACCTGTGGAGGGTCATGTTAGTCGGCAAGCTTGAATCAGGTCTGACATACGCCTGGATGCGTGAATCAGGCACCTGTGGAGGGTCATGTTAAACGGCGGCAAGCTTGAATCAGGTCTGACATACGCCTGGATGCGTGAATCAGGCACCTGTGGAGGGTCATGTTAAAGCGAGACTTAACGACGTCCACAGCTGTTATCCCACTTGGACTCCCCTGATGATCCAGTTTGAAACGTTGGGAGTGGGAACCACTGAAATTGCCTGACTGAGGCTATCTGGCTAATGGGATTTGATGTGCTGGAAAACAGCCCCCCTGTTTTTGGAGCCGGTAACTTGCAATTATTGCCTGCCTGTCATCTTGGGACTTGGTAAGACCATTCCTTTTTTGAGAGGAATATTTTCAGTCTAATTCCTCAATGTAACAAAATCTGCCTATAATACACGTCAAGACTTGCTCTTTTGTCCAGGGTTTTGATGAACCCCTTGTGTATTTACTACAGCTGAATTAAGTGTTGTTTACCTACAAAAAACCAGCTGAGGCAGTCCGTTTATCTATGATCCGAATATCCCTATATTCAGGATATGGTCAATCGTCCCATTATCGGTACGATCGCGAACCTTGGTTTTAACTCATGTTATGAACTATAGTTCATTTTTATATTTGGAATATTAAAAGCTATGTTTTATGTTTGATTACTCTATTGGCTTATGGTATTGGCACAAAGCTTTTGGTCCAGCTACTTATGTTATATTACCACTGTGGATCTAGTCCTGTATATTGCTAATTTTCTCTCCTTTTATAAAACACAGCAAGCAAGGGTTACTCCAAGGGGAGTCTCCCTTTTTTCCAAAAATTGGGCCACACACGCACCCACCCCTTCAGTGGCAGCACTTGTGCCCCAGTTGTACACTTCACAGGTAGATTTGCATCAAGCACATTGAAAAATACGCCAGACTTAACCATCCCCAGGATGACACCGGGGTAGGTAGCAAAGTCTTTCCTGATCCCACCTCTGTTCATCTTGGCTCCTTTTAAAAAACACAGCAAGCAAGGGTTACTCCAAGCGGAGTCTCCCTTTTTTCCAAAAATTGTGCCACACACACACCCACCCCTTCAGTGGCAGCACTTGTGCCCCAGTTGTACACTTCACAGGTATATTTGCATCAAGCACATTCAAAAATACGCCATACTTAACCGTCCGCAGGATGACACCGGGGTAGGTAGCTAAGTCTTTCCTGATCACAGCTCTGTTCATCTTGGCTCCTTTTAAAAAACACAGCAAGGGTTACTCCAAGAAGAATCTCCCTTCTTTCCAAAAATTGGGCCACACACACCCACCCCTTCAGTGGCAGCACTTGTGCCCCAGTTGTACACTTCACAGGTAGATTTGCATCAAGCACATTCAAAAATATGCCATCTTTAACCGTCCCCAGGATGACACCGGGGTAGGTAGCTAAGTCTTTCCTGATCCCAGCTCTGTTCATCTTGGATCATTTTTAAAAACAATGTAAGCAAGGGTTACTCCAAGCGGAGACTCAATTTTTTCCAAAAATTGGGCCCCACACACACCCATACCTTCAGTGGCAGCACTTGTGTCCCAGTTGTACACTTCACAGGTAGATTTGCATCAAGTACATTCCAAATCCACAAGCATTTACTCTCCCCAGGATGACACAGGGGTAGTAAATTCCTTGTGGATCCAGGACTTGTTCATTTTGATGAACGTTAGTCTGTCCACATTGTCACTGGACAGACGTGTGCGCTTATCTGTCAGCACACACCCAGCAGCACTGAAGACACGTTCAGAGACAACGCTGGCAGCTGGACACGACAAAATCTCCAAGGCGTAAGTCGAGAGCTCTGGCCATTTTTCAAGATTTGAAGCCCAAAATGAGCAAGGCTCCATTTGCAAAGTAATGGCATCGATGTTCATTTGGAGATACTCCTGTATCATCCTCTTTAGCCGTTGACTATGTGTCAGACTTGTTGTCTCTGGTGGCCTTGCAAAGGATGGTCTAAAAAAATTATGAAAAAAATCAATAAAATTGCTGTTACCAGCACCAGATACAGTGCTACTGGTATGGGTAGACTGTTGATGATGAACAGACCGTCCCATGTTTGTCAAGTTAAAACTGGGAGATTCACTCCCTGCACCTGCATGGTTGTTTGGTAAAAAAGCCAAGCTAAGATCGAGTAACAGCTTTTGCTGATACTCCTGCATATGTGCGTCCCTTTCTATGGCTGGAATTATGTCACAAAATTTGGACTTGTACTGGGGATCTAATAGTGTGGCAAGCCAGTAGTCATCATCACTTCTAATTTTGAGAATACGAGGGTCATGTTGGAGGTAGTGCAGCAAGAAGGCACTCATGTGTCTTGCGCAGCCATGCGGACCAAGTCTATGCTGTGTTTGTGGCGTAGAGGTGCTAACCGTTCTTTCTTCCTCTAACATCTCCAACCAACCTCTTTCGACAGAAATTTGACCAAGGTCTCCCTCATCTGCTGAGTCTTCCATGTCCATGGACAGTTCATCCTCCATTTCTTCTTGTTCTCCTGCACTTTCCTCAACATTTCGCCTGCTACCATGTGCCCTTGTTGATCCCTGTCCCCCATGGTCCCATGCCTGCCGCGTTGGTGATGATGAACGTCTGGACATTGGTGATGTTGTTGTCTCTTGCACATATGAATCCTCCTGTAGTTCCTCCCCTTCCTGTTGTCCCACCCCCTGACTCTGAATAGTGTTTAGCGTTTGCTCCAGCATGTAAATGACTGGAATTGTCATGCTGATAATGGCATTGTCAGCGCTAAACATGCTGCCACAGTCGCTGTAACATGTGGAGAGTCGAATTCCAGCGTGTCGGCACATCGCTTTTCAGGCGATAATCCGGCAGGCCGAAAGACCTCTGGAACGAGGCAAGTCACTCAACAGCGGTGGTTGAACGGCGGAGTGAGAAGACTGTTTTCGTGCCCTGTTCAGAAGGCCATCTAGGCCGGGATAGTGTGTTAAAAATTGCTGGACAACAAGGTTCAACACGTGAGCCACAAAAGGCACGTGTGTCACCTTGCCCAGGCAAAGGGCCGCACCCAGGTTTGCAGCATTTTCGCACACTGCCTTACCAGGCTGCAGGTTGAGTGGAGACAACCATTTATTAAACTCAGTCTCCAGAGCTGCCCACAACTCAGCCGCTGTGTGACTCTTATTTCCAAGACATTTCAAACTATAGACCGCCTGATGCAGTTGCGCTCTGCTGCCAGCATAGTAATGATGGGTGCGTGATTCCTTCTGCGCAGTTAGAACGCTGGTGGCCTGACCAGGCAGGCTTGGGGAGGAGGTGGAGGACCCAGACGAGGTGGAGGAGGCAGAAGCAGTGGCGGAACTTGGACAGACAAAGGATTGACATACAAGTTGTGGGGACGGCAAGACTTGTGCAGCAGACCCTTCACCATCTATCACCATAGTTACCCAGTGCCCAGTCAGCGACATGTAAAGTACCTGTCCATGCTTACTGGTCCAAGTATTGGTGGTGAAATGCACCCATTCACGCACAGAGTTTCTCAAGGAAGTGGTGATGTTGTGTGCGACATGCTGGTGTAGCGCAGGCACACCTTTCTTAGAGAAGTAGTGGTGACTGGGCATCTGGTACTGGGGCACAGCGACAGACATAAGGTCTCTAAAATCCTGTGTGTGCACCAGGCTGAAAGGCAGCATTTTGGTAGCCAAGAGCTTACAGAGGGATAAAGTCAACCTCTTAGCTTTGTCATGGGTCACAGGAAATGGCCTTTTATTTGTCCACATCTGAGGGACAGAGATCTGGCTGCTGTGTGTAGACGGTGTTGAGTAGGGTGTCCCTGGAAAAATGCAGGTTTGTGAGGAAAGTGCAGGCGTAGACATGATGTTGCCTTCATCCAACGTTGGTGCTATCTATGTCTGAGAGAGCTGTACACACGCACTTGTTTCCTCTTCCAAACCAACTGACGACCTACCAAGCAATCTGCCTGTTGCGGTTACAGTGGAGGAAGTTGTGCGTGGAAAACCAGGTGTGACAGCTGTCCCCACAGTCCTAGAAGATGAAGAGCGTGCGGATGCACTGGAAGGGGCAGGCCGTGGATGGTTCGCTCCGCTAGGCCGAATTGCAGCACGGTGAGCTTCCCACTGGGACATATGACATTTATTCATGTGACGATTCATGGAAGAAGTTGTCAAACTGCTGAGGTTTTGCCCTCTACTAACAGAATCACGACAAATGTTACAGATCACAAAATTTGGGCGATCTTTTGCTATGTCAAAAAAAAGCCAGGCTAGGCAAGGCTTAGAGGGCATGCGACCTGCTGATCCACCCCGACTAGTGCTCAGAGGCAGAGTGGTGGCTGAGGATGCAGTTGTAGACGTGCTACCAGTGCTCCGACTCTGTCCAGGAAGGCGCAAGGTAACTTTGTCGTCGGTTGCATCCTCCTCTAACGCCTCTGTTGACCTCCTTGAGTGCCTGACTGTGGGTTGACAGAAGGTGGGATCTAGAACTTCCTCATCAATTGTTGTGTTTGCACTCCCCTCACCCTCAGACCGAGCCTCTTCTTGCCCTAGCAGAATATTTAAGTTGTCATCCCAATCTGGTATCTGCGTCTCATCGTCATCAGTATGCTCCTCATTGTCAATAACAACAGGTGTTACAGTTTGTGAAAAATGGTCAACATTATGCTCAGAAACTTGGTCCTCATGGCCTGAATCAGAGTCACAAAGGTTCTGGGTATCACTGCAGACCATTTCCTGGTCTGTACTCACTGTAGGTTGGGAGCAGACCTCTGATTCCCAGGCTATAATGTGACTGAACAGCTCTGCAGACTCAGCCATCTCAGTTCCACCATACTGTGCAGGGCGGATGGAGACTTCAGAGCTGGGAGAAAGCAAGTGTGATTGGGCTGACAACTCAGAGGACTGGTGTTTTTTGGATGCGGTAGTTGAGGTGGCAGAGAGGGCACTTGTTGGACCACTTGATATCCATTCAAGCATTTTCCTTTTTTGGCCATCATCTACCTTTGTTCCAGTTGTTCGTGTCCGTAAAAAAGGGAGCACATCGGATTGTCCACGGTAAGTAGTAGACATCTTACTTTTGCTGGAAGATGGTCTATCTTCAGCAGATGTTAATGGAGCTTTGCCACCCTCCCCACGGACAAACCTTTTTTTTCCTTTTCCAACACGCCTCATTCCCCTTCCGCCTCTTCCTTAAATTTTGTCTTTGATTTTGTACCAATAAAGCTTTTTGTACTATACTTATGTGTAATTACTCCAATTTTCTTTATCTAAACTCTTCCCCTTTCCACCAGCATCTGTGATTTTGCCACTCATTTTGATTGCAACAAGATTGTGAACTTAAAATGTGGTAGTAAAAATTGAGAGGTGGTGTAGATTGCAGCGGTGGTCTAGCGTTATTAACAGCAGAGTAAACAACAATTATTATCCCTAACAATGCAACTACGGCCCTTAAACTGGCAGCATAGTTTGCTAGTATAATGGCTTAGTAACATTGAGTTTGAATGTGCAATGTAGAGGTTCTTCAAATAGATTTGCACTAGTGGGACACTAATGGAAGTCCAACAGCCACTTTTAGGATACCACTAAGTTTACTTAGTGTTTGCTAGAAAAATTGCTTAGTAACAATGAGTTTGAGTGTGCAATGCAGAGGTGCTGCAAATAGATTTGCAGTAGTGGGACACTAATGGAAGTCCAACAGCAACTTTTAGGATGCCACTAAGTTTGCTGAGTGTTTGCTAGTATAATGGCCTAGTAACAATGAGTTTGAGTGTGCAATGCAGAGGTTCTGCAAATAGATTTGCACTAGTGGGACACTAATGGAAGTCCAACAGCAACTTTTAGGATGCCACAAAGTTTGCTCAGTGTTTGGTAGTATAATGGCTTAGAAACAATGAGTTTGAGTGTGCAATGCAGAGGTTCTGCAAATAGATTTGCACTAGTGGGACACTAATGGAAGTCCAAAAGCCACTTTTAGGATGCCACTAAGTTTACTCAGTGTTTGCTAGTATAATGGCTTAGTAACAATGAGTTTGAGTGTGCAATGCAGAGGTGCTGCAAATAGATTTGCACTAGTGGGACACTAATGGAAGTCCAACAGCCACTTTTAGGATGCCACTAAGTTTACTCAGTGTTTGCTAGTATAACGGCTTAGTAACAATGAGTTTGAGTGTGCAATGCAGAGGTTCTGTAAATAGATTTGCACTAGTGGGACACTAATAGAAGTCCAACAGCCACTTTTAGGATGCCACTAAGTTTACTCAGTGTTTGCTAGTATAATGGCTTAGTAACAATGAGTTTGAGTGTGCAATGCAGAGGTGCTGCAAATAGATTTGCACTAGTGGGACACTAATGGAAGTCCAACAGCCACTTTTAGGATGCCACTAAGTTTACTCAGTGTTTGCTAGTATAACGGCTTAGTAACAATGAGTTTGAGTGTGCAATGCAGAGGTTCTGTAAATAGATTTGCACTAGTGGGACACTAATAGAAGTCCAACAGCCACTTTTAGGATGCCACTAAGTTTACTCAGTGTTTGCTAGTATAATGGCTTAGTAACAATGAGTTTGAGTGTGCAATGCAGAGGTGCTGCAAATAGATTTGCACTAGTGGGACACTAATGGAAGTCCAACAGCCACTTTTAGGATGCCACTAAGTTTACTCAGTGTTTCCTAGTATAATGGCTTAGAAACAATGAGTTTGAGTGTGCAATGCAGAGGTTCTGCAAGTAGATTTGCACTAGTGGGACACTAATGGAAGTCCAACAGCCACTTTTAGGATGCCACTAAGTTTACTCAGTGTTTGCTAGTATAATGGCTTAGTAACAATGAGTTTGAGTGTGCAATGCAGAGGTGCTGCAAATAGATTTGCACTAGTGGGACACTAATGGAAGTCCAACAGCCACTTTTAGGATGCCACTAAGTTTACTCAGTGTTTGCTAGTATAACGGCTTAGTAACAATGAGTTTGAGTGTGCAATGCAGAGGTTCTGTAAATAGATTTGCACTAGTGGGACACTAATAGAAGTCCAACAGCCACTTTTAGGATGCCACTAAGTTTACTCAGTGTTTGCTAGTATAATGGCTTAGTAACAATGAGTTTGAGTGTGCAATGCAGAGGTGCTGCAAATAGATTTGCACTAGTGGGACACTAATGGAAGTCCAACAGCCACTTTTAGGATGCCACTAAGTTTACTCAGTGTTTGCTAGTATAATGGCTTAGTAACAATGAGTTTGAGTGTGCAATGCAGAGGTTCTGGAAATAGATTTACACTAGTGGGACACTAATGGAAGTCCAACAGCCACTTTTAGGATGCCACTAAGTTTACTCAGTGTTTGCTAGTATAATGGCTTAGTAACAATGAGTTTGAGTGTGCAATGCAGAGGTTCTGCAAATAGATTTGCACTAGTGGGACACTAATGGAAGTCCAACAGCCACTTTTAGGATGCCACTAAGTTTACTCAGTGTTTGCTAGTATAATGGCTTAGAAACAATGAGTTTGAGTGTGCAATGCAGAGGTTCTGCAAATAGATTTGCACTAGTGGGACACTAATGGAAGTCCAAAAGCCACTTTTAGGATGCCACTAAGTTTACTCAGTGTTTGCTAGTAAAATGGCTGAGTAACAATGAGTTTGAGTGTGCAATGCAGAGGTGCTGCAAATAGATTTGCACTAGTGGGACACTAATGGAAGTCCAACAGCAACTTTTAGGATGCCACTAAGTTTGCTCAGTGTTTGCTAGTATAATGGCTTAGTAACAATGAGTTTAAATGTGCAATGCAGAGGTTCTGCAAATAGATTTGCACTAGTGGGACACTAATGGAAGTCCAAACTCCACTTATAGGATGCAACTAAGTTTACTCAGTGTTTGCTAGTATAATGGCTTAGTAACAATGAGTTTGAGTGTGCAATGCAGAGGTTCTGCAAATAGATTTGCACTAGTGGGACACTAATGGAAGTCCAACAGCCACTTTTAGGATGCCACTAAGTTTACTCAGTGTTTGCTAGTATAATGGCTTAGTAACAATGAGTTTGAGTGTGCAATGCAGAGGTGCTGCAAATAGATTTGCACTAGTGGGACACTAATGGAAGTCCAACAGCCACTTTTAGGATGCCACTAAGTTTACTCAGTGTTTGCTAGTATAATGGCTTAGTAACAATGAGTTTGAGTGTGCAATACAGAGGTTCTGTAAATAGATTTGCACTAGTGGGACACTAATTGAAGTCCAACAGCCACTTTTAGGATGCCACTAAGTTTACTCAGTGTTTGCTAGAAAAATGGCTTAGTAGCAAGGAGTTTGAGTGTGCAATGCAGAGGTGCTGCAAATAGATTTGCACTAGTGGGACACTAATGGAAGTCCAAAAGCAACTTTTAGGATGCCACTAAGTTTGCTCAGTGTTTGCTAGTATAATGGCTTAGTAACAATGAGTTTAAATGTGCAATGCAGAGGTTCTGCAAATAGATTTGCACTAGTGAAACACTATTGGAAGTCCAAAAGCCACTTTTAGGATGCCACTAAGTTTACTCAGTGTTTGCTAGTATAACGGCTTAGTAACAATGAGTTTGAGTGTGCAATGCAGAGGTTCTGCAAATAGATTTGCACTAGTGGGACACTAATGGAAGTCCAACAGCCACTTTTAGGATGCCACTAAGTTTACTCAGTGTTTGCTAGTATAATGGCTTAGTAACAATGAGTTTGTGTGTGCAATGCAGAGGTGCTGCAAATAGATTTGCACTAGTGGGACACTAATGGAAGTCCAACAGCCACTTTTAGGATGCCACTAAGTTTACTCAGTGTTTGCTAGTATAATGGCTTAGTAACAATGAGCTTGAGTGTGCAATGCAGAGGTTCTGTAAATAGATTTGCACTAGTGGGACACTAATAGAAGTCCAACCGCCACTATTAGGATGCCACTATGTTTACTCAGTGTTTGCTAGTATAATGACTTAGTAACAATGAGTTTGAGTGTGCAATGCAGAGGTTCTGCAAATAGATTTGCACTAGTGGGACACTAATGGAAGTCCAAAAGCCACTTTTAGGATGCCACTAAGTTTACTCAGTGTTTGCTAGTATAATGGCTTAGTAACAATGAGTTTGAGTGTGCAATGCAGAGGTTCTGCAAATAGATTTGCACTAGTGGGACACTAATGGAAGTCCAACAGCCACTTTTAGGATGCCACTAAGTTTTCTCAGTGTTTGCTAATATAATGGCTTAGTAACAATGAGTTTGAGTGTGCAATGCAGAGGTGCTGCAAATAGATTTGCACTAGTGGGCCACTAATGGAAGTCCAACAGCCACTTTTAGGATGCCACTAAGTTTACTCAGTGTTTGGTAGTATAATTGATTAGTAACAATAAGTTTGAGTGAACAATGCAGAGGTTCTGCAAATAGATTTGCACTAGTGGGACACTAATGGAAGTCCAACAGCCACTTTTAGGATGCCACTAAGTTTACTCAGTGTTTGCTAGTATAATGGCTTAGTAACAATGAGCTTGAGTGTGCAATGCAGAGGTTCTGTAAATAGATTTGCACTAGTGGGACACTAATGGAAGTCCAACAGCCACTTTTAAGATGCCACTAAGTTTACTCAGTGTTTCCTAGTATAATGGCTTAGAAACAATGAGTTTGAGTGTGCAATGCAGAGGTTCTGCAAATAGATTTGCACTAGTGGGACACTAATGGAAGTCCAACAGCCACTTTTAGGATGCCACTAAGTTTACTCAGTGTTTGCTAGTATAACGGCTTAGTAACAATGAGTTTGAGTGTGCAATGCAGAGGTTCTGCAAATAGATTTGCACTAGTGGGACACTAATGGAAGTCCAACAGCCACTTTTAGGATTCCACTAAGTTTACTCAGTGTTTGCTAGTATAATGGCTTAGTAACAATGAGTTTGTGTGTGCAATGGAGAGGTGCTGCAAATAGATTTGCACTAGTGGGACACTAATGGAAGTCCAACAGCCACTTTTAGGATGCCACTAAGTTTACTCAGTGTTTGGTAGTATAATGGCTTAGTAACAATGAGTTTGAGTGATCAATGCAGAGGTTCTGCAAATAGATTTGTACTAGTGGGACACTAATGGAAGTCCAACAGCCACTTTTAGGATGCCACTAAGTTTACTCAGTGTTTGCTAGTATAATGGCTTAGTAACAATGAGCTTGAGTGTGCAATGCAGAGGTTCTGTAAATAGATTTGCACTAGTGGGACACTAATAGAAGTCCAACCGCCAATTTTAGGATGCCACTAAGTTTACTCAGTGTTTGCTAGTATAATGACTTAGTAACAATAAGTTTCAGTGTGCAATGCAGAGGTGCTGCAAATAGATTTGCACTAGTGGGACACTAATGGAAGTTCAACAGCCAGTTTTAGGATGCCACTAAGTTTACTCAGTGTTTCCTAGTATAATGGCTTAGAAACAATGAGTTTGAGTGTGCAATGCAGAGGTTCTGCAAATAGATTTGCACTAGTGGGACACTAATGGAAGTCCAAAAGCCACTTTTAGGATGCCACTAAGTTTACTCAGTGTTTGCTAGTATAATGGCTTAGTAACAATGAGTTTGAGTGTGCAATGCAGAGGTTCTGCAAATAGATTTGCACTAGTGGGACACTAATGGAAGTCCAACAGCCACTTTTAGGATGCCACTAAGTTTACTCAGTGTTTCCTAGTATAATGGCTTAGTAACAATGAGTTTGAGTGTGCAATGCAGAGGTGCTGCAAATAGATTTGCACTAGTGGGACACTAATGGAAGTCCAACAGCCACTTTTAGGATGCCTCTAAGTTTACTCAGTGTTTGCTAGTATAATGGCTTAGTAACAATGAGTTTGAGTGTGCAATGCAGAGGTTCTGCAAATAGATTTGCACTAGTGGGACACTAATGGAAGTCCAACAGCCACTTTTAGGATGCCACTAAATTTACTCAGTGTTTGCTAATATAATGGCTTAGTAACAATGAGTTTGAGTGTGCAATGTAGAGGTTCTGTAAATAGATTTGCACTAGTGGGACACTAATAGAAGTCCAACAGCCACTTTTGGGATGCCACTAAGTTTACTCAGTGTTTGCTAGTATAATGGCTTAGTAACAATGAGTTTGAGTGTGCAATGCAGAGGTTCTGCAAATAGATTTGCACTAGTGGGACGCTAATGGAAGTCCAACAGCCACTTTTAGGATGTCACTAAGTTTACTCAGTGTTTGCTAGTATAATGGCTTAGTAACAATGAGTTTGAGTGTGCAATGCAGAGGTTCTGCAAATAGATTTGCACTAGTGGGACACTAATGGAAGTCCAACAGCCACTTTTAGGATGCCACTAAGTTTACTCAGTGTTTGCTAGTATAACGGCTTAGTAACAATGAGTTTGAGTGTGCAATGCAGAGGTTCTGCAAATAGATTTGCACTAATGGGACACTAATGGAAGTCCAACAGCCACTTTTAGGATGCCACTAAGTTTACTCAGTGTTTGCTAGTATAATGGCTTAGTAACAATGAGTTTGAGTGTGCAATACAGAGGTTCTGTAAATAGATTTGCACTAGTGGGACACTAATGGAAGTCCAACAGCCACTTTTAGGATGCCACTAAGTTTACTCAGTGTTTGCTAGAAAAATGGCTTAGTAACAATGAGTTTGAGTGAGCAATGCAGAGGTGCTGCAAATAGATTTGCACTAGTGGGACACTAATGGAAGTCCAACAGCAACTTTTAGGATGCCACTAAGTTTGCTCAGTGTTTGCTAGTATAATGGCTTAGTAACAATGAGTTTAAATGTGCAATGCAGAGGTTCTGCAAATAGATTTGCACTAGTTGGACACTATTGGAAGTCCAAAAGCCACTTTTAGGATGCCACTAAGTTTACTCAGTGTTTGCTAGTATAACGGCTTAGTAACAATGAGTTTGAGTGTGCAATGCAGAGGTTCTGCAAATAGATTTGCACTAGTGGGACACTAATGGAAGTCCAACAGCCACTTTTAGGATTCCACTAAGTTTACTCAGTGTTTGCTAGTATAATGGCTTAGTAACAATGAGTTTGTGTGTGCAATGCAGAGGTGCTGCAAATAGATTAATAGTCCCACTAGTACAAATCTATTTGCAGAACCTCTGCATTGATCACTCAAACTCATTGTTACTAAGCCATTATACTACCAAACACTGAGTAAACTTAGTGGCATCCTAAAAGTGGCTGTTGGACTTCCATTAGTGTCCCACTAGTGCAAATCTATTTGCAGCACCTCTGCATTGCACACACAAACTCATTGTTACTAAGCCATTATACTAGCAAACACTGAGTAAACTTAGTGGAATCCTAAAAGTGGCTGTTGGACTTCCATTAGTGTCCCACTAGTGCAAATCTATTTGCAGAACCTCTGCATTGCACACTCAAACTCATTGTTACTAAGCCGTTATACTAGCAAACACTGAGTAAACTTAGTGGCATCCTAAAAGTGGCTTTTGGACTTCCAATAGTGTCCAACTAGTGCAAATCTATTTGCAGAACCTCTGCATTGCACATTTAAACTCATTGTTACTAAGCCATTATACTAGCAAACACTGAGCAAACTTAGTGGCATCCTAAAAGTTGCTGTTGGACTTCCATTAGTGTCCCACTAGTGCAAATCTATTTGCAGCACCTCTGCATTGCTCACTCAAACTCATTGTTACTAAGCCATTTTTCTAGCAAACACTGAGTAAACTTAGTGGCATCCTAAAAGTGGCTGTTGGACTTCCATTAGTGTCCCACCAGTGCAAATCTATTTGCAGAAACTCTGTATTGCACACTCAAACTCATTGTTACTAAGCCATTATACTAGCAAACACTGAGTAAACTTAGTGACATCCTAAAAGTGGCTGTTGGACTTCCATTAGCGTCCCACTAGTGCAAATCTATTTGCAGAACCTCTGCATTGCACACTCAAACTCATTGTTACTAAGCCATTATACTAGCAAACACTGAGTAAACTTAGTGGCATCCCAAAAGTGGCTGTTGGACTTCTATTAGTGTCCCACTAGTGCAAATCTATTTACAGAACCTCTACATTGCACACTCAAACTCATTGTTACTAAGCCATTATATTAGCAAACACTGAGTAAACTTAGTGGCATCCTAAAAGTGGCTGTTGGAATTCCATTAGTGTCCCACTAGTGCAAATCTATTTGCAGCACCTCTGCATTGCACACTCAAACTCATTGTTACTAAGCCATTTTTCTAGCAAACACTAAGTAAACTTAGTGGCATCCTAAAAGTGGCTGTTGGACTTCCATTAGTGTCCCACTAGTGCAAATCTATTTACAGAACCTCTGTTTTGCACACTCAAACTCATTGTTACTAAGCCATTATACTAGCAAACACTGAGTAAACTTAGTGGCATCCTAAAAGTTGCTGTTGGACTTCCATTAGTGTCCCACTAGTGCAAATCTATTTGCAGCACCTCTGCATTGCACACTCAAACTCATTGTTACTAAGCCATTATACTAGCAAACACTCAGTAAACTTAGTGGCATCCTAAAAGTGGCTGTTGGATTTCCATTAGTGTCCCACTAGTGCAAATCTATTTGCAGAACCTCTGCATTGCACACTCAAACTCATTGTTACTAAGCCGTTATACTAGCAAACACTGAGTAAACTTAGTGGCATCCTAAAAGTGGCTTTTGTACTTTCAATAGTGTCCCACTAGTGCAAATCTATTTGCAGAACCTCTGCATTGCACATTTAAACTCATTGTTACTAAGCCATTATACTAGCAAACACTGAGCAAACTTAGTGGCATCCTAGAAGTTGCTGTTGGACTTCCATTAGTGTCCCACTAGTGCAAATCTATTTGCAGCACCTCTGCATTGCACACTCAAACTCATTGTTACTAAGCCATTTTTCTAGCAAACACTGAGTAAACTTAGTGGCATCCTAAAAGTGGCTGTTGGACTTCCATTAGTGTCCCACTAGTGCAAATCTATTTACAGAACCTCTGTATTGCACACTCAAACTCATTGTTACTAAGCCATTATACTAGCAAACACTGAGTAAACTTAGTGGCATCCTAAAAGTGGCTGTTGGACTTCCATTAGTGTCCCATTAGTGCAAATCTATTTGCAGAACCTCTGCATTGCACAATCAAACTCATTGTTACTAAGCCGTTATACTAGCAAACACTGAGTAAACTTAGTGGCATCATAAAAGTGGCTGTTGGACTTCCATTAGTGTCCCACTAGTGCAAATCTATTTGCAGAACCTCTGTATTGCACACTCAAACTCATTGTTACTAAGCCATTATACTAGCAAACACTGAGTAAACTTAGTGACATCCTAAAAGTGGCTGTTGGACTTCCATTAGCGTCCCACTAGTGCAAATCTATTTGCAGAACCTCTGCATTGCACACTCAAACTCATTGTTACTAAGCCATTATACTAGCAAACACTGAGTAAACTTAGTGGCATCCCAAAAGTGGCTGTTGGACTTCTATTAGTGTCCCACTAGTGCAAATCTATTTACAGAACCTCTACATTGCACACTCAAACTCACTGTTACTAAGCCATTATATTAGCAAACACTGAGTAAATTTAGTGGCATCCTAAAAGTGGCTGTTGGACTTCCATTAGTGTCCCACTAGTGCAAATCTATTTGCAGAACCTCTGCATTGCACACTCAAACTCATTGTTACTAAGCCATTATACTAGCAAACACTGAGTAAACTTAGAGGCATCCTAAAAGTGGCTGTTGGACTTCCATTAGTGTCCCACTAGTGCAAATCTATTTGCAGCACCTCTGCATTGCACACTCAAACTCATTGTTACTAAGCCATTATACTAGGAAACACTGAGTAAACTTAGTGGCATCCTAAAAGTGGCTGTTGGACTTCCATTAGTGTCCCACTAGTGCAAATCTATTTGCAGAACCTCTGCATTGCACACTCAAACTCATTGTTACTAAGCCATTATACTAGCAAACACTGAGTAAACTTAGTGGCATCCTAAAAGTGACTTTTGGACTTCCATTAGTGTCCCACTAGTGCAAATCTATTTACAGCACCTCTGCATTGCACACTGAAACTTATTGTTACTAAGTCATTATACTAGCAAACACTGAGTAAACTTAGTGGCATCCTAAAATTGGCGGTTGGACTTCTATTAGTGTCCCACTAGTGCAAATCTATTTACAGAACCTCTGCATTGCACACTCAAGCTCATTGTTACTAAGCCATTATACTACCAAACACTGAGTAAACTTAGTGGCATCCTAAAAGTGGCTGTTGGACTTCCATTAGTGTCCCACTAGTACAAATCTATTTGCAGAACCTCTGCATTGATCACTCAAACTCATTGTTACTAAGCCATTATACTACCAAACACTGAGTAAACTTAGTGGCATCCTAAAAGTGGCTGTTGGACTTCCATTAGTGTCCCACTAGTGCAAATCTATTTACAGAACCTCTGCATTGCACACTCAAGCTCATTGTTACTAAGCCATTATACTAAAAAAAAAACACAAAAACCTGAGATGAAACAATGTTCAGTAAACATGCAACATTAAGCATGTGAATTGCAGCCTTAAGACTAGAAAAAACCAAGGAGAAAAATTGTATGAAAAATACCCTGAATATAAATAAATAAATTGCAAGTGCTTAATAACAGGGTACTTAGTGTATACATTTTTGCAAAAAGGTAAAAAGCTGTCTCACCTCGTCACGGTGTACCCATCTGAGACAGTCCCTAACCTACTGAAGTTAAAAACATTATCAATACCTGACTTGTGTCATGTCAGAACTCCAATATGGATGGTGGAAAGTGGTTAGCTGTGTCCCAGATAAAATACACAGCAAAGTGAGACGCAATCAGCTGTTCAGTCTCAGTACTAGGAGGGCTGCGCCCCCAACTTGCAACCAAGCAAGAAAACATACAAAAAACACAAAAACCTGAGCTGAAACAATGTTCAGTAAACATGCAACATTAAGCATGTGAATTGCAGCCTTAAGACTAGAAAAAACCAAGGAGAAAAATTGTATGAAAAATACCCTGAATATAAATAAATAAATTGCAAGTGCTTAATAACAGGGTACTTAGTGTATACATTTATGCAAAAAGGTAAAAAGCTGTCTCACCTCGTCACGGTGTACCCATCTGAGACAGTCCCTAACCTACTGAAGTTAAAAACATTATCAATACCTGACTTGTGTCATGTCAGAACTCCAATATGGATGGTGGCAAGTGGTTAGCTGTGTCCCAGATAAAATACACAGCAAAGTGAGACGCAATCAGCTGTTCAGTCTCAGTACTAGGAGGGCTGCGCCCCCAACATGCAACCAAGCAAGAAAACATACAAAAAACACAAAAACCTGAGCTGAAACAATGTTCAGTAAACATGCAACATTAAGCATGTGAATTGCAGCCTTAAGACTAGAAAAAACCAAGGAGAAAAATTGTATGAAAAATACCCTGAATATAAATAAATAAATTGCAAGTGCTTAATAACAGGGTACTTAGTGTATACATTTTTGCAAAAAGGTAAAAAGCTGTCTCACCTCGTCACGGTGTACCCATCTGAGACAGTCCCTAACCTACTGAAGTTAAAAACATTATCAATACCTGACTTGTGTCATGTCAGAACTCCAATATGGATGGTGGCAAGTGGTTAGCTGTGTCCCAGATAAAATACACAGCAAAGTGAGACGCAATCAGCTGTTCAGTCTCAGTACTAGGAGGGCTGCACCCCCAACTTGCAACCAAGCAAGAAAACATACAAAAAACTCAAAAACCTGAGCTGAAACAATGTTCAGTAAACATGCAACATTAAGCATGTGAATTGCAGCCTTAAGACTAGAAAAAACCAAGGAGAAAAATTGTATGAAAAATACCCTGAATATAAATAAATAAATTGCAAGTGCTTAATAACAGGGTACTTAGTGTATACATTTTTGCAAAAAGGTAAAAAGCTGTCTCACCTCGTCACGGTGTACCCATCTGAGACAGTCCCTAACCTACTGAAGTTAAAAACATTATCAATACCTGACTTGTGTCATGTCAGAACTCCAATATGGATGGTGGCAAGTGGTTAGCTGTGTCCCAGATAAAATACACAGCAAAGTGAGACGCAATCAGCTGTTCAGTCTCAGTACTAGGAGGGCTGCGCCCCCAACTTGCAACCAAGCAAGAAAACATACAAAAAACACAAAAACCTGAGCTGAAACAATGTTCAGTAAACATGCAACATTAAGCATGTGAATTGCAGCCTTAAGACTAGAAAAAACCAAGGAGAAAAATTGTATGAAAAATACCCTGAATATAAATAAATAAATTGCAAGTGCTTAATAACAGGGTACTTAGTGTATACATTTTTGCAAAAAGGTAAAAAGCTGTCTCACCTCGTCACGGTGTACCCATCTGAGACAGTCCCTAACCTACTGAAGTTAAAAACATTATCAATACCTGACTTGTGTCATGTCAGAACTCCAATATGGATGGTGGAAAGTGGTTAGCTGTGTCCCAGATAAAATACACAGCAAAGTGAGACGCAATCAGCTGTTCAGTCTCAGTACTAGGAGGGCTGCGCCCCCAACTTGCAACCAAGCAAGAAAACATACAAAAAACACAAAAACCTGAGCTGAAACAATGTTCAGTAAACATGCAACATTAAGCATGTGAATTGCAGCCTTAAGACTAGAAAAAACCAAGGAGAAAAATTGTATGAAAAATACCCTGAATATAAATAAATAAATTGCAAGTGCTTAATAACAGGGTACTTAGTGTATACATTTATGCAAAAAGGTAAAAAGCTGTCTCACCTCGTCACGGTGTACCCATCTGAGACAGTCCCTAACCTACTGAAGTTAAAAACATTATCAATACCTGACTTGTGTCATGTCAGAACTCCAATATGGATGGTGGCAAGTGGTTAGCTGTGTCCCAGATAAAATACACAGCAAAGTGAGACGCAATCAGCTGTTCAGTCTCAGTACTAGGAGGGCTGCGCCCCCAACATGCAACCAAGCAAGAAAACATACAAAAAACACAAAAACCTGAGCTGAAACAATGTTCAGTAAACATGCAACATTAAGCATGTGAATTGCAGCCTTAAGACTAGAAAAAACCAAGGAGAAAAATTGTATGAAAAATACCCTGAATATAAATAAATAAATTGCAAGTGCTTAATAACAGGGTACTTAGTGTATACATTTTTGCAAAAAGGTAAAAAGCTGTCTCACCTCGTCACGGTGTACCCATCTGAGACAGTCCCTAACCTACTGAAGTTAAAAACATTATCAATACCTGACTTGTGTCATGTCAGAACTCCAATATGGATGGTGGCAAGTGGTTAGCTGTGTCCCAGATAAAATACACAGCAAAGTGAGACGCAATCAGCTGTTCAGTCTCAGTACTAGGAGGGCTGCACCCCCAACTTGCAACCAAGCAAGAAAACATACAAAAAACTCAAAAACCTGAGCTGAAACAATGTTCAGTAAACATGCAACATTAAGCATGTGAATTGCAGCCTTAAGACTAGAAAAAACCAAGGAGAAAAATTGTATGAAAAATACCCTGAATATAAATAAATAAATTGCAAGTGCTTAATAACAGGGTACTTAGTGTATACATTTTTGCAAAAAGGTAAAAAGCTGTCTCACCTCGTCACGGTGTACCCATCTGAGACAGTCCCTAACCTACTGAAGTTAAAAACATTATCAATACCTGACTTGTGTCATGTCAGAACTCCAATATGGATGGTGGCAAGTGGTTAGCTGTGTCCCAGATAAAATACACAGCAAAGTGAGACGCAATCAGCTGTTCAGTCTCAGTACTAGGAGGGCTGCGCCCCCAACTTGCAACCAAGCAAGAAAACATACAAAAAACACAAAAACCTGAGCTGAAACAATGTTCAGTAAACATGCAACATTAAGCATGTGAATTGCAGCCTTAAGACTAGAAAAAACCAAGGAGAAAAATTGTATGAAAAATACCCTGAATATAAATAAATAAATTGCAAGTGCTTAATAACAGGGTACTTAGTGTATACATTTTTGCAAAAAGGTAAAAAGCTGTCTCACCTCGTCACGGTGTACCCATCTGAGACAGTCCCTAACCTACTGAAGTTAAAAACATTATCAATACCTGACTTGTGTCATGTCAGAACTCCAATATGGATGGTGGCAAGTGGTTAGCTGTGTCCCAGATAAAATACACAGCAAAGTGAGACGCAATCAGCTGTTCAGTCTCAGTACTAGGAGGGCTGCGCCCCCAACTTGCAACCAAGCAAGAAAACATACAAAAAACACAAAAACCTGAGCTGAAACAATGTTCAGTAAACATGCAACATTAAGCATGTGAATTGCAGCCTTAAGACTAGAAAAAACCAAGGAGAAAAATTGTATGAAAAATACCCTGAATATAAATAAATAAATTGCAAGTGCTTAATAACAGGGTACTTAGTGTATACATTTTTGCAAAAAGGTAAAAAGCTGTCTCACCTCGTCACGGTGTACCCATCTGAGACAGTCCCTAACCTACTGAAGTTAAAAACATTATCAATACCTGACTTGTGTCATGTCAGAACTCCAATATGGATGGTGGCAAGTGGTTAGCTGTGTCCCAGATAAAATACACAGCAAAGTGAGACGCAATCAGCTGTTCAGTCTCAGTACTAGGAGGGCTGCACCCCCAACTTGCAACCAAGCAAGAAAACATACAAAAAACACAAAAACCTGAGCTGAAACAATGTTCAGTAAACATGCAACATTAAGCATGTGAATTGCAGCCTTAAGACTAGAAAAAACCAAGGAGAAAAATTGTATGAAAAATACCCTGAATATAAATAAATAAATTGCAAGTGCTTAATAACAGGGTACTTAGTGTATACATTTTTGCAAAAAGGTAAAAAGCTGTCTCACCTCGTCACGGTGTACCCATCTGAGACAGTCCCTAACCTACTGAAGTTAAAAACATTATCAATACCTGACTTGTGTCATGTCAGAACTCCAATATGGATGGTGGCAAGTGGTTAGCTGTGTCCCAGATAAAATACACAGCAAAGTGAGACGCAATCAGCTGTTCAGTCTCAGTACTAGGAGGGCTGCGCCCCCAACTTGCAACCAAGCAAGAAAACATACAAAAAACACAAAAACCTGAGCTGAAACAATGTTCAGTAAACATGCAACATTAAGCATGTGAATTGCAGCCTTAAGACTAGAAAAAACCAAGGAGAAAAATTGTATGAAAAATACCCTGAATATAAATAAATAAATTGCAAGTGCTTAATAACAGGGTACTTAGTGTATACATTTTTGCAAAAAGGTAAAAAGCTGTCTCACCTCGTCACGGTGTACCCATCTGAGACAGTCCCTAACCTACTGAAGTTAAAAACATTATCAATACCTGACTTGTGTCATGTCAGAACTCCAATATGGATGGTGGCAAGTGGTTAGCTGTGTCCCAGATAAAATACACAGCAAAGTGAGACGCAATCAGCTGTTCAGTCTCAGTACTAGGAGGGCTGCGCCCCCAACTTGCAACCAAGCAAGAAAACATACAAAAAACACAAAAACCTGAGCTGAAACAATGTTCAGTAAACATGCAACATTAAGCATGTGAATTGCAGCCTTAAGACTAGAAAAAACCAAGGAGAAAAATTGTATGAAAAATACCCTGAATATAAATAAATAAATTGCAAGTGCTTAATAACAGGGTACTTAGTGTATACATTTTTGCAAAAAGGTAAAAAGCTGTCTCACCTCGTCACGGTGTACCCATCTGAGACAGTCCCTAACCTACTGAAGTTAAAAACATTATCAATACCTGACTTGTGTCATGTCAGAACTCCAATGTGGATGGTGGCAAGTGGTTAGCTGTGTCCCAGATAAAATACACAGCAAAGTGAGACGCAATCAGCTGTTCAGTCTCAGTACTAGGAGGGCTGCGCCCCCAACTTGCAACCAAGCAAGAAAACATACAAAAAACACAAAAACCTGAGCTGAAACAATGTTCAGTAAACATGCAACATTAAGCATGTGAATTGCAGCCTTAAGACTAGAAAAAACCAAGGAGAAAAATTGTATGAAAAATACCCTGAATATAAATAAATAAATTGCAAGTGCTTAATAACAGGGTACTTAGTGTATACATTTTTGCAAAAAGGTAAAAAGCTGTCTCACCTCGTCACGGTGTACCCATCTGAGACAGTCCCTAACCTACTGAAGTTAAAAACATTATCAATACCTGACTTGTGTCATGTCAGAACTCCAATGTGGATGGTGGCAAGTGGTTAGCTGTGTCCCAGATAAAATACACAGCAAAGTGAGACGCAATCAGCTGTTCAGTCTCAGTACTAGGAGGGCTGCGCCCCCAACTTGCAACCAAGCAAGAAAACATACAAAAAACACAAAAACCTGAGCTGAAACAATGTTCAGTAAACATGCAACATTAAGCATGTGAATTGCAGCCTTAAGACTAGAAAAAACCAAGGAGAAAAATTGTATGAAAAATACCCTGAATATAAATAAATAAATTGCAAGTGCTTAATAACAGGGTACTTAGTGTATACATTTTTTCAAAAAGGTAAAAAGCTGTCTCACCTCGTCACGGTGTACCCATCTGAGACAGTCCCTAACCTACTGAAGTTAAAAACATTATCAATACCTGACTTGTGTCATGTCAGAACTCCAATATGGATGGTGGCAAGTGGTTAGCTGTGTCCCAGATAAAATACACAGCAAAGTGAGACGCAATCAGCTGTTCAGTCTCAGTACTAGGAGGGCTGCGCCCCCAACTTGCAACCAAGCAAGAAAACATACAAAAACCACAAAAACCTGAGCTGAAACAATGTTCAGTAAACATGCAACATTAAGCATGTGAATTGCAGCCTTAAGACTAGAAAAAACCAAGGATTTGCACTAGTGGGACACTAATGGAAGTCCAACAGCCACTTTTAGGATGCCTCTAAGTTTACTCAGTGTTTGCTAGTATAATGGCTTAGTAACAATGAATTTGAGTGTGCAATGCAGAGGTCCTGCAAATAGATTTGCACTAGTGGGACACTAATGGAAGTCCAACAGCCACTTTTAGGATGCCACTAAGTTTACTCAGTGTTTGCTAATATAATGGCTTAGTAACAATGAGTTTGAGTGTGCAATGTAGAGGTTCTGTAAATAGATTTGCACTAGTGGGACACTAATAGAAGTCCAACAGCCACTTTTGGGATGCCACTAAGTTTACTCAGTGTTTGCTAGTATAATGGCTTAGTAACAATGAGTTTGAGTGTTCAATGCAGAGGTTCTGCAAATAGATTTGCACTAGTGGGACGCTAATGGAAGTCCAACAGCCACTTTTAGGATGTCACTAAGTTTACTCAGTGTTTGCTAGTATAATGGCTTAGTAACAATGAGTTTGAGTGTGCAATACAGAGGTTCTGCAAATAGATTTGCACTAGTGGGACACTAATGGAAGTCCAACAGCCACTTTTAGGATGCCACTAAGTTTACTCAGTGTTTGCTAGTATAACGGCTTAGTAACAATGAGTTTGAGTGTGCAATGCAGAGGTTCTGCAAATAGATTTGCACTAATGGGACACTAATGGAAGTCCAACAGCCACTTTTAGGATGCCACTAAGTTTACTCAGTGTTTGCTAGAATAATGGCTTAGTAACAATGAGTTTGAGTGTGCAATACAGAGGTTCTGTAAATAGATTTGCACTAGTGGGACACTAATGGAAATCCAACAGCCACTTTTAGGATGCCACTAAGTTTACTGAGTGTTTGCTAGTATAATGGCTTAGTAACAATGAGTTTGAGTGTGCAATGCAGAGGTGCTGCAAATAGATTTGCACTAGTGGGACACTAATGGAAGTCCAACAGCAACTTTTAGGATGCCACTAAGTTTACTCAGTGTTTGCTAGTATAATGGCTTAGTAACAATGAGTTTGCGTGTGCAAAACAGAGGTTCTGTAAATAGATTTTCACTAGTGGGACACTAATGGAAGTCCAACAGCCACTTTTAGGATGCCACTAAGTTTACTTAGTGTTTGCTAGAAAAATGGCTTAGTAACAATGAGTTTGAGTGTGCAATGCAGAGGTGCTGCAAATAGATTTGCACTAGTGGGACACTAATGGAAGTCCAACAGCAACTTTTAGGATGCCACTAAGTTTGCTCAGTGTTTGCTAGTATAATGGCTTAGTAACAATGAGTTTAAATGTGCAATGCAGAGGTTCTGCAAATAGATTTGCACTAGTGGGACACTATTGAAAGTCCAAAAGCCACTTTTAGGATGCCACTAAGTTTACTCAGTGTTTGCTAGTATAATGGCTTAGTAACAATGAGTTTGAGTGTGCAATGCAGAGGTGCTGCAAATAGATTTGCACTAGTGGGACACTAATGGAAGTCCAACAGCCACTTTTAGGATGCCTCTAAGTTTACTCAGTGTTTGCTAGTATAATGGCTTAGTAACAATGAATTTGAGTGTGCAATTCAGAGGTCCTGCAAATAGATTTGCACTAGTGGGACACTAATGGAAGTCCAACAGCCACTTTTAGGATGCCACTAAGTTTACTCAGTGTTTGCTAATATAATGGCTTAGTAACAATGAGTTTGAGTGTGCAATGTAGAGGTTCTGTAAATAGATTTGCACTAGTGGGACACTAATAGAAGTCCAACAGCCACTTTTGGGATGCCACTAAGTTTACTCCGTGTTTGCTAGTATAATGGCTTAGTAACAATGAGTTTGAGTGTGCAATGCAGAGGTTCTGCAAATAGATTTGCACTAGTGGGACGCTAATGGAAGTCCAACAGCCACTTTTAGGATGTCACTAAGTTTACTCAGTGTTTGCTAGTATAATGGCTTAGTAACAATGAGTTTGAGTGTGCAATACAGAGGTTCTGCAAATAGATTTGCACTAGTGGGACACTAATGGAAGTCCAACAGCCACTTTTAGGATGCCACTAAGTTTACTCAGTGTTTGCTAGTATAACGGCTTAGTAACAATGAGTTTGAGTGTGCAATGCAGAGGTTCTGCAAATAGATTTGCACTAATGGGACACTAATGGAAGTCCAACAGCCACTTTTAGGATGCCACTAAGTTTACTCAGTGTTTGCTAGAATAATGGCTTAGTAACAATGAGTTTGAGTGTGCAATACAGAGGTTCTGTAAATAGATTTGCACTAGTGGGACACTAATGGAAGTCCAACAGCCACTTTTAGGATGCCACTAAGTTTACTCAGTGTTTGCTAGAAAAATGGCTTAGTAACAATGAGTTTGAGTGTGCAATGCAGAGGTGCTGCAAATAGATTTGCACTAGTGGGACACTAATGGAAGTCCAACAGCAACTTTTAGGATGCCACTAAGTTTGCTCAGTGTTTGCTAGTATAATGGCTTAGTAACAATGAGTTTAAATGTGCAATGCAGAGGTTCTGCAAATAGATTTGCACTAGTGGGACACTATTGAAAGTCCAAAAGCCACTTTTAGGATGCCACTAAGTTTACTCAGTGTTTGCTAGTATAACGGCTTAGTAACAATGAGTTTGAGTGTGCAATGCAGAGGTTCTGCAAATAGATTTGCACTAGTGGGACACTAATGGAAGTCCAACAGCCACTTTTAGGATGCCACTAAGTTTACTCAGTGTTTGCTAGTATAATGGCTTAGTAACAATGAGTTTGAGTGTGCAAAACAGAGGTTCTGTAAATAGATTTGCACTAGTGGGACACTAATGGAAGTCCAACAGCAACTTTTAGGATGCCACTAAGTTTACTCAGTGTTTGCTAGTATAATAGCTTAGTAACAATGAGTTTGAGTGTGCAAAACAGAGGTTCTGTAAATAGATTTGCACTAGTGGGACACTAATGGAAGTCAAACAGCCACTTTTAGGATGCCACTAAGTTTACTTAGTGTTTGCTAGAAAAATGGCTTAGTAACAATGAGTTTGAGTGTGCAATGCAGAGGTGCTGCAAATAGATTTGCACTAGTGGGACACTAATGGAAGTCCAACAGCAACTTTTAGGATGCCACTAAGTTTGCTCAGTGTTTGCTAGTATAATGGCTTAGTAACAATGAGTTTAAATGTGCAATGCAGAGGTTCTGCAAATAGATTTACACTAGTGGGACACTATTGAAAGTCCAAAAGCCACTTTTAGGATGCCACTAAGTTTACTCAGTGTTTGCTAGTATAATGGCTTAGTAACAATGAGTTTGAGTGTGCAATGCAGAGGTTCTGCAAATAGATTTGCACTAGTGGGACACTATTGAAAGTCCAAAAGCCACTTTTAGGATGCCACTAAGTTTACTCAGTGTTTGCTAGTATAATGGCTTAGTAACAATGAGTTTGAGTGTGCAATGCAGAGGTGCTGCAAATAGATTTGCACTAGTGGGACACTAATAGAAGTCCAACAGCCACTTTTGGGATGCCTCTAAGTTTACTCAGTGTTTGCTAGTATAATGGCTTAGTAACAATGAATTTGAGTGTGCAATGCAGAGGTCCTGCAAATAGATTTGCACTAGTGGGACACTAATGGAAGTCCAACAGCCACTTTTAGGATGCCACTAAGTTTACTCAGTGTTTGCTAATATAATGGCTTAGTAACAATGAGTTTGAGTGTGCAATGTAGAGGTTCTGTAAATAGATTTGCACTAGTGGGGCACTAATAGAAGTCCAACAGCCACTTTTGGGATGCCTCTAAGTTTACTCAGTGTTTGCTAGTATAATGGCTTAGTAACAATGAGTTTGAGTGTGCAATGCAGAGGTTCTGCAAATAGATTTGCACTAGTGGGACGCTAATGGAAGTCCAACAGCCACTTTTAGGATGTCACTAAGTTTACTCAGTGTTTGCTAGTATAATGGCTTAGTAACAATGAGTTTGAGTGTGCAATACAGAGGTTCTGCAAATAGATTTGCACTAGTGGGACACTAATGGAAGTCCAACAGCCACTTTTAGGATGCCACTAAGTTTACTCAGTGTTTGCTAGTATAACGGCTTAGTAACAATGAGTTTGAGTGTGCAATGCAGAGGTTCTGCAAATAGATTTGCACTAATGGGACACTAATGGAAGTCCAACAGCCACTTTTAGGATGCCACTAAGTTTACTCAGTGTTTGCTAGAATAATGGCTTAGTAACAATGAGTTTGAGTGTGCAATACAGAGGTTCTGTAAATAGATTTGCACTAGTGGGACACTAATGGAAGTCCAACAGCCACTTTTAGGATGCCACTAAGTTTACTCAGTGTTTGCTAGAAAAATGGCTTAGTAACAATGAGTTTGAGTGTGCAATGCAGAGGTGCTGCAAATAGATTTGCACTAGTGGGACACTAATGGAAGTCCAACAGCAACTTTTAGGATGCCACTAAGTTTGCTCAGTGTTTGCTAGTATAATGGCTTAGTAACAATGAGTTTAAATGTGCAATGCAGAGGTTCTGCAAATAGATTTGCACTAGTGGGACACTATTGAAAGTCCAAAAGCCACTTTTAGGATGCCACTAAGTTTACTCAGTGTTTGCTAGTATAACGGCTTAGTAACAATGAGTTTGAGTGTGCAATGCAGAGGTTCTGCAAATAGATTTGCACTAGTGGGACACTAATGGAAGTCCAGCAGCCACTTTTAGGATGCCACTAAGTTTACTCAGTGTTTGCTAGTATAATGGCTTAGTAACAATGAGTTTGAGTGTGCAATGTAGAGGTTCTGTAAATAGATTTGCACTAGTGGGACACTAATAGAAGTCCAACAGCCACTTTTGGGATGCCTCTAAGTTTACTCAGTGTTTGCTAGTATAATGGCTTAGTAACAATGAGTTTGAGTGTGCAATGCAGAGGTTCTGCAAATAGATTTGCACTAGTGGGACGCTAATGGAAGTCCAACAGCCACTTTTAGGATGTCACTAAGTTTACTCAGTGTTTGCTAGTATAATGGCTTAGTAACAATGAGTTTGAGTGTGCAATACAGAGGTTCTGCAAATAGATTTGCACTAGTGGGACACTAATGGAAGTCCAACAGCCACTTTTAGGATGCCACTAAGTTTACTCAGTGTTTGCTAGTATAACGGCTTAGTAACAATGAGTTTGAGTGTGCAATGCAGAGGTTCTGCAAATAGATTTGCACTAATGGGACACTAATGGAAGTCCAACAGCCACTTTTAGGATGCCATTAAGTTTACTCAGTGTTTGCTAGAATAATGGCTTAGTAACAATGAGTTTGAGTGTGCAATACAGAGGTTCTGTAAATAGATTTGCACTAGTGGGACACTAATGGAAGTCCAACAGCCACTTTTAGGATGCCACTAAGTTTACTCAGTGTTTGCTAGAAAAATGGCTTAGTAACAATGAGTTTGAGTGTGCAATGCAGAGGTGCTGCAAATAGATTTGCACTAGTGGGACACTAATGGAAGTCCAACAGCAACTTTTAGGATGCCACTAAGTTTGCTCAGTGTTTGCTAGTATAATGGCTTAGTAACAATGAGTTTAAATGTGCAATGCAGAGGTTCTGCAAATAGATTTGCACTAGTGGGACACTATTGAAAGTCCAAAAGCCACTTTTAGGATGCCACTAAGTTTACTCAGTGTTTGCTAGTATAACGGCTTAGTAACAATGAGTTTGAGTGTGCAATGCAGAGGTTCTGCAAATAGATTTGCACTAGTGGGACACTAATGGAAGTCCAACAGCCACTTTTAGGATGCCACTAAGTTTACTCAGTGTTTGCTAGTATAATGGCTTAGTAACAATGAGTTTGAGTGTGCACAACAGAGGTTCTGTAAATAGATTTGCACTAGTGGGACACTAATGGAAGTCCAACAGCCACTTTTAGGATGCCACTAAGTTTACTCAGTGTTTGCTAGAAAAATGGCTTAGTAACAATGAGTTTGAGTGTGCAATGCAGAGGTGCTGCAAATAGATTTGCACTAGTGGGACACTAATGGAAGTCCAACAGCAACTTTTAGGATGCCACTAAGTTTGCTCAGTGTTTGCTAGTATAATGGCTTAGTAACAATGAGTTTAAATGTGCAATGCAGAGGTTCTGCAAATAGATTTGCACTAGTGGGACACTATTGAAAGTCCAAAAGCCACTTTTAGGATGCCACTAAGTTTACTCAGTGTTTGCTAGTATAACGGCTTAGTAACAATGAGTTTGAGTGTGCAATGCAGAGGTTCTGCAAATAGATTTGCACTAGTGGGACACTAATTGAAGTCCAACAGCCACTTTTAGGATGCCACTAAGTTTACTCAGTGTTTGCTAGTATAATGGCTTAGTAACAATGAGTTTGAGTGTGCAATGCAGAGGTGCTGCAAATAGATTTGCACTAGTGGGACACTAATGGAAGTCCAACAGCCACTTTTAGGATGCCACTAAGTTTACTCAGTGTTTGGTAGTATAATGGCTTAGTAACAATGAGTTTGAGTGAGCAATGCAGAGATTCTGCAAATAGATTTGCACTAGTGGGACACTAATGGAAGTCCAACAGCCACTTTTAGAATGCCACTAAGTTTACTCAGTGTTTGCTAGTATAATGGCTTAGTAACAATGAGTTTAAATGTGCAATGCAGAGGTTCTGAAAATAGATTTGCACTAGTGGGACACTATTGAAAGTCCAAAAGCCACTTTTAGGATGCCACTAAGTTTACTCAGTGTTTGCTAGTATAACGGCTTAGTAACAATGAGTTTGAGTGTGCAATGCAGAGGTTCTGCAAATAGATTTGCACTAGTGGGACACTAATGGAAGTCCAACAGCCACTTTTAGGATGCCACTAAGTTTACTGAGTGTTTGCTAGTATAATGGCTTAGTAACAATGAGTTTGAGTGTGCAATGCAGAGGTGCTGCAAATAGATTTGCACTAGTGGGACACTAATGGAAGTCCAACAGCAACTTTTAGGATGCCACTAAGTTTACTCAGTGTTTGCTAGTATAATGGCTTAGTAACAATGAGTTTGAGTGTGCAATACAGAGGTTCTGTAAATAGATTTGCACTAGTGGGACACTAATGGAAGTCCAACAGCCACTTTTAGGATGCCACTAAGTTTACTCAGTGTTTGCTAGAAAAATGGCTTAGTAACAATGAGTTTGAGTGTGCAATGCAGAGGTGCTGCAAATAGATTTGCACTAGTGGGACACTAATGGAAGTCCAACAGCAACTTTTAGGATGCCACTAAGTTTGCTCAGTGTTTGCTAGTATAATGGCTTAGTAACAATGAGTTTAAATGTGCAATGCAGAGGTTCTGCAAATAGATTTGCACTAGTGGGACACTATTGAAAGTCCAAAAGCCACTTTTAGGATGCCACTAAGTTTACTCAGTGTTTGCTAGTATAACGGCTTAGTAACAATGAGTTTGAGTGTGCAATGCAGAGGTTCTGCAAATAGATTTGCACTAGTGGGACACTAATTGAAGTCCAACAGCCACTTTTAGGATGCCACTAAGTTTACTCAGTGTTTGCTAGTATAATGGCTTAGTAACAATGAGTTTGAGTGTGCAATGCAGAGGTGCTGCAAATAGATTTGCACTAGTGGGACACTAATGGAAGTCCAACAGCCACTTTTAGGATGCCACTAAGTTTACTCAGTGTTTGGTAGTATAATGGCTTAGTAACAATGAGTTTGAGTGAGCAATGCAGAGGTTCTGCAAATAGATTTGCACTAGTGGGACACTAATGGAAGTCCAACAGCCACTTTTAGGATGCCACTAAGTTTACTCAGTGTTTGCTAGTATAATGGCTTGGTAACAATGAGCTTGAGTGTGCAATGCAGAGGTTCTGCAAATAGATTTGCACTAGTGGGACTCTAATGGAAGTCCAAAAGCCACTTTTAGGATGCCACTAAGTTTACTCAGTGTTTGCTAGTAAAATGGCTTAGTAACAATGAGTTTGAGTGTGCAATGCAGAGGTTCTGCAAATAGATTTGCACTAGTGGGACACTAATGGAAGTCCAACAGCCACTTTTAGGATGCCACTAAGTTTACTCAGTGTTTTCTAGTATAATGGCTTAGTAACAATGAGTTTGAGTGTGCAATGCAGAGGTTCTGCAAATAGATTTGCACTAGTGGGACACTAATGGAAGTCCAACAGCCACTTTTAGGATGCCACTAAGTTTACTGAGTGTTTGCTAGTATAATGGCTTAGTAACAATGAGTTTTAGTGTGCAATGCAGAGGTGCTGCAAATAGATTTGCACTAGTGGGACACTAATGGAAGTCCAACAGCCACTTTTAGGATGCCACTAAGTTTACTCAGTGTTTTCTAGTATAATGGCTTAGTAACAATGAGTTTGAGTGTGCAATGCAGAGGTTCTGCAAATAGATTTGCACTAGTGGGACACTAATGGAAGTCCAACAGCCACTTTTAGGATGCCACTAAGTTTACTGAGTGTTTGCTAGTATAATGGCTTAGTAACAATGAGTTTTAGTGTGCAATGCAGAGGTGCTGCAAATAGATTTGCACTAGTGGGACACTAATGGAAGTCCAACAGCAACTTTTAGGATGCCACTAAGTTTACTCAGTGTTTGCTAGTATAATGGCTTAGTAACAATGAGTTTGAGTGTGCAATACAGAGGTTCTGTAAATAGATTTGCACTAGTGGGACACTAATGGAAGTCCAACAGCCACTTTTAGGATGCCACTAAGTTTACTCAGTGTTTGCTAGAAAAATGGCTTAGTAACAATGAGTTTGAGTGTGCAATGCAGAGGTGCTGCAAATAGATTTGCACTAGTGGGACACTAATGGAAGTCCAACAGCAACTTTTAGGATGCCACTAAGTTTGCTCAGTGTTTGCTAGTATAATGGCTTAGTAACAATGAGTTTAAATGTGCAATGCAGAGGTTCTGCAAATAGATTTGCACTAGTGGGACACTATTGAAAGTCCAAAAGCCACTTTTAGGATGCCACTAAGTTTACTCAGTGTTTGCTAGTATAACGGCTTAG
Organism: Anomaloglossus baeobatrachus; assembly: GCF_048569485.1. Taxonomy (NCBI): domain Eukaryota; kingdom Metazoa; phylum Chordata; class Amphibia; order Anura; family Aromobatidae; genus Anomaloglossus; species Anomaloglossus baeobatrachus. The sequence goes on from NC_134358.1 coordinate 276,991,708, forward strand.
TAACAATGAGTTTGAGTGTGCAATGCAGAGGTTCTGCAAATAGATTTGCACTAGTGGGACACTAATTGAAGTCCAACAGCCACTTTTAGGATGCCACTAAGTTTACTCAGTGTTTGCTAGTATAATGGCTTAGTAACAATGAGTTTGAGTGTGCAATGCAGAGGTGCTGCAAATAGATTTGCACTAGTGGGACACTAATGGAAGTCCAACAGCCACTTTTAGGATGCCACTAAGTTTACTCAGTGTTTGGTAGTATAATGGCTTAGTAACAATGAGTTTGAGTGAGCAATGCAGAGGTTCTGCAAATAGATTTGCACTAGTGGGACACTAATGGAAGTCCAACAGCCACTTTTAGGATGCCACTAAGTTTACTCAGTGTTTGCTAGTATAATGGCTTGGTAACAATGAGCTTGAGTGTGCAATGCAGAGGTTCTGCAAATAGATTTGCACTAGTGGGACTCTAATGGAAGTCCAAAAGCCACTTTTAGGATGCCACTAAGTTTACTCAGTGTTTGCTAGTAAAATGGCTTAGTAACAATGAGTTTGAGTGTGCAATGCAGAGGTTCTGCAAATAGATTTGCACTAGTGGGACACTAATGGAAGTCCAACAGCCACTTTTAGGATGCCACTAAGTTTACTCAGTGTTTTCTAGTATAATGGCTTAGTAACAATGAGTTTGAGTGTGCAATGCAGAGGTTCTGCAAATAGATTTGCACTAGTGGGACACTAATGGAAGTCCAACAGCCACTTTTAGGATGCCACTAAGTTTACTGAGTGTTTGCTAGTATAATGGCTTAGTAACAATGAGTTTTAGTGTGCAATGCAGAGGTGCTGCAAATAGATTTGCACTAGTGGGACACTAATGGAAGTCCAACAGCCACTTTTAGGATGCCACTAAGTTTACTCAGTGTTTTCTAGTATAATGGCTTAGTAACAATGAGTTTGAGTGTGCAATGCAGAGGTTCTGCAAATAGATTTGCACTAGTGGGACACTAATGGAAGTCCAACAGCCACTTTTAGGATGCCACTAAGTTTACTGAGTGTTTGCTAGTATAATGGCTTAGTAACAATGAGTTTTAGTGTGCAATGCAGAGGTGCTGCAAATAGATTTGCACTAGTGGGACACTAATGGAAGTCCAACAGCAACTTTTAGGATGCCACTAAGTTTACTCAGTGTTTGCTAGTATAATGGCTTAGTAACAATGAGTTTGAGTGTGCAATACAGAGGTTCTGTAAATAGATTTGCACTAGTGGGACACTAATGGAAGTCCAACAGCCACTTTTAGGATGCCACTAAGTTTACTCAGTGTTTGCTAGAAAAATGGCTTAGTAACAATGAGTTTGAGTGTGCAATGCAGAGGTGCTGCAAATAGATTTGCACTAGTGGGACACTAATGGAAGTCCAACAGCAACTTTTAGGATGCCACTAAGTTTGCTCAGTGTTTGCTAGTATAATGGCTTAGTAACAATGAGTTTAAATGTGCAATGCAGAGGTTCTGCAAATAGATTTGCACTAGTGGGACACTATTGAAAGTCCAAAAGCCACTTTTAGGATGCCACTAAGTTTACTCAGTGTTTGCTAGTATAACGGCTTAGTAACAATGAGTTTGAGTGTGCAATGCAGAGGTTCTGCAAATAGATTTGCACTAGTGGGACACTAATTGAAGTCCAACAGCCACTTTTAGGATGCCACTAAGTTTACTCAGTGTTTGCTAGTATAATGGCTTAGTAACAATGAGTTTGAGTGTGCAATGCAGAGGTGCTGCAAGTAGATTTGCACTAGTGGGACACTAATGGAAGTCCAACAGCCACTTTTAGGATGCCACTAAGTTTACTCAGTGTTTGGTAGTATAATGGCTTAGTAACAATGAGTTTGAGTGAGCAATGCAGAGGTTCTGCAAATAGATTTGCACTAGTGGGACACTAATGGAAGTCCAACAGCCACTTTTAGGATGCCACTAAGTTTACTCAGTGTTTGCTAGTATAATGGCTTGGTAACAATGAGCTTGAGTGTGCAATGCAGAGGTTCTGCAAATAGATTTGCACTTGTGGAACACTAATGGAAGTCCAACAGCCACTTTTAGGATGCCACTAAGTTTACTCAGTGTTTGCTAGTATAATGGCTTAGTAACAATGAGTTTGAGTGTGCAATGCAGAGGTGCTGCAAATAGATTTGCACTAGTGGGACAGTAATGGAAGTCCAACAGCCACTTTTAGGATGCCACTAAGTTTACTTAGTGTTTGCTAGTATAATGGCTTAGTAACAATGAGTTTGAGTGTGCAATGCAGAGGTTCTGTAAATAGATTTGCACTAGTGGGACACTAATAGAAGTCCAACAGCCACTTTTGGGATGCCACTAAGTTTACTCAGTGTTTGCTAGTATAATGGCTTAGTAACCATGAGTTGGAGTGTGCAATGCAGAGGTTCTGCAAATAGATTTGCACTAGTGGGACACTAATGGAAGTCCAACAGCCACTTTTAGGATGCCACTAAGTTTACTCAGTGTTTGCTAGTATAATGGCTTAGTAACAATGAGTTTGAGTATGCAATGCAGAGGTTCTGCAAATAGATTTGCACTAGTGGGACACCAATGTAAGTCCAACAGCCACTTTTAGGATGCCACTAAGTGTACTCAGTGTTTGCTAGTATAATGGCTTAGTAACAATGAGTTTGAGTGTGCAATGCAGAGGTTCTGTAAATAGATTTGCACTAGTGGGACACTAATGGAAGTCCAACATCCACTTTTGGGATGCCACTAAGTTTACTCAGTGATTGCTAGTATAATGGCTTAGTAACCATGAGTTGGAGTGTGCAATGCAGAGGTTCTGCAAATAGATTTGCACTAGTGGGACACTAATGGAAGTCCAACAGCCACTTTTAGGATGCCACTAAGTTTACTCAGTGTTTGCTAGTATAATGGCTTAGTAACAATGAGTTTGAGTGTGCAATGCAGAGGTTCTGCAAATAGATTTGCACTAGTGGGACACCAATGTAAGTCCAACAGCCACTTTTAGGATGCCACTAAGTGTACTCAGTGTTTGCTAGTATAATGGCTTAGTAACAATGAGTTTGAGTGTGCAATGCAGAGGTTCTGCAAATAGATTTGCACTAGTGGGATACTAATGGAAGTCCAACAGCCACTTTTAGGATGCCACTAAGTTTACTCAGTGTTTGCTAGTATAATGGCTTAGTAACAATGAGTTTGAGTATGCATTGCAGAGGTTCTGCAAATAGATTTGCACTGGTGGGACACTAATGGAAGTCCAACAGCCACTTTTAGGATGCCACTAAGTTTATTCAGTGTTTACTAGTATAATGGCTTAGTAACAATGAGCTTGAGTGTGCAAAGGGCAGGAGGGTACAGTGGCAGGGTTGTGGGTCTGGGTAGAGGAAAGGAAGCCTCACTTTCTATCCCTCCTAATGGGGAAATGCAGCGAGGAAATTCCTGACCTTAGCTATACAGACTCTGTTATCTTGTGTAGCTGTTAATATCTGTTTTCACGGACCTGACTGTCACCTATGGCTCTGAGCCTGCTGGTATTAGCCCTTACAAGAGCTAATAGAAACTTCTATCCCTATTCTGTATAGCGCTGTGTGTAGAGCGTACACAGCAGTATCAGAAACAGGAGCTACGCCAGCGGTGACTGACACCCAGACGCAGAAGGCAGATAATGGCGTCCAGACGGGCAGATGCCCATATTTATAATGCAGGGACATGTGACATGGACATCCTATCACACATGCCGTTTCTTCTCTGGCTAAAAGTCCACTTAGCTGTGTGTGTGTCTGGGATTGGCTGACATGCTGGCCCGCCCTACTACACGCGCGCGCTTAGGGAAGGAAGACAAGGAAAAAAAAAAAAATTATCCCAGCAGCAGTGATCTGAATGCGCTGTTCCCGCACACTAGACGCTGAAATTTCATAATAGTGTGAGTCACAGAGTGACTTACACTATTACAGCAAAAAGCCAGCTAGTAATTAGCTTGGCTTTTTGTTGCTAGAACCGTTCTCGAACGTAACTAGAACTATCAAGCTTTAGCAAAAAGCTCGAGTTCTAATTCGATCTAGAACAGCCCCCAAAATCACTCGAACCGCAAACTGGAGAACCACGAACCGCGAACCGCGCTCAACTCTAGTCACGGCAAATCTCAATAGGGGGGGTCCAACTCTATATTTAATGTTTACATTGTAGAAGGCAGCCTCCTAAATTCATTAAAAGCAGAACCATGTTGAAGCAACACATATACCTGTAACATTTCCATGTTTTTAAGGAAAGGCAACCATGAGTTAAGGCAATCCAGGTCCCAGCATCTGCAGCGAATTTTTAATTGTTTGCATGCCATTCTCAAGCAGTGCTGGCTCCCCCCTTTTCTGGAGGTAGTTGTAGACTATTAAAAAGGATGATATTTTCATGTGATCTGATTGAGGTGTTTGAATATCTGTTTCTAAATTGTATAATTTAATTTAACAGTTGGCAAATTAAATAGCATTATTTTAGGAGTCCAACACTTTATGATTTATGAGAAAAATATAAATAAGGTTGATTAGGGATTTTATTTGTTTAGCTAAAAAGGAAATGTTTTTTTTCCTTGCCAGTAATAGACCCGTTTTATATTTTTTTTACTGCTTGTTCATGCTTATATAAATTTAGTTATCATTGAAGTTGGGAAATGTATGATGTTCTAATGTTAGAAAATAATAACTTAATGAGTCTATGGACATAGCTTCATTTATTCTGTATGTGTGTTAAGGGGGCTTTACACGCTACGATCTCGCTAATGCGAAGTCAATGGGGTTACGGAATTTGTGACGCATATCCGGCCGCATTAGCGATGCCGTTGCATGTGACACCTATGAGTGATTTTGCATCGTCGCAAAAACGTGCAAAATTGCTTATCAGTGACATGGGGGTCCATTCTCAAATATCGTTACTGCAGCAGTAGCACACATCGCTCCGTGTGACACCGCAGGAAAAAGGAAGCTCTCCTTACCTGCCTCCCGGCCACAATGCGGAAGGAAGGAGGTGGGCGGGATGTTACGTCCCGCTCATCTCCGCCCCTCCGCTTCTATTGGGCGGTAGTTCAGTGACGCTGCTGTGATGTCGCTGTGACGCTAAACGAACCGCCCCCTTAGAAAGGAGGTGGTTCGCCGGTTACAGCGACGTCGCCGGGCAGGTAAGTATGTGTGACAGGTCTGGGCGATGTTGTGCGGCACGAGCAGCGATTTGCCCGTGTCGCACAACAGATGGGGGCGGGTACCCATGCTAGCGATATCGGTACCGATATCGCAGTGTGTAAAGCGGCCTTTAGACTAGTTATTTAGTTTTTCTGTTGATTGATTGTTCAATAAATATGCAGTAACTCTTAAGGCCCCATCACACGCTCCAATATATCATGCGATCGCATGAGCGATCGCACCCGCCCCCGTTGGTTGTGCGTCACAGGCAATTCATTGCCTGTGGTGCACAATGTCGTTAACTCTTGTCACACGTACTTACCTCCCTTATGACGTCGCTGTGGGCGATGAACATCCTCTTCCTGAAGGGGGAGGGACGTTCGGCATCACAGCGACGTCACACAGTGGCCGCCCAATAGAAGCGAAGGGGCAGAGATGAGAGGCCGGAACATTCCGCCCACCTCCTTCCTTCCTCATTGCCGGCGTAACGCAGGTTAGCTGTGTTCGTCGTTCCCAGGCTGTCACATGTAGCGATGCCTTGGAAATGACGAACAACCGGTGCACAGAAGGAGGAATGACATTATGAAAATGAACGACATGTCAATGAGCAACGATAAGGTGAGTATTTTTGCTCATTACAGTCGTTCGGAGCTGTCACACGCTACGACATCTATAACGATGCCGGATATGCGTCACGAATTCCGTGACCCCGACGACATATCGTTAGATATATCGTAGCGTGTAACGGGGCCTTTATAGTGACCTTATGGGTACACCAGATAGTTGTATCTACAGCCTCATTATTATTGCTCAGTTCAAGTGTTCCTGGATGAAGTGTTGGATGTGAGGGATGTAAAAGGGGTGATTTAGGATGTAGTTGTTGAGCCAAATTGGGTTGGGGAAAGAATTAGAATCATAGACTCATATTATATTATGGTTGTAAGGGACCTCCAGCGACATCTGATCCAACCCCCTGTTCACAGCAGGATTTACGGGATTCATTATAACATCCCACACAGATGTCTGTATAGTCTCTTTTTAAAGACAATCATTGAAGGGCAACTCACTACCTCTTATGCGAGCCTGTTCAACTCGTTGATCTCCTTCACTTTCAAAATGTTTTTTCTAATATCTAGTCTTTGCCTCCTCGTAATCAGTTTCATTACATTGCTTCCAGTCTTTTCTTTTGTAATTGAGAATAATGCTAACCCCTTTATAGTATGAAAGCCCTTGAGCTTTTGTAGACAGCTTAAAGGTACTGTCACACTTAGCGACGCTCCAGCGATCCCACCAGCGATCTGACCTAGCAGGGATCGCTGGAGCGTCGCTACATGGTCGCTGGTGAGCTGTCAATCAGGCAGATCTCCAAAGCGATTCAAGATCAGCCACCAGCCACCAGCGACCCATGTACTGATGCTGTGCTTGGTAACCATAGTACACATCGGGTTACTAAGCAAAGCGCTTTGCTTATAGTTACCCAATGTGTACCTTGGCTACCTGTGCAGGGAGCAGGGATTCGGCTTCTAGAAGCTGCGGACGCTTGTAACCAAGGTAAATATCGGGTAATCAAGCAAAACACTTTGCTTGGTTTACCCGATGTGTACCTTGGTTACCAGCGTCCGCAGAAGCTGGTTCCATGCTCCCCACACATTCAGATTGTTGCTCTCTCGTTGTCAAACACAGCGATGTGTGCTTCACAGCACTAGAGCAACGACCAAAAAATGGTCCAGGACATTCAGCAATGACCGGTGACCTCACAGCAGGGGCCAGGTCGTTGCTGGATGTCACACACAGCAACATCGCTAGCAAGATTGCTGTTGCATCACAAAAACCGTGACTCAGCAGTGATGTCGCTAGCGATGCCGCTTAGGGAGATGTGGCCTGTAGTCTGCTCTCAATCTCCTTATTTTCAAAGTAAACAATTCCAAATCCTACCCAAATCCTTTAACCATTCCTCCTAGAACATGGTTTGTAGACTGGTTACCATTTTGGTTGCTCTTCTATGAACTTGCTCCAGTTTGTTGATGTCTTTTTGTTAAAAGGTGGTGCCCAGAACTGGACACAGTATTCTAGATAAGGTCAAACCAAAGAGGAGTAGAAGGCGATAATTACTTCATGTGATCTAGACTGCATGCTTCTATTAATACATCCTAGAATTGTTTGCCTTTTTTGCTGCTGCATCAAACTGTTGACTTATGTTCAGTCTGTGAACTATTAGTATACCCAAGTCTTATTCACACATGCTGTTGCTTAACCTTAACTCTACAATTCTGTATATGCTTTTTTCATTTTTCTTGACCAGGTGTAGGACTTTACATTTCCCCCTGTTAAAAAAACCCATTCCATTAGTTACTGTCTACTGCTCCAGTTTGGTTAGGTCTTTTTGAATCATCTCTCTTTAGTATTAGCAAACCCTCTTAGCCATGTGTCATCAGCTAATTTAATCAGTTTACCTTCAATTCCTTCAACTAAATTTTTGATAAAGATGTTGAACAGCACAGGTCTCAGGACAGCCCTGTGGTACCCCACTTGAGATATTCTTCAAACTAGATGTGTAGCCATTTATGACAACTCTTTGCGTCCGATCAAGAAGCCAGTTATGAATCCACCTTGTCTTGTCCAATAGATACTTAGTCATTTTTTAAATAAGGATGGTATGAGCAACTTTGTCAAATGCTTTGCTGAAGTCAAGATATACTATAGCTACTGCATTTCACTGATACACACAGGCAGGGATTCTGTCATAGAAGAAAATTAACTTAGTCTGACATGACTTATTAGTTACAAACCCATGCTGGCTCTGGTTAATCCCTTCATTCTCATCCAGGTATTAGCATACATGTTGTTTAATAATCTGATCAAAGATCTTTCATTGTACAGAAGTCAGGTTCAAAGGCCTATATTTCCCTGAGTCCACTTTCTTACTCTTTTTGAAGATGGGGACATTTCCACTTCTCCAGTCTTCTGGGACTTCACATGTTCTCCAGGAAATGTCAAAGAATATAGAGAGTGTTTCAGAAATTTCCATTAATACCCTGGGGTGTAATTAATCTGGACCTGGAGACTTAAATGCATTTGCTATCTAAGTATTCCCTTACTATGTCTCTGTTGATAGATAATTTTGATTCTTCTTTTCCTTCAATAGTACAGTGAAGATCAATTGATATTACATTTCATTTCTGAGAGAAAACAGATGCAAAATAGGAATTTAAAAGTTGGGATTTCTCTACATTATTTTTACCACCATTTTCAATCTGTAAAATTCCTAGAGCTTCCTTTAATTTTCTTTTACTTTTGACATACCTTCAAAACTTTTTTTATTGCTTTTGACCTCTCTTGCAAGCCTTAATTCATTATAAGCTTTGGGTAATCTGATGCATGCCCTTCATGTTCTGCAAACTGCACTATATTCTTCTTTAGATATGCCTTCCTCTTTCCATTTGATAAATATTTCTTTCTTCAATTTTTTCATGTGTTTAAGTTTTGTGTTCATACACCATGGTCTCGTCAAAAGCTTACGATTCTTCCCTTTTTTAGGGATTGTTAACAATTGTGCTTTGAGAATGTCATGTTTTAAAATTTCCCATCCTTCCTTGACACTTCTGTCCTTAAGGACATCCAGCCTTTGGATCCTTCCTGTCTTAAAATCTGCCTTTAATTAAACTTGACCTGAACTTGACCCCTCACAACAATCCTCATACAAGTCAATGGGGACCCACATTTCTGTTCTGAAAAATGGTTGCAATATGGCTGTAGTAAGGGCAAGGGAGCTGCAAAAAGTAAGCAAAATGGGGGTAAGAGCAGGACAGTTATACATACTGTGTTTCCCAGTGTTTCCAGAAAAATAACACAGCAATCAGACTCTTTTCTGGGCGCACTCATTAAACTTAATGAATATTCACTGCTTACCCCAACCACCCTTTGTGCCAGCATCTGTGATTGGTTGCATACTGCTATACATGCCCCCACCCTCTGTGTTGGCGTCTGTGATTGGTTGCATGCCAGTTTGCTGTACTGTAGTGTAAAAATAAATAAACAATTTTAAAAAATGGTGTTGGCTCCCACCCTATCTTTGATAGCTAGCATAAGTAAAACAGGCAACTTGGGATGCAACCCCCAGCGGTCTGCTTTACCTTGTCTGGTTATCAGAAACTGAGAGGATCCCATGCCTTTTTTTTAATTATTTAAATAAAATATTTAAAAAATGGCATGGGGATGACCCTATTTTTTATAACCAGCCAAGGTAAAGCTGACAGCTATGGCCAGGAATTATTAGGCTGGGAAGATCATTGGTTATTGGTCCATCCCATCCTAAAAATAGCAGCCCACAGCCTCCCCAGAATTGACACATCACATTAGTTTGAGTGGGGTCCAAGTACAGAAAACCTTGTAGGGAAAGAAAACATGCCAGAATCTGTTAAGTCTCAATGGTTGCCTGCACTCAAAACAAATTGGGCATAGTAATAAAAAAAAATCTAACAATTACCCTTCTTCTGGAACTAGAAAAGAGAGGAACTGACAGATGATAATGGAGATCACTCACAGGTGTTGCATCTATTACTGGAAGCAATAGACGGTATAGATAGTGAAGTGAGGGTCTCTTTGGTTGACTGCCATTGATGATTGGTATCAGGTTGCAATTTTTACAGTGTTGGAGTGCCTCTTCTGGGATAACCAACACATCATTAGATCTATTTTTGTTATCAGCAGTTTTACTGGAAACCTCCATTTGTATTGTATAACATGTTCCCTGAGAATTGTTGTGCTGTTGGTTGAGGCTCCTGTCTGAACATGCATAACTGCTGACAGATCAGTAAACTAGGTTATGTAATTAAAATTAAAATAATCTGGGAGAGAAGAAGGGTTGTGACCTGTTTCCATTATGTTCTCTTTCATGTAGAAAAATTGAATTCTCACTATAACATCTCTGGGAATTGGGGAGGGCTGAAGGTGATGCATCAGGGATGAGTCTGAAGAAGTCCACAAGAAAATCTTAAAGATCATCCATTTTCACAGAACTTGCAATGCTTCTTAGTCGAATGTTATTATGGCATGATCTTTTTTAAATGTCTGCCAATTTATACTTAATAGCATTTACTTCTTCCTCTGTAGCAGTTACTAAGTCCCCCTCATCATTATATGCTGTTGTCAATTCCACCATTTTGTTTTCCACATGAGATGTATGGTTTCCTAAAGAGGAGATATATTTTTGCTAAATTATTAAAGGTGTATTGCAAATCTTTTTGCATTTTTTTTTTTAATTTTGCCAATAGAATCTGCATAGTAGATTATGTTATAGGACCTGAAGGAATAGTTTGCGTAACTTGTGCATGTTCTATGTTGTTTGAAATAGAGACACTGCAGGTGCATGGAATCAGTAGGAAAAATGGGGTGGTGATTAGAGTTGAGCGCGGTTCGCAGTTCGTGGTTCTCCAGTTTGTGGTTCGAGTGATTTTGGGGGCTGTTCTAGATCGAACTAGAACTCGAGCTTTTTGCTAAAGCTCGATAGTTCTAGTTACGTTCGAGAACAATTCTAGCAACAAAAAGCCAAGCTAATTATTAGCTGGCTTTCCGCTGTAATAGTGTAAGTCACTCTGTGACTCACACTATTATGAAATTTCAGTGTATAGTGTGCGGGAACAGCGCATTCAGATCACTGCTGCTGGGAAAATGGCGATCGCCATTTTTTATTTTTCCTTGTCTTCCTTCCCTAAGCGCGCGCGTGTAGTGGGGCGGGCCAGCATGTCAGCCAATCCAAGACACACACACAGCTAAGTGGACTTTTAGCCAGAGAAGCAATGGCATGTGTGATAGGATGTCCATGTCACATGTCCCTGCATTATAAAAACGGGTATCTGCCCGTACGGACGCCATTATCTGCCTTCTGCATCTGAGTGTCAGTCACCGCTGGCGTAGCTCCTGTCTCCGATACTGCTGTGTACGCTCTACACACAGCGGTATACAGACTAGGGATAGAAGTTTCTATTAGCCCTTGTAAGGGCTAATAACAGCAGGCTCAGAGCCATAGGTGACAGTCAGGTTTTAACAGCTACAGAAGATAACAGCGTCTGTGTAGCTAAGCTCAGGGACTTCCTCGCTGCATTTCCCCATTAGGAAGGATAGAAAGTGAGGCTTCCTTTCCTGTACACTGACCCACAACCCTGCCACTGTACCCTCCTGCCCTTTGCACACTCAAGCTCATTGTTACTAAGCCATTATACTAGCAAACACTGAGTAAACTTAGTGGCATCCTAAAAGTGGCTGTTGGACTTCCATTAGTGTCCCACTAGTGCAAATCTATTTGCAGCACCTCTGCATTGCACACTCAAACTCATTGTTACTAAGCCATTATACTAGCAAACACTGAGTCAACTTAGTGGCATCCTAAAAGTGGCTGTTGGACTTCCATTAGTGTCCCACTAGGCCAAATCTATTTGCAGCACCTCTGCATTGCACACTCAAACTCATTGTTACTAAGCCATTATACTAGCAAACTATGCTGCCAGTTTAAGGGCTCTAGTTGCATTGTCAGGGATAGTTATTGTTGTTTATTCTGCTGGTAATAAAGATAGACCACCGCTGCAATATACACCATCTCTCAATTTTTACTACCAAATTTTAAGTGCACAATCTTGTCGCAATCAAAATGAGTGGCAAAATGACAGATGCTGGTGGAAAGGGGAAGAGGCGTGTTGGAAAAGGAAAAAAAGGGTTTGTCCGTGGGGAAGGTGGCAAGGGCTCCATTAACATCTGCTAAAGATAGACCATCTTCCAGCAAAAGTAAGATGTCTACTACTTACCGTGGACAATCCGATGTGCTCCCTTTTTTCCTGACACGAACAACTGGAACAAAGGTAGATGATGGCCAAAAAAAGAAAATGCTTGAATGGATCTCAAGTTTTCCAACAAGTGCCCTCTCTGCCACCTCAACTACCACATCCAAAAAACACCAGTCCTCTGAGTTGTCATCCCAATCACACTTGCTTTCTCCCAGCTCTGAAGTCTCCTTCAGCCCTGCACAGTATGGTGGAACTGAGATGGCTGAGTCTGCAGAGCTGTTCAGTCACACTATAGCCCGAGAATCAGAGGTCTGCTCCCAAGTTACAGTGAGTACAGACCAGGAAATGGTCTGCAGTGATGCCCAGAAACTTTGTTACTCTGATTCAGGCCGTGAGGACCAAGTTTCTGAGCATAATGTTGACCCTTATTCACAAACTGTAACACCTGTTGTTATAGACAATGAGGAACATACTGATGACGATGAGACACAAATACCAGATTGGGATGACAACTTAAATATTGGTTCACGTCAGGAAGAGGCTCGGTCTGAGGGTGAGGGGAGTGCAAACACAACGCTTGATGGGGAAGTTCTAGATCCCACCTACTGTCAACCCACAGTCAGGCACTCGAGGAGGTCAACAGAGGCGGTGGAGGAGGATGCTACTGACGACGAAGTTACCTTGCGCCTTCCTGGACAGAGGAGTAGTACTGGTAGCACGTCTACAACTGCATCCTCAGCCACCACTCTGCCTCTGAGCACTATTCGGGGGGGCTCAGCAGGTCACATGCCCTCTAAGCCTTGCCTAGCCTGGACCTTTTTTGACATAGAAAAAGATCGCCCAAATCAATTGATATGTAAAATTTGTCGTGATTCTGTTAGTAGAGGGCAAAACCTCAGGAGTTTGACAACTTCTTCCATGAATCGTCACATGAATAAATATCATATGTCCCAGTGGGAAGCTCACCGTGCTGCAATGCGGTCTAGCGGAACGAACCATCCACCGCCGGCCCCTTCCAGTGCATCCGCGCACTCTTCATCTTCTAGGACTGTGAAGACAGCTGTCACACTTGGTTTTCTACGCACAACTTCCACCACTGTAACCGCAACAGGCAGTTTGCTTGGTAGGTCGTTATTTGGTTTGGAAAGGGAAACAAGTGCGTGTGTACAGCTCTCTCAGACATCGATAGCATCAACGTTGGATGAAGGCAACATCATGTCTACGCCTGCACTTTCCTCACAAACCTGCATTTTTTCACGGACACCCTACTCACCACCGTCTACACACAGCAGACAAATCTCTGTCCCTTAGATGTGGACAAATAAAAGGCCATTTCCTGCGACCCATGACAAAGCTAAGAGGTTGACTTTTTCCCTCCGTAGGCTCTTGGCTACCAAAATGCTGCCTTTCCGCCTGGTGGACACACAGGATTTTAGAGACCTTATGTCTGTCGCTTTGCCCCAGTACCAGATGCCCAGTCACCACTACTTCTCTAAGAAAGGTGTGCCTGCGCTACACCAGCATGTCACACACAACATCACCGCTTCCTTGAGAAACTCAGTGTGTGAACGGGTGCATTTCACCACCGATACTTGGACCAGTAAGCATGGACAGGGACATAACATGTCGCTGACTGGGCACTGAGTAACTATGGTGATAGATGATGAAGGGTCTGCTGCACAAGTCTTGCCGTCCCCACGACTTGTGTGTCAATCCTCTGTCTGTCCAAGTTCCGCCACTGCTTCTGCCTCCTCCACCTCGTCTGGGTCCTCCACCTCCGCCCCAAGCCTGCCTGGTCAGGCCACCAGCGTTCTAACTGCGCAGAAGGAATCACGCACCCCTCATTACTATGCTGGCAGCAGAGCGCAACGACATCAGGCGGTCTTTAGCTTGAAATGTCTTGGAAATAAGAGTCACACAGCGGCTGAGTTGTGGGCAGCTCTGGAGACTGAGTTTAATAAATGTTTGTCTCCACTCAACCTGCAGCCTGGTAAGGCCGTGTGTGACAATGCTGCAAACCTGGGTGCGGCCCTTTGCCTGGGCAAGGTGACACACGTGCCTTGTATGGCTCACGTGTTGAACCTTGTTGTCCAGCAATTTTTAACACACTATGTTAAAGTCCAAATTTTGTGACATAATTCCAGCCATAGAAAGGGACGCACGTATGCAGGAGTATCAGCAGAAGCTGTTACTCAATCTTTGCTCGGCTTTTCCACCAAACAACCGTGGTGCAGGGAGTGAATCTCCCAGTTGTAACTTGACAAACATGGGACGGTCTCGTCATCTTCAACAGTCTACCCGTACCAGTAGCACCGTATCTGGTGCTGGTAACAGCAAATTTATTGAATGTTTTCATAATTTTTTTAGACCGTCCTTTGCAAGGCCACCAGAGACAACAAGTCTGACACATAGTCAACGGCTGGAGAGGATGATACAGGAGTATCTCCAAATGAACATCGATGCCATGACTTTGCAAAAGGAGCCTTGCTCATTTTTTGGCTTCAACTCTTGAAAAATGGCCAGAGCTCTCCACTTACGCCTTAAAGATTTTGTCGTGTTCAGCTGCCAGCGTTGTCTCTGAACGTGTCTTCAGTGCTGCTGGGTGTGTGCTGACAGTTAAGTGCACGCGTCTGTCCAGTGACAATGTGGACAGACTAACGTTCATCAAAATGAACAAGTCATGGATCCAGAAGGAATTTACAACCCCTGTGTCATCCTGGGGAGAGTAAATGCTTGTGGATTTTGAATGTGCTTGATGCAAATCTACCTGTGAAGTGTACAACTGGGGCACAAGTGCTGCCACTGAAGGGGTGGGTGTGTGTGGGGCCCAATTTTTTGAAAAAATGGAGACTCCGCTTGGAGTAACCCTTGCTTACATTGTTTTTAAAAATTATCCAAGATGAACAGAGCTGGGATCAGGAAAGACTTAGCTACCTACCCCGGTGTCATCGTGGGGACGGTTAAGGATGGCATATTTTTGAATATGCTTGATGCAAATCTACCTGTGAAGTGTACAACTGGGGCACAAGTGCTGCCACTGAAGGGGTGGGTGTGTGTGGCCCAATTTTTGGAAAAAAGGGAGACTCTGCTTGGAGTGACCCTTGCTTGCTGTGTTTTTTAAAAGGAGCCAAGATGAACAAGTCATGGTTCAGCAAAGACTTTGCTACCTACCCCGGTGTCATCCTGGGGACGGTTAAGGATGGCGTATTTTTGAATGTGCTTGATGCAAATCTAGCTGTGAAGTGTACAACTGGGGGACAAGTGCTACCACTGAAGGGCTGGGTGTGTGTGGGGCCCACTTTTTGGAAAAAAGGGAGACTCCGCTTGGAGTAACCCTTGCTTACATTGTTTTTAAAAATGATCCAAGATGAACAGAGCTGGGATCAGGAAAGACTTAGCTACCTACCCCGGTGTCATCCTGGGGACGGTTAAGAATGGCGTATTTTTTAATGTGCTTGATGCAAATCTACCTGTGAAGTGTACAACTGGGTCACAAGTGCTGCCACTGAAGGAGTGGGTGTGTGTGTGGCCCAATTTTTGGAAAAAAGGGAGACTCCGCTTGGAATAACTTGTGCTTGATGTGCATTTTAAAAGGAGCCAAGATGAACAAGTCAGGGTTCAGCAAAGACTTTGCTACCTACCCCGGTGTCATCCTGGGGACGGTTAAGTATGGCGTATTTTTGAATGTGCTTGATGCAAATCTACCTGTGAAGTGTACAACTGGGGCACAAATGCTGCCACTGAAGGGGTGGGTGTGTGTGTGGCCCAATTTTTGGAAAAGAGGGAGACTCCGCTTACAGTAACCTTGCGGTGTTTTACATGATTTTAGAAGGGCATTCCATGACTATATCTGTGTCTCCTCTTCTTTTTCCTTGTCCAGCTCTTTTGTTTTCGCATGAGTATATGTCCTTGTCACTTTCCCATGTGTTTGTGTTGTGTTGTGAGTTGTTTGTCACCTTTTGGACACCTTTGAGGGTGTTTTCTAGGTGTTTTTATGTGTTTGTGATTGCCTCCCATTGTTACCTATGGGGTTCGAGCGGTTCGCCGAACCGAACTCGAACGAGACCTCCGCTCGGCGAACCGAACTCGAGCCGAACCGCGGCCGGTTCACTTATCTCCAGTGGTGATAGCGATGATATTGCCAATGCTATTTTCCAGCGTACCTTAAGTAGTGTTAAAAGATTAGTACTCGTAATCTCCCACTGATGAGGTAGAAGCTGGGCTGCTTGCACTGGACACCAACATCAGTAGTGTGTCTGAGGGAGAAGGGGTCATTCACGTTCCTGTAGAAACTGACCGCTGTTTTCCTCAAAAGTGAAGGAAAAGGAAAACTAGGAGACCTACTGGGTCTATCTTTGTCTTCCCAAATGCCAGTAAAAACTTTGTAAGTTTTATAGGGAATTTGTTCCGTTTCCTCGATTTTTTTCCTTATCTCCTTTACAATGCTTGTAGTGAGGGTACTTTAGCCAAAGGATGAAGAGGTTTTGAAGCTGCTTCTAGCCAATTTGAGCTGCTTTAAAAGCTGAGGGGTACTGTAGCTGCTCAGCTACATGACTGCTTCCAAGTGCTGGTGGGCATACCCTCCCAGACGACCAATCATTTTTAGTACCATAGAAGTCCCAAAAGCTCTGCTGTGCCACAATGTGGCAAAACTTAAAAAAAAACCTGATTTCCTCATTTTGAATTTTAACAATCTAATGACTCAATTTACCAAGAAATTCCGGAGCCATTTTAAAAGATTGGATTTAAAGGTATCTGTGAATAATTAAAAGGAACTTTCAATCTTCTTGCTACGAGGGTCAATAAAATTCTCTTCAGCTCTGGAATAAATAAATCATATTTCATAAATTCAAGCAAGTTCCAGATAATAAATAAGGTTGTGAATGCAAAAAGTATATGAGCTATTAGGATTACCAGATAATTTAAAGGTAGAATTAAGCGGGCTTTACACGCACAATATTTCTAGCAATTGCTAGCGATATCGTACGCAAAAGCACTCGCCCCCGTCGTGCATGCGATATTGTGTGATCGCTGTCGCAGCGAACATTATCGCTACGGGCGCATCACACGCACTTACCTGGTCATCGTCGTCGCTGTGACTGCCGAAAAATCCCTCCCTCAAGGGGGAGGTGCATTCAATGTTATGGTAACGTCACCGCAATGTCACGAAGCGGCCGGCCAATCAAAGAGGAGGGGCGGAGATGAGCGGGAAGAACATCCCGCCCACCTCCTTCATTCCTCATTGCGGGCGGGACGCAAGTAAGGTGAGGTTCCTCGCTCCTGCGGTGTCACACACAGCGATGGGTGCTGCCGCAGGAACGAGGAACAACATCTATAAACAACCATTAACATATTTTGGTTTTATGATGACCTCTCCATAGTGAACGATTTTTACCACTTTGGAGGATGTTTAAGGTCGATGGTAAGTGTTACACGCTGCGATACCGTTAATGATGCTGGATGTGCGTCACTAACAACATGACCCCGACGATAAAACATTAACGATATTGTAGCATGTAAAGCCCGCCTTAGAGTCTGATGTTTTCAATTAATGAGCTGTCAATCTGGTGTGAGTGGATGACCTTTTTTTTAAAAAAAAATAATAAAAAAAACAAAAAAAAACCGGGATCTTTATCAAAGTTTGCTCTACAATGTTTGTATTTGCTTCATGACATGAACAGAGGAGTATTTTGGTAACCTCCAAAGAGTTATTGATTCTCATCAGGCAGGAAAATTTTACAAAACCATCTCTAAAGAGTTGGACTCTAACAATCCACATTTAGAAAAAAGTAACCTTTAATCAACTGAAGACCTCTCTCAAATTAGCTAATACTAATATTGATTAGGCCACCATCAGGACAGTTGACCACTATGGTGTGCATGAGAGGCTTGCAAGGAAAAAAAAAACGTATCTCCACATGACAATTGCTACCAGTTTGCAGTTTTATAATAATCACCTGGATAAAAAAAGGCTTTTTAAATAGTGACTAGAGATGAGCCACATCCAAGTGTTCGAGTTCAGTTCGTCGAACGGCGGGTGTGTTCGTCGAACGTTCGTCGAACACCTTCGAACCCCATGAAAAACAATGGCAGGCAAACACAAACACATACAAACACACAGAAAACACCTTCTAAGGTGTCCAAAAGGTGACAAACAACTCATAAGACACCACAAACACAAGTAAAAGTGACAAGTGCATATACTCATGCTGATAGAAAAAAGCTGGATGAGTAAAAGGAGAAGACACAGATGTAGGCATGCAATGCCCTTCTAAGATCATGTAAAACACAGCAAGTGGACTCATAGAAGAGTCTCAATTTTTTCAAAAAATTTGGCCCCACAGACACCACTTAAGTGGCATCAATTGTCCCACAGTTGGAAACCTAAAATGTTGATTTGCATAAAGCACAATCAAAAATACACAAGCCTTTACTCTCCCCAGGATGACACAAAGGTAGAAAAGTCCTTGCGGATCCATGACTTGTTCATCTTGATGAACGTTAGTCTGTCCATATTGTCCCTGGACAGACGTGTGGGCTTATCTGTCACCACACACCCAACAGCACTGAAGACACATTCCGAGAGAACGCTGGCTGCGGGACACGACAAGATCTCCAAAACGTAAGTGGCGAGCTCAGGCCATTTTTCCAGATTGAAAGCCCGAAATGAGCAAGGCTCCAGTTGCAGAGTCATGGCATCGATATTCACCTGGAGATACTCCTGTATCATCCTCTCCAGGCATTGGCTATGTGTCAGACTTCTTGTGTCTTGTGGCCTTGCAAAGGGTGGTCTAAAAAATTCATGAAACCATTCCATAAAATTGCTGTTACCACCAGATACGGTGTTGCTGGTACAGTTTGAGTGATGAAGACTCAACAGTCCCATGGTTGGCAAGTTAGAACTGTGAAATTCACTCTGTGCACCACTGGTGTTTAGTGGAAAACTCAATCTCATATTGTGTAACAGCTTCTGCTGATACTCCTGCATACGTGCGTCCCTTTTAGAGTTAAGCGCGGTTCGCGGTTCTCCAGTTCGCGGCTGGAGTGATTTTGGGGGCTGTTCTAGATTGAACTAGAACTTGAGCTTTTTGCTAAAGCTCGATAGTTCTAGATACGTTCGAGAACGGTTCTAGCAGCAAAAAGACAAGCTAATTACTAGCTGGCTTTCCGCTGTAATAGTGTAAGTCACTCTGTGACTCACAGTATTATGAAATTTCAGTGTATAGTGTGTGGGAACAGCGCATTCAGATCACTGCTGTTTGGATAATGGCGATCACCATTTTTTTTTTTCCTTGTCTTCCTTCCCGAAGCGCGCGTGTGTAGTGGGGCGGGCCAGCATGTCAGCCAATCCCAGACACACACAGCTAAGTGGACTTTTATCCAGAGAAGCAACGGCATGTGTGATAGGATGTCCATGTCACATGTCCCTGCATTATAAAAACGGGTATCTGCCCGTACGGACACCATTATCTGCCTTCTGTGTCTGGGTGTCAGTCACCGCTGGCGTAGCTCCTGTCTCCGATACTGCTGTGTACGCTCTACACACAGCGCTATACAGAATAGGGATAGACGTTTCTATTAGCCCTATTATGCTAATAACAGCAGGCTCAGAGCCATAGGTGACAGTCAGGTCCGTGGAAACAGATTTTAACAGCTACAGAAGATAACAGCGTCTGTGTAGCTAAGCTCAGGGACTTCCTCGCTGCATTTCCCCATTAGGAGGGATAGAAAGTGAGGCTTCCTTTCCTGTACACTGACCCACAACCCTGCCACTGTACCTTCCTGCCCTTTGCACACTCAAGCTCATTGTTACTAAGCCATTATACTAGCAAACACTGAGTAAACTTAGTGGCATCCTAAAAGTGGCTGTTGGACTTCCATTAGTGTCCCACTAGTGCAAATCTATTTGCAGCACCTCTGCATTGCACACTCAAACTCATTGTTACTAAGCCATTATACTAGCAAACACTGAGGAAACTTAGTGGCATCCTAAAAGTGGCTGTTGGACTTCATTATTGTCCCACTAGTGCAAAGATATTTGCAGCACGTCTGCCTGCATTGCACACTGAAGCTCATTGTTACTAAGCCATTATACTAGCAAACACTGAAGAAACTTAGTGGCATCCTAAAAGTGGCTGTTGGACTTCCATTAGTGTCCCACTAGTGCAAATCTATTTGCAGAACTTCAGCATTGCACACTCAAACTCATTGTTACTAAGCCATTATACTAGCAAACACTGAGGAAACTTAGTGGCATCCTAAAAGTGGCTGTTGGACTTTATTATTGTCCCACTAGTGCAAAGATATTTGCAGCATGTCTGCCTGCATTGCACACTCAAAATCATTGTTACTAAGCCATTATACTAGCAAACACTGACAAAACTTAGTGGCATCCTAAAAGTGGCTGTTGGACTTCATTATTGTCCCACTAGTGCAAAGATATTTGCAGCACGTCTGCCTGCATTGCACACTCAAAATCATTGTTACTAAGCCATTATACTAGCAAACACTGACAAAACTTAGTGGCATCCTAAAAGTGGCTGTTGGACTTCATTATTGTCCCACTAGTGCAAAGATATTTGCAGCACGTCTGCCTGCATTGCACACTCAAACTCATTGTTGCTAAGCCATTATACTAGCAAACACTGAGGAAACTTAAGCGGGCTTTACACGCTACGACATCGCTAATGCGGAGTCGTTGGGGTCACGGAATTCGTGACGCACATCCGGCCGCATTAGCGATGCCGTTGCGTGTGACACCGTTAAGCGATTTTGCATCGTTGCAAAAACGTGCAAAATCGCTAATCGGCGACACGGGGGTCCATTCTCAAATCTCGTTACTGCAGCAGTAACGAGGTTGTTCCTCGTTCCTGCGGCAGCACACATTGCTGCGTGTGACGCCGCAGGAACGAGGAGGCTACCCTTACCTGCCTCCCGGCTGCTATGCGGAAGGAAGGAGGTGGGCGGGATGTTACGTCCCGCTCATCTCCGCCCCTCCGCTGCTATTGGGCGGCGGTTCACTGACGTTTCAGTGACGTCGCTGTGACGCCGCACGGACCGCCCCCTTAGAAAGGAGGCGGTTCGCCGGTCACAGCGACGTCGCCGGACAGGTAAGTATGTGTGACGGCTGTGGGCGATGTTGTGCGGCACGGGCAGCGATATGCCCGTGTCGCGCAACAGATGGGGGCGGGTACCCACACTAGCGATATCGGGACCGATATCGCAGTGTGTAAAGTAGCCTTAAGTGGCATCCTAAAAGTGGCTGTTGGACTTCATTATTGTCCCACTAGTACAAAGATATTTGCAGCACGTCTGCCTGCATTGCACACTCAAACTCATTGTTACTAAGCCATTATACTAGCAAACACTGACAAAACTTAGTGGCATCCTAAAAGTGGCTGTTGGACTTCATTATTGTCCCACTGGTGCAAAGATATTTGCAGCACGTCTGCCTGCATTGCACACTCAAACTCATTGTTACTAAGCCATTATACAAGCAAACACTGAGGAAACTTAGTGGCATCCTAAAAGTGTCTGTTGGACTTCATTATTGTCTCACTAGTGCAAAGATATTTGCAGCACGTCTGCCTGCATTGCACACTCAAAATCATTGTTACTAAGCCATTATACTAGCAAACACTGAGGAAACTTAGTGGCATCCTATAAGTGGCTGTTGGACTTCATTACTGTCCCACTAGTGCAAAGATATTTGCAGCACGTCTGCCTGCAATGCACACTCAAACTCATTGTTACTAAGCCATTATACTAGCAAACACTGAGGAATCTTAGTGGCATCCTAAAAGTGTCTGTTGGACTTCATTATTGTCCCAGTAGTGCAAAGATATTTGCAGCACGTCTGCCTGCATTGCACACTCAAAATCATTGTTACTAAGCCATTATACTAGCAAACACTGAGGAAACTTAGTGGCATTATAAAAGTGGCTGTTGGACTTCATTATTGTCCCACTAGTGCAAAGATAATTGCAGCACGTCTGCCTGCATTGCACACTCAAAATCATTGTTACTAAGCCATTATACTAGCAAACTATGCTGCCAGTTTAAGGGCCGTAGTTACATTGTCAGGGATATTTATTGTTGTTTATTCTGCTGTTAATAAAGTTAGACCACCGCTAAAATCTACACGACCTCTCAATTTTTACTACCACATTTTAAGTGCACAATCTTGTCGCAATCAAAATGAGTGGCAAAATGACAGATGCTGGTGGAAAGGGGAAGAGGTGTGTTGGAAAAGGAAAAAAAGGGTTTGTCCGTGGTGAAGGTGGCAAAGCTCCATTAACATCTGTTGAAGATAGACCATCTTCCAGCAAAAGTAAGATGTCTACTACTTACCGTGGACAATCCGATGTGCTCCCTTTTTTACAGACCCGAACAACTGGAACAAAGGTAGATGATGGCCAAAAAAGGAAAATGCTTGAATGGATCTCAAGTGGTCCAACAAGTGCCCTCTCCACCACCTCAACTACCGCATCCAAAAAACACCAGTCCTCTGAGTTGTCAGCCCAATCACTTTTGCATTCTCCCAGCTCTGAAGTCTCCATCCGCCCTGCACATTATGGTGGAACTGAGATGGCTGAGTCTGCAGAGATGTTCAGTCACACTATAGCCTGGGATTTAGAGGTCTGCTCCCAAGCTACAGTGAGTACAGACCAGGAAATGGTTGTGACGGGGTTGTACATCAGAGCAAAGGATGGACGAGGCCGAGGGACGATCCAACAGGTTTATTCACAAGAACACTGGAACAGCACACGATAAGTCCACGTAAAACAGATTCGGGGCCCTTCACGACAATCCTCGGACCGGATAACAAAGCAATCGTCCTTACAGTAGTCCAAAGAGTTCCACACAATCCCACGGGCCGCCACACAGGCCTAGCTCCGTCCGTGTCCACAGCCACCCAGGCTGGGAGCTCCTTCTTCTTCCAAGTTTCAGCTCACTCTGAAGTTACAAAAAGGGAAATGCATTGTCTGTGCTCCTTGACCAGCCCACCATGTTCAGGGGGTAGGGGTCACACATCCTATCATCAATGGTTTGGTCCATCACAGGGCTCCGATATGTCTGCCAGCCACAGTAGATGAAGGGATCCCCTGCTGTGCAGAACAATGACTATTCCTTCACTGGCCAATGCAATTACAGACTAGATACACAACTCTGGATAGAAGACGACAGGCTATTTACATAATCACATTAGATGCCATGTGTTACGGTTGCTGCGAGCACTGGAGACTATGTCCAGATTTCTTGCTACTGCACATGTGCGAGCGCTGGAGACTAAGTCCAGATTTCTTGCTACTGCACATGTGCGAGCGCTGGAGACTAAGTCCAGATTTCGTGCTACTGCACATGTGCGAGCGCTGGAGACTAAGTCCAGATTTCTTGCTACTGCACATGTGCGAGCGCCGGAGACTAAGTCCAATCTTGGAGCCATTGCACATGTGTGGGTGACATCATCGCTGACACGAGGTCACATGTCTCTGACACCTTCTATGCCGATTGGTCGCTGGTCATGTGCTTGTGACGTCTTGCTCGGTGATAGGCCAGCATGACGTCACTCCTGTCGTTCTGGCAGCGGATTGGCTCTGGTGTCCTCCATCTTGGATGAGGCACAGAGTCTATATAAGACCCTGACACACGCCGCATGGTGCTCAGTCCTCTTGGTTCATGCATATGAGTAGACGCTCTGTGCGCGTTCCTCTAGGCATTCCTCTGTCTATGCTAGGTGAGCGCTACCGGCAGGGTAGCGTTCTTATACCTTACAGCTTCGGCTGCTGTCTGTATCCTTACCTCTTAGGGGAGCGGACATAGGCAGGTGCCTGAGGCACATGGTCTGGCTGGGCCTTGTGATTCTACTCGTAGGTGGACGTTGCCGCTAGGGTAACGTTCCTTATACTGCGTCTGGTAGTTGTTCGTATCCTCGCACACTAGGGGAGCGAACAGAGGTAGGAGCTTTGTGCGGCTTACGCTGCTGTTCGTCTCTTTTGCACCACTAGAAGAGCGGACCTAGGCAGGTGCCATATCTAGTGGTTCGTGTCCTCGCACACTAGTGGAGCGAACGCAGGTAGGAGCTTTGTGCGGCTTACGCTGCTGTTCGTCTCTTTTGCACCACTAGAAGAGCGGACCTAGGTAGGTGCCATTTCGCACACATTGCCTTTGTCTCTGTGATTGTTAACAGAGATCATTCCACACACCCTCCAAGTAAGGGAGGAATTGCTTTACTTACTTATTATATCCTTCTGTGAGTTAACAGAGGTATTGCACTCTGCCATAGTCTGCAGCAAAGTCTTTGCACGGTGGACCCTGACTGTCTGATACTTCTTTCGGTTATTATCAGACAGCCCCCCGTAACATTAGGACTGAGCCAAGGGTCTGGCAGTTATGGCAGAATATCAGCAGTTACACCGTTACATACAAGTACTTGAGTCACGGCTCAAGAGTATAGAGGATAAACCTCAGACCATGGTGACATCTGCACATGATCCTCGACTTGCTCTGCCAAACAGATATTCTGGCGATGCCAGATCATGTCGTGGTTTCATTAGTCAGTGTCAGATACACCTAGAGGTCAACTCTTCTCGCTTCTCTACGGAGAGGTCCAGAGTAGGCTTTATCATCTCATTACTTCAGGACAAAGCCTTAGAATGGGCGACTCCCCTATGGGAGCGCTCTGATGTGGTTACTCTGAGACATCAAGACTTTCTTGATGCTCTTAAGGCGGTATTCATGGGTCCGCAGGTTACCCATGATGCGGCCCTGAGACTGTTAGATCTATCTCAGGGTTCGTTATCCACTAGTTCTTATGCCATTGCTTTTAGAACTCTGGTGGCAGAACTAGATTGGCCAGAGAAGGTGTTGATTCCTATCTTCTGGAGAGGGTTGGCAGGCTATGTCAAGGATGCCCTTGCTACTCGTGAGGTCCCTGCTTCTCTGGAGGACTTGATCACAGTTGCAACGAGGATCGATGTACGCCATAAGGAACGTAGACTCGAGGTCTCTTCCTCACGCCCTAAGCATCGGGCTATTCCAGTTGTTGAGGGTCCACTACCATCTTCCTCAGCATCTGAAACATCTCCCACTCCTATGGAGTTAGGTCATACGTTCTCCAGACTACGCAAGTCTGGTCCTCCTATATGTTACGTATGTCGTCAGGCTGGGCACTATGCCAACAAGTGTCCTAGTCGTCAGGGAAACTCCCTGGCCTAGTAACCATTAGAGGGGGGTTACTAGAGACGTCTTCTGCACCCTCTAAATGTTGTATCCCAGGTCAGCTCTCGTTATCTGAGAATACATGGCCTATTATGGCTTTTGTGGATTCCGGAGCTGACGGGATTTTTGTGTCCTCAGGATTTGTAAAGGGACACAATATTCCCTCTATCATGTTAGAGGCGCCTATTCCTGTCCGTGTTGTTAATGGAACTATGTTGCCTGACTCCATTACATTGAGGACAGTTCCCTTGCGCCTTTCCCTGTCTCAGGGTCACATAGAGGAGATTTCTTTTCTTGTTTTGCCTGAGGGTATAGACGACGTCCTTCTAGGTCTTCCATGGCTTCGGACTCATGCTCCTCACATTGACTGGGAGTCTGACAGCATTATTACTTGGGGTTCGAAATGTCAGTCCCGATGTCTTCCCTTACCACCTAAGGTCGTTGCGGTTGCATCAACTGATCTCTCTCCCATACCTACACCCTATTTGGATTTCGCTGACGTGTTCTCCAAACAGGGTGCTGAGGTTCTTCCACCCCATAGGCCGTATGACTGTGCCATAGACCTTATCCCAGGTTCGGTTCCACCTAAAGGCAGGGTTTACCCCCTGTCGATACCTGAGTCGGAGGCCATGTCGACCTATATAAGAGAGAGTTTAGAGAAGGGGTTCATTCGTAAGTCTGTCTCTCCCGCGGGAGCTGGGTTTTTCTTTGTTCGGAAGAAAGAGGGTGATTTGCGTCCCTGCATAGATTACAGGGGTCTCAACGCAATCACAATAAAGAACAAATACCCATTACCTTTAATTTCGGAGCTCTTTGACAGACTGAGAGGAGCTCAAGTTTTTACGAAGTTGGATCTGCGGGGTGCGTATAACTTGGTACGAATTCGAAAGGGTGACGAATGGAAGACCGCTTTTAACACCCGAGACGGTCACTATGAATACCTCGTCATGCCTTTTGGGTTATGTAATGCACCCGCAGTATTTCAGGACTTCGTAAACGATGTGTTCAGGGATTTACTGTTATCCTCAGTAGTGGTGTATCTGGACGACATCCTGATTTTTTCTCCTGATCTGGAGACTCATCGTCAGGATGTCGTTCGTGTCCTTTCCCGTTTAAGGGATCACTCATTGTTTGCTAAACTCGAGAAATGTGTATTCGAGCAGTCCTCATTGCCTTTTTTGGGTTACATTATCTCACAAGAGGGTCTGGCTATGGATCCTGCGAAGCTCTCTGCTGTCCTGCAATGGTCCGAACCTCATTCCTTGAAGGCGGTGCAACGCTTCTTAGGATTCATAAATTATTACAGGCAGTTCATACCCCATTTTTCTACTTTGGTGGCCCCTTTGGTGGCCTTGACTAAGAAAGGTGCTAATCCCAAAGCCTGGTCTACTGAGACATCTCAGGCTTTTGAGGCAGTAAAAAGACACTTTTCAACTGCTCCCGTTCTTCAAAGACCCGATGAGAATAAGCCCTTCCTGTTAGAGGTTGATGCCTCTTCAGTGGGTGCTGGTGCGGTCTTGTATCAAAAGAACGGTGCAGGTAGAAAAAGGCCGTGTTTCTTCTTTGCTAAAACCTTTTCACCGGCAGAGAGAAACTATACCATTGGGGATAGGGAACTGCTCGCCTTGAGATTAGCCTTGGAGGAGTGGCGTCACTTGCTGGAAGGAGCGAAACATCCTTTCCAGGTCTATACAGACCATAAGAATCTGACGTACTTACAAACCGCTCAGCGTCTGAATCCTCGCCAAGCCCGCTGGTCCTTGTTTTTCTCCCGCTTTCACTTCTCCATCAACTATCTGTCTGGGAGTAAGAATAACAAGGCAGACGCCCTGTCTCGCTCTATGCTTTCTACCCAGGAAGAGATTGACGAACCTCGTCTTATCCTTCCCTCCAGGGTTTTTCATACGCTCTCCCCTGTGACGTTAGACCAAATCCCACCGGGCAAGACCTTTGTTCCGCCTGATCGACAGAATGATATACTGTCATGGGCCCACACCTCAAAGGTGGGTGGGCATTTTGGTATTAGGCGGACACGAGAGTTACTGGAGAGGTGGTATTGGTGGCCACACTTAGCCAGCCACGTCAAGAGATATGTCGGTTCCTGCTACTCGTGTGCTCGCAACCGTCCATTACGGCAGAGACCGGCTGGGCTCTTGCATCCTTTACCAGTGCCAGATAGACCATGGGAGGTGGTGGGCATGGACTTTGTGGGTGATCTTCCATGTTCACAGGGACATAGATTTGTGTGGGTCATTACGGACCATTTCTCCCGGATGGTTCATCTCGTACCGTTATCGAGAATCCCATCTTCCAGGGTACTAGCCAAACTATTCCTCAAGCATGTCTTTAGGCTTCACGGGATGCCAGATCGTATCATTTGTGATAGAGGTCCGCAATTTACTTCCCGTTTCTGGCGAGATCTTTGTAGCCTTCTGCAAATTGAGTTGAATCTCTCTTCGGCATACCATCCGGAGACTAATGGTTTGGTTGAACGTACCAATCAATCTATGATTATATACCTTCGACACTTTGTTGCTGAGAACCACGATAACTGGTCCTCCCTCCTACCCTGGGCAGAATTTGCCCTTAACAATTCGCTGGCTGAGGCCACTGGGCAGACACCGTTCGTACTCAATAATGGGCAACACCCTAGGGTACCGGTACCGTTTCCCGCTGCTGCACCTCCTCCTCTTGTGGCCGACTGGGCAACTAATGCCAGAGAGGTTTGGGATCGGACTCAAGAGGCGATCCAAGCAGCTAAGGACCGTATGAAGACGGTGTCCGATAGGTTTCGTCGCCCGGCTCCTGTCTTTTCTCCAGGGGACTTTGTGTGGCTCTCTGCAAAACACGTGAGACTTAGAGTGAGCTCTGTCAAATTTGCTCCTCGCTTCCTGGGTCCTTATGAGGTTCTTCGACAGGTAAATCCTGTAGTCTATCAATTGAAGTTACCTGTCCATCTTAGGATTCATGACAAATTCCATGTCTCACTGCTAAAGCCGGCTATTTTACCTCACGCTCGTGAAGTGCACTCTCCTGCCTCTGATTCCTCTCGCTCTAGCTATGAGGTACGAGCCATAGTTGGTTCTAAGATGGTTAGAGGGCGCAGGTTCTTCTTGATAGATTGGGAGGGCTATGGCCCGGAACATCGCTCTTGGGAGCCTGAGGAGGCTGTCCATGCTCCCGACTTAGTTGCCGATTACCTGCGTCGCCGGGAGGGGGGCCCTTGAGGGGGAGGTACTGTTACGGTTGCTGCGAGCACTGGAGACTATGTCCAGATTTCTTGCTACTGCACATGTGCGAGCGCTGGAGACTAAGTCCAGATTTCTTGCTACTGCACATGTGCGAGCGCTGGAGACTAAGTCCAGATTTCGTGCTACTGCACATGTGCGAGCGCTGGAGACTAAGTCCAGATTTCTTGCTACTGCACATGTGCGAGCGCCGGAGACTAAGTCCAATCTTGGAGCCATTGCACATGTGTGGGTGACATCATCGCTGACACGAGGTCACATGTCTCTGACACCTTCTATGCCGATTGGTCGCTGGTCATGTGCTTGTGACGTCTTGCTCGGTGATAGGCCAGCATGACGTCACTCCTGTCGTTCTGGCAGCGGATTGGCTCTGGTGTCCTCCATCTTGGATGAGGCACAGAGTCTATATAAGACCCTGACACACGCCGCATGGTGCTCAGTCCTCTTGGTTCATGCATATGAGTAGACGCTCTGTGCGCGTTCCTCTAGGCATTCCTCTGTCTATGCTAGGTGAGCGCTACCGGCAGGGTAGCGTTCTTATACCTTACAGCTTCGGCTGCTGTCTGTATCCTTACCTCTTAGGGGAGCGGACATAGGCAGGTGCCTGAGGCACATGGTCTGGCTGGGCCTTGTGATTCTACTCGTAGGTGGACGTTGCCGCTAGGGTAACGTTCCTTATACTGCGTCTGGCAGTTGTTCGTATCCTCGCACACTAGGGGAGCGAACAGAGGTAGGAGCTTTGTGCGGCTTACGCTGCTGTTCGTCTCTTTTGCACCACTAGAAGAGCGGACCTAGGCAGGTGCCATATCTAGTGGTTCGTGTCCTCGCACACTAGTGGAGCGAACGCAGGTAGGAGCTTTGTGCGGCTTACGCTGCTGTTCGTCTCTTTTGCACCACTAGAAGAGCGGACCTAGGTAGGTGCCATTTCGCACACATTGCCTTTGTCTCTGTGATTGTTAACAGAGATCATTCCACACACCCTCCAAGTAAGGGAGGAATTGCTTTACTTACTTATTATATCCTTCTGTGAGTTAACAGAGGTATTGCACTCTGCCATAGTCTGCAGCAAAGTCTTTGCACGGTGGACCCTGACTGTCTGATACTTCTTTCGGTTATTATCAGACAGCCCCCCGTAACACCATGACTGCAATTGTATGAGAGAGACACATTGAGACCAGTAGCTCCCCCAAGGAGATACATGAATTACAACTAATACAACCAGGGAAATATACATATCATAACATAGTATCACAGCATATACAGTGAGAGGGTAAATTACATCTTCACAATGGTCTGCAGTGATGCTTAGAACCTTTGTGACTCTCATTCAGGCCATGAGGACTAAGCTTCTGAGCATAATGTTGACCCTTTTTCACAAACTGTAACACCTGTTGTTATAGACAATGAGGAACATACTGATGACGATGAGACGCAGATACCAGATTGGGATGACAACTTAAATATTCGGTCAGGGCAAGAAGAGGCTCGGTCTGAGGGTGAGGGTAGTGCAAACACAACAATTGATGAGGAAGTTCCAGATCCCACCTACTGTCAACCCACAGTCAGGCACTCGAGGAGGTCAACAGAGGCGGTGGAGGAGGATGCAACCGACGACGAAGTTACCTTGCGCCTTCCTGGACAGAGTCGGAGCACTGGTAGCACGTCTACAACTGCATCCTCAGCCACCACTCTGACTCTGAGCACTAGTCGGGGTGGATCAGCAGGTCGCATGCCCTCTAAGCCTTGCCTAGCCTGGTCCTTTTTTGACATAGCAAAAGATTGGCCAAATTATGTGATCTGTAAAATTTGTCGTGATTCTGTTAGTAGAGGGCAAAACCTCAGCAGTTTGACAACTTCTGCCATGAATCGTCACATGAATAAATATTATATGTCCCAGTGGGAAGCTCACCGTGCTGCAATGCGGCCTAGCGGAGCGAACCATCCACCGCCTGCCCCTTCCAGTGCATCCGCGCACTCATCTTCTAGGACTGTGGGGACAGCTGTCACACCTGGTTTTCCACGCACAACTTCCACCACTGTAACCGCAACAGGTAGTTTGCTTGGTAGGTCGCCAGTTGGTTTGGAAGGGGAAACAAATGCGTGTGTACAGCTCTCTCAGACATCGATACCACCAACAATGGATGAAGGCAACATCATGTCTCCGCCTGCACTTTCCTCACAAACCTGCATGTTTCCAGGGACACCCTACTCAACACCGTCTACACACAGCAGCCAGATCTCTGTCCCTCAGATGTGGACAAATAAAAGGCCATTTCCTGCGACCCATGACAAAGCTAAGAGGGTGACTTTATCCTTCTGTAAGCTCTTGGCTACCGAAATGCTGCCTTTCCGCCTGGTGGACACACAGGATTTTAGAGACCTTATGTCTGTCGCTGTGCCCCAGTACCAGATGCCCAGTCGCCACTACTTCTCTAAGAAAGGTGTGCCCGCGCTACACCAGCATGTTGCACACAACATCACCGCTTCCTTGAGAAACTCTGTGTGTGAACGGGTGCATTTCACCACTGATACTTGGACCAGTAAGCATGGACAGGGACGTTACATGTCGCTGACTGGGCACTGGGTAACTATGGTGATAGATGGTGAAGGGTCTGCTGCACAAGTCTTGCCGTCCCCACGACTTGTGTGTCAATCCTCTGTCTGTCCAAGTTCCGCCACTGCTTCTGCCTCCTCCACCTCATCTGGGTCCTCCACCTCCGCCCCAAGCCTGCCTGGTCAGGCCACCAGCGTTCTCACTGCGCAGAAGGAAACACGCACCCCTTATTACTATGCTGGCAGCAGAGCGCAACGGCGTCAGGCGGTCTTTAGCTTGACATGTCTTGGAAATAAGAGTCACACAGCGGCTTAGTTGTAGGCAGCTCTGGAGACTGAGTTTGGTAAATGGTTGTCTCCACTCAACCTGCAGCCAGGTAAGGCCGTGTGCGACAATGCTGCAAACCTGGGTGCGGCCCTTCGCCTGGGCAAGGTGACACACGTGCCTTGTATTGCTCACGTGTTGAACCTTGTTGTCCAGCAATTTTTAACACTCTATCCCGGCCTAGATGGCCTTCTGACCAGGGCACGAAAACTGTCTGCTCACTTCCGCCGTTCAACCGCCGCAGCTAAGCGACTTGCATCGCTCCAGAAGTCTTTCGGCCTGCCAGTTCATCGCCTGAAATGCGATGTGGCAACACGCTGGAATTCAACTCTCCACATGTTACAGCGACTGTGGCAGCACCGCCGAGCCCTGTTGCAATACGTCATGACGTATAGCCTGGGCCAACGAGATGCAGAGGTGGGGAAGATCACCCTGATGGAGTGGTCTCAGATCAAGGACCTATGCACCCTTCTGCACAGTTTCGACATGGTGACGAATATGTTTAGCGCTGACAATGCCATTATCAGCATAACAATTCCAGTCATTTACATGCTGGAGCACACGCTAAACACTATTCGGAGTCAGGGGGTGGGACAAAAGGAAGGGGAGGAACTACAGGAGGATTCATATGCGCAAGAGACAACAACATCACCAAGGTCCAGACATTCATCATTACCAATGCGGCAGGCATGGGACCATGGGGGACAGGGATCAACAAGGGCACATGGTACCAGGCGAAATGTTGAGGAAGGTGCAGGAGAACATTAAGAAATGGAGGATGAACTGTCCATGGACATGGAAGACTCAGCAGATGAGGGAGACCTTGGTCAAATTTCAGTTGAAAGAGGTTGGGGGGAGATGTCAGAGGAAGAAAGAACGGTTAGCACCTCTATGCCACAAACACAGCGTGGACTTGGTCCGCATGGCTGCGCAAGACACATGAGCACCTTCTTGCTGCACTACCTCCAACATGACCCCCGTATTGTCAAAATTAGAAGTGATGATGACTACTGGCTTGCCACTCTATTAGATCCCCGGTACAAGTCCAAATTTTGTGACATAATTCCAGCCATAGAAAGGGACGCACGTATGCAGGAGAAGCAGAAGCTGTTACTCGATCTTAGCTCGGCTTTTCCACCAAACAACCGTGCAGGTGCAGGGAGTGAATCTCCCAGTTGTAACTTGACAAACATGGGACAGTCTCGTCATCTTCAACAGTCTACCCGTACCAGTAGCACCGTATCTGCAATTTTATTGAATCTTTTCATAATTTTTTTAGACCGTCCTTTGCAAGGCCACCAGAGAAAACAAGTCTGACACATAGTCAACGGCTGGAGAGGATGATACAGGAGTATCTCCAAATGAACATCAATGCCATGACTTTGCAAATGGAGCCTTGGTCATTTTCAGCTTCAAATCTAGAAAAATGGCCAGAGCTCTCAACTTACGCCTTGGAGATTTTGTCGTATCTAGCTGCCAGCGTTGTCTCTGAACGTGTATTCAGTGCTGCTGGGTGTGTGCTGACAGATAAGCACACGCATCTGTCCAGTGACAATGTGGACAGACTAACGTTCATCAAGATGAACAAGTCATGGATCCACAAGGAATTTACTACCCCTGTGTCATCCTGGGGAGAGTAAATGCTTGTGGATTTTGAAGTTGCTTGATGCAAATCTAGCTGTAAAGTGTAAAACTAGGGCACAAGTGCTGCCACTGAAGGGGTGGGTGTCTGTGTGGCCCAATTTTTGGAAAAAAGAGAGACTCCGCTTGGAGTAACCCTTGCTTACATTGTTTTTAAAAATGATCCAAGATGAACAGATCTGGGATCAGGAAAGACTTTGCTACCTACCCCAGTGTCCTCCTGGGGACGGTTAAGTATGGCGTATTTTTGATTGTGCTTGATGCAAATCTATCTGTGAAGTGTACAACTAGGGCACAAGTGCTGCCACTGAAGGGGTGAGTGTCTGTGTGGCCCAATTTTTGGAAAAAAGGGAGACTCCGCTTGGAGTAACCCTTGCTTACATTGTTTTTAAAAATGATCTAAGATGAACAGATCTGGGATCAGGAAAGACTTTGATACCTACCCCGGGGTCATCCTGGAAACGGTTAAGTATGGCTTTTTTTTGATTGTGCTTGATACAAATCTAGCTGTGAAGTGTACAACTGGGGCACAAGTACTGCCTCTGAAGGGTTGAGTGTCTCTGTGGCCCAATTTTTGTAAAAAAGGGAGACTCCGCTTGGAGTAACCCTTGCTTAGATTGTTTTTTTCAAAATGATCCAAGATGAACAGAGCTTGGATCAGGAAAGACTTTGCTACCTACCCCGGTGTCATCCTGGAAACGGTTAAGTATGGCGTATTTTTGATTGTGCTTGATGCAAATCTAGCTGTGAAGCGTACAACTGGGGCACAAGTGCTGCCACTGAAGGGGTGAGTGCCTGTGTGGCCCAATTTTTGGAAAAAAGGAAGACTCTGCTTGGAGTAACCCTAGCTTGCTGTGTTTTTTAAAAGGAGCCAAGATGAACAAGTCATGGTTCAGCAAAGACTTAGCTACCTACCCCGGTGTCCTCCTGGGGATGGTTAAGTATGGCGTATTTTTGAATGTGCTTGATGCAAATCTAGCTGTGAAGTGTACAACTGGGGCACAAGTGCTGCCACTGAAGGGGTGAGTGTCTGTGTGGCCCAATTTTTGGAAAAAAGGGAGACTCCGCTTCGAGTAACCCTTGCTGTGTTTTTTAAAAGGAGCCAAGATGAACAAGTCATGGTTCAGCAAAGACTTTGCTACCTACCCCGGTGCAATCCTGAGGACGGAAAAGTATGGCGTATTTTTGAATGTGCTTGATGCAAATCTAGCTGTGAAGTGTACAACTGGGGCACAAGTGCTGCCAATGAAGGGGTGGGTGTGTGTGTGGCCCAATTTTTGGAAAAAAAGGAGAACTCCGCTTGAAGTCACCTTGTGGTGTTTTATATGATTTTAGAAGGCGTGCCATGCCTATATCTGTGTCTCTTCTTTTTCCTTGTCCAGCTCTTTTGTTTTCGTATGAGTATATGTCCTTGTCACTTTCCCATGTGTTGTGCTGTGAGTTGTTTGTCACCTTTTGGACACCTTTGAGGGTGTTTTCTAGGTGTTTTTATGTGTTTTTGATTGCCTTCCATTGTTTCCTATGCGGTTCGAGTTCGGTTCGTCGAATTTCGCCGAACCGAACTCGAACGGGACACCCGTTCGATGAACCGAACTCGAGCCGAACCACGGCCGGTTCGCTCATCTCTAGTCTCTTTCTATGGCAGGAATTATTTCGCCAAATTTTGATTTGTACCAGGGATCTAAGGGCGGCTTTGCACGTTGCGACATTGCACGTGCGATGTCGATGGGGTCAAATCGAAAGTGACACACATCCGGCGTCGCAGTCGATATCGCAACATGTAAAACCTTTTTGATACGATGAACGAGCGCAAAAGTGTCGTTATCGTATCATCGCTGCAGTCTCCGACATTTCCATAATGCCGATGGTGCGACAGATACGATGTTGTTCCTTGCTCCTGCGGCAGCACACATCGCTGTGTGTGAAGCCGCAGGAGCGAGGAACATCACCTTACCTGCCTCCCGGCTGCAATGAGAAAGATGGAGGTGGGCGGGATGTTTACATCCTGCTCATCTCCGCCCCTGCGCTTCAATTGCCGCCTGCCGTGTGAGTTCCCTGTAATGCCGCACGACCCGCCCCCCTAAGGAAGGAGGCGGGTCACCGGCCAGAGGGACGTCGCACGGCAGGTATGTGTGTGTGTGAAGCTGCCGTAGCGATAATAATCGCTACGGAAGCTTTCACTATATATCGCACGTGCGACGGGGGCGGGACTATCGCTGCAGCATCGGTAACACATTGTTACCAATGTCGCAACGTGCAAAGCCCGCCTAAGAGTGTGGCAACCCAGTAGACAGCATTACTTCGAATTCTGAGAATCCAAGGGTCATGTTATAGGTAGTTTAGCAAGAAGGCGCTCATGTGTCTTGCGCATACAGGAGGACCAAGTCCTTGCTGTGTTGGTGGCGGTGAGGTGAGAATCATGCTTCCTTCCTCTGCCCTCTCCCCCCAACCTCGCACAACAGAAAAGTGATCAAGGTCTCATTCATCTGCTGAGTCTTCCATGCCCATCGCCAGTTCGTCCTCCATTTCTTCCTGGGCTCCTGCACCTTCCTCAACAGTTTGGCTGCTACCATGCGCCCTTGTTAATCCCTCTCCCCCACCATCCCATGCCTGACGCCTTGGTGCTGCTGACCATCTGGACCTTGTAGATCTTGGTGTCCCTTCTGGACATGAATCTTCCTGTACTTCCTCCCCTTCCTCTTGTCCCAGCTCCTGACTCTGAATACTGTTTAGAGTGTGCTCCAGCATGTAAACGACTGGAATTGTCACGCTGATAATCGCATCGTCAGCGATAAACATCTTCGTAGCCATGTCGAAACTGTGCAGAAGGGTCCATAGGTCCTTGATATGAGACCACTCCAGCAGCGTGATCAGCCCCACCACTGGATCTCGTTGGCCCAGGCTATACGTCATAACGTATTGAACCAGGGCTCGGTGGTGCTGCCACAGTCGCTGCAACATGTGGAGAGTCAAATTCCAGCGTGTCGGTGAACCGGCAGGCCTAAAGACTTCTGGAGCAATGCGAGTCATTCAGCTGCAGGGTGTGAACAGCGGAAGTAAGCACATAGTGACCGTGCCCTCTGCAGAAGCCCATGTAGGCCGGGATAGTGGGTTAAAAATTGCTGGACAACAAGGTTCAACATGTGAGCCATAAGAAGCACGTGTGTCACATTGCCCCGGCGAAGGGATGCACCCAGGTTTGCATCATTGTTACACACGGCCTTCCCTGGCTGAAGGTTGAATGGAGACAACCATTGCTGAAACTCGGTCTCCAGAGCTGACCACAACTCGTCAGCTGTGTGACTCACATTTCCCAGACATTTCAACGCAAACACCACCTGATGACGTTGAGCTCTGCTGCCAGCATAGTATGGAGGTGTGAGGGATTCCTTGTGCGCAGATACAACGCAGGTGGCCTGACCAGACAGGCTTTGAGTGGAAGTGGAGGACCCAGACAAGGTGGAAGAGGCAGAAGTAGTTGAGGAACTTCAACATGTAGAGGATTGACGCACAACTCGTGGGCACGGCAAGACAGGTACAGCAGACCCATCTTCATCTCTCACCATAGTTATCCAGTTCCCAGTCAGTGACATGTAATGCCCCTGTCTATGCTTACTGGTACAAGTATCTGTGGTGAAATGCACCCTGTCACACACAGTGTTTATCAAGGAAACGGTGATGTTGTGTGCGACATGCTGGTGTAGTGCAGGCACACCTTTCTTGGAGAAGTGGTCGCAACTGGGCATCTGGTACTGGGGCACTGCGACGGACATAAGGTCTCAAAAATCCTGTGTGTCCACCAGGCAGAAAGGCAGCATTTCTATAGCCAACAGCTTGCAGAAGCTGAAAGTCAACCTCTTAGTTTTGTTATGCCTAGGAGGAAATGGTCTTTTACTTGTCCACATCTAAGGGACCAAGGGCTGGCTGCTGTACTGAAACGAAATTGAGTAGGGTGTCCCTGGCAAACTGCTGGTTTGTGAGGAAAGTGCAGGCGGAGATATAATGCTGCCTTCATCCAAAGGTGGTGCTCTCGATGCCTGAGAGAGCTTAACACCAGCAGCTGTTTCCACTTCCAAAACAACTGACAACCTGCAAATCACACTGCCTGTTGCGGGTAAAGAGGTGGAAGGTCTGCGTCCAAAAAACATGTCTGACTGCTGTCCCCACAGTCACAGAGGATGAAGAGCACATGGATGCACTTGAAGGGGCAGATGGTGGTTGGCCCGCCCCGCTAGGCCTCATTGTAGCACAGTGAGCTACCCACTGTGACTTATGCTTCATATCCATGTGACAGTTCATGGATGAAATACTCAAACTAATGAGTTTTTGGCCTCAACTTAGAGATTGGCGACAAATCTTACAGATGACATGATTTGGGAGATCCTTTGCGATGTCAAAAAAGGACTAGACTAGGCAAGGCTTAGAGCCCATGCGACCTGCAGAGCAACCCCGACTTCTGCTCAGAGGCAGAGTTCTGGCTGAGGATGCAGTTGTTGACATGCTTTCAGTACTCCGTCTCTGTCCAGGAAGGCGCAACCTAACGTCGTCATAAGTAGCATCCTCCTCCATCTCCTCTGCTGACCTCATCGACTGCCTGACTGTGGGTTGACAGTAAATGGGATCTACAACCTCATCATCACCCTGTGTGTTTGCACTCTATTCGTCCTCAGAGCCAACCTCTTCCTGCCCTGACCGAATACTTAAGTTGTCATTCCAATCAGGTATCAGAGTCTCATCGTCTTCAGCATGTTCCTCATTGTCTCCACCAAGAAGAGTTACAGTTTGGGAATGAGGTTCGACATTATGCTGAGAACCTTCTTCAACTGGGCCTGAATTTGACTTACAAAGCTTCTGGGCATCAGTGCAGATCATTTCCTTGTCTGGACTCACTGCAGCTTTGGAACAGACCTCTGATTCCCAGGCTATAGTGTGACTGAACAGTAGAGATGAGCCAGCCTCTAGAGGCTCGAGTTCAGTTCAGTTCGTCGAACGGAGGCCGCGTTCGAGTTCGGTTCGGTGAGCCGTTCAACGAACCTCTCGAGCCCCATTGAAACCAATGGCAGGCAAACACAAAAACATAAAAACACATTATAAATGTACACATACAGTTAATAAACATTGCCATAACACTTACCTGTCCCCGCAATGCGTCCTGCACTCTGTCTCCCACCGCTTTTCCTTCCGATAATCACTGCATCCTCCCAGTAACCAGCACTGATGATAGGATCTATCGTGACGTAAAAATAGCATGTGACCAGTCATGTGTCTATTATCTCATTGGCTACAGACTGGTCACATGGCTAGATGTCATGCTAGGTCCTGTCATTGCATCTCTCCGTTACGCGGTGCACGTTTGTGCATCCCCGTGCACCAGCAAAAGGCTCTGGCACACGGTCGACACCCCGTTCTGCTTCCCTGTTCCATCATTCACCGGCTGCCACAGCCGGTCAATAACGGAGATCACCGCTGCTATAGCAACGCACCTGTCAGCGGTGACGTCACCTCTTACAGCCAGCAGCTTCTTCTCACTCACGGAGTGAAAAGACTGCAAGGAAGCAGCAGCGTCCCTCCTCCCATGCAGCGCTGTCTGATATAGCAGAGCTGCATGGGTTGAAGTAGAAAAGAAGACAGAAGACCATGGATCATGGAGGGATAAGAGGGAGTAATAAACCTGGAGTCTCTAAGTGTGTCTGTGTATTTATTTCTATTAAAGTATTTTTTCTCTGTGTGGTGTCTTTTTTTTTAACCCTTTATTGGAGATTTTTAATGGCTGGGTCAAACTTGTCTGACATTAAGCATCTCTGGCTTAATACTAGCTAGTAAAACAAAGCTAGTATTAACTCATAATTACCCAGCAAGCCACAAGGCTTCATGGCTGCTGGAAGAGTTGGATATAGAGCCAGATGATGGCACGTCTATGAAAGCGCCATTTTCTGGGGCGGCTGCGGACTGCAATTCACAGCAGAGGGGCACAGAAAGCTCAGGCCAACCTGTGCTGCGGATAACAATCCCCAGCTGCCTAGTTGTACCTGCTTGACAGCAGTGGTACATCACTGACTATCACAGACACTGATACTATGCCCCAAAGAATTGCCTGGACTACCTGCAGTTAAAAATTGTGAAGCAGAAATGGAGAGGTGGTGTAGTTTTCTTACAGCAGTGGTAGGTCACTGACTATCACAGACACTGATACTATGACCCAAAGAATTGCCTGCACTTTTTGTAGTTAAACCATTGGCTAGAAGAAATGGAGAGGTGGTGTAGCTTTCTTGACAGCAGTGGTAGGTCACTGACTATCACAGACACTAATACTATGCCCCCAAAGAATTGCCTGGACTACCTGCAGTTAAAAATTGTGTAGCAGAAATGGAAAGGTGGTGTAGCTTTCTTGACAGCAGTGGTAGGTCACTGACTAACACAGACACTGATACTATGCCCCAAAGAATTGCCTGGATTACCTGTAATTAAAAATTGTCTAGCAAAAACAGAGAGGTGGTGTAGCTTTCTTGACAGCAGTGGTAGGTCACTGACTATCACAGACACAGATACTATGAGCCAAAGAATTGCCTGAGCTGATTTAGACAGACGCTGCTAATAACTCTTGCACAGTGCTGACACAGACCTGCATAGCAAAAATTGCTATGAACTGCTCTAATCTAGCCCTGAAAAGGGCTGAAATTGCAACTAGTCCCTATATCCTAAACCGATGTCTTGATTGCACTTTATATTGCCCACAGCAGCAGCAGCGGGAACGGTGTCTGACGCACACCCGCAGCACTGAGATAATGGTGGCGTTGGGGAAAATAGCCGGGTCTTATAGGGCAAGGACATGTGACATGCACAGCCAATGAAACATGCCCATGCTTGTCGGTCAAAAATCCACTTTGCTGTGTGTGTGTCTGTGATTGGCTGACAGCCTTGCCCACCCCACTGCATGCACGGTTAGGAAATAAAATGGCGATCGCCATTCTTTCAGCACTCAGCAGCACTGATCTAAGCCCCGTCCCCCCCGCACACTATACACTGAATTTTGATAATATCATTATTAACAGTGACTGACAGTATAACAGTGAAAAGCCAGCTAGTAACAAGCTATGCTTTTGATGATCGAACCGTTATCGAACGGTAACTCGAACGGTCGAACATTAAGCATATCGTTCGAGTTTGTCGAAGAACTCGAACATTGCCCAAAACAACTCGAATTTAAAATTGGCGAACGGTTCTAGGTCTTCTATAAAAATCTGTTAGTTTTGATCAAATTTAGAAATGAAGAAATACTGAAAATTATGAAGGCTTTACAAATTTTCAAGCACCAAAATTAGAATCCAAAACTAATTTCCTTGCTGTTTGCTAACATTTTAATATTAAATAGAGATGAGCGAACCGGTCGCGGTTCGGCTCGAGCTCGGTACACTCAAACCCATAGGAAACAATGGGAGGCAATCACAAACACATAAAAACACCTAGAAAACACCCTCAAAGGTGTCCAAAAGGTGACAAACAACTCACAACACAACACAAACACATGGGAAAGTGACAAGGACATATACTCATGTGAAAACAAAAGAGCTGGACAAGAAAAAGGAGGAGGAGACACAGATATATGAGTATATGCAAGGGAACATCGATGCCATTACTGTGCAACTTGAGCCCTGCTCATTTTAGGCTTCCAATCTGGATAAATTGCCTGAGCTCACCACTTAAGCCTTGGGGATCTTGTCGTGTCCCACAGCCAGCGTTCTCTCGGAACGTGTCCTCAGTGCTGCTGGAGGTGTGCTGACAGATAAGCACACACGTCTGTCCACTGACAAAATGTGGACATACTAAAGTTCACCAAAATGAGGAAGTCATGGCTCTCAGAGGACTTTTCTTCCCCTGGCTCAGCCAGGGGAGGCGAAAGGCACGCGTATTTTTGAGAGTGCTTCATGCAAAGCATCTTTTTCATCTTGAAAATGTGGGTCAACTGATGCCAGTCAAGTGGGGTGTGTGTGGCCCAATTAGTGGAAACGAGGGAGACTGTGGTTGGAGTCCCCTCGCTTTTGAAAAAAGAACCAAGATGAGCAAGTCATGGCTCTCAGAGGACTTTTCTTCCCCTGGCTCAGCCAGGGGAGGCGAAAGGCACACGTATTTTTGAGAGTGCTTCATGCATTCATTCATCTTTTTTATCTTGAAATTGGTGGTCAACTGATGCCAGTCAAACAAGGTGTGTGTGGCCCAATTAGTGGCAACGAGAGAGACTGTGGTTGGAGTCTCCTCGCTGTTTTTTTACATGATTTTCGAAGTGCATGACATGCCTAAGAGGTTTAGTTTCAGCATCTCAAACTTGTTGGCTACAGAAAGGCTGCCTTTACACCCTTTTGTCGCCGAGGATTTTCGAGACCTTATGCCCATTGCAGTGCCCCAAGAGCCGATGGCCATTCAACACTCCTTCTCCAAGAAAGGGGTGCCTGCGCTACCACAGCAGGTCGCACACAACATCACCGCTTCCTTGAGAAACTCTGTGTGTGACAGGGTGCATTTCACCACAGATACTTGGAACAGTAAGCATGGGCAGGGGCGTTACATGTCGCTGACTGGGCACTGGGTAACTATGGTGACAGATGGAGAAGGGTCTGCTGTACAAGTCTTTCCGTCCCCACGAGTTGTGTGTCAATCCTTCCTCTCTATGTACAAGTTCCTCCACTGCTTCTGCCTCATCAACCTCGTGTTGTTCCTGCACCTCAGCCCAAACCCTGTGTGCTCAGGCCACCCTTCCTTGTAACTGCGCTCAAGGAATCCCACACACCTCCTTACTATGCTGGCAGCAGAGCTCAAGGCCATCAGGCGGTCAAATGTTTACTTTGAAATGTAGGGGAAATGTGAGACACCGCTGAGGAGTTGTGGACGGTTAGCTCTGGAGAGTGAGACCGAGTTTCATCAATGGTTGTCTCCACTCAACCAGCAGCCAGGGAATGCCGGGTGCGACAATGATGCAAAACAGTCTGTGGCCCTTCTTCAGGGCAATGTGACACACGTGCCTTGTATGGCTCACGTGTTGAACCTGGTTGTCCAGCAATTTTTAAACCACTATCCCAGCCTACATGGCCTTCTGCAGAGGGCACGGTGTAACGCCTGCCGGGGTCGACACACTCAGACGAGCTGTAAAGGATAGGCTAGAGGGAACCCACTCACCAAGCTGGACCCCCAGAACCCTGAAACCCTTTAACCCTTATACAGTGATTTTGAATGACACAGGGCCCAAGTTGATCAATACCTGTGGAAGGCTGCAGTTCCAGAGAATAGTAGTCATGCAGGGTCAAAACATAAATTGAGGAAGAGGAACAGAATGGGAGAGACAGGACTTAATCAGAAAACAAGCAGAGGTGAAATGCGAATTGGCCAACGAGGTACATAAACAGCAAGCAGGAAAAGTAGTCAGGTAACAAGCACCCAAAATCATAAAACTGAACTGGGGGCAACAGTAACCAGAGGTTCATAGCTATGTCTGGCAGTGGTCTGCAGACAGGAGGGGCCTAAAAAAGGGTGTTGTGTCTTCCAATTGGTTGTAGCTGAATGATGGTACTTTATCTGTGAGATAGCCACCACCTGCATTCAGCCATTGGTTCTGCATCTGTCAAGGTAATGCAGCCCAGTGGGTGACCATAACCTGCATCCACCTGCTCTGCTGGCGTTGACTCCTCTCCCATCATCAGCACTATGCAAGAAAGGAACACGTTGTCACCTTGCGACAGGAGGACAAATTGACGCAGCGGACTCCGGTGGTGACTAAACAGCCGTGTGCGGCAATGATGCAAACATGGCTGCGGGCCTTCGTCAGGGCAATGTGGAACACGTGACTTGTATGCCTCACGTGTTTAATCTGATTCTCCAGCAATTTTTAAAACAACATCCCGGCCTACATGGCCTTGTACAGCAGGCACGCTCGCTATGTGCTCACTTCCATCGTTCGCACCCAGCAGCTCAACAACTTTCATCGCTCCTGAAGTCTTAAGGTCTGGCGGTTAAACGCCTGAAATGTGATGTTCCGACAAGCAGGAATTGGAATCTGCACATGTTGCAGCATCTGTGGCAGCACCGGAGAGCCCTGCTGAAATACGTTATGATGTACACCTTGGGCTAACTTGATCCAGAGGTGGTGCAGATCACACTGCTGGAGTGGTGTTAGATCAAGGACCTATGCACCGTTCTACACAGTTTACAAATGTCGACGCAGATGTTTTACACTGGCGATGCAATTCTCAGAGTGAAAATTTTGGTCATCTACATGATGGAGCACACTGTAAGCATTATTCGGAGTCAAGTGTTGGTACAAGAGGAAATGGAGGAAGTACTGGAGGAGTCATATGCGGAAGGGATAACAAGATCTACAAGGTCCAGACGGTCAGCGGCACCTTGGCGGCAGTCATGTTACGGTGGGGGAGAGGGATTATCAAGGGCGCATAGTATCAGCAAAACTGTTGAGGAAGGTGCAGGAGCCCAGGACGAAATGGAGGACGAACTGGCGATGGGCATAAAAGACTCATCAGATGAGTGAGAGCTTGGTCACATTTTGGTTGCGCGAGGTTGGGGGGAGAGGGCAGAGGAAGGAGGCATGATTCTCACCTCTCCGCCACAACACACCAAGGACTTGGTCCTCCTGGATGCACAAGACACATGAGCGCCTTCTTGCTGCACTACCTACAACATGACTCTTGGATTGTACGAATTCCAAGTCATGCTGACTACTGGGTTGCCACACTGTTTCCCGGTAGAACACAAAATTTTGCGAAATAACTCCTGCCTTAGAAAGGGACGCACGTATGCAGGAGTATCAGCAGACGGTGTTACACAATCTTAGATCTGCTTTTCCACTAAACACCAGTGGTGCACAGAGTGAATCTCAACGCTTTTTCATGGATAGGAGGAAATGGTCTTACTTGTCCACATCTGAGGGACCAAGGGCTGGCTGCTGTGCTGAGATGGCGTTGAGTACGATGTCCCTGCAGAGTTGCACTTTTGGTCATATACAAACTGAGTTGAAAAATGAGAGATGCTGGTGGAAAAAGGAACAGGTGTGTTGGAAAGGGTAAAAAAGTTTGTGTCCGTGGGTTTGTTGGTTAAGCAACATTAACATTTGCTGAAGAAACATCTGTTATGGTGGGACTGGCAGATTTGGATAAGGTGCTATATACTATGTTACCGCTATATAAAAAAAATAAGAAGAAAAGAAAGAGAAAGGTAGATATCCCAAACGCCATTCGGTGTCCACCGTGCTCACAGATGGAAAAGGAGAGGTTGGCAACTGGAAGGTTAGTTGGAGGATACAGAGCAGGTTGACTCTCAAACAAATAGTAGCCTGAACCGA
The DNA here is from genome assembly GCF_048569485.1 of Anomaloglossus baeobatrachus. Lineage (NCBI taxonomy): Eukaryota > Metazoa > Chordata > Amphibia > Anura > Aromobatidae > Anomaloglossus > Anomaloglossus baeobatrachus. Next base: position 277,035,995 of record NC_134358.1, read on the forward strand.
GTTAGACGCCACTCGGATCTGGAGACTGGGAGCCCTGTTAGCGTCACAGGGTCAACACGACCACCCAGCCCCGGAACTCCTTGTTAACAACACAGGGGCCATTGGGTAAGCTGCCCGTGTGCGTAGGGGACACACCTGTGGACAGCAGGCACATCAGCAGCAGCAGGCCTGTTTATGCCACTGGGCTGCACTAGCAAGACTGGTAGGACAGGAGCTGTTCTTAAACGTTCTGCGTTACCAACTGTGGTGGCGGTCTGCATCGATGACCTATCCCTGCCTACCTCTGGGCTAAAGCCGTAATGTGTTCAACACATGGAGGTGTGCTCTTTTGTAGCATAATAGAAGACTGGGCACCTTCTTGTTGGATCCAGCCCCTTTTATAACCTGGACAACATAAGTTGGGGATGCACAGCAATAAATAATCTACAATTCAATTGTGTGAGGGTGCATAAGCCCAAAGAAGGCAATGGAAAACAAGGAGAAAGCTTGGGCTAATAAAATGCACTCTACTCACTAATATATAAAAAAAATGTCAACTATGTTTAATTAGACAAACAATTAAAAACATGTTAAAAACAAGGTGCCATCAATCATAATTGCAGCAATAACAAAATATAGTTATCATAGGTAGAGTCCATATGGATCAATAAACAGACAGAGGATATCAATATCAACAGGAGGCATAAACAGTCAAAGATAATATCCACATATAACAGCCCTCAATAATCACAATAAAGCTGAAATTGTTTGAGTCACTAGGATCCAATAAATAACAATAATTCATAGCAAAATAGCACCAGAATTAGTCAATATACAATATACAACCTGTATCAGAATCCATACTGCCCAAACCAAATGGACAAAAAATCCTATCATTATTTAAATTCTGGCATGATGTACATGTTCATAAGTCCCCACCCAACGCGTGTCGCTTGTAAAAACAAGCTTCATCAGGGAAATAAGGAGAACACTAAAGTGTGACACACAAACACATACTTATATACATTTTAAGGAGTTTAGGTAGATAACTGGGAAGCTCTTGTGATGCGCCACTAGTAAGTTGTGTTCGCACACACACACACACACATGCACAAACACAATTACTGCTGCTACGCAGAGGGCTTAGCAAGTAGTAGGCAACTGAATAGATTGTTCTATTATTTCAATTTTATGCATGGTTCTTACTGTTTGTTTTGGGAAAGTTAAACAATCATTTATGAACCCAACTGCATACAGTGCTTTTCCTGTTGCCTGGTTTTGCTGCATACTGGGGAGCCCACCAAATACAAGAATTAAAATGAAGCATAAGTCGCAATGGGAATTTCACTGTGCTACAATGCGTCCTAGCGGGGCTGTGCAACCACCGCCTGCCCCATCAAGTGCATCTGCGTGCTCTTCATCCTCTGTGACAGTGGGCACAGCAGTCACACATGCTTTTTCACACTAAACTTCCACCCCGTTACCCGTAAGCGGGAGTGTGATTGGCAGGTCGTCACTTGTATTGTAAGTGCAAACAGATGGTATTGTTGAGCTGTCAGACATCGAGAGAACCACCATTGCATGAAGGAAACACTAAATCCACGCCTGCACCTTCATCAAAGATTGGCTAGAATACCTGCAGATAATTATTGCGTTCCACAAATGGAAAGAAGTGTAGAATGCCCATGTGTTGCACCTTGCTTGGCAGCAAAGGAACAATAACTTAGTATTCCAAACAATTTTATGATGGCAGAAAAAGAGTCAGCTCTTTGGGCAAATTAAATAGCGTGGCAAAAGTGGGCAGCTGGGTACAATGGCCATGTTCTGTGGGTACCAGGACAGTAAAGGAAGCCTCACTTTCTATCCCTCCTAATGATGAAATGCAGCAAGGAATTCCCTGAGTTTGCTATAAAATTAGCGTAGCAAAATGAGCAGGAGGGTGTAATGCAGAGGTGCTGGAAATAGCTTGGCACCAGTGTGGCACAAATGGAGTACAACAGCCACTTTTTGGATGCCACTAAGTTGCAGCATTTTTTGCTATTATTAGAGCTTATTAAAAACTGAGCAGGAGGGTGTAATGCAGAGGTACCGGAGATAGCCTGGCACCAGTGGGGCAGATATGGAGTACAACAGCCACTTTTTGGATGCCACTAACTTGCAGCATTTTTTGCTATTAGTATAGCTTATTAAAAACTGAGCAGGAGGGTGTAATGCAGAGGTGCTGGAAATAGCTTGGCACCAGTGTGGCACAAATGGAGTACAACAGCCACTTTTTAGATGCCACTAAGTTGCAGCATTTTTTGCTATTATTAGAGCTTATTAAAAACTGAGCAGGAGGGTGTAATGCAGAGGTACCGGAGATAGCCTGGCACCAGTGGGGCAGAAATGGAGTACAACAGCCACTTTTTGGATGCCACTAACTTGCAGCATTTTTTGCTATTAGTATAGCTTATTAAAAACTGAGCAGGAGGGTGTAATGCAGAGGTGCTGGAAATAGCTTGGCACCAGTTGGGCACAAATGGAGTACAACAGCCACTTTTTGGATGCCACTAAGTTGCAGCTTTTTTTGCTATTATTATAGCTTATTAAAAACTGAGCAGGAGGGTGTAATGCAGAGGTGCTGGAAGTAGCTTGCCACCAGTGGGGCACAAATGGAGTACAACAGCCACTTTTTGGATGAAACTAAGTTGCAGCATTTTTTTGCTATTATTATAGCTTATTAAAAACTGAGCAGGAGGGTGTAATGCAGAGGTGCTGGAAATAGGTTGGCACCAGTGGGGCACAAATGGAGTACAACAGCCACTTTTTGTATGCCACTAAGTTGCAGCATTTTTTGTAATTATTATAACTAATTAAAAATGAGCAGGAGGGTGTAATGCAGAGGTGCTGGAAAAAGCTTGGCACCAGTGGGGCACAAATGGAGTACAACAGCCACTTTTTGGATGCCACTAAGTTGCAGCATTTTTTGCTATTATTATAGCTTATTAAAAACTGAGCAGGAGGGTGTAATGCAGAGGTGCTGGAAGTAGCTTGACACCAGTGGGGCACAAATGGAGTACAACAGCCACTTTTTGGATGCCACTAAGTTGCAGCATTTTTTTGCTATTATTATAGCTTATTAAAAACTGAGCAGGAGGGTGTAATGCAGAGGTGCTGGAAATAGCTTGGCACCAGTGGGGCACAAATGGAGTACAACAGGCACTTTTTGTATGCCACTAAGCTGCAGCATTTTTTGCATTTATTATAGCTAATTAAAAATGAGCAGGAGGCTGGAAATAGCTTGGCACCAGTGGGGCACAAATGGAGTACAACAGCCACTTTTTGTATGCCACTAAGTTGCAGCATTTTTTGCAATTATTATAGTAAATTAAAAATGAGCAGGAGGGTGTAATGCAGAGGTGCTGTAAATTGCTTGCCCCCAGTGGGGCACAAATGGAGTACAACAGACACTTTTTGGATGCCACTAAGTTGCAGCATTTTTTTGCTATTTTTATAGCTTATTAAAAACTGAGCAGGAGGGTGTAATGCAGAGGTGCTGTAAATTGCTTGGCACCAGAGGGGCACAAATGGAGTACAACAGGCACTTTTTATATGCCACTAAGTTGCAGAATTTTTTGCAATTATTATAGCTAATTAAAAATGAGCAGGAGGGTGTAATGCAGAGGTGCTGGAAATAGCTTGGCACCAGTGGGGCACAAATGGAGTACAACAGCCACTTTTTGTATGCCACTAAGTTGCAGCTTTTTTTGCAATTATTATAGCTTATTAAAAACTGAGCAGGACGGTGTAATGCAGAGGTGCTGGAAGTAGCTTGCCACCAGTGGGGCACAAATCGAGTACAACAGCCACTTTTTGGATGCCACTAAGTTGCAGCATTTTTTGCTATTATTATAGCTTATTAAAAACTGAGCAGGAGGGTGTAATGCAGAGGTGCTGGAAATAGCTTGGCACTAGTGGGTCAGAAATGGAGTACAACAGCCACTTTTTGGATGCCACTAACTTGCAGCATTTTTTGCTATTATTATAGCTAAATAAAAATGAGCAGGAGGGAGTAATGCAGGGGTGCTGTAAATTGCTTGCCACCAGTGGGGCAGAAATGGAGTACAACAGCTACTTTTTGTATGCCACTAAGTTTTCTCAGTGTTTGCTATTATAATGGCCTAGTAAAAATGAGCTTGAGGGTGCAATGCAGAGGTGCTAGAAATTGCTTGGCACCAGTGGGACACTAATGAAGTCCAACAACCATTTTTCGGATGCCACTAAGTTTCCTCAGTGTTTGCTATTATAATGGCTTAGTAACAATGAGCTTGAGGGTGCAATGCAGAGGTGCTGCAAATATCTTTGCACCAGTGGGACACTAATGAAGTCCAACAGCCATTTTTTGGATGCCACTAAGTTTCCTCAGTGTTTGCTATTATAATGGCTTAGTAACAATGAGCTTGAGGGTGCAATGCAGAGGTGCTGCAAATAGCTTGGCACCAGTGGGACACTAATGAAGTCCAACAGCCACTTTTAGGATGCCACTAAGTTTCCTCAGTGTTTGCTATTATAATGGCTTAGTAACAATGAGCTTGAGGGTGCAATGCAGAAGTGCTGCAAATAGCTTGGCACCAGTGGGACACTAATGAAGTCCAACAGCCCCCTTTAGGATGCCACTAACTGGCAGCACTCTGCAATTAAAATGGCTTTGATAAAAAGGGCAGGAGGGTACAGTGGCCGAGTTGTGGGTCAGTGTAGAGGAAAGGAAGCCTCACTTTCTATCCCTCCTAATGGGGAAATTTAGCAAGGAAGTCCCTGAGCTTAGCTACACAGACTCTGTTATCTGTAGCTGTTAAAAACTGTTTCCACGGACCTGACTGTCACCTATGGCTCTGAGCCTGCTGTAATTAGCCCTTAAAAGGGCTGAAAGAAACTTCTATCCCTATTCTGTATAGCGCTGTGTGTAGAGCGTACACAGTAGGATCGGCGACAGGAGCTGCACCAGCGGTGACTGACACCCAGACGAAGAAGGCAGATAATGGCTTCCAGATGGGCAGATACCCATTTTTATCATGCAGGGACATGTGACATGGACAGCCTATGACACATGCCCTTGCTTGTCTGGCAAAAAGTCCACTTAGCTGTGTGTGTGTCTGGGATTGGCTGACATGCTGGCCCGCCCCACTACACGCTCGCTTAGGGAAGGTAGAAAAGAAAAAAAAAATGGCGATTATCTCAGCAGCAGTGATCAGAACGCGCAGTCCCCGCACACTATATGCTGAAATTTCATAATAGTGTGAGTCACAGAGTGACTTACACAATTACAGCGAAAAGCTAGCTACTAATTAGCTTGGCTTTTGGCTGATAGAACCGTTCTCGAACGTAACTCGAGCTAACGAACTTTTAGCAAAAAGCTCGAGTTCTAGTTCTATCTAGAACACCCACCAAAATCACTCGAACCGCGAACTGGAGAACCACGAGCCGCACTCAACTCTAATATTAAATATTGCGTTCATTATTAGAGATGTTCAAATTGTCTCTTCAGGGAGGAAGGAGATGAACTCTGGTGCCACTTATTGGAGGTAGCAATCCTAAAAGTGAAAGTGACCAGCTATTGAGTCTTGTCGTATAACTTAGGATTTATGTCAGATCAGAACCTCAATTTGCAGACATGGTGTTTTGGGATGGTTGTCCCCCGTCAGTGGAAAGTATGAGATCCGATCTGACTGTATGAGAGGCTAAGATGTAGTCTAAAAGGGAAGTTATTTTTTTTATGAATACTGCCACACCAGTCAGACTCTGTAGGAAGAATAGCTTCCCTTTTAGACTTATTAGAGATGAGAACACCTGTCAAGATTCGGTTTGGTTCAGGTTAACCAACTTTCCTGTTATTTTCCAAACAGCTTGAAGAACAGTTCGACAACCATATCCAAACACCATTGAATTCAATGGGAGGAAAAACTTGTGTTAGGAAAGTGTAGCGCCTTCCTGGATCCACAGACTCAGATGGGCTGTAAAGGGGAGGCTAGAGGGAGGCAACTCACCAAGCAGGACCCCCAGAACCGTGAAACCCTTTAACTCCTCTACAGGGATTTGGAATTACACAGGGAACTGGAGATCACTACCTATGAAAGGCTGCAGTCCGATGAGAGTAGTAGTCAGGCAGGGTCAAACCAGGAATTGCGGAACAGGGACAGAATCAGCAGGCAATGACGTAGTCAGCAAACGTAGCAGAGGTCAAATCCGGATCGGGCAGTGAGGTGCATAATCAGCAGGCAGAAGGGTAGTCAGAAAACACGCAGAAGTCAGCACACAGGAATAACCAAACAGAATAGGACGTAACAGGAGCCAGGAAAATCAGAACTATCTCTGGCAGTGGTCATGTGACAGGAGGTGGAATAAGAAGGGTGGTGTCTTCCCTTTGGCTGTAGCTGAACGCTGGCAACTTCAGCTGGAAGACACATGCCACCCACAGTCAGCCAGTGGTACTGCAGATCCCAAGCTAATCCAGCCTAGTGGATGATCGGAGCCTGCGCCCACCGCTGGCATCGACTCCTCTCCCATCACAAGCACCATACATGGCAGGAACACGGCGTCACCTGGCGATCGGAGCAGAAGTCGCTGGAGCAGACTCCGGCGGTGTCATAACAGAAAGTCTAAGGGGTGTGGTGTTAGTAAGTGCTAGGGTGGCTGTTGTTAGTAAGGGCTAGGAGAATTGCAAAAGAAAGAAAATAAGAAATAAAGCAGGATAATTATACTTACCAAGTCTTCTGCACTGCTGTCACATTGCTTATGGGTTCGCTCATTAACCCTCATCCATATTCACTGTTTCTCCTTCCCAACCCGAGTCCAGGCATCTCAAATTGGTTGCAATCAGTTTGCACCCTCACCCTGTCTGACAGCGTCTGTGATTGGTTGGAATCACACACGCTGTCTGGGTCCCCTAATGGAGTGTAAAATACATTTAAAAAATTGGCGTAGGACCTCCAATAAATTGACACCCAACGCAAATATAGCAGATGGCTACAGGCTGCAGCCCACATGTGCTTATATTGGCTGTGTAGCAAAATATGAGGGACCCCATGTGGCTTTGTTTTAAATATTTGAATAAAAAATTTAAAAAAAGGCATGCGGTCACATTTTGATACCCAGCCATGATAAAGCCGACAGATGGGGCCTAGTATTCTCAGGCTGGTGTGATGGTAACAGGGGTCATATAATGTGTTAATGACAGCTCAAACCTGCAACAAAGCCGTAGGTTAGTAATGGGAGGGATCTATGAGACACCATTACTAATCCAGTAAGTGAAAAGAAATAAACACAAACACAGAAAAATAAAAAAAAAATTATAAATAAAATACAAAAATCCCTCCCTCTTTAACCCAAAAACCCCAAAACACCCAGGTCCGCCGTAATCCACACAAGATCCCACAATGATTCTGGCTCTGCTACACCCTTAAGTTGCAGTGTGCAGGTACAGAACATGAATTCCCACTGCAGCAGCAGGCAGAGACTGACTGAGCCACAGCTGTGAGGAGTGATGTGTCTGAGTTTCATTGTGTTCACAGCTAGAGGTTCCCACAGTAACCTGACCTCAGGTGAACTAATTGAACTCAGTGACCTTACCTCAGGTGAACTGAGTTTAATCAGAACTGCATCTCCTGCTAAGAGATGCAGATTTGGTGCTGAAATTTATATACCAAATTCTTGCACCAAATCTGTGTCTTCTGGAAAAAAACAGATTAATATTGCATCAGAAACGCATCACATTAATATGGCATCACAACCGTTTCAATTTGTTTTTTTTACCAAGCGATGCAGATTTGATGCTGAAATTATTACACCAAAAAACTGCACCAAATCTCCATCTTCCAGCAAAAAAAAAATGCATATTAACATTATGCAGCTTTGATGCAGTGTTAATAAGTTAGGTTTTTATCAGAGGGTGCAGATTCGGTGCAGGAATTTGGTGTGTAAATACCAGCACCAAATCTGCATCTCTTGCCAAAAAAAAACAGCTTTCTGCCAAGAGATGCAGGTCTTATTAAACTCAGTTCTCCTGATGTGAGATCACTGAGTTCAATCAGTTCACCTGAGGTGAGTTTATATGCAGTCACAGGGGGAGTACCATAGGAACCTCCAGCTGTAACAGCACATTAACTCAAAGATGTCACCGCTTACAGCTATGGCTCAGTCATTCTCAGCCTGAAGCTGCAGCGGACGGTTACGTTCTATGTCCGCATACTCAACTTCAGGATGTAGCAGAGCTGGGATTTTCATAGGACCTTATGTGGTTTACGGCCGACCTGATTGTTTTGGGGGTTAATAAAGGACTGAGAGAGGGATTTTATTTTTTTATTAAACTTTTTTTAAAATAAAGAACTTTTATTTTTTATTTCTGTTCACTTACAGGATTAGTAAAAGGGGTCTCATATTCGCCTCCCATTCCTAATTTAGGGCTTTGTGGCAGCTGTCAGCTGTCATTAACTCCTTATTTTACCCTGATTTTGACCACACCAGGACAATAGGGATGAGTTGTGTAAAGTGCCTGAATTGTCACGTCTAATGGATGCAACAGTTCTTGGTGGCTGCAGGCTGCATTTTTTTAAGCTGGGGGTGCCAATGACCATAGGTCTCCAAGCCTGAGAATATCAGCCCCAGCTGTCGGTTTTATCTGGGCATCAAAGCTGGGTATCAAAATTGGGGGGACCTCATGTTGTTTTTTAAAAATTATTTATTTAAATAATTTAAAAAAAGCCACATGCGTACGCTTGTATTTTGATACACAGCCAAGATATTGCTCACAGCTGGGGGTTGCAGCCTATAGTTGTATGCTTAATTTGGGCTGGGTATCAATATATGGGGGCTTAATTTATATATTTATTTTTAAACTTCACTCTAGCAGACTGACAGCTGCTCTGAGGGCAGCAAATCAGAGATGCCAGAACGCCAGCAGTCTGACTGCAGACAATCTCAGACGCGGTCACAGAGGGTGGATGGTAAAAGCAGTGAATATGCATGAGAGATAATTAGCGGACCCAGAAGTAATGTTACAGCTGTGCAGAGACTGGTAAGTATGTCCTGCTTTAACCATTAAGTTTTTTTTTTTTTTTCTTTACAGTGATTTCTCTATCCAATCACATCTATGCCAACAGTTGATATAGCTGTGATGGGGCCAGAAGTGGATGGTTTCTGCAATAATGTAAATCCAAACAGTTACCGAACAAAGCCAAACTTTACAGATTTTTGAGAATCTGATTCCTAACTGAATGAGCTAAGGCTCATGCCAAATTTGAGATTGGCAAACCTTTTGTAAACAACCAAATAAGTACTACCGCGCTACTAAAGTCTGGAGTCAAAACCACCTGAAGTAGGAGGTATGGACTTTGCAGACAAATGGGCACTTATAGGAAATATAGCATATCACTTGCCTGATCTTACTGTATGAGAGCTATGCTTTCCCACTTAATTTTGCTTGAGTACTGTTTGTGTTCACTGATGTTTGTGAGATGATAATGACTCCTGTACAATAAACAGATTGATTAGTGTGATCTAAGATTTATAATCATTGATAGTTTATGCTGCAAAATAAAGAGGGATTTAATCAGTCAGCTGCCTACCCTCTTCAATGGTGAATCTATTGCATTAAAGGGTTAACTTCTGACGTTATTGCAACTTGATGGATTGAGCCCCTTCTGGCAAAAAAGCAGAGTTACATGGGGTAGGTATAATAGGTGCAAATTGCAATAGAATACACCCTGTGTTGGTTATATGCAAATAAACAAGGTATAACTGCAGGCCATTTGCCTTCTATTGGACTGTGTACTGTGCACGAAGACTGCTGCCTTCTGGTGGCATGGAGAGTGAGGCTGTGACGGCTCTGTGTTTGGAGCGAGAGACCGGAAACTATGAGCAGCGAGCATAATAGCCTGGAATGCCGGTTACTAGGTGCTTCGAACGAAGCCGTTCCTGGCAACCTGACGCATAGAGCAAAGAAAACAAGTGGGTGACGTCACGCGGGCTCGGGCTATGGAAGCCTTTGCTAGAAAAAAGGGTCGTGTCCTACGCGTTTCGAAGGTGGAGCGGCCTTCTTCCTCAGGGAATGCCTTTCTTTGTCTCATAGGGGTCTTTTATAGCTGCAATTCTTGCCTCATTGCCAATGATTCAATCCAGAGGCTTTGTGATCACAGTGGTTAGACTTTTGGCCCAATGATAGACATGCTACACCCATACAGGTGTATGATTGTGAGTGTCTTTTAATGCCAGGCAATATATATATAAAATACACCTTGAGTGGGGAAAGTCATATATATATATATATATATATATATATATATATATATATATATATATATATATATATATACTAAAAAACAAACAGTGTGTCTTGGGTTGATGTTCGAAATCTAAAAAATATACTAAAAAACAAACAGTGTGTCTTGGGTTGATGTTCGAAATCTAAAAAATATTCTTTATTAACAAAAAAATGTAATAAAATAAATGTTTTACAAAATAAGTACAAAATTATTCATTTTTTTTATTAACAATGTCTTATGTTATAAAAATCGACACATTGGAAATAAATAAATAAATAAAAAAATGGAAGTAGAAAATGGAATTAGGATATGTGTATACATCTAGAGAAAGGCCTTATATTTTTCCTTTTTTCCCTTCACTTTCTTTCCTTTCTCTTTCTTCTCTTTTAAACGCATATAAATTTAGACTTCTTATTGAATTTTATCAAATTTCCATATAAACAGATAAAATGCATAAATACAAATTCTAAGTCAATAAAATAGATAGTTGAGTTCTCATCCTATATTTATTAGGTTGGGGATAAATTCTAATAAATAAATCAAAATTACCAAAACATTTGACCCCTTCACGACCATGGACGGATCTTTCCGTCATGGATCGTGTCCCGGTAAGCCCCGCCCCCTGCCGCGGGCAGGCGGCGTGGATCGGCACACATATCAGCTGTTTTCAACAGCTGACATGTGTGCCTACATGTTCCGAGTGGAATTGCATTCCACCCGGAACATTAACCCCTTAGATCTCGCTGCCAAAGTCTGGCAGCGAGATCTATATGCGCGCGGCCATGTTTTTTACTTACCGCCGCCCCCTCCGGACGTCACGTGAGTGATCACGTGACGTTCGGTCGTTGCCATCGTAGCACAGGGTCATGTGATGACGCCTGCTGCTAAGAAGTTTCACTTTCCTTTTCCCTCGGCACGGAGCAGAGGAAAAAAGAAAGTGACTATTTCTGCTGTTTACAGCGGTATAGCTGTGATCAGCAGATAGCGATCAGCAATCGGATTGCTGATCGCTATAGCCCCCTAGGGGGACTAGTACAATAAAATAAAAAAATAAAAAAAAGTTTTAAAAAATAAAAAAAAAAAAAAACCTAAAAGTTCAAATCAACTCCCTTTCCCCCCCACTGAAAATTAAAGGGTTAAAAAATAAATAAATATACACATATTTGGTATCACCGCGTTCAGAAATGCCTGATCTATCAAAATATAAAATCAATTAATCTGATTGGTAAACGGCGTAGTGGCAAAAAAATTCCAAACGACAAAATTACGTTTTTTGGTCGCCGCAAGTTTTACGCAAAATGCAATAACAGGCGATCAAAATGTAGCATCTGCGCAAAAATGCTACCATTAGAAACATCAGCTCGAGACGCAAAAAATAAGCCGTCACTGTGCCATAGATCCCAAAAAATGAGAACTCTACGGGTTTTGGAAAATGGCACAAAACGTACGCCACTTTTATTGGACAAGATTGTGAATTTTTTTTAACCCCTTACATACAAGTAAACCTATACATGTTTGGTGTCCACAAACTCGCACCGACCTCAGGCATCATACCCACACATCAGTTTTACCATATAGTGAACACTGTGAATAAAACATTCCAAAAACTATTGTGCCATCACACTTTTTTTGCAATTTTTCCACACTTGGAATTTTTTTGCTGCTTTCCAGTACACCATATGGTAAAACTTATGGTTTCATTTAAAAGTACAACTTGTCCCGCAAAAAACAAGTGTTCATATGGCAAGATTGACGGAAAAATAAAAAAGTTACGGCTCTCGGAAGAAGGGGAGCAAAAAACAAAAACGCAAAAACGGAAAGTGCCCCAGGGCTGAAGGGGTTAAAAAAAGTGTAAAAAAAATGTGAAAAATATGTACAATGTCAGCAATCTCCTAGGATGAGAGACTCATGACAACACCTGACAAAAAATAAATAAATCATACAATATATATATAAATCTAATTTTATAGACAGTTGGTAATGATCACATAAACGATCAAAATACAGTATATATAAGCACTAGAAACCAGATGAATTATCTGACCACTAACCTAAAAGGCAAACAGTTCTATCTACCGATTGAGTCTGTTATGGGTCAGAGTGTCTAACTGAAAAATCCACTTTGTTTCTGCTCTGGACATCATGTAGTCCCTTCCTCTCCAATTTTTTTGTACCTGAATGGCAAAAAAAATGTACCCTCTAATTTTTTCCTATGGAAATCTACATAGCTGCGGGATAACGGGTGCCCCTGGAATCCTTTTCTGATGTTATTGAAATTCTCTTCTATTTGTGTTTGAAGGTTTGCTAATCTCTATTCATTATCTCATATAAAAAGAGATAACATGGTTATTAAAAAATTGTATTATTATGATTTCCTAATCTCAGAAATGATCTTTCATTCACAAACTGTACACCATTAAGAGAATAGTATAGTATAGGGGAGGGAAGGGGGATTATATGTGATGAAAATATGATTTTATTACTTACATAAAAAACATGAAAATTATTATATATAAAAGAAAATATGATATATTGAGTAATTAGACTGAATATTGATTTTACCAGCGTCATATGGCAATTATAATTTGTTGCATGCCATGTGACTGTGAGCTATCAAGCTCCCAACATGCAATTTTCAGGGTTTTGCACCGATTTAAATAATATTCTTGCCAAGGTCCCTTATAATATATTATTGACCAGAGGGAAGGGATCATAATATTTGTTGTCAGGTGTTATAATTAGCAAATCATTAATTGCAACAGTAAGCTATTTGTTTGAAAACTGCTGCATATAATGGTTATACATCTAACCAACCCATTATGTTACATTCTCTTAGGATTAGCAAAAACAGCATGTGAGATCAGGATAGATGTTCTGTCTTTTGTCCTACAGTTACAAATTGAGAATGACTGTTATGTTGCCCTGTTAATTGATAGGGCATTGAGTCACGCTGCAGTAGCGGTGTCAGCACTAAGTATCTAGCTGGTCAACACACTTGATTAGCGTTCTAGTTGGATTCCCTCTCTGTGTAGCGTGAGTACCGAGGGAAATATAAATAACCTTTTAATTAACTGACCCTCTCTAAGCTAACAGATTGCCTGCTATTGCTGACTATCCCTCATGATTACTATCCCTGAGCTGCAGTTCGGGACATTCGTCTGAGGCGCATTTCGCTGGAATCAACAGCTTTTTCTAAAGGCGGGATCATCTGTGTTATCAATCTATTTAAGCACCTTGCCATGATTGATGGACAAACCAGCCAATAAAAGGCATTTTATAAAGGTATGCTGTGCTACAAGTACATCAGATGAATGAATTGAAGATATTCATAGGCAATATGGTTTTACATAGGAATATCCATGTAATAAATTACATATAGATTAATTATTTATAGGTTGAAGAAAATGTACAAATAAAGGATATATTATTTCCTATAGTGTGAACATAATTCTTAATTTGTTAATGATCATTAGTATATTTCTAGAACCATACTCATACATTCAGTTTCACATAAATTAATTGTAGTTTTAAAAATAGATGTTATCTTGGTATGTATGAATTATACATATATTTACCATACATTAACTTACTACACATGATTTGGATTTTAATTGTGTTTTTTTTCAAAAATAACAATTATGAATAGCATAAAAATATATTTAATTGATTACTATAATATTTGTGTGGTAAAGTTTTATGTAATGGTGAAGGTAGAGGATATGTAGATAAATAGAACATGTAAGTTTCATCCCATTACATGAAGTGGGGAAAATAAGCATTTGATACACTGACAATTTTGCAAGTTTTCACACCTGCAAAGAATAGAGAGGCCTGTCAACTGTGACAGACAAATCCAAAAATCCAGAAAATCACATTGTATGATTTTTAAATAATTTGATCACCTACCAACCGGCAAGAATTTTAGCTCTCACTGACCTGTTAATTTTTCTTTCTTTTCAGATCTACTCTGCATGCATTACCTGTATTAATTGCATCTGTTTCAACCCGTTACCTGTATAAAAGACATACTTTTACCTGTCCACACACTCAATCAATTACACTCCAACCTGTCCACTATGGCCAAGACTGTATTAAATATATATTACAGTTCTGTTTTTCTTTTGTATCAAATTATTATGCAATAAAATGCAAATTAATTATTTAAAAATCATACAATGTGATTGAAATTCTGGAACTGCGATGCACATTGTGTGCCTCACTGCTGTCTACTGGAAAACTACTGTTAAGAAGGTCTACAAGCTTGTTACAATACCCCAGTATCCACGCATCCATTTCCAGAAGGAAAAGCATCTTGCTAAATTTACTCTTATACCATGGATCTAACAAAGTGAAAGCCCAGTTGTCAGCACTATTTCTAATACTAACAAAATGGACATCATTTTGCCGCATGCATCAGTTGATTCCATGATGTGGCCTGGCATTTGTATTTTAAAAAATTAAGAGATGAATGAGTGACAGGCATAAGCCTGCTCCAAGATCCCTGGCACTACAGACAAGACAAAACTTAGAGACCCACATTGAAGTCCTGATATTTAAAAACATTTCAGGCAGAAAGCAGCACAGCAGGATTGTGGCATCAATTCCCCCATCCCCCATTTCCTTATAGTGTGTTTGCATACCAGGGAAGTATGGTCCAGTCAACATACAGAATGTGGGCTGGTATTTTCATTTTAAAAAACGAGCTATGCATGAATGACAGGTGTAGGCCTCTAGATATCAGAACCCTGTCAATACAGACAAAAGACAATTTGGAGACTCATCTGCGAGTTATGAGATCAACCCCTTTCACCCCCGGCCACTAAAACACCCTTCTGACCAGGCCATTTTTTGCAATTCTGAGCAGTGTCACTTTGGCAGGTTATAACTCTGGAACACTTCAACGGATCCTGGTGATTCTGACAATGTGTTTTTGTGACATATTGTTCTTCATGAAAGTGGTAAATATAGACTGATATCGTTTGCATTTATTTGTGAAATTTTTGAAAATTTGGTGAACATTTTGAAAATTTTGCAATTTTTAAACTTTCAAATTTGATGCCCATAAATCCAAGAGATATAGCACAAAAAATAGTTACTAAATAACATTTCTCATTTGTCTACTACCAGTGCAATTTTCAAAGCAATTTTTTTTGTTAGGAAGTTAGAAGGGTTCAAAGGTCATCCGCAATTTCTTATTTTTCCAACAAAATTTACAAGATCTTTTTATTTAGGGACCACATCACGTTTAACCCCTTCACGACCTTGGACGGATCTATCCGTCCAGGATCGTGTCGGGTTAAGTCCCGCCCCCTGCCGCGGGCAGGCGGCTTGGATCGGCACACATATCAGCTGTTTTCAACAGCTGACATGTGTGCCTACTAGCCGCGGGTGGAATCGCTTCCACCTGCGGCCATTAACCCCTTAAATCTTGCTGCCAAAGTCTGGCAGCAAGATTTAAATGCGCGCGGCCATGTTTGTTACTCACCGCCGCCCCCACCGGAAGTCACGTGTGTTATCACGTGACTAACGGTAGTTGCCATCGTAGCACAGGGTCATGTGATGACGCCTGCTGCTACGATGTTTCACTTTCATTTTCCCTCGGCCGAGAGCAGAGGGAAAACCAAAGTGACTGAATCTGCTGATTACAGCGGTATAGCTGTGATCAGCAGATAGCGATCAGCAATCGGATTGCTGATCGCTATAGCCCCCTAGGGGGACTAGTAAAATAAAAAAAAAAAAGTAAAAAAAAAGTTTTAAAAAATAAAAAAAAAACAAAAAACCTAAAAGTTCAAATCACCCCCCTTTCCCCCCATTGAAAATTAAAAGATTAAAAAATAAATAAATATACACATATTTGGTATCGCCGCGTTCAGAAATGCCCGATCTATCAAAATATAAAATCAATTAATCTGATTGGTAAACGGCGTAGTCGCAAAAAAATTCCAAACGCCAAAATTACGTTTTTTGGTCGCCGCAAGTTTTACGCAAAATGCAATAACAGGCGATCAAAACGTAGCATCTGCGCAAAAATTGTACCATTATAAACGTCAGCTCGAGACGCAAAAAATAAGCCATCACTGAGCCATAGATCCTTAAAAATAAGAACGCTACGTGTTTCGGAAAATGGCGCAAAACGTGCGCCACTTTTATTGGACAAACTTGTGAATTTTTTTTAACCCCTTAGATACAAGTAAACCTATACATGTTTGGTGTCTACAAACTCGCACCGACCTGAGGCATCACATAGATACCTCAGTTTTACCATATAGTGAACACAGTGAATAAAATATCCCAAAAACTATTGTACGATCACACTTTTTTTGCAATTTTTCCGCACTTGGAATTTTTTTGCCGTTTTCCAGTACACTATATGGTAAAACTTATGGTTTCATTTAAAAGTACAACTCGTCCCGCAAAAAACAAGCCCTCATATGGCAAGATTGATGGAAAAATAAAAATGTTACGCCTCACGGAAGAAGAGGAGCAAAAAACAAAAACGCAAAAACGGAAAGTGCCCGGGGGCTGAAGGGGTTAAAGTGACTTTGAAAAGTCTAGGTGACAGAAAATATCCAAAAGTGACACCGTTCTAAAATCTGCACCCCTCACTGTGCTCAAAACCACATCCAAAAAGTTTATTAACCCTTTAGGGGCTTCACACGAACCAAAGCAATATGGAACAAAAAAAATAAAATTCCACTTGTGTACACAAAAATGTTACTTTAGCCATAAAACTTTACAATTCACAAGTGTATCAGGAAAAAATTGTACCATAAAATTTATTGGGCAATTTCTTCTGAATATGCAGATATCTCACATGTCGTGGATATCAATTGTTTGCGTGGACGGCTGGGTTCGGAAGGGAAGGAGCGCCATTTGAATTTTTGAAAGCAAAATTATTAAAAACTAACTGAAATCATTAGTGGATGACATGTTGCATTTGGAGAACCCCTGAGGTGCCTAAGCAGTGGTGCTCACCCACATGCGACCCCATTTTGGAAACCAGACCCCTCAAGGAATTTATCTAGGTGTTTGGTGAGCACCTTGAACCCCCAAGGGATTCACATAATTTGATAATGTTATGTAGCTTTTTTTTCCACAAGGGAATCAGGAAAAAATGCACCATAACATTTATTGTGCAATTTCTCCTGAGTACGCATATACCTCATATGTGGTGGTAATGAATTGTTTGGGTGCACGGCAGAGCTCCGAAGAGAAGGAGCATCATTTGCCTTTTCAAATGCATGCATACCAAGCAGTGAGGTGAATCGCTGATCGGCTGAAGCAAGATGCACACACAGATGAGGTGCAAAAATGATGAGGGATATGGACGAAAAAAATAATTTGTGCCCAAAATTGAGCACAGATGCAGATCCGGGATGTGTGTCCCAATCTGCTCTTAGCCACTGCAGGATGCACACACGGATGAGGTGCAAAAAGTGACGGTAATACGGAAAAAAAAGTTGTGCCCAAAATGGAGCACAGATGCCGATCCGTGATGTGCATCCTGATCAGCACTCGGCTGCTGCAGGACACACACACGGATCAGGTGCAAAAAGTGATGGGGATATGGAAAAAAGTTGTGTCCAAAATTCAGCACAGATGCAGATCCTTGATGTGTATCCTGATCAGTGCTCGACTGCTGCAGAATGCATGGACGGATAAGGTGCAAAAAGCAACGGAGATATGGAAAACAAGTTGTGCCCAAAATTGAGCACAGATGCAGATCCGAGATGTGCATCCCGATCAGTCCTCGGCCACTGCAGGACGCACGGATGGATAAGGTGCAAAAAGCAATGGGGATACGAAAAAAAGTCATGTCCAAATTGAGCACTGATGCAGATCCGTGTGTGCATCCTGATTAGCGCTCAGCCGCTGCAGGATGTGCACATGGTTGAGGTGCAAAAATCAAAGGAGATATCGAAAAAAAAAATTGTGCCCAAAATGGAGCACAGAAGCAGATCCATGATGTGCATCCCTATTAGCGCTCGGCCGCCGTAGCACACACACATGGATGAGGTGCAAAAAGTGACGGGGATACAGAAAAAAAAATTATACTCACAGAAGTATTAGCAGGAGGATCACTGAATAGAGGAACTTCAGGAGTTACAGGAGTTATAGCAGGCAGAAAGATGGATGACTTATTACAGGAGCAGGCAGTAAGAAAAACAGCTAAGTGAGGACCCCGGAATGACCCATGGATGGAGGCAGATGCAATTGGACCTCACATGCAGAAGACCTCGGACGACCCGGTGGCAGCAGGCAACAGGTAGGGGATGTCGAAGAGGGACAGCAGAAGCCAAGGTAGGGATTGCACCGACTGCAGGAGGAAAGAATAGAGGGGCAGCAGATCAGTGGGCAGGGGAACAGATCGGAGGGCAAGGAGGGCAGTTTGGCAGACACAGATTGGTGGGCAGACTGACGGAGGGCAGGGTGGCATATCTGGAGCTCTCAGGATCAGCATGGGAGCACGCAGGGAAATATTTACAGTGGCAGCAAGATCAGGACACAACGATCGGGGGGCACTGTGTTTCATGGTCTCCAACTATTGTTTGGGGCATGTTTTTTAGTGAAAACAGTGCAATCTCTGTGATTGGTCATTCAGATTTGAACATTCAATCACAACGATCGTGGATGGGTGCTGGTGATGCCATCCCCCTGGGACAAGCAAAGGTTCCCTGTTGGAAGAAACAGTAGAGGACATCATTTGAAAGTCATTGCTATGGCCATGGCAATCAAATGAATTTTAGGCAGTAAAGTTACGTCTCTGGTCGCTAAGTCACGTAAAAATAGGATGTAACTTTACTGCCCGCGGTCATGAGGGGGGTAAAACCTTTCAGGCATACAGCAGGACAGTGTTATCAATTGCCCTCCCCCTTATCTTCATAGTGTGTTTGCACACAAAGGAAGTATGGTCCATGCAACACACAGGATGCATGCTGTCATTTTCATTTTAAAAATCAAGAAACGCATGACCAACAGGCGTATGCCTCTTGCTCCCAGAGCTCTTACTCTACAGACAAGACACAACTTTTAGACCCATATTGGATTCCCTAAAATTGCCAACTTCACTCCTTTGTCTGGTCTTCCTTTTGCTCCCATGCTTGCAGAGCAGTTCATCCAGCATGTCTTCCTCCTGCATGGTCTACTCATCCAAATAGTTTTAGACAGAGGTGTTAAATTTACATCTAGATTCTGGAGAATAAATTGCAAGCTACTAAATGTCACCCTGGACTTCTTGTCAGCCTACCATTCTCTTTCAAATGGTCAAGTAGAGCGGGTAAATCAAATTTTGCCAAATTTCCTGTACCACTTTGTCTATGTACACCGCAGCGATTGGGTAAAACTCTTATCTTGGGCTGAGTTGTCCTACAACAATCATATGAGTAAATCCTACGCTATTTGTCCATTTCAAATTATATATGGTCAGCAGCCCAATATTCTATTCCCGGTGGCGACCAACTATGGCAACCCTAAAGCTTATGGTCTCATCAAAATTGTATATGAAATCTGAGCGGAGACCAGGCTTCTCTGGAGAGGTCCTTGGTAGAGTTGAGCACGGTTCGCGGTTTGAGGTTCTCCAGTTCGCGGCTCGAGTGATTTTGGGGGCTGTTCTAGATCGAACTAGAACTCGAGCTTTTTGCTAAAGCTCGATACTTCTAGATACGTTCGAGAACGGTTCTAGCAGCAAAAAGACCAGCTAATTACTAGCTGGCTTTCCGCTGTAATAGTGTAAGTCACTCTGTGACTCACACTATTATGAAATTTCAGCGTATAGTGTGCGGGAACAGCGCATTCAGATCACTGCTGTATGTATAATGCCGATCGCCATTTTTTTTCTTTTCCTTGTCTTCCTTCCCTAAGCGAGCGCATGTAGTGGGGCGGGCCAGCATGTCAGCCAATCCCAGACACACACACAGCTAAGTGAACTTTTAGCCAGAGAAGCAACGGCATGTGTGATAGGATGTCAATGTCACATGTCCCTGCATTATAAAAATGGACATTTTCCTCCAGCACGCAATAATCTGCCTTCTGCGTCCTTGGTGTCAGTCATCACTGGCGCAGCTCCTATCTCCGATACTGCTGTGTACGCTCCATACACAGCGCTGTACAGAATAGGGATAGAAGTTTCTATCAGTCCTTTTAAGGGCTAATACCGGCAGGGTCAGAGCCATAGGTGACAGGTCCGTGAAAACAGAGTTTAACAGCTACACAAGATGACAGCGTCTGTATAGCTAAGCTCAGGGATTTCCTTGCTGCATTTCCCCATTAGGAGGGATAGAAAGGCAGGCTTCCTTTCCTCTATCCAGAGACACACAACCCTGGCACTGTACCCTCCTGCCCTTTGCACACTCAAACTCATTGTTACTAAGCCATTATACTAGCAAACACTGAGTGAACTTAGTGGCATCCTAAAAGTGGCTGTTGGACGTCTGTATTGTCCCACTAGTGCAAAGATATTTGCAGCACGTCTGCCTGCATTGCACACTCAAACTCATTGTTACTAAGCCATTATACTAGCAAACACTGAGTGAACTTAGTGGCATCATAAAAGTGGCTGATGGACTTCTGTATTGTCCCACTAGTGCAAAGATATTTGCAGCACGTCTGCCTGCATTGCACACTCAAACTCATTGTTACTAAGCCATTATACTAGCAAACACTGAGTGAACTTAGTGGCATCATAAAAGTGGCTGTTGGACGTCTGTATTGTCCCACTAGTGCAAAGATATTTGCAGCATGTCTGCCTGCATTGCACACTCAAACTCATTGTTACTAAGCCATTATACTAGCAAACACTGAGTGAACTTAGTGGCATCCTAAACATGGCTGTTGGACTTCTGTATTGTCCCACTAGTGCAAAGATATTTGCAGCACGTCTGCCTGCATTGCACACTCAAACTCATTGTTACTAAGCCATTATACTAGCAAACACTGAGTGAACTTAGTGGCATCCTAAAAGTTGCTGTTGGACTTCTGTATTGTCCCACTAGTGCAACGATATTTGCAGCATGTCTGCCTGCATTGCACACTCAAACTCATTGTTACTAAGCCATTATACTAGCAAACACTGAGTGAACTTAGTGGCATCCTAAACGTGGCTGTTGGACTTCTGTATTGTCCCACTAGTGCAAAGATATTTGCAGCACGTCTGCATTGAACATCCAAGCTCATTGTTACAAAGCTATTATACTAGCAATTTATGCTGCCAGTTTAAGGGCCGTAGTTGCTTTGTCAGGGGTAATTATTGTTGTTTATTCTGCTGTTAATAAAGCTAGACCACCGCTGCAATCTACACCACCTCTCAATTTTTACTACCACATTTTAAGTGCACAATCTTGTTGCAATCAGCATGAGTGGCAAAATGGCAGATGCTGGTGGAAAGGGGAAGAGGCGTGTTGGAAAAGGAAAAAAAGGGTTTGTCCGTGGGGAAGGTGGCAAAGCTCCATTAATAGACCATAGACCATCTACCAGCAGAAGTAAGATGTCTACTACTTACCGTGGACAATCTGAAGTGCTCCCTTTTTTACGGACACGAACAACTGGAACAAAGGTAGATGATGGCCAAAAAAGGAAAATGCTTGAATGGATGTCAAGTGGTCCAACAAGTGCCCTCTCAGCCACCTCAACTACCACATCCAAAAAACACCAGTCCTCTGAGTTGTCATCCCAATCAAACTTGCTTTCTCCCAGCTCTGAAGTCTACATCCGCCCTGCACAGTATGGTGGAACTGAGATGGCTGAGTCTGCAGAGCTGTTCAGTCACACTATAGCCTGGGAATCAGAGGTCTGCTCCCAAGCTACAGTGAGTACAGACCAGGAAATGGTCTGCAGTGATGCCCAGAACCTTTGTGACTCTGATTCAGGCCGTGAGGACCAAGTTTCTGAGCATAATGTTGACCCTTTGTCACAAACTGTAACACCTGTGGTTATAGACAATGAGGAACATACTGATGACGATGAGACGCAGATACCAGATTGGGATGACAACCTAAATATTTGGTCAGGGCAAGAAGAGGCTCGGTCGTAGGGTGAGGGGAGTGCAAACACAACAATTGATGAGGAAGTTCTAGATCCCACCTACTGTCAACCCACAGTCAGGCACTCGAGGAGGTCAACAGAGGCGGTGGAGGAGGATGCAACCGACGACGAAGTTACCTTGCGCCTTCCTGGACAGAGTCGGAGTACTGGCAGCACGTCTAAAACTGCATCATCATCCACCACTCTGCCTCTGAGCACTAGTCGGGGGGGCTAAGCAGGTCGCATGCCCTCTAAGCCTTGCCTAGCCTGGTCCTTTTTTGACATAGAAAAAGATCGCCCAAATTATGTAATCTGTAAAATTTGTCGTGATTCTGTTAGTAGAGGGCAAAACCTCAGCAGTTTTACAACTTCTTCCATGAATCGTCACATGAATAAATATCATATGTCCCAGTGGGAAGCTCACCGTGCTGCAATGCGGCCTAGCGGAGCGAACCATCCATGGCCTGCCCCTTCCAGTGCATCCGCGCGCTCTTCATCTTCTAGAACTGTGGGGACAGCTGTCACACCTGGTTTTCCAAGCACAACTTCCACCACTGTACCTGCAACAGGCAGTTTGCTTGGTAGGTCGTCAGTTGGTTTGGAAGGGGAAACAAGTGCGTGTGTACAGCTCTCTCAGACATCGATAGCACCAACGTTGGATGAAGGCAACATGATGTCTATGCCTGCACTTTCCTCACAAACCTGCATTTTTCCAGGGACACCCTACTCAACACCGTCTACACACAGCAGCCAGATCTCTGTCCCTCAGATGTGGACAAATAAAAGGCCATTTCCTGCGACCCATGACAAAGTTAAGAGGTTGACTTTATCCCTCTGTAAGCTCTTGGCTACCAAAATGCTGCCTTTCTGCCTGGTGGACACACAGGATTTTAGAGACCTTATGTCTGTCGCTGTGCCCCAGTACCAGATGCCCATTCGCCACTACTTCTCTAAGAAAGGTGTGCCCGCGCTACACCAGCATGTCGCACACAACATCACCGCTTCCTTGAGAAACTCTGTGTGTGAACGGGTGCATTTCACCACCGATACTTGGACCAGTAAGCATGGACAGGGACGTTACATGTCGCTGACTGGGCACTGGGTAACTATGGTGATAGATGGTGAAGGGTCTGCTGCAAAAGTCTTGCCGTCCCCACGACTTGTGTGTCAATCCTCTGTCTGTCCAAGCTCCGCCACTGCTTCTGCCTCCTCCACCTCATCCGTGTCCTTCACCTCCGCCCCAAGACTGCCTGGTCAGGCCACCAGCGTTCTCACTGTGCAGAAGGAATCACATACCCCTCATTACTATGCTGGCAGCAGAGCGCAACGGCATCAGGCGGTCTTTAGCTTGACATGTCTTGGGAATAAGAGTCACACAGCTGAGTAGTTGTGGTCGGCTCTGCGGTCCGAGTTTAATAAATGGTTATCTCCACTCAACCTGCAGCCTGGTAAGGCCGTGTGCGACAATGCTGCAAACCTGGGTGCCGTCCTTCGCCTGGGCAAGGTGACACACGTGCCTTGTATGGCTCACGTGTTGAACCTTGTTTTCCAGCAATTTTTAACACACTATCCCGGCCTAGATGGCCTTCTGACCAGGGCACGAAAACTGTCTGCTCACTTCCGACGTTCAACCGCAGCAGCTGAGCGACTTGCATCGCTCCAGAAGTCTTTCGGCCTGCCGGTTCATCGCCTGAAATGCGATGTGGCGACACGCTGGAATTCGACTCTCCACATGTTACAGCGACTGTGGCAGCACCGCCGAGCCCTGGTGCAATACGTCATGACGTATAGCCTGGGCCAACGAGATGCAGAGGTGGGGCAGATCACCCTGATGGAGTGGTCTCAGATCAAGGACCTATGCACCCTTCTGCACAGTTTCGACATGGCGATGAATATGTTTAGCGCTGACAATGCCATTATCAGCATGACAATTCCAGTCATTTACATGCTGGAGCACACGCTAAACACTATTCGGAGTCAGGGGGTGGGACAACAGGAAGGGGAGGAACTACAGGAAGATTCATATGCGCAAGACACAACAACATCACCTAGGTCCAGACGTTCATCATCACCAACGCGGCAGGCATGGGACCATGGGGGACAGGGATCAACAAAGGCGCATGGTAGCAGGCGAAATGTTGAGGAAGGTGCAGGAGAATATGAAGAAATGGAGGACGAACTATCCATGGACATGGAAGACTCAGCGGATGAGGGAGACCTTGGTCAAATTTCAGTTGAAAGAGGTTGGGGGGAGATGTCAGAGGAAGAAAGAACGGTTAGCACCTCTATGCCACAAACACAGCGTGGACTTGGTCTGCATGGCTGTGCAAGACACATGAGTGCTTTCTTGCTGCACTACCTCCAACATGACCCTCGTATTGTCAAAATTAGAAGTGATGATGACTACTGGCTTGCCACACTATTAGATCCCCGGTACAAGTCCAAATTTTGTGACATCATTCCAGCTATAGAAAGGGACGCACGTATGCAGGAGTATCAGCAGAAGCTGTTACTCGATCTTAGCTCGGCTTTTCCACCAAACAACCGTGCAGGTGCTGGGAGTGAATCTCCCAGTTGTAACTTGACAAACATGGGACGGTCTTGTCATCTTCAACAGTCTACCCGTACCAGTAGGACTGTATCTGGTGCTGGTAACAGCAATTTTATTGAATCTTTTCATAATTTTTTTAGACCCTCCTTTGCAAGGCCAACAGAGACAACAAGTCTGACACATAGTCAACGGCTGGAGAGGATGATACAGGAGTATCTCCAAATGAACATCGATGCCATGACTTTACAAATGGAGCCTTGCTCATTTTGGGCTTCAAATCTTGAAAAATGGCTAGAGGTCTCCACTTACGCCTTGGAGATTTTGTCGTGTCCAGCTGCCAGCGTTGTCTCTGAACGTGTCTTCAGTGCTGCTGGGTGTGTGCTGACAGATAAGCGCACGCGTCTGTCCAGTGACAATGTGGACAGACTAACGTTCATCAAAATGAACTAGTCATGGATCCACAAGGAGTTTACTACCCCTGTTTCATCCTGGGGAGAGTAAATGCTTGTGGATTTGGAACGTGCTTGATGCAAATCAAAACATCCTGTTTGCAACTAGGGCACAAGTGCTGCCACTGATGGGGTGTCTGTGTGGCCCAATTTTTGGAAAAAAAAGGAGACTCCACTTGGAGTAACCCTTGCTTACAGTGTTTTTAAAAAGGAGCCAAGATGAACAGAGCTGGGAAAAGGAATGACTTAGCTACCTACCCCGGTGTCATGCTGGGGACGGTTAATTATGGTATATTTTTGAATGTGCTTGATGCAAATCAAAACATCCTGTTTGCAACTAGGGCACAAGTGCTGCCACTGATGGGGTGTCTGTGGGGCCCAATTTTTGGAAAAAAGGGAGACTCCGCTTGGAGTAACCCTTGCTTGCTGTGTTTTTTAAAAGGAGCCAAGATGAACAAGTCATGGTTCAGCAAAGACTTTGCTACCTACCCCGGTGTCATCCTGGGGACGGTTAAAAATGGCGTATTTTTGAATGTGCTTGATGCAAATCTAGCTGTGAAATGTACAATTGGGTTACAACTGCTGCCACTGAAGAGGTGGGTGTGTGTGTGGCCCAATTTTTGGAAAAAAGGGAGACTCCGCTTGGAGTAACCCTTGCTTAAATTGTTTTTAAAAATGATCCAAGATGCACAGCACTGGGATCAGGAAAGACTTAGCTATCTACCCCGGTGTCATGCTGGGGACGGTTAATTATGGCGTATTTTTGAATGTGCTTGATGCAAATCAAAACATCCTGTTTGCAACTAGGGCACAAGTGCTGCTTCTGATGGGGTGTCTGTGGGGCCCAATTTTTGGAAAAAAGGGAGACTCCGCTTGGAGTAACCCTTGCTTGCTGTGTTTTTTAAAAGGAGCCAAGATGAACAAGTCATGGTTCAGCAAAGACTTTGCTACCTACCCCGGTGTCATCCTGGGGACGGTTAAAAATGGCGTATTTTTGAATGTGCTTGATGCAAATCTAGCTGTGAAGTGTACAACTGGGGCTCAAGTGCTGCCACTGAAGGGGTGGGTGTGTGTGTGGCCCAATTTTTGGAAAAAAGGGAGACTCCGCTTGGAGTCACCTTGCGGTGTTTTACAAGATTTTAGAAGGGCGTGCCATGCCTATATCTGTGTCTCCTCCTCTTTTTCCTTGTCCAGCTCTTTTGTTTTCGCATAAGTATATGTCCTTGTCACTTTCCCATGTGTTTGTGTTGTGTTGTGAGTTGTTTGTCACCTTTTGGACACCTTTAAGGTTGTTTTCTAGGTGTTTTTATGTGTTTGTGAATGCCTGCCATTGTTTCCTATGCGGTTCGAGTTCGGTTCGTCGAACGTTCGACGAACCAAACTCGAACGGGACCTCCGTTCGGCGAACCGAACTCGAGCCGAACCACGACCGGTTCGCTCATCTCTAGTCCTTGGTATGTATGAACAGGCATGCAGATAAGAGACACCTGGATCCTCTTTCATTTTGCAAAGAAGACAAGATATGACTCTCAGATATGTTTATGCCTTCCTGCAAATTGGGTCTCCTCTTTATTGGTCCCTTCGAGGGTCTCCAGCAGATTAATGATGTGTCCTACAATCTGAAGCTTCTGGCCTCCTTACGTATTCCAAATTCCTTCAATGTATCTTTGCTGAAACCTGTCGTTATGAGCCGCTACTTTGAGAATAATGGTACCCTGCCTTCATCAGTCTACTTAGATGAAGTCTTTGAGGTAAAAAACATCCTGGCCATAAAAAAGTTTAAAAGTAAAATTCTTTCCCTAGTGGATTAGAGTGGTTTTGGCCCTGAGGAGAGGTTAGGGAGCCAAAGGAGAATAATAAGGGTAAGTTCACACACTGCTTTTTTTGTGGCATTTTTGCGTGTTTTTCGGGCGCGTTTTTGCTCAGAAAACTGCATGACTTTTCTTCCCCAGCAAAGTCTATGAGTTTTCATTTTTGCTGTCTGCACACAGCGTTGTTTTTTAGCTGCATTTTTGTGGTGGTCACAAAAATGCAGCATGTCAATTATTTTTGTGTTTTTCACTGCGTTTTCCACCCATTGAGTTCAATGAGATGTTCAAAAATGCAATGAGAAATGCAAATTGTAAATATAGCTGCATTTTAGTGCGTTTCTATGACTAAATCGCAGCTATAAACGCAAGGGTTGGGAAGCACAGTGACATGTACAGGAAGAGGATTCCTTCTGTTGGTAAACACAGAAGTGTGAATCCTCCTGGTACCGCCACCACTGCTTCCACCCCCCGTGTGGTGCCATGTCTGCTCCTGTGCGGTGCCATGTCTGGACGGGAGGTGGAAGCAGCTGCGAAATCAAAAGTGAACAGTAGAAAAAAAAAGTCATACTCACCTGTCTGCAGATTCCTGACATGTCCGCTCCCAGCTCCTCTCCTGGTACCGCCACTCCTGCTCCGGCTGTCTGCAGACTCCCGGGCACGTCCAATGGCTGCAGGACCTGGCAGTGATCAGCTGATGCGGTCATCTGATGCATCAGATGATTGTAAGTCTCGAGGTGACGCCGGATTTTTACCGCCCGGCCGGCTTAAACTATCAGCTAATGCCGTCAGGAGACTTGATCAGCTGATTACCGGCGGCTCCTGCAGCGATCGAACGGGAGTCTGCACAGGGGGGTGTATTTTTTTTTGCACTGATGCATTAGCTGATTGTATAAACGGCATTTATACTATCAGCTGATGTGTGATGGGATTCACATCCTTGAACCTGACACATCATCTGATCGCTTTGCCTTCTAGCAAACCGATCAGATGATATTGGATCCAGATTGGACGGCGCGGGACCCTTGACCCAGGATGGGGGGGGTTCTTTATTTCAATAAAGATGGAGTCACTAATTGTGTTGTGTTTTATTTCTAATAAAAATATTTTTCTGTGTGTTGTGTTTTTTTATCTTTACTAGAAATTTATGGTGGCGGTGTCTAATATTGCATGACACCATGAATTTCAGGCTTAGGGCCAGCTGATAATATACAGCTAGCCCTAAACCCATTATTACCCAGCGAGCCACCCAGCATCAGGGCAGCTGGAAGAGTTGGATACAGCGCCAGAAGATAGTGCTTCTATGAAAGCACCATTTTCTGGGGTGGCTGCGGACTGCAATTCACAGCGGGGGTGCCCAGAAAGCTTGGGTGCCCTGTACTGTGGATTCCAATCCCCAGCTGCCTAGTTGTACCTGGCTGGACCCAAAAATTGGGCGAAGCCCACATCATTTTTTTTTCTTTTATTATTTCATGAAATTCATGAAATAATTAAAAAAAAAAGGTATTTCCTATATTTTTGGTTCCCAGCTGGGTACAAACAGGCAGCTGGGGGTTTGGGGCAGCCCGTACCTGCCTGCTTTACCTGGCTAGCATACAAAAATATGGCAAAGCCCACGTCATTTTTTGGGGGGCAAAAAACTCCTGCATACAGTCCAGGATGAAAGATGCTGAGCCTTGTAGTTCTGCATCTGCTGTCTGCTCTCCTGCATACACTAATGGATGGAGTATGCTGAGCCTTGTAGTTCTGCTCCCCCTGCCTCTCCCTCCAGCATACAATCCTGGATGGAGCATGCTGAGCCTTGTAGTTCTGCAGCTGTCTGCTATCCTGCATGCACTAGTGGAGAATGAAGAACATATTGAAGAAAAAAATGACATCTGACCTTTTTTTTTTCTTTTTTTTCAACAATCTTTAATGGCATTGTTCACTGATAAAAAACACATAAAATCGCAGTGCGCAAAAACACAGCAAAAAACGGACCAAAACGCAGCGTCAAAAAAACGCAGTGTGTGAACTTACCCTTATGCACTTTTCCTCTTGAAAAGATTCCTTTTGGTCTTGGAAAAGAGGGGACATAAAGAGGGATACTGTAATGCATGTTGTCAGAGCCCCCACACATTTTCACCTCCACCTCCCAGCAGGGACGCTAGTGCACTTACCCTCCTGGCCGCTCAGTGGTGGCGTCTGCTCTTGTATCTGTAGTCAGCACAGATTCTCAAAGAGTGCGCTTAGGGTGCACGCTTCTCTGCTCTTAAAGAGACAGCATGCTTTAACTCAGAAGTGCCTCTCGGACTATGGCTGAGATTCTCTTGGTAGTTAAGGCATCCTCCCCCTATGGAAAGTGCATGATCAATGTGGTCTTACTGCTAGAGACATGTCTGCTATTTGTCAGGTTCTGTTTCCCATTACCTGTATCCTGTGTCATTTATCTGTGCCTGCTAACTTTTACCTGTTTTCTAGTACCTACTGTACCTGCCAGTACCTGCTGTACCCTCTGTACCTGCCTGAACCAGCTGTCCTGCTCAAACCAGCCATCCAGTCTGCAACATCCATTTTATCTACACCCGTCCCTGCATACTCAATCTCTGGGGTCAGCTCCACAGTGCCGAGATATCCCCTGGAGCACCTGGTGGCTACCATCTATTTCAAGCCTATAATCATCATCATCATCAGAGGCTCTAGTGTCTAGTAGATGCTTAGTTATGCCCCTCCAAGATGTGCCGGTGCTGTGGCAAAGTGGGTCCACACTCACCAGTGTAACACATGCCACTTTACATTAGTTCCTGAAAAGCAGTTGAAGGGTTACTTAGAACCTAATGCAATTTTGAATATGTTGTGAGATGCTACTTTTAATATCACTTTGAGGCATTTTCTAGGATATGTCCCCCAAAGTCACTTCAAAACTGAATAGGTCTCTAAAAATATGTTGTATTTTTCCTTGAAAAAGTGAGAAATGACTGCAACATTTTTAAACCTTCTAATATCCTAACAAAATAATAGAACATTTTACAAATGCTGCTTATGTAAAGCAGAAATGAGATAAATGTTTTTTATTAACTTTTTTTGTCTGGTGTGACTATCTGGTTAAAGGAATAATCAGAGTTTGAAAATGGCAACATTTAAAAAAAATGTACGAAAATTCCTCATATTTTCATATATCAATGCAAAGGATATCAAACTAAATGTACCATTAACATAAAGTATAATCTGTTATGGAAAAAATATGTCCAAATCATTGCGATATGTTAAAGCATTACAGAACTATTGCCACATAAAGTGACATGTCTGATTTGAAATATTTGGCCTGATCACAAAGAGATTTAAAAAATAACCCAAAAGAAATTTCCATAAAAATGCATGTAAGGTGCTTTTAAGAGATGATTAAAATAAACAAATTTCAATGTATTTTGCAAAATAACATATTTGACTAACCTACATAAAAAATAGCAAGTTGGTTAATTTGTCAATTAAGAAAAATAGTTTATTATGGAAAGTTGTCGATAACTGGTCTTAAAGCTGAAAGTTAAAGCAATTAGAATAGTGCACTGTCAGCTATCAATATTAATGCCAATGAATGATTTCTTAGCTGAATATATTAATACATTTACAACAATTACAGATATAGATACCCTTATTTTAAGTCAGGTTTGACTTTTATGTCAGATGTTATAAAAATATGCATGCTGATGATGAAAGTTAACAGGCATTGCTCGTACAGTCAGGCATTTGATGTAGGAAAAAATACAGCAGCACACAATTGTCAAATTAGCGAAGGCATGTTTACACCATATCTAATTATTATAGAAAATTATTATTTTACAAAACACAAGTACTTGGGAAGATCTGCCAATACTGTGTGACCAATGACAATAAAATCCTGTTTGATATTTCTTTTTGTAGAAATGTACCAGCTGGAACATTGGATACACTTGAAAAATGTTCAAGTTTAAACTTCCTGCCAGCTGGCTAAATGATTCAAACAAAACTTATTGCTTGGATGGAATTCAAATGATCACCGGTCCATCTGGTGCACAAATATAATGTACAGAATGAAAATATCTCCAATACTTCACGTCTTTACATGTCATATCACATGGTCATTAGAATAAATAAGTATCAAATAAAAAAAGTTACATGTAATATAATAATATTTCAAAGTTTTGCATTGTTAAATTGTTCTCTATATATTTATACATTTTGCATTACACTGAAAGAAAAAAAATGTAGGAAATAGTACTTCACTTACTATCTTTTTACATATTTTACCACTGAAATATGTATCATTTTTATACTTCAATGCGTATGTACCCTTTTCAAAAGTAATTACATTTTGATAATATCCAATATTATTATAGATATTACTCCTAAACTATGAGGTTTTATTCGATTCAGCAGTTGTAGATCCAATATATATATATATATATATATATATATATATATATATATATAATACACTCTAGGCCAGGACGTTTGGCTATGACTAGGTCTAAGATAGCCCTGTATAAAGCATGAAGAGGCAGCATGAAGGTGAGCAGTGAGGTGAATATGTAACACTCATACTGTCCTTCCCCTCTGCTCCAGCGGGGACGACAGCACTCTCACCTACCCAGCCGCTCAGCTGTGACTGCCGCATCACCAGATCCTGCCATTGACTCCCGGGGCCTGCGCACGGCATACAGGACTCCTTTCGTAAAGGGTCAGTATGCCCTAATCCGGTAATACCTCTGAACCTATGACTGAGAGGTATTAGGTATTTAAAGCACCTTCCCTTTAAGAGAAGTGCCAGGGCTACATGTTCCTGCATGGTCCTTATGTGCTATTGTCAAAAATGTGCATTCCTCTGAATGCAGATTTTTGCTAAATTCAAGCAGAATTCAGTTTCACTTAAATTCATCCATTTCTTATTAAAGAGAAACTGTCATCACCATTTTGTTTAACGTACATGTATTGCCATTACAGCAGTGTCATACTAATTCAATAGATGCCTTTAGGGCAGAAATCTGCATCATGATTGGTGTTTATTCTGAATTTGCAGTTTGAGTTTCATGAGTAGAGATGAGCCACCCCTCTAGAGTTCGAGTTCGGTTCGGTTCGACGAACAGTTCGACGAACCACTCGAACCCCATTGAAAACAATGGGAGGCAAACACAAACACATAAAAACACATTATACATGTACACATACAGTTAATAAACATTGCCATAACACTTACAGGTCCCCGCGACGCGTCCTGCACTCTGTCTCCCGCCGCTTTTCCTTCTGATAATCGCTGCATCCTCCCGGTAACCAGCACTAATGATAGGACCTATCGTGATGTCAAAATAGAATGTGACCAGTCACGTACCTAATATCTCATTGGCTACAGACTGGTCACATGACTAGACGTCATGCTAGGTCCTGTCAATGCATCTCTCCAGTACGCGGTGCTCGTTTGTGCATCTCCGTGTACCGGTGGGATGCTCTGGTACATGGTCGACTCCCTGTTAATGCATGTGGGTGCTCTTTATAGAGTTAGCCACATGCAAGGACTGGCTGCCACAGCCAATGAACAACGAAGATCACCGTTTCTATAGCAAGCCGCCTGTCAGCGGTGACGTCACCACTTACAGCCCGCAGCCTCTGCTCACTCACTAAGTGATTAGACTGCACGGGAAGCAGCAGCATCTTCCTCCCATGCAGTGCTGTCTGATGTAGCAGAGCTGCATGGGTTGAAGGAGAAAGAAGACCAGGATCGTGGAGGGCTGACAGGGAGTAGTAAACATGTTCTGGGGCTGCTGTGGACTGCAATTCACAGCAGAGGGGCCCAGAAAGCTCGGGCCAACCTGTTCTGCGGATTCCAATCCCCAGCTGCCTAGTTGTACCTGGCTGGACACAAAAATGGGGCGACGCTCATGTCGATTTTCTTTTTAATTATTTCATGAAATTCTTGAAATATTTAAAAAAAGGGATTCCCTATTTTTTTAATTACCAGCCGGGTACAACCAGGCAGCTGAGGGTTGGGGGCAGCAGTACTTGCCTGCTGTACCTGGCTAGCATATAAAAATATGGCAAAGCCCACATCATTTTTTTGGTGGGCAAAAAACTCCTGCATACAGTCCTGGATGGAGCATGCTGAGCCTTGTAGTTCTGCAGCTGCTGTCTGCTCTCCTGCATAAACTAGTGAATGGAGCATGCTGAGACTTGTAGTTCTGCAGCTGCTGTCTGCTCTCCTCCATACAGACAGACAGCAGCTGCAGAACTACAAGGCTCAGCATACTCCATCCAAGACTGTATGCAAAAACATTACATGGGCTTCGCCATGTTTTTGTATGCTAGCCAGGTACCGCAGGCAGCTACGGGCTGCCCTCAACGCCCAGCTGCCTATTTGTACCCGGCTGGGAACCAAAAATATAGGGAAGCCCCTTTTTTTTAAATTATTTCATGACTTTCATGAAATAATTAAAAAAAAAAATGATGTGGGCTTCGCCCAATTTTTGTGTCCAGCCAGGTACAACTAGGCAGCTAGGGATTGGAATCCACAGTACAGGGCACCCAAGCTTTCTGGGCACCCCCGCTGTGAATTGCAGTCCGCAGCCACCCCAGAAAATGGTGCTTTCATAGAAGCACTATCTTCTGGTGCTGTATCCAACTCTTCCAGCTGCCCTGATGCTGGGTGGCTCGCTGGGTAATAATGGGGTTAGGGCTAGCTGTATATTATCAGCTGGCCCTAAGCCTGAAATTCATGGTGTCATGCCAATATTAGACACCGCCACCATAAATTTCTAGTAAAGATAAAAAACAGGGCGCCCAAGCTTTCTGGGCACTAGAGTTGAGCGCGGTTCGCGGTTTGAGGTTCTCCAGTTCGCGGCTCGAGTGATTTTGGGGGCTGTTCTAGATCGAACTAGAACTCGAACTTTTTGCTAAAGCTCGATAGTTCTAGATACGTTCGAGAATGGTTCTAGCAGCAAAAAGACAAGCTAATTACTAGCTGGCTTTCCGCTGTAATAGTGTAAGTCACTCTGTGACTCACACTATTATGAATTTTCAGCGTATAGTGTGCGGGAACAGCGCATTCAGATCACTGCTGTTTGGATAATGGCCATTTTTTTTTTTTTCCTTGTCTTCCTTCCCTAAGTGCGCGCGTGTAGTGGGGCGGGCCAGCATGTCAGCCAATCCCAGACACACACACAGCTAAGTGGACTTTTAGCCAGAGAAGCAACGGCATGTGTGATAGGATGTCCATGTCACATGTCCATGCATTATAAAAACGGACATTTTCCTCCAGCAAGCCATTATCTGCCTTCTGCGTCTTGGTGTCAGTCACCGCTGGCGTAGTTCCTGTCTCCGATACTGCTGTGTACACTCTATACACAGCGCTATACATAATAGGGATAGAAGTTTCTATTAGTCCTTGTAAGGGCTAATACCGGCAGGGTCAGAGCCATAGGTGACAGTCAGGTCCGTGAAAACAGATTTTAACAGCTACACAAGATGATAGCGTCTGTGTAGCTAAGGTCAGGGATTTCCTCGCTGCATTTCCCCATTAAGAGGGATAGAAAGGGAGGCTTCCTTTCCTCTACCCAGACCCACAACCCTGCCACTGTACCCTCCTGCCCATTGCACACTCAAACTCATTGTTACTAAGCCATTATACTAGCAAACACTGAAGAAACTTAGTGGCATCCTAAAAGTGGCTGTTGGACTTCCATTAGTGTCTTACTGGTGCAAACCTAAGTGCAGCACTTCTGCATTGCATACTCAAACTCATTGTTACTAAGCTATTATACTAGCAAAGTATGCTGCCAGTTTAAGGGCCGTAGTTGCATTGTCAGGGATAGTTATTGTTGTTTATTCTGCTGTTAATAAAGATAGACCACCGCTGCAATCTACACCACCTCTCAATTTTTACTACCACATTTAAAGTGCACAATCTTGTCGCAATCAAAATGAGTGGCAAAATGACAGATGCTGGTGGAAAGGGGAAGAGGCGTGTTGGAAAAGGAAAAAAAGGTTTGTCCGTGGGGAAGGTGGCAAAGCTCCATTAACATCTGCAGAAGATAGACCATCTTCCAGCAAAAGTAAGATGTCTACTACTTACCGTGGACAATCTGATGTGCTCCCTTTTTTACGGACACGAACAACTGGAACAAAGGTAGATGATGGCCAAAAAAAAAATGCTTGAATGGATCTCAAGTGGTCCAACAAGTGCCCTCTCCTCCACCTCAACTACCGCATCCAAAAAACACCAGTCCTCTGAGTTGTCATCCCAATCACACTTGCTTTCTCCCAGCTCTGAAGTCTCCATCCGCCCTGCACAGTATGGTGGAACTGAGATGGCTGGGTCTGCAGAGCTGTTCAGTCACACTATAGCCTGCGAATCAGAGGTCTGCTCCCAAGCTACAGTGAGTACAGACCAGGAAATGGTCTGCAGTGATGCCCAGAACCTTTGTGACTCAGATTCAGGCCGTGATGACCAAATTTCTGAGCATAATGTTGACCCTTATTCACAAACTGAAACACCTGTTGTAATAGACAATGAGGAACATACTGATGACGATGAGACGTAGATACCAGATTGGAATAACAATGTAATATTCGGTCAGGGCTAGAAGAGGCTCGGTCTGAGGGTGATGGGAGTGCAAACACAACAATTGATGAGGAATTTCTAGATCCCAACTACTGTCAACCCACAGTCAGGCCCTCGAGGAGGTCAACAGAGATGGTGGAGGAGGATGCAACTGACGACGAAGTTACCTTGCGCCTTCCTGGACAGAGTCGGAGTACTGGTAGCACGTCTACAACTGCGTCCTCAGCCACCACTGTGCCTCTGAGCACTAGTCGGGGTGGATCAGCAGGTCGCATGCCCTCTAAGCCTTGCCTAGCCTGGTCCTTTTTTGACATAGCAAAAGATAGCCCAAATTATGTGATCTGTAAAATTTGTCGTGATTCTGTTAGTAGAGGGCAAAACCTCAGCAATTTGACAACTTCTTCCATGAATCGTCACATGAATAAATATCATATGTCCCAGTGGGAAGCTCACCGTGCTGCAATGCGGCCTAGCGGAGCGAACCATCCACCGCCTGCCCCTTCCAGTGCATCCGCGCGCTCTTCATCTTCTAGGACTGTGGGGACAACTGTCACACCTGGTTTTCCACGTACAACTTCCACCACTGTAACCGCAACAGGCAGTTTGCTTGGTAGGTCGTCAGTTGGTTTGGAAACAAGTGCGTGTGTACAGCTCTCTCAGACATTGATAGCACCAACGTTGGATGAAGGCAACATCATGTCTACGCCTGCACTTTCCTCACAAAGCTGCGTTTTTCCAGGGACACCATACTCAACACCGTCTACACACAGCAGCCAGATCTCTGTCCCTCAGATGTGGACAAATAAAAGGCCATTTCCTGTGACCCATGACAAAGCTAAGAGGTTGACTTTATCCCTCTGTAAGCTCTTGGCTACCGAAATACTGCCTTTCTGCCGGGTGGACACACAGGATTTTAGAGACCTTATGTCTGTCGCTGTGCCCCAGTACCAGATACCCAGTCACCACTACTTCTCTAAGAAAGGTGTGCCCGCGCTACACCAGCATGTCGCACACAACATCACCGCTTCCTTGAGAAACTCTGTGTGTGAACAGGTGCATTTCACCACTGATACTTGGACCAGTAAGCATGGACAGGGACGTTACATGTCGCTGACTGGGCACTGGGTAACTATGGTGATAGATGGTGAAGGGTCTGCTGCACAAGTCTTGCCGTCCCCACGACTTGTGTGTCAATCCTCTGTCTGTCCAAGTTCCACCACTGCTTCTGCCTCCACCTCATCTGGGTCCTCCACCTCCGCCCCAAGCCTGCCTGGTCAGGCCACCAGCGTTCTCACTGCGCAGAAGGAATCACGCACCCCTCATTACTATGCTGGCAGCAGAGCGCAACGGCATCAGGCGGTCTTTAGCTTGACATGTCTTGGAAATAGGAGTCACACAGCGGCTGAGTTATGGGCAGCTCTGGAGACTGAGTTTAATAAATGGTTGTCTCCACTCAACCTGCAGCCTGGTAAGGCCGTGTGCGACAATGCTGCAAACCTGGGTGCGGCCCTTCGCCTGGGCAAGGTGACACACATGCCTTGTATGGCTCACGTGTTGAACCTTGTTGTCCAGCAATTTTTAACACACTATCCCGGCCTAGATGGCCTTCTGAACAGGGCACGAAAACTGTCTGCTCACTTCCGCCGTTCAACCACCGCTGCTGAGCGACCTGCATCGCTCCAGACATCTTTCGGCCTGCCGGTTCATCGCCTGAAATGCGATGTGGCGACACGCTGGAATTCGACTCTCCACATGTTACAGCGACTGTGGCAGCACCGTCGAGCCCTGGTGCAATACGATACACGACGTATAGCCTGGGCCAACGAGATGCAGAGGTGGGGCAGATCTCCCTGATGGAGTGGTCTCAGATCAAGGACCTATGCACCCTTCTGCACAGTTTCGACATGGCGACGAATATGTTTAGCGCTGACAATGCCATTATCAGCATGAAATTTCCAGTCATTTACATGCTGGAACACACGCTAAACACTATTCGGAGTCAGGGGGTGGGACAACAGGAAGGGGCGGAACTACAAGAGGATTCGTATGCGCAAGACACAACAACATCACCAAGGTCAAGATGTTCATCATCACTAACGCGGCAGGCATGGGACCATGGGGAACAGGGATCAACAAGGGCACATGGTAGCAGGCGAAATGTTGAGGAAGGTGCATGAAGAAATGGAGGACGAACTGTCCATGAACATGGAAGACTCAGCGGATGAGGGAGACCTTGGTCAAATTTCAGTTGAAAGAGGTTGGGGAAGATGTCAGAGGAAGAAAGAACGGTTAGCACCTCTATGCCACAAACACAGCGTGGACTTGGTCCGCATGGCTGCGCAAGACACATGAGTGCCTTCTTGCTGCACTACCTCCAACATGACCCTCGTATTCTCACAATTAGAAGTGATGATGACTACTGGCTTGCCACACTATTAGATCCCCGGTACAAGTCCAAATTTTGTGACATCATTCCAGCCATAGAAAGGGACGCACGTATGCAGGAGTATCAGCAGAAGCTGTTACTCTATCTTAGCTCGGCTTTTCCACCAAACAACCGTGCAGGTGCAGGGAGTGAATCTCCCAGTTGTAACTTGACAAACATGGGACGGTCTCGTCATCTTCTACAGTCTACCCGTACCAGTAGCACCGTATCTGGTGCTGGTAACAGCAATTTTATTGAATCTTTTCATAATTTTTTTAGACCCTCCTTTGCAAGGCCACCAGAGACAACAAGTCTGACACATAGTCAACGGCTGGAGAGGATGATACAGGAGTATCTACAAATGAACATCAATGCCATGACTTTGCAAATGGAGCCTTGCTCATTTTGGGCTTCAAATCTTGAAAAATGGCCAGAGCTCTCCACTTACGCCTTGGAGATTTTGTCGTGTCCAGCTGCCAGCGTTGTCTCTGAACGTGTCTTCAGTGCTGCTGGGTGTGTGCTGACAGATAAGCGCACGCGTCTGTCCAGTGTCAATGTGGACAGACTAACGTTCATCAAAATGAACAAGTCATGGATCCACAAGGAATTTACTACCCCTGTGTCATCCTGGGGAGAGTAAATGCTTGTGTATTTTGAATGTGCTTGATGCAAATCTAGCTGTGAAGTGTACAACTAGGGCACAAGTGCTGCCACTGATGGGGTGTCTGTGTGGCCCAATTTTTGGAAAAAAGGGAGACTCTTCTTGGAGTAACCCTTGCTGTGTTTTTAAAAATGATCCAAGATGCACAGCGCTGGGATCAGGAAAGACTTTGCTACCTACCCCGGTGTCATCCTGGGGACGGTTAAGTATGGCGTATTTTTGAATGTGCTGGATGCAAATCTAGCTGTGAAGTGTACAACTGGGGCTCAAGTGCTGCCACTGAAGGGGTGGGTGTGTGTGTGGCCCAATTTTTGGAAAAAAGGGAGACTCCGCTTGGAGTAACCCTTGCTGTGTTTTTAAAAATGATCCAAGATGCACAGCGCTGGGATCAGGAAAGACTTTGCTACCTACCCCGGTGTCATCTTGGGGACGGTTAAGTATGGCGTATTTTTTAATGTGCTTGATGCAAATCTAGCTGTGAAGTGTACAACTAGGACACAAGTGCTGCCACTGAATGGGTGGGTGTGTGTGGGGCCCAATTTTTGGAAAAAGGGAGACTCCGCTTGGAGTAACCCTTGCTTACATTGTTTTTAAAAGAAGCCAAGATGAACAGAGCTGGGATCAGGAAAGACTTTGCTACCTACCCCGGTGTCATCCTGGGGACGGTTAAGTATGGCGTATTTTTGAATGTGCTTGATGCAAATCTAGCTGTGGAGTGTACAACTAGGGCACAAGTGCTGCCACTGAATGGGTGGGTGTGTGTGGGGCACAATTTTTGGAAAAAAAGGGAGACTCCGCTTGGAGTAACCCTTGCTTACATTGTTTTTAAAAGAAGCCAAGATGAACAAGTCATAGTTCAGCAAAGACTTTGCTACCTACCCCGGTGTCATCCTGGGGACGGTTAAGTATGGCGTATTTTTGAATGTGCTTGATGCAAATCTAGCTGTGAAGTGTACAACTGGGGCACAACTGCTGCCACTGAAGGGGTGGGTGTGTGTGGGGCCTAATTTTGGAAAAAAGGGAGACTCCGCTTGGAGTAACCCTTGCTTACATTGTTTTTAAAAGAAGCCAAGATGAACAGAGCTGGGATCAGGAAAGACTTTGCTACCTACCCCGGTGTCATCCTGGGGACGGTTAAGTATGGCGTATTTTTGAATGTGCTTGATGCAAATCTAGCTGTGAAGTGTACAACTGGGGCTCAAGTGCTGCCACTGAAGGGGTGGGTGTGTGTGTGGCCCAATTTTTGGAAAAAAGGGAGACTCCGCTTGGAGTCACCTTGCGGTGTTTTATATGATTTTAGAAGGGCGTGCCATGCCTATATCTGTGTCTCCTTCTCTTTTTCCTTGTCCTGCTCTTTTGTTTTCGTATGAGTATATGTCCTTGTCACTTTCCCATGTGTTTGTGTTGTGTTGTGAGTTGTTTGTCACCTTTTGGACACCTTTGAGGGTGTTTTCTAGGTGTTTTTATGTGTTTGTGATTGCCTGCCATTGTTTCCTATACGGTTCGAGTGGTTCGTCGAACGTTCGCCGAACCGAACTCGAACGAGACCTCCGTTCGGCGATCCGAACTCGAGCCGAACCGCGACCGGTTCGCTCATCTCTATTGGGCACCTGTGCTGCGAATTGCAGTCTGCAGCTGACCCAGAAAATGGCGCTTTCATAGAAGCGCCGTCTTCTGACGCTGTATCCAACTCTTCCAGCTGCCCTGGTGATAGGTGGCTCGCTGGGTAATAATGGGGTTAGGGCTAGCTGTATATTATCAACTGGCCCAAAGCCCGAAATTCATGGTGTCCCGCCAATATTAGACATGGCCACCATGAAGTTCTAGTACAGATACAAAAAAAACACAACACACAGAAAAATATTTTTATTTGAAATAAAACACAGCACATTTAGTGACTCCATCTTTATTGAAATAAAGAACCCCCCTCCATAGTAATCTTGGGTCAAGGGTCCCGCGCCGTCCAATCCGGATCCAATATCATCTGATTGGATTGCTGGAAGGCAAAGCGATCAGATGATGTGTCAGGTTCAAGGGCCTGAATCACATGACACAGCAGTTGATTGTATAAACGGCTTTTATACAATCAGCTGATGCATCAGTGCAAAAAAAACAAACAAACTACACACTTCAGTGCAGACTCCTGTCCGACATTATCAGCTGATAGTTTAGCCGGCCGGGCGGTAAAAAGCCGGCCTCACCGCTCGACTTATAGTGTCAGCTGATTCCG
Organism: Anomaloglossus baeobatrachus; assembly: GCF_048569485.1. NCBI lineage: Eukaryota > Metazoa > Chordata > Amphibia > Anura > Aromobatidae > Anomaloglossus > Anomaloglossus baeobatrachus. The sequence continues at coordinate 277,076,977 of NC_134358.1, forward strand.
TCAGATGACCGCATCAGCTGATCATCGCCAGTTCTGAGAGAGAGAGAGAGAAAAGAGAGAGAAAAGAGAAGAGAGAGAGAGGGAGAGAGAGAGAAGAGAGAGAAGATGAGAGAAGAGAGAGAAGAGAGAGAAGAGAGAGAGGAGAGAGAGATGAGAGAGAAGAGAGGGAAAGGAGAGATAAGCGAGAGAGGAGAGAGGGAGAGGGAGAGAGAGAAGAAGGAGAGAAGTGAGAGAGGAGAGAGGAGAGAGAGACAGAAGAGGAGAGAAGAGAGAGAGAGAGGAGAAAGAGAGAGAAGAGAGAGAAGAGAGAGAGGAGAGAGATAGGAGAGAGAAGATAGAGAGCAGAGAGAGAGAAAAGAGAGAGAGGAGAGAGGAGACAGAGAGACGAGAGAGAGGAGAGAGAGAGAGGAGAGGGAGAGAGAAGAGGGAGAGAAGAGAGAGAGTAGGGAGGAGAGAAGAGAGAGAAGAGAGGAGAGAGAGAGGGAAAAAGAGAAAAGGAGAGACTGAGAAAAAGAGAGAGAGAGAAAAAGAGAAAGAGAGAAAAAGAGAGAGAGAAAAAAAGAGAGAAAAAGAGAGAGAAAGAGAGAGAGAGAGAGAAAAAGAGAGAGGAGATAGAGAAAAAGAGAAAAAAAAGAGAGAGAAAGAGAGAGAAAAAGAGAGAAGAGAGAGAGAGAAAAAGAAAGAAAAAGAGAGAGATAGAAAGAGACAGAGAGAAAAAGAGAGAGAAACGAGAGAAGAGAGAGGGAGAGAATAGAGAGAGAAGAGAGAGGAGAGAGTTGAGAGGGAAAAAGAGAAAAGGAGAGACTAAGAAAAAGAGAGAGAGCGAAAGAGAGAAAGAGAAATAGAGAGAGAGAAAGAGAGAAAAAGAGAGGAGAGAGAGAAGAAAAGAGAAAAAGAGAGAGAGAAATAGAGAGAGAGAGAAAAAGAGAGAGAAAAAACAGAGAGAAAAAAACAGAGAGGGAGGTAAAGAGAGAAGAGAGAGAGGAGAGAGAAAAAAGAGAGAGGAGAGAGAGAGAGAAGGGATGGAGAGAAGAGAGAGGAGAGATGAGAGAGAGAGAAAGAGAGAGAGAGGGGGAGAAAAAGAGAGAGGAGAGAGGAGAGAGAGAGAGAGAAAGAGGGAGAGAGAGGGGGGAGAAAAAGAGAGACTGAGAAAAAGAGAGAGAGAAAAATAGAGAGAGAGAAAAAGAGAGAGACAAAAAGAGAGAGAAAAGGAGAGAGAGAGTGAGAGAGAAGAGAGAGAAGAGGGAGAGGAGAGAGCAATGCAGCCTCATTCCGTGAACTGCTCTGATTTTAGAGGTGTGTCCCGCGGCTCACAACTTATGTCCGGCTCCTCCCCTCAGTGCATAATTAAATTAAATTAAATTATAATTATAAATAAATAATAATAATTATAATTTAAATTCTTTACTGGGACGGTCTGGTAATAAACTCCTGCACTAATGTTTCTTAGGCAGTAGCTCTATCCATTGAGCCACTGCCTCTAATGAGAAGCATAGGCAGATTGGTAGTCTTTAGCTCTATACTGAAGGAGATAATCTAGAAGCAGATTGGATGGATTTATGGATGGATGGATGAATGAATGAATGAATGAATGAATGAATAAATGAATGAATGAATGATGGATGGGCGGGCAAACACCAGCAGTACCGCACTCATCACCGCACACACGCAGGGACTACAACTCCGATCCTCACCTTAGGCGCTACAACCCCCATCATCCTCCCCTTAGTGCATAATTAAATTATAATTATAAATAAATAATATTAATTATAATTTTAAATTAAAAATAAATTAAATTCTTTCCTGGGATGGCCGGGACTAGAACTCATGATCTAATGCTTCTTAGGAGAGTGCTCTATCCATTGAGCCACTGGCTCTAATGAAAACATAGGCAGATTTGGTAATCTTGATGTCTGCCTTGCAGACTGAAGTTTCTGGTGACAGCGCGATTCACTTCAGGTGCTACGTGGAGAGGACACAGAGCACTCCTGTTCTACGGTGCTCCTGCATCTTCATGTAGCAGAGCTGACAGTGTCGTGTGGATTACGTCGGACCTGGAAGGGTATTTGGGGATTTTAATAAAATGGTGAAAGAGGGTGTTTTTTTGTCTTTTATTCCAAATAAAGGATTTTTCGCTGTATGTGTTTCTTTACTTTCACTTACAGTTTAATCATGGAAGGTATCTCGGGGAGACGCCGGCCATGATTAACTCATTATTACCCCTATTGGAACCGCACCAGGGCAATTCGGGATGAGCGGGGTAGAGTCCCGGGACTGTCGCATCTAATGGATGTGGCAATTCCGGGCGGCTGCTGGGGGATATTGTTAGGGTGATGGGCTCCCCATGACGTGGCGCTCCCCATCCTGACAATACTAGCCTCCAGCCATGTGGCTTTATCCTATGGGGAGATAAGGTATGCACTCCAGTGACTATGGAAGGGGAATGCATGGAATAGCAGAAACTGCTGTGTGAATACTGACATGAAAAATTCAATAGCTATTTGTAAGAATGAAATGTGAAAAATGGAACCTGCATTACTGCCATGAATATATGAATAAAGAGAAATTTAGCTACTGAATTGATCAATGCAGAAGAGCCCCAACACTACGCCAAAGTATTTCTCTACGTTGGGGTCCCTAGCTTGTGTGTGTCCTCTCATGCAGTTAAAAAACTTACCGTGTATGGGACGCTGAGACCCAGGCTATATATGCGTATAATGTGGATTGGCAATAGGTGTGTATGGGGAGGGTTCACAAACGAAAAAACTACTAACATTAAGGAATAACGTTTGGAACTCCATTCTATGTCTGAACTGGGTGCAAAAAACCTAAAAAACATCACTATGGGGAGATAAGGTATGCACTCCAGTCACTCCAGTGACTATGGAAGGGGAATACATGGAATAGCAGAAACTGCTGTGTGAATACTGACATGAAAAATTCAATAGCTATTTGTAAGAATGAAATGTGAAAAATGGAACCTGCATTACTGCCATGAATATATGAATAAAGAGAAATTTAGCTACTGAATTGATCAATGCAGAAGAGCCCCAACACTACGCCAAAGTATTTCTCTACGTTGGGGTCCCTAGCTTGTGTGTGTCCTCTCATGCAGTTAAAAAACTTACCGTGTATGGGACGCTGAGACCCAGGCTATATATGCGTATAATGTGGATTGGCAATAGGTGTGTATGGGGAGGGTTCACAAACGAAAAAACTACTAACATTAAGGAATAACGTTTGGAACTCCATTCTATGTATGAACTGGGTGCAAAAAACCTAAAAAACATCACTATGGGGAGATAAGGTATGCACTCCAGTGACTATGGAAGGGGAATACATGGAATAGCAGAAACTGCTGTGTGAATACTGACATGAAAAATTCAATAGCTATTTGTAAGAATGAAATGTGAAAAATGGAACCTGCATTACTGCCATGAATATATGAATAAAGAGAAATTTAGCTACTGAATTGATCAATGCAGAAGAGCCCCAACACTACGCCAAAGTATTTCTCTACGTTGGGGTCCCTAGCTTGTGTGTGTCCTCTCATGCAGTTAAAAAACTTACCGTGTATGGGACGCTGAGACCCAGGCTATATATGCGTATAATGTGGATTGGCAATAGGTGTGTATGGGGAGGGTTCACAAACGAAAAAACTACTAACATTAAGGAATAACGTTTGGAACTCCATTCTATGTCTGAACTGGGTGCAAAAAACCTAAAAAACATCACTATGGGGAGATAAGGTATGCACTCCAGTGACTATGGAAGGGGAATACATGGAATAGCAGAAACTGCTGTGTGAATACTGACATGAAAAATTCAATAGCTATTTGTAAGAATGAAATGTGAAAAATGGAACCTGCATTACTGCCATGAATATATGAATAAAGAGAAATTTAGCTACTGAATTGATCAATGCAGAAGAGCCCCAACACTACGCCAAAGTATTTCTCTACGTTGGGGTCCCTAGCTTGTGTGTGTCCTCTCATGCAGTTAAAAAACTTACCGTGTATGGGACGCTGAGACCCAGGCTATATATGCGTATAATGTGGATTGGCAATAGGTGTGTATGGGGAGGGTTCACAAACGAAAAAACTACTAACATTAAGGAATAACGTTTGGAACTCCATTCTATGTCTGAACTGGGTGCAAAAAACCTAAAAAACATCACTATGGGGAGATAAGGTATGCACTCCAGTGACTATGGAAGGGGAATACATGGAATAGCAGAAACTGCTGTGTGAATACTGACATGAAAAATTCAATAGCTATTTGTAAGAATGAAATGTGAAAAATGGAACCTGCATTACTGCCATGAATATATGAATAAAGAGAAATTTAGCTACTGAATTGATCAATGCAGAAGAGCCCCAACACTACGCCAAAGTATTTCTCTACGTTGGGGTCCCTAGTTTGTGTGTGTCCTCTCATGCAGTTAAAAAACTTACCGTGTATGGGACGCTGAGACCCAGGCTATATATGCGTATAATGTGGATTGGCAATAGGTGTGTATGGGGAGGGTTCACAAACGAAAAAACTACTAACATTAAGGAATAACGTTTGGAACTCCATTCTATGTCTGAACTGGGTGCAAAAAACCTAAAAAACATCACTATGGGGAGATAAGGTATGCACTCCAGTGACTATGGAAGGGGAATACATGGAATAGCAGAAACTGCTGTGTGAATACTGACATGAAAAATTCAATAGCTATTTGTAAGAATGAAATGTGAAAAATGGAACCTGCATTACTGCCATGAATATATGAATAAAGAGAAATGTAGCTACTGAATTGATCAATGCAGAAGAGCCCCAACACTACGCCAAAGTATTTCTCTACGTTGGGGTCCCTAGCTTGTGTGTGTCCTCTCATGCAGTTAAAAAATACAAATACAAATAGCTATTGAATTTTTCATGTCAGTATTCACACAGCAGTTTCTGCTATTTCATGTATTCCCCTTCCATAGTCACTGGTGTGCATACCTTATCTCCCCATAGTGATGTTTTTTAGGTTTTTTGCACCCAGTTCAGACATAGAATGGAGTTCCAAACGTTATTCCTTAATGTTAGTAGTTTTTTCGTTTGTGAACCCTCCCCATACACACCTATTGCCAATCCACATTATACGCATATATAGCCTGGGTCTCAGCGTCCCATACACGGTAAGTTTTTAACTGCATGAGAGGACACACACAAGCTAGGGACCCCAACGTAGAGAAATACTTTGGCGTAGTGTTGGGGCTCTTCTGCATTGATCAATTCAGTAGCTAAATTTCTCTTTATTCATATATTCATGGCAGTAATGCAGGTTCCATTTTTCACATTTCATTCTTACAAATAGCTATTGAATTTTTCATGTCAGTATTCACACAGCAGTTTCTGCTATTCCATGTATTCCCCTTCCATAGTCACTGGAGTGCATACCTTATCTCCCCAAAGTGATGTTTTTTAGGTTTTTTGCACCCAGTTCAGACATAGAATGGAGTTCCAAACGTTATTCCTTAATGTTAGTAGTTTTTTCGTTTGTGAACCCTCCCCATACACACCTATTGCCAATCCACATTATACGCATATATAGCCTGGGTCTCAGCGTCCCATACACGGTAAGTTTTTTAACTGCATGAGAGGACACACACAAGCTAGGGACCCCAACGTAGAGAAATACTTTGGCGTAGTGTTGGGGCTCTTCTGCATTGATCAATTCAGTAGCTAAATTTCTCTTTATTCATATATTCATGGCAGTAATGCAGGTTCCATTTTTCACATTTCATTCTTACAAATAGCTATTGAATTTTTCATGTCAGTATTCACACAGCAGTTTCTGCTATTCCATGTATTCCCCTTCCATAGTCACTGGAGTGCATACCTTATCTCCCCATAGTGATGTTTTTTAGGTTTTTTGCACCCAGTTCAGACATAGAATGGAGTTCCAAACGTTATTCCTTAATGTTAGTAGTTTTTTCGTTTGTGAACCCTCCCCATACACACCTATTGCCAATCCACATTATACGCATATATAGCCTGGGTCTCAGCGTCCCATACACGGTAAGTTTTTTAACTGCATGAGAGGACACACACAAGCTAGGGACCCCAACGTAGAGAAATACTTTGGCGTAGTGTTGGGGCTCTTCTGCATTGATCAATTCAGTAGCTAAATTTCTCTTTATTCATATATTCATGGCAGTAATGCAGGTTCCATTTTTCACATTTCATTCTTACAAATAGCTATTGAATTTTTCATGTCAGTATTCACACAGCAGTTTCTGCTATTCCATGTATTCCCCTTCCATAGTCACTGGAGTGTATACCTTATCTCCCCATAGTGATGTTTTTTAGGTTTTTTGCACCCAGTTCAGACATAGAATGGAGTTCCAAACGTTATTCCTTAATGTTAGTAGTTTTTTCGTTTGTGAACCCTCCCCATACACACCTATTGCCAATCCACATTATACGCATATATAGCCTGGGTCTCAGCGTCCCATACACGGTAAGTTTTTTAACTGCATGAGAGGACACACACAAGCTAGGGACCCCAACGTAGAGAAATACTTTGGCGTAGTGTTGGGGCTCTTCTGCATTGATCAATTCAGTAGCTAAATTTCTCTTTATTCATATATTCATGGCAGTAATGCAGGTTCCATTTTTCACATTTCATTCTTACAAATAGCTATTGAATTTTTCATGTCAGTATTCACACAGCAGTTTCTGCTATTCCATGTATTCCCCTTCCATAGTCACTGGAGTGCATACCTTATCTCCCCATAGTGATGTTTTTTAGGTTTTTTGCACCCAGTTCAGACATAGAATGGAGTTCCAAACGTTATTCCTTAATGTTAGTAGTTTTTTCGTTTGTGAACCCTCCCCATACACACCTATTGCCAATCCACATTATACGCATATATAGCCTGGGTCTCAGCGTCCCATACACGGTAAGTTTTTTAACTGCATGAGAGGACACACACAAGCTAGGGACCCCAACGTAGAGAAATACTTTGGCGTAGTGTTGGGGCTCTTCTGCATTGATCAATTCAGTAGCTAAATTTCTCTTTATTCATATATTCATGGCAGTAATGCAGGTTCCATTTTTCACATTTCATTCTTACAAATAGCTATTGAATTTTTCATGTCAGTATTCACACAGCAGTTTCTGCTATTCCATGTATTCCCCTTCCATAGTCACTGGAGTGCATACCTTATCTCCCCATAGTGATGTTTTTTAGGTTTTTTGCACCCAGTTCAGACATAGAATGGAGTTCCAAACGTTATTCCTTAATGTGGCTTTATCCTGGCTGGTTTCAAATATGGGGGAACCGCATTTTTTTTTTTAAATTATTTATTTATTTATTTTACTGCACGATATAGACCCGCCTGCTGGCGGCTGTGATTGTTTGCAGTGAGACAGCTGTTACTCAGCGTGGGGACGTGTCTGACTGCAACCAATCATGGGTACCGGTGGGCGGTGAAAGCACGTTACAACTAATTGAATAATGAAGCGGCAGCCATTTTCAAAAGAGGAATAGACACCGCAGATTTGTGACAGCCGTGCAGCACCGGGCCCGTGATTGGTGTGTAGGAAAGAGTGAGGGATTGTGCTGGGGACGCAGGACACATGCAGATAGCAACGTGTGCACATAGCCTTACTGTGGAAAGCCACGCTTTTGGTGATCTAAGCGTTCTCAAACGTAACTCGAACTGCCAAACCTTTAGCAAATCATTCGAGTTCGTCAACTATTTGCTAAACGTTTTGACTCGAACACCCCACAAAATCACTCGAACATGAAATTGGCGAACCTCGAACATCGCTCATCTCTATTCATAAGCCTTCAAAGCATATGGGCAGGACTGTGGGGTGGAACTGTGAGTAATGTCTTTTGCTCTACCCTTCCAATTAGCCAGTCTCTGGTATTTGTATCTTCCTCCTATTTTTAAGTTCGTGCCAGTGCCATCTGTCCATTGGCATCACTTGAGCGGATTAAACTCCCAATACGTTTCAATAAAATGGAAGTGAATGTGCAGATGAACATTCCAACAATTTTCAGTAAAATGGTGCTGGAGGCGGCACATGCACAGATAAAGATTCCAGCTCATCACCCACAGTCCTACCCAACAGTCCTGCCACAATGCACAGAAATCTTATGAAACCTAAACTTAAATTGTTGATTTAAAACCAGGATGTGGATTTGATTTCGTAACTAAAGGTACCTAATAAGTCTTTTCCATCAATTATGGTCATGGCTTTACTTTTTCATGCATAATTGTGATTATAAGGTTCATTTTAACATGGATAATCGACTAATGTGCAGTATGTTGTACAGAATTAAATGGAATAGTATATCTTTCCATACACTACTATTCCATAGTACCCCCAAAATTATTTAAAACTGTACATCTGCATAAGAGATTGTTTCAGCTCACCTAAAAGGTGGAAATGTCAAGCCTAAGGTCTGTTGGGCACAGGGGCCATATAGGCCATATACTTTGTTACAGATGTGTCATGTATAAACAGAGTTTAATCACTGGAGGCCACAGGTGGACAGGACAGAGGGACAATAAAAGTCTTAATACCAAGACACAGGGGCATGTATTAATGAGTCTTATGTAGGCTCAGGCAGATAATCATATGGGAGCACTCTGGGCCATGTATAAAGCTTGATGTAGAACACAATAGAGTTAAGGGTGGTAAGGGTATCAAAGCCCAGATCCAGGTCATTGGTGAAACAAGGAGGGTAAAAGAATATGTTTCCTTTCAGTTGAATGAAGTCTTATGAGCACTTATATAGCATAAATTCCGAAAGAATTTTCCAACATATATACCTGCAAAATATTACCCAGAAGATCAGACTAAGTCCACCCACCTGACTTCTTTTTATATTGCTTACTGGCACCATCTCTTTGCCAATAAATGAATCATATGCCCAGACAATCTCACATGGCCCAAAATATATTGTAATTAATCAGACCAAACCACGTTCTTTCGTTTCTGAAGCACACATAGCAACTGACCAGGGCTAGCTCCAGGTTTTTTTGGGCCTGCTCTGCTGCATACAAACAGACAGACACACACTGCTCTGCCCCATACATACAGACATACAGACAGACACACACTGCTCTGCTGCATACATACATACAGACAGACACACACACACTGCTGCTGCATACTTACATACATACAGACAGACACACACATACTGCTCTGCTGCATATATACAGACAGACAGACACACACCTTGCTCTGCGGGGCCCACACACGCGGCTCTGCGGGGACCACACACGCGGCTCTGCGGAGCCCACACACAGGGCTCTGTGGGGACCACACACGCGGCTCCGGGGGCCAGAACATACGGCATTGGGGAGGGGAGGGGGGGCAGGGCATATATTGCGTGGGGGAGAAGCCCATACAGTTCACCGGGGGCCATAAATCGGGGGGCGGGGAGGGCACATACAGAACGAATGGGGGGAGGGGTGTCGCACAGACCGCTCAGGTCACTGAAGAGATGGGGCCCACACAGCGCCGGAGGGGAACGCTGTGCTGTGGGTCGCTGGCTGGCACTGCACCTCCTTCTTCTGTGGGACCGAGCAGGACGCCGGCCAGTAGCTCCACCCACAGATGAAGCTCACTCCAGGAGGACGCAGCGAATGCTGTAGTCTGCGCGCCTTAAAGGGACGGCAGCCATAGTTTCCTGCTGAGGACTGCAGTCCCCAGAACTCGGCCCGGGGGCAGCAGAACTGAAGGCGAGTGAGCCCGGCCCGGGAGCAGCAGAACTGACAAGGCTGAGTAAGCCCCCCAGCTCTCTAAGGCCCCGGCATTTGCCTGGGTTTGCTGGGTACTGACGCCGGCCCTGCAGCGACAGTAATTTGGGTGGGGAACACGAGACATCAAGGCATTTTGAATAGTGCAAAAAGCCTGGTATGCAACAATCAGCAGTGCCAAAACCTTTAAATCACAACAATTTTTGCTAAAGTACATAGGACCAGACATATACTTTGCTCCACTGATGGACACAGACAGAATCGGGACTCTGTGCAAGAACAGTATGTGGGTTCTTTTCTGTTCAACAACTCATCAAACAGCACTACTTCACCTGCTTTGGAGGTAGAAATGGGGCCCTTTCCTTCTTGGGTCTCTGTGCAGCTGCACAAATTGCACAAATGATAAGTTTGCCCCTGCTTTGCTCTACATAAACATCAATGATCCTTGCTTGCCTTCTTAAGACAACGTTTTGAAGATGCTAACCATAACTCACAATTGAAAGTCCTGCCCTTTTAGAGGTGCTCTGAACCAACCAGTTAGCCATCAGAAATCAACCAGAGTGAGTGTTAGGGGTGCTTCACACACAGCAAGATCGCTGCTGAGATCGCTGCTGAGTCACGGTTTTTGTGACGCAGCAGTGAACTCATTAGCGATCTCGCTGTGTGTGACACTGAGCAGCGATCTGGCCCCTGCTGTGAGATCACTGCTCGTTACACACAGCCCTGGTTCATTTTTTTATTGTTGCTCTCCCGCTGATAAGCACACATCGCTGTGTGTGACAGCGAGAGAGCAACAATCCTGAATGTGCAGGGAGCAGGAGCCGGCGTCTGACAGCCTGCCGTAAGCTGTAACCAAGGTAAACATCTGGTAACCAAGGTGGTTACCCAATATTTACCTTCGTTACCAGCATCTGCAGCTCTCACGCTGCCAGTGCCGGCTCCCTGCTCCCTGCACACGAGCCGGCAGGACACATCGGGTAAATAAGCAAAGGTTTGCTTATTAACCCGATGTGTGCTGTGGCTACGAGTGCAGGGAGCCAGCGCTAAGCGGTGTGCACTGGTAACTAAGGTAAACATCGGGTAACCATACCCGATGTTTGCCTTAGTTACCAGTGTCCGCAGCTTCCAGACGCCGGCTCCGTGCAAGCGCAGCGTCGCTTCCACATCGCTGCTGGCTGGGGGCTGGTCACTGGTCGCTGGTGAGATCTGCCTGTTTGACAGCTCACCAGCGACCATGTAGCGATGCAGCAGCGATCCTGATCAGGTCAGATCGCTGGTGGGATCGCTGCTGCATCGCTAAAGTGTGACGGTACCCTTACTCAGACTCTTAAGGCCCAGTCACACACAACGACTTACCAGCGATCCTGAAAACGATGCAGCCTGATAGGGATCGCAGGTAAGTAGCTGGTGAGATGTCACACAGTCAGATCTTACCAGCGATGCAGGAACAATACAGGTCGCAGTAGCGACCTGTATAACGATCTCAGCAGTCACTGTGACCCTGTCACACAGTGTCAAACACAGCGATGTGTCCTGCCCAGCAGGACATCGCCTTTGAAGAAAATGGCCTGGACCATTCTGCAATGGCTAGCGATCTCACAGCAGGGGCCTGTCACACATAACGAGATCGCTAACGGGATCGCTGTTGCGTCACCAAACCGCGACTCAGCGGCGATCTCGCTAGCGATCTCGTTATGTGTGACGGTACCTTTACCCTTGCCCATATCTCCTTCTTATAATAAATCAAATTTAAAATCTGATTACTTTTTGTTTACTATATCTTAATCTTAACATGTGGCATAGTAACTACAGTAGATACCCTAATCAATCTAATTCAACTAAGCTTCTAAGGGTTTTTAAAGGGGTCAATTGATTTTATTGTGTCTGGGGAAGAACATAGGAAAGAGTCATCTACTTCATACCACATACTGACTGCAATGCTGCATCTTTTTTGTTAAAATGTCATATATGTAAGTACCCTATTGCAGTCTTAGTATTTACACAATGGTAATGGTGTATACTGAATATTCTAACAATATAAATATTAAACATGTTTAGCTCCAACTTCCAAAAATATAACACAGTTTATTAGTCTAAGCAGATCATATTAATCTTAATCAATTTTATATACCTACTATTTCTCTGTAAAAATGTTTGAGTGAGCTTGCTAAATTCAAGATGTATGGAAGACGAGAATTGTTCCTATTTTTGAGAATAAAAAAAGAAAGTAATTGATACTGATTCTCTCATGTATAGTTAATACAGATTAACATATGCCTTAAAGATTCCTAAATATAAAAAAAAGTGTTAGCAGTAAATGTTATGTAACAGCAGTAGTAGGGCATAAGAAATAGAACCAGCTACATTGCATATGAAATATTATCAGAAGAGTAATATACATGAAAAAAAGAGTTCATCTCGAATACTTAAAGGAAATCTTTCATGTAAAAAACACTATTAACTGGTTAATCTTCATTATAATGGCATAATGAGCAATGGCTGTAAGAGCACCCCTGGCACTGACTGATTCACTGCTAAGCTGGCTGTTAGACAGTGCTGGGAGTGCGGTTACAGCCACAGCTCACTATGCAGTGAGCGTAGACTCAAAGTGCATTGGCCACGCCCCTATGACTGAAAGCCTTTGCCTGCGGAGATGAATAAAGATATTTTCCTGCCAGCAGCGGAGCTCTCAGTGCCCTGGCCAAACAGCATCAGAACACTATTAACCTGCAGATTACCCCATATATGCATGTAAAAGTGTTAGCCGCAATATCTTTATGACACAAGCTCTATTTTCCACATCTATAATGACTCTAGACTACTACATACATAGGCTAAAAACATTAATTTGTTATTATTACTATTGTTGTTAGTATTATTTTCTTACAAATGATAGGTTGTTTGTCCTTTTGGTATACTTTATGAAAACGATAGATTGAGAAATGAAAGTTATGTTGATCATATTCTTGCGTTTGATTTGTCAAAAAACAATCCTCAATAACTTCACTGACATGTAAATTCATTGAATATTTTGTAGGAATGTATTATTTTGAAAAATTATTAGAATATCTTCAAAGCATTTTATGTCTGTCGGTTGTATGATAGAATTTTAATCATATTAATATTTAGGGTTGAAAATACCCTTTCAAGGAGAAATGCTTTGAGGATGTACACTCTCCCTAGAGGCACTCTGATGTATCAACTTATCAACTACATATCATTGCCCATTAACTAATTATGAAGCAGACTGAAGGGGTAGTATCAGGAGATATTTTCCTTTTCACTGTGTCACTGTTTATAGTGCATGTATCATTGAGGATTAATTGCTTTATTACAATACTGAACAGCTTAAAGTGCAACAGTTGTTTACATTTGTATTTCATAAATCAAGATTGTACATGATAATAAGTAGCTATGTAATATAATTTATCTGAAAATTTAGTTTCTTTATCTGCTAGAATTCATAAGTCATCAAAATTCCTAATTCGGAAGTAAAATCTATTCACTGAAGACTTTCCCATTACTGAGATAGGAGATGGCAGATGTTACTGATAAGATTATATGTAGATAAAAGAGGTAGGAATGGGCGGAGCTATTTCTATAGCTCCTCCCTCAGCCTATTGCTCCTCCCATAGTCATGGAATCTCCTCAGTCAAAATCGCAATCTCCTATCTCAGTACCTATTTCACATCCCCTGTGGTGATCTCATCATCTTGTATGTGCTAAATATTTTATGGGTAAATAATGGAAAGTGAGATTATCCTTTATTTGTATACAGCTATTTACAGTATATGTCAAATCAGGCCACCGGAAATAGGTTCCAGTAATCCATGTCCTTAGTCGGTTTGTCTTCAGCAAACTTTGTGGGCTTTCTTGTGCATCTTCTTTAGGGTTCTTTTCCACTTACATACCACTTCCAATGTGAGAGCATCAGAAGTAATATGCTAATGACCCTCTGCTGCAAGCGTCAGCTGAGGGTCATGCGACTGTGATGTGATCTTGTGATTGCATCATAGGTGCGAAGAAGATGGAGGGAGCACTTTCTCCCCAAGTCCTCCGCTGCCTGTCTCTGTGTGTACCGCACTGAACATTTGAGTGCAATCCGATGTTTCACATGCTCCCATAGGCTTTTATGGGGGTGCGTGAGCGGAGACTCGCTGCCAAATGCAGCATGCTGTGATTGCACCAAGAGTACGATTCGTGTAGAAGAAAAATAAGCAAGAGGACACTGCCTCATTGCTTAACAATGGTACGAGTGCAATCCAATGTTTTTATCGGATCGCACTCGCACATGAAAATCGAAAGTGGAAAAGAGCTCTTAGACAAATTTCCTTTTGGGATAACAGTCAGGCAAACCAATTTGATGCAGTGTGCGGTATATGGTCTTAGCACTGACAGGCTCATGACCCACTCCTTTATCCTCTGCAGTAGTGCTGCCAACACTCATACTGTATGTTTATCTTGAGATCAGAACATTGGGGTATGACACTGAGCACATGCACTCAACTTTTGTGGTTCACCATGGCAAGGCCTGTTCTGAATGGAACCTGCCTTGTTAGTCCACTATATGGTCTCGGCCACCATGCTGCAGCTCAGTTTCAGGATGTTGGCAATCTTCTTATAGCCTAGGCCATCTTTATTTAAAGCAACCATTCTTCTTTCCAGATCCCTAGAGAAATAATTTCAATGAGGTGCCATGTTGAACTTCCAGGAACCAGTATTAGTAAGTGTGTGAGTGAAAACACCAAATTTAACAGACCTGCTCCCCATTTACAACTGTAATACTAATAAGTCACATGACATCATGGAGGGAAAATAGCTAATTAGGCCCAATTTGGCCATATTCAATTAAGGATGTACTCACATTTTTTACATCAATGACTTTATGTTGAGTTATTTTGAGGACACATCAAAGTTACACTGACTTCTTTACATTGTATCAAAGTGTCATATCTTCAGCATTGTATCATGAAAAGATCATTAAATATTTACAAAAGTGTGAAGGGTGTAATCACTTTTTTGACACATTGTATATATTTTTTATTTTTTTTTATTGTCCTTAGTATAGAGTAAAAATTATTGTATTTAATGTCAAAATGTTGAGTTAAAATATGGTTAAAAATAAACTTTTTGCACTTTTTCGAGAAAATGGAGATTTTCGTAAAATAAATGTTACATTATCAAAAATGTTTAATGTTTTGTATTTTTTATGTTAAACAAAACAAATCATGTCTGCAATTGATTTTAATTATTTTTTTTTCAAACATATTGACTTTTGCAGCTTTCATTCATTTACATTGCACTGGTATAGTCTCAATTCAGTTCATTCTGAATCAGACCCTCTTTCAGCTCGGTGTGCAGCTTCTCTCACTACCTTTTGGCATGTTCACCTGAGCTCAAAAATTATATGATCTAATTTGACTTGATTAGATTTTAAATTAGATGCACTTGGAAATGATTGTCTCATTTAAACAAGAATACTTTTTGTGGTAATTTTGACAAATACAGGTATCCTTTTTATGAATAAATGCACATGTTTTGAATAATTTATGATTTGTATGTATTAGGCTTCGAGACTGGTAATTATCTAATCTCTATAAAGTGTGTTTAAATTGAACAATAACCTTAATTAAATATTGGACTATAAGGATTGCAAAAACCAGAGCTGAAGGGTTTTATCTTTTAAAGAAAAAAGTGACATTTGGAACTCTTAGGGTATGTCCGCACGTTGCTTTTTACCTGCTTTTTACCTGCTTTTTTGCTGCTTTTTCTTCTGCGCTGTTTAATGCCAAAATGGATGTGTTCTTCTATTCAAGCAAAGTCTATGGGAATTTGGGTTTCTTGTTCACACTATGTTGTTCAAAATGCTGCCTTTTTGTGGCAGAACTTTGGTCAAAAACTCAGCTTTGCAGTGCAAAACCCAAATGGCAAAAACAATTGACATGTTGCTTCTTTGAAAAGCTGAGTTTTTGACCAAAGTTCTGCCACAAAAAGGCAGCATTTTGAACAACATAGTGTGAACAAGAAACCCAAATTCCCATAGACTTTGCTTGAATAGAAGAACACATCCATTTTGGCATTAAACAGCGCAGAAGAAAAAGCAGCAAAAAAGCAGGTAAAAAGCAACGTGCGCACATACCCTTAAGCCAAATTTTGTAGCTTCAAAGTTCAAAGAATGGACTTAAGGATGCATTCTGAGGTTAACCACATGAAATTCCCCCAATAAATTGATGGTCAGCTTTATAAATCTAAGCCAAGTACTGAGAATATAAATGTGTGACTGATGATGAAATTTTGATTCAATTTGACATAACCTGAAACCTGATGTCTGAGGCATCTTCCCATTATTTCATTAGGCTCAAGAAAAGGAAAAAAAAAGCTAAAGTATATAAGTGATAAATGGTTTGGCCACTACTTTTTTAATGATGGCTCATCTATGAGATCCACCCCCCACTTTTCTGATTGGTTACCAATATCTGATTAATGAGCGTGGGACCCCCTCCAATCAGCTGTTACTGGCACTGGGCAGAAGTTCCCGAATGCTGCCAGAACACAGTACTTCTTTTTATGTGTATGGAGGCAACAGAAGATCAACCCACTATTCCAGTGCATCGGGGATGGATCTGTAGTTAACTGCCGTGACCACTTTTGTAGTGCAGTACTGGTAACAGCTGATTAGTGGGGGTGGCAGATGGGGTACCCCCACTGATTAAATAGAAAAAAATTTAGTGGCTAACCTTCTTAAGTCTTCTGTTATTTCTACCTTTCATTTTAGAACTGTTTTGCTTGTTGTACAGTAACAATATATAAAAAGCACTATATGGACGGGGGCGTCAATTTTCAGGCCTCCCTCAATACCTCTTTTTATCTCACAACCGCAGAAGTGAATAGTAAATCAATGTGAGTTTAAAATATACCTTTTAAAAATATATTAAAAAAGTCCATACAATGTGTACACAAAAAGAGCTAGTATGGGCATATGTGTAGTCAACATTACCAGGAAATGGTATTCCCAAGTCACAAAATATATTGATAACTGAATTAAATTTTTATATATTCATTATAATGAATAATTATATATATATATATATATATATATATATATATATAATCATTATAATGATAATTATCAGTCTTATACCATTTTCAAAATTCCTTAGGTGCAACCATCAATAATATCTCAATAAAGAGATACCTCACCACAAGTAAACAAGAAATAACTACACAGAAAAACACCCCATTGACACACATAACACACCATATTGAAATCACAATTGAGTCCCACCCTTTGAAATATGAGAAAAGAAAATGAAGTGATCTCACCTGGTCAGTTGCGCTCAGGTCCATTTTCCTTCATTTTCAAAACCATAGAGTTCATCCAGAATTTTGTAGGAAAGAGCTTGGAGGGCACAACTGTTCCTATCATTGTAATCAAGGCCTATTCTATTCCAAGAATCACATCCTTACAAGGACAGTCCACAGCTATTATCCCTGAGGACTGACACTATATGGGCCCCAAGCGCTTACCAAAACTTTTTTTTACTCCTGTCTCATCAGGGGAGTAAAGTGTGCCTATGCTAATATAAAGAGCTAAATCAACCTCTATTTGGAGGTACACATACAACTAGCCCTTCTCTTATAAGAAATGAGACCCCTGTAAGTGTGTCTTAATTACACCCAGTTCCAGTAATCCCCTCCCAATTCTATCCTAGATGTAATCAGGGTTTGCAGGTTTACACATACTTTTATTGATGCAAATGCGTCTCTTTGTATCCAAAAAGTCAGTCCCCTTTCCTTCTTTAGTGTGCACTCTGTACATTGCCATGAGTAGACTGCACGCCAACTGCTGGAATGCACAGTTCATGCCCTCCAAAAAGGTCAGCTGACCATATCATATTACATCCGCGTCATAGCTTATCCAGGAGATGAGAGTGCTCAATGGAACACACTTATGTCCATCTCCTAAAACACATAGAGGCATCGCTGATTCACATCAGCTGAAAGACATCAGCTGATAGCTACATCCCTGTTATGTCTAAAAGGACAGTTCGGGCTTACTCTATGGATACCCCATGACCACAACATACATCCAGAAATCCAGTGCACTCCTGTAGCCACATCAAAGCATCCCATTACCATAGGGACCATTCATGTATCCAGATAGTATGTAGTGGATCCAGCATTGCACTTAACTCATTTAGCACTACATTGCTTCCTAGCAGAGAGCAGCGCTGTGAGATACTATAAACAGCATTTTTTATATTCTAAGGAGATATGTAGGGGATATGCACAGAGGGAAATATATATGTGATGCCCCTGGACTATCAGGTCGTCACAGGGTATTGTACAATCTGCCCACACGTGCAATATCCACCTCCTTCTTGGTTATGTGTCCCCAACTACATGGTGTTGCCTACATCAGCTAATTAAAGTCCTAGGTACACTCTGCACCACACCCAAAAGACACACCAGTGGACGGCCTGAGTGGAATAGGGTTGCACACTTGGGGGGTTGGTTAGGGGAGGTTAGAAGTGTCAGGAGTGTCAGTAGTAGTAAAGAGAAGAGTGTTGGAAGTAAAGGAGAGAGGAGGCCAGGAGCCGAGCTCCTAGGAAGCCATCTAGGTAGCAGACGGTGGTTCAGGCCTGGAGGAGCTGGATTCCCGGTCACAGGAAATCATGGCAAGGGGCACGGAACTGTCAAGGAGGACAGCCGGCGGCCTTGCACCATCAGCTGGGAGCAGGGCACGACAGGGTACGTGGACCCTAGGTCAGGGAGTAGCTTCAGGCAACCCGACAATTTACCTGACGAGAATGGAGCCTTCAAGATCCGCTTTCCACCCACTCCAAATTAGGGGTAATAGCGCAACGAGGAGGATAGGACTTACCACTCAAACGGTCCAGAAAATCCCAAACAAGAACCCTGAGAGCAAGCTCCCACACTTAGCCATAGTGGTGAGCCAGACCCGGCAAGTTCCATACTACCAGGACCAACAGAGAAGTAAACTTAGTGCCAGGAGGAAGGTCATGGATCAACAGGCAGCACCATTGGGGATGGGACCCGAACTATCTCCCCTCAGCGGCAGCGGTATCCAGAACTTTGGTTTATCCAGTTGTCGGTGTCAGCTTAATGGACTGAGTATGAAAGTGACCCCTTTGCTCCCCCACAGCACCCCCCAATCACCATCACTGAGTCCTGGGGCATTCTCCCCTACCCGTGGAGGGTTCTAACACCTGGTTGCTCCATTCCATCACCCCAGGTACACCCAACTGCAGCGGTGGTACTCCAAATTACCACGCACCACGGGTGGCGTCACAAACTTTAACACAATCCCCTGTAAATACCCCCTTCAATTGAGAGGCCACACGACCCCCGGGGCCGGAGACCCCTCAAGCCACCACGGATCTGGATCTGAGCAGCCCGGCTGCTGGCACGGAGATGGCACATATACACCTAACCCAAGAAGTCTAAGATACAATATGAATTCTCAAGGAACCTTATACACAGGTATTACTGATTGAAAATTATCCACATCATATTTTCATACATAAAAAAACTTAAAATGATGACTCTATAAAAAGGATTTTATAAACAGTCAGTTTTCACACAGGATAGATTATGATTATGGACAACATATCCATGACTACATTGAATTATCCTAGAAACAGTACATTTATCATATTAAAGCAAACAGACAAGGTAGGATAAATTCAATACCCCCTACACAAAACAGCTAAAATTGATGTTTATTTAGACCAAGGGGTGTTGTCGTGTTTAGATGAAAGATCCACCAGGTTTCTCTCTGCAGATCATGATGATCCCAATCACCCCCCAGCTCCATTGTTCCACCTTCTCAATGCCCTGGAAACTCATAGCTTCTCTTTTACCACCATGTACCTCATTTATGTGTCTATCTATAGCTGTTCTTTACGTCGTCTAGATGCTCCCCCAGTTCCCGTGTGGTCTTCCCCACATACTCCAGTCCTCATTCACAAGTGGCTTTATATACAACACCTTTTGTTGTGCAATTTATAAAATCTTTAATTGCAAACTCTTCATTTGTGACATTGGATCTAAAACCCTTTCCTTCTTCTGAGTTTCATACAGAGATAAGTATTTTGACCCAACAAAGGATCAAGATAAAAGACTGAGCTGCCTATGCAATATACTCTATAGGAAGGAAGATTAGAGATAATAAGAGAGGGTATGTAACTGTGTCAAAAGAATTTTTTAAAATTTCTTGTGTGCTTACAATTATTATGTGTTGCATAAAATATTTTACATTACAGCCACATTAGAATAAATAGTATAGGAATTTAACATTAACATGCAGTATTTAACTTTTTAAAACACTGTGAAGCATAGCACAAACATTTTGAGCAAAGTGGTGCATACAAAAGTAGCTTAAGAAATTAACCTAATAGCAAATTGTACTGATACACTGTAAAGTCCTTTGATATACATATCAGACATCAATTTGACTTTGAAATCCTGTACTTCATCATATTATAATATATAATTTAG
Source organism: Anomaloglossus baeobatrachus (assembly GCF_048569485.1). Taxonomy (NCBI): domain Eukaryota; kingdom Metazoa; phylum Chordata; class Amphibia; order Anura; family Aromobatidae; genus Anomaloglossus; species Anomaloglossus baeobatrachus. The sequence continues at coordinate 277,097,254 of NC_134358.1, forward strand.
TTGGTTTAGCTCAACATGCAAGAAACTACAGATCACTGTAATAGAGTCAAAATACAATAATTCTGTAGATTTATAGTATAGTACTGATCATATGTTGAACTGCAGAATAATTTGTAGATAACTCACTTTCAGCAATATAATTATGTTCCTAACATAGTAAGGAAGACAGGTATTGTAAATTCACTAAATGTAGGGGAATGTACATACAGCATTTTTTTCATCCTCTAGATGTGTAAATCTGGTAGAAACATATACCAAAAGACTTGCAACAATATTTGCAGTGAATTGTGGTCCTATAAAGTGTTGACTAAAGGGGATGAGCACAAATGCACATCACAGTTTCCAAACTTAGATTTTTTTAAGTTTTTTTAGAAAACCAAGTATCATTTCATTTACACTTCACAAATACTTGCAACTTTGGGTTAAGTAATAGGGATGAGCGAATGTTTTCGCCACTATTCGGTATCTGGCGAATAATGGTGTATTTGGTATCTGGCGGCTAATATGGTATTCGCTATGATACTTTCATTTCTGGACTTCCTGGCGCCTTTTTCCAGCCAATGAACACATCTGACGTTGCTTGCCCTCATAGTAACGCCACAGCCATCTTTGTTGTGGTGTTACTGTGATTGGCTTGGCCGCACAGCGTCATAGGGGCTATATAAGGCTGCTGTCATTTTGTGTGCACGCATTCATTCCTGAGCTGCCAGTTTAGCGAGACTGTACTGTGTGCGGTATAGAGTTTTCCAGCCAACTAATAATAGTCCTTCTAAGGGCTTATCATATTTAGCATTAGCTGCTAGCGACTTTGTAAATCATAGAAACAGGTATAGGGATAGTGCAGTGCATTCTATGAGATAGTGTTCCTGCTGCACAATCCAAAATAGTCCTTGTAAGGGCTGAAGATATTTAGCATTAGCTGTTAGCGGTTGTGTAAATCATGGAAACAGGTATAGGGACAGTGCAGTGCGTTCTATGAGATAGTGTTCCTGTTGCAGAATCCAAAATAGTCCTTATAAGAGCTGAAGTCAGTGTCCACTGTGTGCTAGCAGCTGTGTAAATCATAGAAACAGGTATAGGTATAGGGACAGTATTACTACATTGCTAAGTCAGGTGACATCCGTTCCTGTTTTAAACCTGCAGAAAAAAAAATCCTCTTATTAGTGCTGCATACGGTCTACTACTGCAGTGTGTGATATAGGAAGAGCTTATTCACAGGCAGGGAGAGATTTAAAGCTGTCCTGACATCTGCTAGTAATAATCAACAATCTCAGCACTGCTACATCCCTTGTGCCTTTTATACTAGCAATAGGTATTACAACTTGCAAAAAAAGTCCCAAAATTGTAAAAACAACGGGTTCAGGTGTAGTGTAGTGCCTGTTAGCCACCATCTCAATTCACAGTCTGCGTGTTACCCAATTTTTAGTAATGCTAGGTTTCAGAGGCACAACTTGTGCCTGAAGCAAAATACCTTCATAGCACCAAACTAGCCTAATTTTGGGGGCTTCCTATCTTACAGAACCTACATAGTGGCTTGCTTTTGTTAAAACACAGTCTCAGTGTTGCCCAATTTTTATTAATACTTGGTGTCAGTGGCACTACTTCTGTCTCAAGGCCAGTACCTTCCTAGCAGCAACCTAGCATAGTTTTGGGGGCTTCATATCTTACAGAACTTAGATAGTGGTTTGCTACAACTAACACACAGTCTTAGTGTTACCCAATTTTTATTATTACTTGGTGTCAGTGGCACTACTTCTGCCTCAAGGCAAGTACCTTCGTAGCAGCAACCTAGCATACTTTTGGGAGATTCATATCCTGCAGAACCTACATAGTGACTTGCTCTTATTAAAACAAAGTGTCAGTGTTACCCAATTTTTATTAATACTTGGTGTCAGTGGCACTACTTCTGCCTCAAGGTCAGTACCTTCCTATCAGCAACCTAGTGTAATTTTTGGGCTTCCTATCTTACAGAACCTTCTTAGTAGCTTCCTGCAACTAACACACAGTCTTAGTGTTACCCAATTTTTATTAATATTTGGTGTCAGTGGCACTACTTGTACCTCAAGGCCAGTACCTTCCTATCAGCCACCTAGTGAAATTTTGGGGGCTTCATATCTTACAGAACCTTTATAGTGGCTTGCTCTTACTATAACACAGTCTGAGTGCCAAAAAACAATACTAAAATAAAAGTGTTGTCAAACCCTGTTTTGTTTTGGGGCTGAAAGACATTCAAAACATCTTTGTCGACTCCTCCAAGTGGTAGTTTGTCCAATAAAGGTACCTTTTGGTTTTTAGACTTACAAAAACAGCTATCAAGAGAAACTATTAACACAAGTTTAACAACTCGACATAAGTGTTGTTCCACTGCCTGTAGGAAAGGTCATGTTACAGTATTCACCTTCACATAATCAAACCAAAAAAATGGGAAAAAGAGGGGGTAAGGGCCGTGGACAAGGTGGTAGTGACAGTGGTGGTCACCCAAGCAGTGTGATCGAGCCAAAAAAAAGGTTCCTGGTTTATCTACCTCTGCCTTCTTATCCCAATTTTCTTTTCCACGTGGGAAAGCACTCTTGCGCCCTGTACAGTGCGAACCGGTAACGAGTTGGCTAGCAAAAAATGCCTCCAGTTACTTGTCGAGTAGAAAATCCCAAGGGTCCACACAGACAGACTTGAGTAGCCCAGAGGCTGGCCCATCGAATCCTCCGCCTGGTCATCCTTCCTCGCAACATCAGTATTCTAAGGAAACGTATGAAACCAAAGCAGGTAACTCTGAGGAACTGTTTACAGGACCCTTTGACCTTTCTTGCCTCTCACAGCACAACACCACCAATGCAGGGGAGGCCGTGGTGTGCAGTGATGCACAGATCTTTGAGCACCCAAGGCCATAAGAAAGCCATGTTGTTGGCCGTGACATGTAGGACAATCAGGTGAAAGTGTTGGAGGATGATGAGACACAGTTGCCCTCAAGTCAGCCTGAAACCTCCATTCCCAAAGAGGTTGACCTTCAGGAATTTGAAGATGACCAGGTTGATGATCCAACATGGATGGGTGGCATGGATTGCGAGAGCAGCAGTGCAGAGGAGCATGTGCCCATAGTCCGCAAAAAGGCTGTAAGACATAGGGTTTCAACCACTGCCAGAAGTCAATCAACTGTGCACATGACACCACCACCTGTGGCATCTCAGAGTCCAACGGTCCATGCACCACCTGTGCCATCTCAGAGTCCAACGGTCCATGCACCACCTGTGCCATCTCAGAGTTCAAGGGTCCATTCACCTCCTCAGCCATCTCCAAGTCCAAGGGTCCGTAGTGCGATTATGTGGGAGGTTTTTTTCCAAGAGTCCTTTGGACCAAACGGTTTCCATTTGTCAAATCTGTCAGACGAAGTTAGCAGAGGTAAAAATACTTCCAGCTTGGGCACCTGCAGCATGTGAAATCATATGCTGGCCAAGCACACCACTAGGTGGTTGACAGCTCTGGGTGAAAAACACGATTTTCAGACTCAAAACTCTGCCACTTCCCCTGGGCTGCCTGCTTCCCGAACTGGTGTGCAAGAAGGTGGTGCTAAGGCCTCCTTCTCACAACCTGATGTTGGCCCAAAATCAATCATCAACGACCACATCTGCTTCAGTGTTCCAGTGTTCAGTTTAGTTGTCCATACCACAGACTTTTGAAAAGAAGCAAAAATACCCCGGTACGCACCCAAAGGCAGAAACCATAACTGCACATATTGCATGATTGATAGCCCTTGAGATGTTGCCGTATCGGCTTGTGGGAACAGAGGTTTTCCGTGACCTTATGGTGGTGTTAGAACATCGGTACTCTGTGCCTAGACTACACTATTTTTCTCATTGTGCCGTCCCTGCGCTCCACAATCATGTGTCTGTAAACATCAAATGAGCTCTCACCAACGCCATAAAAGGGAAGGTCCACTTAACCACAGACATGTGGACAAGCGGAAGTGGACAGGGACGCTACATCTCACTGATGGCACACTGGGTGAACTTGGTGGCAGGTGGTAAAGAGTCTGAGCCAGCAACATCCCATATAATTCTCGCACCCAGAATAGCGGGCCCACTTTAATCACAGTTTCAGTAGCCTCCTACACCGCAAAAACTACCTCTGCCTCCTACTCTTCATCTGGCTCTTGTGCATCCTCCTCAACAACCGCCGGTGTCCAACTGTCGACATCATTCCCCAGCTTGGATCTCTGCAGCACTGCCTTAGCTAAGCTGCAACACGCTCTACTGAAGCTCATCTGTATCGGTGACAAATCGCCCAAGGCACCTGAGCTTTTGAAAGCAATAACTGAGCAGACAGATGAACGGCTTGAGCCATTGGACCTCCGTCCAGGGATGTTAGTGTGCGATAATGGTCGTAATCTAGTGGCGGCTTTAAAGCTTGTACACTTTCCTTGTATGGCCCATGCTGTAAATTTAGTAGTTCAGCATGTTTGAATAAATACCCTGGGATACCAGACTGTTATGATCCGGAACCATGGAAGACCCCCATAAATCATTGGTAAAAGGTGACAAGAGCATTGGCAACTAATCAGGCCGCCATCCCCTTACTAACCATCAACACTAGAAGTAGCTGAGGGGTGAACTAACATCCTATGCACCGCGAACCCAGCCGGAGCACTAGCTATCCTAAAGGAAGGAAAGCTAAATAACTCTCTGCCTCAAAAAATAGATAAAAAATAGCAAGCCCCCCACATTCAAAGACTGCGGTGATATAGGAAAACATAATACACAGATAGATGATAGGATTAGCAAAAGGTGAGGCCCCCCACTGACTAAAATAGGAAAGGACAGGAAAGGGGCTGATGGTGGCCAGAGAAAAACCCTGCAAAATTCCAAATTCCTGATAGTAAAAAAAGGCCCTCAGATCGCACGATCTGCACTCCGTCCTATATCAGGCTGTTGTCATACCAATGAACAGAAAACAAGAATCATTACAAATTCAAAAAGCCACAAACACATGGACTTATAGGAGCAATACTCCAAACATAACTGCAGGGAGTTTCCCAGCTGAGCAACTGAGAGGGAAGATCCCTGCATGCAAATAAACTGTAAGCAACCACAGCAAAAGACAAACTCAGATAAGAGTAAAAGAACCAAACAACAAATAAAGAGCAAAGCACTTATCTGGGGTAGATTTGATGTTGAGCAGAATGAAGCAGGCTGGTTAACAAAGAACAACTGACATCCAGCATAGCCTGCTATCAGACCAGGATTTAAATAAGCAGAGAGTTAGCAATGGAAACGCCCATTGCTCAACACACCTGGTCTATGTCCAAACCATTCCTGGCCACAAGAGGGAGCCTCCCAGCAGCCAAAGCATAAATGACATTCACAACACCAGACCTACTTACCAAGGAACGACATATTAGCGCACATTTTTGCAAGTAATTTCCCTCTTTTGCTGGCCTGGCAGCTTACACTTGCCTCATCACAGACTAATAATTGACCTCCCTACAAGATGGAATTCAGCCTATCATATGTTGGCCAGGATCCATGAGCAGCAGAGGGCAGTATCCCAATTCCAGCTGGAACATTCCTGTCAGACGCAGCTGCCAGACATAAGTACTGTCGAGTGGGTGTTGATTGCAGACATTTGTCCGGTTTTGGAGTATTTTGATTACTGTACCAACATCGTGAGCAGTGAGGATGCTGTTATCAGCATTATCATTCCACTGCTTTGTTTATTGAAAGCCTCTCTGGATGGTCTGACTGACCAAAGTGTTCATGCACCCGTGTTGTCTGTGAATCCAGACTTCACAATGATTGCTAGTTATCAGCACAACCTCGGCCAACAAGCTCAAGTCACCTTTGCTCAGCATCATGGGGATGAGGATGAAGAGGATGATGAAAAACAGGAATGCTTTGAAGTTGGTAACCAAGGGATTGACAACCCAAGCTTCAGGGCTGTCCAGCATGGATGGCCTGAGGAGGAGCAGGAGGAGGAGAGAGAGACTGAGGAGGAGAGGAGGTTTAGGGAGACAGAAAGTATTCATAGCAGTGACACACAAAGGTTTCCAGTTCGGAGTCTGGGACACATGGCACAGTTCATGTCACACTACCTTTCTCATGACTGTCGGCTAGTCCACATTTTGGCAGACAACAAATACTGGTTATGTACCTTCCTTGACCCACGCTGCAAAGACAAATTCACTTTGCTACTTGTGGAGGCAAATAAGGATTGTACTACGGAAACATTCAAGAGGGCTGTAGTGGAGCAGTTGATAAAACGATTACCCTCAGATCATGCTGGCATCAGAGGTAGCGTGTCATCTCACGCTACAGGATTACAAGAAAGGGCTACGTATAGTAGGAGCAACACAGGCGGGGGACTATTGTGCCAAAACTGGTCCATTTTCCACAAACCATCAACTGCGAACCAGATACCGGTTGGGGGAACTATGACAAGGAGGGAACAGTTAAGTAAGATGGTGAGGGACTATGTAGGTGACCGTATCAGCACGCTTTCCAAGTCTACTGTTCCCTTTAACTATTGGGTTTCCAAGCCCAACACTTGGCCAGACTTCGAGTCATACGCTTTGGAAGTGCTTGCTTGCCCTGCTGCGAGTGTGTTGTCTGAGCGTGTTTTCAGCTCAGCAGGGTCAATAATAACAGATAGTCGCACACGACTATCCACGGAAAGTGCAGACATTTTGATGATGATTAGAATGAACTATAGATGGATTGCCCCAGAGTATCTCAGGCCGCCTGTTAACAAGACCCAATAATAAGTGTAGCCACAAAATTTGGATTTCTTAAGTTCAAATAAGTTCCATTGTTTCTCATTCAAGACTATTTTGTCTTCTATCATCTAATGACAATGCATGACTAATGTAACTTGTTATGCCGCTGCGATGTAATTGTTCGGCCCAATCACCCAGGGCAATATTTTTCAATCCTTTGTACATTATGCACTGACACAAGCACTGTCGAGACTACACTGTCTAGAACAATTGGTCAGGCAGTCTCTATTTGTGTTCTTTATTGATGCTGTGCTCCATGGTGAGTTACACATGGCTAGAAAAACCACAAAGAACAATATCAACAAAACACCAAAAAGGAGCCAAGACAAATGATATGTGCACACACAGAATGTGGTGAGCCTTCCTCATAAAGATGGCTGCAGCCAAGGTGCAAGATGCTGATGTCACAGCCACTCAACCTCCACACTAGAGGGGAGGGGCGGCTGCTTAGCATAAGACATGCACACTAATAAGGCTTGCACTGGGAGCCCATCATATAATGAGTGAAATGCACAGTGTCTGAACTGTAACCTATAAATGGCGCCAGAAACCCAGGTCAGGCGGGCTAAACAGCACTATATAGGTGCCTCTCGCACGGATACACGAGACGCACAGTGTATGAATTAAGGCCTATAAATGATGCACAACACCAGGTCCAGGCGGTTCAGTTAGCACTATATGAGTACATAACACATGACAGGCTCACCATTTAACTACCTGAATTCAAAAGGTCCACACACATCCTGCAAAAATAAATAAAATGTGCCATACCTCAAATAGTGAGATATTAGTTTATCTTTTTTTGAATTCAGGTGGTTAAATGGTGAGCCTGTCATGTGTTATGTACTCATATAGTGCTAACTGACCCGCCTGGACCTGGTGTTGTGTTTTTTATAGGCCTTAATTCAGACACTGTGCGTCTCGTGTATCCGTGCGAGATGCACCTATATAGTGCTGTTTAGCCCGCCTGACCTGGGCTTCTGGCGTCATTTATAGGTTACAGTTCAGACACTGTGCATTTCACTCATTATATGATGGGCTCCCAGTGCAAGCCTTATTAGTGTGCATGTCTTATGCTAAGCAGCCGCCTCTCCCCTCTAGTGTGGAGGTTGAGTGGCTGTGACATCAGCATCTTGCACCTTGGCTGCAGCCATCTTTATGAGGAAGGCTCACCACATTCTGTGTGTGCACATATCATTTGTCTTGGCTCCTTTTTGTTGAGTTACACATGGCTCCCTGCAAATCAATTTTTTTTTTAGCTCCTTGGCATGTTATGCCCTATTGCTTATCCTAGCATTTTTTTTTTAATATAAGCTCTTGGGAGCTGTTGGGAGTACCTTGTGATGCTTTGCTGCATGGTGTCTGAACCACTACACCCTAGGGGAACTAAATGTATTAAACTTCTTGGTATGATATGCCCTTTTGCAAATCCTACCAATTTTTTTATTTAAAATAAGCTGTTGGGAGTACTTATTGATGCAGCGCTCCATGGTGTCCGAACCATTATCCCCTGGGGAAACTGAATGCATTAAACTCCTTGGCATGTTATGCCCTGTTGCTTATTCTACCTTTTTTTAAAATAAGCTGTTGGGAGCTCTTGGGAGTACCTTGTGATGCTTGGCTACATGGTGTTTGAACCATTCCCCCCTGCGGAAACTGAATGTATTAAACTCCTTGGCATGTTATGCCCTGTTGCTTAACCTACCATTTTTTTTTTTTTTTAAAATAAGCTGTTGGGAGCTCTTGGGAGCACCTACTGATGCAGTGTTCCATGGTGTCTGAAACATTATCCATTGGGGAAACTGAATGTATTAAACTCCTTGGCATGTTATGCCCTGTTGCAAATACTACCAGTTTTTTTTTAAAAAAAAGCTGTTGGGAGTACCTACTGATGCAGTGCTCCATAGTGTCTGAACCATTATCCCCTGGGGAAACTGAATTTTTTTAAATCCTCGGTATTAGCTCATGGAATAAAGCCTGAGTTCCAAAGTGAAACAACTGCCACATCTACCGTGCTGCATGCTTCACAAACTGCGGTCTAGGAAGCACCCGATGATGCCTCCTGCTCCCAACCTGCTGTTGGTAAGATGCAATCATCATCAACGACATCAGCTTTCATGTCCCAGCGTAGCGTTCATTTGTCCATAAAACATACATTTCTGAATCATTTGAAAAGAATTTGAATAGAGGGCCACTGGAGCCGGTGTTGTTGGTGGAGGAGGAGAAGGGCAAGGCCAACACCCAATGGCCACATTGGCAATAGCACTGTAAAGTGTTATGGAGTACGTATTCCAACTTTCACACTACTGATATAGGGAACGCAGAAAACTACAAATGACTGCCATCCCTCCCCAATGTATGTTACAGGGCCCACCTGAGAGCCCTAAGAAGTCTAAAGCCCACTTTACACGTTGCAATCAGTTGTACAATCGCATTTGCGATGTGACACGCCCAGGTTGCATACGGGATCTATCAGATTTCACGTTGGTCATTCATTTGCTGTCACACGAGCATTAGTAGTCTATGTTAAATTGGTCAATTTTGTGTGCGATCCTTTAGATCATGTGTTCTGTGACGTATGCATTGAGCACCTTTTTTTTTTTTTATTTATTGACTTGCCAAGCGTGTGTAATGTGGGATGCGTTTTTACTATGTCATCTGCCATTCAGCTCTGCTACATGGCCGCTAACAGCAGACACAGACAGCCATGTAGCAGAGCTGAATGGCAGATGACAGCAGACACAGACAGAGCCGCACTGTCAGAATGAACTCGGGTGAACTTCACCCGACTTCATTGTGATGCTGCGGCTCTGTCTGTGTCGCGTCCTGATTAGCGGTCACCAGTGAAGACTCACCGGTGACCGCTAATCCCCTGAGTAACTGAAGTTAGCAGCCCTCTCTCATATACTCACCGATCCCCGGCGCCGCGTTGCACGGCATTCACACTGCTCCGGCGGCTTTTACTGTTTTGAAAAAGCCGGCCGCCCATTAAACAATTTCGTATTCCCTGCTTTCCCCGCCCACCAGCGCCTATGATTGGTTACAGTAAGACACGCCCCCACTCTGAGTGACAGGTGTCACACTGCACCCAATCACAGCAGCCGGTGGGCGTGTCTATACTGTGTAGTGAAATAAATAATTAAATAATTAAAAAAAACGGCGTGCGGTTCCCCCCATTTTTAAAACCAGCCAGATAAAGCCATACGGCTGAAGGCTGGTATTCTCAGGATGGGGAGCTCCACGTTATGGGGGGCCCCCCACCCTAACAATATCAGCCAACAGCCGCCCAGAATTGCCGCATACATTAGATGCGACAGTTCTGGGACTGTACCCGGCTCTTCCTGATTTACCCAGAAAAAAATCCTTTATTAGAAATAAAAACACACACATATACCCTGGTTCACCACTTTAATCAGCCCCAAAAAGCCCTCCATGTCCGGCGTAATCCAGGATGATCCAGCGTCGCATCCAGCGCAGCTGCATGGAGGTGACCGGAGCCGCAGCAGACACAGCCGCTCCGGTCACCTCCACACAGCAAATGAACACAGCCGCGCGATCAGCTGCTGTCACTGAGGTTACCCGCGGCCACCGCTGCATCCACCGGTGGCCGCGGGTAACCTCAGTGACAGCAGCTGATCGCACGGCTGTCTTCATTTGCTGCATGGAGGTGACCGGAGCGGCTGTGTCTGCTGCGGCTCCGGTCACCTCCATGCAGCTGCGGTGGAAGCGACGCTGGATCATCCTGGATTACGCCGGACAAGGAGGGCTTTTTGGGGCAGATTAAAGTGGTGAACCAGGGTATATGTGTGTGTTTTTATTTCTAATAAAGGATTTTTTCGGGTGTGTGTTTATTTACTGTAACTTACAGATTAATCATGGAGGGTGTCTCATAGACGCCTGACATGATTAATCTAGGACTTATTGGCAGCTATGGGCTGCCAATAACTCCTTATTACCCCGATTTGCCAACGCACCAGGGTAAATCGGGAAGAGCCGGGTACAGTCCCAGAACTGTCGCATCTAATGTATGCAGCAATTCTGGGCGGCTGTTGGCTGATATTGTTAGGGTGGGGGGCTCCCCATAACGTGGAGCTCCCCATCCTGAGAATACCAGCCTTCAGCCGTATGGCTTTATCTGGCTGGTTTTAAAAATGGGGGGAACCGCACGCCGTTTTTTTTAATTATTTAATTATTTATTTCACTACACAGTATAGACACGCCCACCGGCTGCTGTGATTGGGTGCAGTGTGACACCTGTCACTCAGAGTGGGGGCGTGTCTCACTGTAACCAATCATAGGCGCCGGTGGGCGGGGAAAGCAGGGAATACGAGATTGTTTAATGGGCGGCCGGCTTTTTCAAAACAGTAAAAGCCGCCGGAGCAGTGTGAATGCCGTGCAGCGCCAGGGATCGGGGATCGGTGAGTATATGAGAGAGGGGGATAGACTGACATGGACTGAGAGTGAGGGACAGAGATAGTGACGGACTGACAGAGATTAGTGCATGACAGACATTGTGAGGCGCTTCAGAACGCAGCTTTTTAGCTGCGCTCTGAAGCAGACCTTTTTTAAGCTGTGGTGCAGAGCGCACACCTGCGCACATAGCATCAGACAACAAAATCGTATGAGGGATGTCACACGTTACAATTCACTAGGTTCGTGCAACAAAACGCTCAATTCTAGAGAATGATACGATGTGTTTGCGATCAACGGTTTTGCGTTCAATCCTGATCGCATGTAGCTGTCACACGCAGATACCTCACAAACGATGCCGGATGTGCGTCACTTACAACTTGACCCCAACGACGGATTGTGAGATATATTGAAGCGTGTGTAGCGGGCTTAAGATTTTAAGATTTGAGGACAGCCAGTGGCCCTTCCTACATTTGAGCAGAGGACTGCTGGAGCCGGTTGTGCTGGTGGAGGAGGAGGAGGGCAAGGTCAACATCCCAACGGGCACATTGTAGCTGACCTTTTAAAGTGCTGTCAAATATGTCCCAAAAAAGAAGGTGTGAGAGAGACACAAATATAATGTATAAGTTACAGCCCTTTCTAATCGACAAAGAAGGAAAAATGTAAAAAACGAAACGTGTGAACAATACATATGCTAAAGTTTTGTTTTTTGGAGGTCGAGGCTTGATTTGATGTTTTATTACAGTGATTAGGAACTAGAAACTGTTTCTTAGCAATTTCCCCTCTTTTACTTTGGTTTGAGAGTTGTTCTGGTGACTACATAAATGCCGCGTGCTGCTCTGACCACGTTATTCAAAGACACCTGAAATGCAGTCAGGCACCTTCTATAGGCTGTGCCCATACTGTTTCAGCCTTTTCCCATCCATGTCAGCCTTTTCCTCAGTCACCACAGGTCACTGACAGGTCCAAAGTAAAATTATTCTGGTTTCCCATAGACTTACATTGAGGGTCGAATATTCGCGAATACTCGAATTGCGGCGAGGTATTCGTTGGATATTCGTCGAATCGAATAATAGGGTATTTGATCATCCCTATTAAGTACAGTAAGTCACATAAAATCCCAATAAAAAACATTTATTTTGTGTGTGTAATTTTAAAAAATGTTTAACTGCTTCAAGACCGCCATCGATATATAAACGTCGGCTGTTGCTGGGCTTAGGGGAGCCGACGTTTATCAATGGTCTGCGGTCAGGAGAGTTTCCGCTGTAGAATGGTAATTCTGCCCTGAGACATCACCAGGATCTGATTGGATCAGGTCCTGGTGATGTTAACCCTTTACGATCATCAGAGTGCTGTGATCAATAGTGATCACAGCACCTAGAAGTTTCAGAGGTACAGAGAGCTGCTTCTCTTACCTCTCCTGGGTCTCCTCTGTCTCAATCATGGAGGACCTGAGGGTTGTCATGTCAACAGGAGGTTCACATGATGACCTCCAGGTCTGCCATGTATGGTGGCCTGTCAAACTGAGCCTGCAGCAGGGTCTGATAGGCGATCTGAAGCCTGACACTGCCAGTATAATGCATTGCTATTCTGCATGGCAATGCATTACACCAGCGATCAGACTAAGAAATGTGAAAGTCCCATATAGGGACTAAGTAAAAAAGTTATTAAAAGCAAAAAAAACCCTTGCAAAATGTAAAAAAAAACAAAACAAATTATACCCAAAAATATTTATTTCTATAAAAACAAAAATAAACAAAAAAGTACATGTATTTGGTATCAACGCCTCTGGCCCAACCTGATCTATAAAACTGTCACTCTATTTAACCCCTCAGGGAACAGTTTTAAAAAAAATCATCAAAAAATGATTTTTCATCATACTGCAGAAAAAAAAATGGAATAAAACGCAATCAAAAAGTTGAACATAAACAAAAATGGCATTAGTGAAAACTCCATCTTGTCCCGTAAAAAATGAGCCAGCACACAGCTCCATCTGTGGAAAAGTAAAAAATTTACAGCTCTAAGAATACAGCAATGCAAAAAAATTATTTTTTCTAAAAAATTGTTTTTGTTGCGAAAAAGCGGCAAAACATAAAAAAAGACATAAATGTGGTATCGCTGTAACTGTACTGACCCGAAGAATAAATCTGTGTTGTTGCTTACCAAACAGTGAACGGCATAAAAAAAATCACAAAAAACAATTCTTGAATTACTGTTTGATGTTAATTCTACCAACCAAAAATGAAAATATAAAACGATCCAAAACTGTTATTTGGCCGAAAATGGTACCAGTAGAACCCTCTACTTGTCCCACAAAAAACAATACCTCACATGGATGGCTCTCCAAACATGACATGGCATCTACTATCTATTCCAGACAATAGTGCACTCTAAAATTCAAATGGCGCTCCGTCCCTTCCGAGCCCTGCTGTGCGCCCAAATAGTAGATTTCCACCACATGAGTTATTTGTATTTTCCTGATACCCTTATGAAAAAAAGCTATCTAACAAAAGATTAAACATGTGCACAGCAAGTTGTTCATACATTGCTGTGCATTATGTTTATCCAGAAACTTTCTGGAATCCATATGAAGAAGCACAAAACATTTTCAAAAAAGTATAGGAATATGTATTTCAATATAAAAAAATTGGTGTGCATATGTTCCCTCATATGTCACTTTGTTTAGCCGCTTTATGGTTCGAAAGTTGTGAAGTGGCTAAGATAAGTGACTGGTCCATTTTTCTGGCAGCTTTCACTTCAATGCCACCACTATTATATATACATATACAGTGCCTACAAGTAGTATTCAACCCCCTGCAGATTTAGCAAGTTTACACATTCGGAATTAACTTGGCATTGTGACATTTGGACAGTAGATCAGCCTGGAAGTGTGAAATGCACTGCAGCAAAAAAGAATGTTATTTCTTTTTTTATTTTTTTTTTAAATTGTGAAAAGTTTATTCAGAGGGTCATTTATTATTCAACCCCTCAAACTACCATAATTCTGTTTGGTTCCCCTAAAGTATTAAGAAGTATTTCAGGCACAAAGAACAATGAGCTTCACATGTTTGGATTAATTATCTCTTTTTCCAGCCTTTTCTGACTAATTAAGTCCCTCCCCAAACTTGTGAACAGCACTCATACTTGGTCAATATGGGAAAGACAAAAGAGCATTCCAAGGTCATCAGAGACAAGATCGTGGAGGGTCACAAGGCTGGCAAGGGGTACAAAACCCTTTCCAAGGAGTTGGCCCTACCTGTCTCCACTGTTGGGAGCATCATCCGGAAGTGGAAGGCTTATGGAACTACTGTTAGCCTTCCATGGCCTGGACAGCCTTTGAAAGTTTCCACCCATACCGAGGCCAGGCTTATCCGAAGAGTCAAGGCTAACCCAAGGACAACAAGGAAGGTGCTCCGGGAAGATCTCATGGCAGTGGGGACATTGGTTTCAGTCAATACCATAAGTAACGTACTCCACCGCAATGGTCTCCGTTCCAGACGAGCCTGTAAGGTACCTTTACTTTCAAAGTGTCATGTCAAGGCTCATCTACAGTTTGCTCATGATCACTTGGAGGACTCTGAGACAGACTGGTTCAAGGTTCTCTGGTCTGATGAGACCAAGATCGAGATCTTTGGTGCCAACCACACACGTGACGTTTGGAGACTGGATGGCACTGCATACGACCCCAAAAATACCATCCCTACAGTCAAGCATGGTGGTGGCAGCATCATGCTGTGGGGCTGTTTCTCAGCCAAGGGGCCTGGCCATCTGGTCAGCATCCATGGGAAGATGGATAGCACGGCCTACCTGGAGATTTTGGCCAAGAACCTCCGCTCCTCCATCAAGGATCTTAAGATGGGTCGTCATTTCATTTTCCAACAAGACAACGACCCAAAGCACACAGCCAAGAAAACCAAGGCCTGGTTCAAGAGGGAAAAAAATCAAGGTGTTGCAGTGGCCTAGTCAGTCTCCTGACCTTAACCCAATTGAAAACTTGTGGAAGGAGCTCAAGATTAAAGTCCACATGAGACACCCAAAGAACCTAGATAACTTGGAGAAGATCTGCATGGAGGAGTGGGCCAAGATAACTCCAGAGACCTGTGCCGGCCTGATCAGGTCTTATAAAAGACGATTATTAGCTGTAATTGCAAACAAGGGTTATTCCACAAAATATTAAACCTAGGGGTTGAAAAATAATTGACCCACACTTTTATGTTGAAAATTTATTAAAATTTAACTGAGCAACATAACTTGTTGGTTTGTAAGATTTATGCATCTGTTAATAAATCCTGCTCTTGTTTGAAGTTTGCAGGCTCTAACTTATTTGCATCTTATCAAACCTGCTAAATCTGCAGGGGTTGAATACTACTTGTAGTCACTGTATATACTAGCTGTAGTATACATCATTGCCCGGGAAAGTGTCTCTCTGTCTCTCACTCTCCCTCTCTCCCACTCTCTAACTCCTTCTCTCTCCCTGTGTGTCTCCCTCTATGACTGTCTGTCTCCCTCTATGTCTGTCTTTCTTCCTCTCTGTCTGTCTGTCTCCCTCTCCCTCTCTCTCTGTGTCTGTGTCTGCGTGTCTTTGTGTACGAGTGTCTCTGTCTTTGTGTGTCTTTGTTTCTGTGTGTTTGTGTGTGTCTCTGTGTCTGTCTGTGTCTCTGTGTGTTTGTCTCCGTTTGTGTGTCTGTGTGTATGTCTGTCTCTGTGTTTATCTGTCTCTGTGTCTGTCACTGTGTATCTCTGTGTCTCTGTATGTCTCTGTCTCTGTCTGTCTCTGTGTCTGTCTTTATGTGTCTGTCTCTGTGTGTCTCTTTTTCTGTATGTGTGTCTGTGTGTGTGTCTCTGTGTCTGTGTGTGTCTCTGTGTGTCTGTTTCTCTGTGTGTCTCTGTCTCTTTGTGTCTCTGTGTCTGTCTGTGTATCTCTGTCTCTTTGTGTCCCTGTCTGTGTGTGTCATTGTCTCTGTGTGTGTCTCTGTGTCTGTGTCTCTGTATCTGTGTGTCAGTGTGTCTCTGTGTGAGTCTGTGTGTGTCTCTGTCTCTGTGTGTATCTGTATCTGTCTCTATGTGTCTCTGTCTGGGTGTTTGTGTGTGTCTCTGTGTGTGCCTGCTTCTATTTGTCTGTGTGTCTCTGTTTCTGTGTTTCTCTGTGTGTCTCTGTGTCTGTCTCTTTGTGCCAATGTGTGTTTGTGTGTGCGTCTCTTTGTGTATCTGTCTCTGTGTGTGTCTCTGTGTGTGTGTCTCTGTCTGTATATATCTCTGTGTGTGTGTCTCTGTGTGTTTGTGTCTCTGTGTCTGTTTCTGCGTATCTCTGTATCTTTGTGTATTTCTGTTTATGTCTCTGGCTGCGTCTCTGGGTGTGTCTGTGTCTCTGTGTGTTGGTCTCTGTGTGTGTCTGTGTCTCTGTATGTCTTTATTGTTGTGTCTGTCTTTCTGCGTGTGTCTCTGTCTGTGTGTGTCCGTTTCTGTGTGTCTTTGTCTGTGTCTCTCTGTCCCTGTTTGTGTCCGTCTCTATCAATATGATATTACCTCACACATAAGCTTCTTATGCTAAGAATGTCCTTTATTGCAAGAACAACCAATCAAAGCTCCTATTAATGGCCTGTAGCATCCAGCTCCATTGACTTTAATGTAAGCAGGTTTTTTGGCGAATAACTGTGAAGTGCGAAGTTAAATTTTCCCGAGTCAAGTGAGGTGTCTGTGCAAAATTTTGTGATTGAAAATGCGATGGTGCGGATTCATTTAGTGGACATACACACACACATACACGCACACATACACTCAGCTTTATATATTAGATTAAATGTCAAGACAATAGATGCTGGCAGTAAAGTCATCACAAAATACACCAAAAGAGATGACACAAAAAACTCCCCACAAAAGAGTTGGCATTTTTCTGATGTGTCTTTCTATAGTATGAACGATGTATATTAACCAATATCGAAAAAAGGCTGTGTGTACAGTCCCTTAATGATAAAGAAAAAGTCCTCCAAAAGGAGCATTCTTGAAAAGTTTCTGTTTGAAAAACTCTTCATTAAATGCCTAATAAACCCTCTGTGATAATATCATTATTGATTACAGATAATAATATTTAACAAAATGAATATATTGAGTGAAGGTAACAAAACACAGTCTAGAAATAAAAAAGAAATGGAACGTCATTTACAAGTGCTTAATCAACAGCTTTGGTCGAACTAACTTCCTGTGCAGCAGGGTCAATTCACAAAATATTCTTTGAAAG
Source organism: Anomaloglossus baeobatrachus (assembly GCF_048569485.1). Taxonomy (NCBI): domain Eukaryota; kingdom Metazoa; phylum Chordata; class Amphibia; order Anura; family Aromobatidae; genus Anomaloglossus; species Anomaloglossus baeobatrachus. The sequence goes on from NC_134358.1 coordinate 277,114,665, forward strand.
AGCAAGGAAATGAACATTAAGATACAGTAAATGGGAAATTACATTTGAAATTCAAATTCTGAGTTTGTTAGACCCTGAAAATGCCATCCCTAATTGAAACATATACAGGACAAAAATCTTTTCTATATAAGAAAATGTGACTAAATAGCTAATTTAAAATATAGTGCTTTTTAACATCAAAAATGACTTTCATGAAGCGGGGTGGAAATTGTGATGAGATCCACACATGGCAATAGAGCTATGTTGGGCTGTTAACAAGCTATTTGCGAGGAGAAAATTGAAGCGAGTTGTCAGCTTTACACAATATTCATCATTATATTCATTGGTAAATAACATACTCTTTGAATTTCAAAGTAATATTTCTTGCTAATTTACTACCTGCATAGGAGAACATTTTGTTTTATATTACTAGATAATTTGTATTCTATCATCTGATTTCTGTTATACTGGACAAAATTCTTGTATGCATATTGTTATACTGTTGGAGAAAAATATAAAAATGTAATAGCCATAGAAGGATTATACTATTGCTAACAATATTATGTGTATGCTTAACAAAAATAATAATTTTGTAAGCAGGAATGCACAATTAAATGTTGTTATTATTGGGTATAATTGTTTATTAATTAAAAGATTTTAAGGTACAGTGACATGCAGTGAAGACCACAAACCATGTCAAAGTTAAATTCCTCAAATGTATCAAATACATTGTTAAAAATTGGGACTTTAGGTAATTATGGAAATAATAATGGTCAACATGCTTACTCTTAATTAGAGCTCAATGAGATTATCATAGCAAGTGAGGAGAAACAACTGAGGAGTAGAGTTGAGCGCGGTTCGTGGTTCGTGGTTCTCCAGTTCTAGGCTCGAGTGATTTTTGGGCTGTTCGAGATCGAACTAGAACTCGAGCTTTTTGCTAAAGCTCGATAGTTCTTGATACATTCGAGAACGGTTCTAGCAGCAAAAAGCAGGGCTTTTTACAGCTACAGTGAGCAGGAGCCATCGCTGGCAGCCTGCCACAAGCTGGTAACCAAGATAAACATCGGGTATCCAAGCAAAGCGCTTTGGTTAGTAACCCGATGTTTATCTTAGTTACGTGCAGGAAGCCCACACTTTCCCGCTCAGCTCGCTCCACCCCCTCCTGCCCGCGGCATGTACACATACATACACATACACAAACACACACACACACACACACATCCACCCCCCCCCCCCCGCCCGCCCGCCCGCTCGCTCGCTCGCTCGGCTTACCTGCGGTGATGAAGTCCCGCCATCCCGACCTCAGCGCTGTCACTGTCCTCCATGGCCGCCGCTTGTCACATCACCTATCGCTTCCGACCCGAGACTGACACTGGCGGTGACGTCACGGACCTCTCGCGATACTTGATGTGAAGGCGCCGGTCATTGACCTCAGTGACAGGGGCTGTCAGTGTGCTGGAGATCAGCGCAGGTAATGTACCTCACTGACAGCAGCACTTGTCACCCCCCTGCAGTGACCTGGGCTGACCCATTGATGTTAGCTCAGGTCACTGCACTGCTCTCCCAGCCAATGGGGAACATCCTGCTCTTCATTGACTGGGACAGTGTGCATCGTCATGGCAACCCCTTGGATTACACCAGACCTGGATTTGTTTTTCAATCTAATAAATTGGTTAAAGAGGGAATGTTTTGGGGAGTGTTTTTTCAAATAAAAATGTGTTTGTCGTCTATTTTTTTTTTATTACTGACTGGGTTGGTGATGTCGGGTATCTGATAGACGCCTGACCTCACCAACCCCAGGGCTTGATGCCAGGTGACATTACACATCTGGTATTAACCCCAAATATTACCCCGTTTGCCACCGCACCAGGGCGCGGGATGAGCTGGGGCGAAGCACCAGGATTGGCGCATCTAATGGATGCGCCACTTCTGGGGCGGCTGCGGCCTGCTATTTTTAGGCTGGGGAGATTCCAATAACCATGGACCTCCCTAGTCTGAGAATATCAGGCCCCAGCTGTCTTCTTTACCTTGGCTGGTGATCCAATTTTGGGGGACCCCTACGTGTTTTTTTTTTTAATTATTTATTTAATTTAAAATAACAGCGTGGGGTGCCCTCAGTTTTGGATTACCAGCCAAGGTGAGGTTGCCAGCTGTGGTCTGCAGGCTGCAGCCGTCTGCTTTACCCTAGCTGGCTACAAAACTAGGGGGAACCCTATGTCATTTTTTTTTCATTTTTTTGGCTAAATACAAAGCTAAGCACCCCTTAGTGCCACATGAAAGGTACCAAAGGGTGTTCCACTTTTTCTCCATTTTTTTCTCCACTTTCTCTCCACTTTTTCTCCACTTTTTCTCCATTTTGTTCTCCACTTATTCTCCACTTTTTCTCCTCTTATTCTCCACTTTTTCTCCACTTTTTCTCCATTTTTTTCTCCACTTTCTCCACTTTTTCTCCACTTTTTTCTCCACTTTTTCTCCTCTTATGCTCCACTTTTTCTCCTCTTAATCTCCACTTTTTCTCCACTTTTTCTCCACTTTTTCTCCACTTTTTTCTCCACTTTTTCTCCTCTTATGCTCCACTTTTTCTCCACTTTTTCTCCACTTTTTCTCCACTTTTTCTCCACTTTTTCTCCACTTTTTCTCCTCTTAATCTCCACTTTTTCTCCTCTTATGCTCCACTTTTTCTCCACTTTTTCTCCACTTTTTCTCCACGTTTTCTCCACTTTTTTCTCCACTTTTTCTCCTCTTATGCTCCACTTTTTCTCCACTTTTTCTCCACTTTTTCTCCACTTTTTCTCCACGTTTTCTCCACGTTTTCTCCACTTTTTTCTCCACTTTTTCTCCTCTTATGCTCCACTTTTTCTCCACTTTTTCTCCACTTTTTCTCCTCTTAATCTCCACTTTTTCTCCACTTTTTCTCCACTTTTTCTCCACTTTTTCTCCACTTTTTCTCCACTTTTTTCTCCACTTTTTCTCCACTTTTTCTCCTCTTATGCTCCACTTTTTCTCCACTTTTTCTCCACTTTTTCTCCACTTTTTCTCCTCTTATGCTCCACTTTTTCTCCACTTTTTCTCCACTTTTTCTCCTCTTATGCTCCACTTTTTCTCCACTTTTTCTCCACTTTTTTCTCCACTTTTTCTCCTCTTATGCTCCACTTTTTCTCCACTTTTTCTCCACTTTTTCTCCACTTTTTCTCCTCTTATGCTCCACTTTTTCTCCACTTTTTCTCCACTTTTTCTCCATTTTTTTCTCCACTTATTCTCCACTTTTTCTCCTCTTATTCTCCACTTTTTCTCCACTTTTTCTCCACTTTTTCTCCTCTTATTCTCCACTTTTTCTCCACTTTTTCTCCACTTTTTCTCCATTTTTTTCTCCACTTTCTCCACTTTTTCTCCACTTTTTTCTCCACTTTTTCTCCTCTTATGCTCTACTTTTTCTCCTCTTAATCTCCACTTTTTCTCCACTTTTTCTCCACTTTTTCTCCACTTTTTTCTCCACTTTTTCTCCTCTTATGCTCCACTTTTTCTCCACTTTTTCTCCACTTTTTCTCCACTTTTTCTCCTCTTAATCTCCACTTTTTCTCCTCTTATGCTCCACTTTTTCTCCACTTTTTCTCCACTTTTTCTCCACGTTTTCTCCACTTTTTTCTCCACTTTTTCTCCTCTTATGCTCCACTTTTTCTCCACTTTTTCTCCACTTTTTCTCCACGTTTTCTCCACGTTTTCTCCACTTTTTTCTCCACTTTTTCTCCTCTTATGCTCCACTTTTTCTCCACTTTTTCTCCACTTTTTCTCCTCTTAACCTCCACTTTTTCTCCACTTTTTCTCCACTTTTTCTCCACTTTTTCTCCACTTTTTCTCCTCTTATGCTCCACTTTTTCTCCACTTTTTCTCCACTTTTTCTCCTCTTATGCTCCACTTTTTCTCCACTTTTTCTCCACTTTTTTCTCCACTTTTTCTCCTCTTATGCTCCACTTTTTCTCCACTTTTTCTCCACTTTTTCTCCACTTATGCTCCACTTTTTCTCCACTTTTTCTCCACTTTTTTCTCCACTTTTTCTCCTCTTAATCTCCACTTTTTCTCCACTTTTTCTCCACTTTTTCTCCACTTTTTCTCCACTTTTTCTCCACTTTTTTCTCCACTTTTTCTCCACTTTTTCTCCTCTTATGTTCCACTTATTCTCCACTTTTTCTCCACTTTTTCTCTACTTTTTCTATGGTCGGTCTACCCATTAGCTCTGCCATGCATAGTGTAGCTCTACACCTACTGCACATGTTGCTTTATGATTGACATCTCTTTCGTACCAGAGCTGTCTAAGTCTACTCTGACCCCATATTTGTCATTACTATATTGTCCTTGTACTGTATTATGACATTTGTATCATGTGTTTCATTTCTTGCTGTGTTGCAATTTTTTTGCTGCATCCCAATTGTACCTCTACATTGTTCGAGTTTATGTTATTGTTCTCTCACTCTTATGTGATACTGATTATTGTCATTTTTCATGATTACATGCAGATAAGTCCAATCTGACGAAGGCTCAGGCCGAAACGTCATTTGTAACTTGTTTTGGACAAAAACATATATGCTTATGAAAAAAAAAATTTCTTAATACGGACCAATAAAGAGTGATTTTGCATTACTATCCGTTGTGACTTACTGACTTAGTCTGGGAGATATAGAGTGCCGAGGTTACTCACTAATTTTATCTATTATTACCTCTGAGCACCTATATACCAGTGAGCAGAGCTTCCTCTACAGTAGTTCTCCTGATTAGGCATGCCCTTACCTCATGAGCAGGGCATTGCAGCTTTGGTAGCAACCATTACGACATGGACTCTGCTGCTGTGGACCCGGGGAGAGTGAGTGCAGATTCATTGCACCCACGCTCCTCACATGAAGGGTCCGCACTCCTAGAAAATGGGGGATACGTTCCCTGAGTGTCTCCCCCCCATATTCTAGACGGTCCAGAGTCGTCGTGGGACCCCTTTATTTTTTTTCTTACAATAAATTGGTGAAAGAGGAAATGTTTTGGGGACTGTTTTTTCAAATAAATTTCTTTTGTCGATTTTTTGTTTTTGTTAGTACTGACAGTTTATGATGTTGGGTATCTAATAGACGCCATGACATCACAAACTGCTGGGCTTGATCTCAGGTGACTTTACAGCTAGTATCAACCCGATTTATTACCCCGTTTGCCACTGCACCAGGGCACGGGATGAGCTGGGGTGAAGCGCCAGGATTGGCGCATCTAGTGGATGCGCCACGTCTGGGGTGCCTGCGGCCTGCTATTTTTAGGCTGTGAAGGCCCAATAACTATGGACCTTCCCACCCTGAGAATACCAGACCACAGCTGTCCGCTTTACCTTGGCTGGTGATCCAATTTGGGGGGTCCCCTACTTTTATTGTGTAATTATTAATATTTATAAAATAATTATAAAAAAGAGCCTGAGGGGACCTCCACATTGGATCCCCAACCACGGTAAAGCTGCCAGCTGTGGTTTTCAGGCTACAGCCGTCTGCTTTACCCTAGCTGGCTATCAAAAATGGGGGGACCCAACGTAATTTTTTTTTTTAACTATTTTTTAAATAGAAAAAATTAATGGGCTTCCCTGTATTTTGATTGCCAACCAAGGTAACGGCAGGCAGATGGGGGTGGCAACCCATAGCTGTCTGCTTTATCTGCGCTGAGAATCAAAAATACCGCGGAGCGCTACGTCATTTTTTTAAAGATTTATTTTTACAGCACTGTGATGTCCAGCAATCAAAATACAGGGAAGCCCATTTTATTTTTAGTTATTTAAATAAATAATTAAAAAAAATATATGTTAGCTCCCACTGCATTTTTTGTATTGCTAGCTAAGGGTAATCCAAGCAGCTACTGGCTGCTAACCCCCACTGCTTGGTGTTACCTTCACTGGCAATGGAAAATCCAGGGAAGCATTTTTTTTTTTTTTGCCAAAAAGCTACAAAAAAAGGACGTGAGCTTCGCCATATTTTTGTATGCTAGACAGGTATAGCAGGCAGGTGCTGGAAGAGTTGGATACAGCGCCAGAAGATGGCGCTTCTATGAAAATGCCATTTTCTGAGGTTGCTGCAGACTGCAATTCGCAGCAGTGGGGCCCAGAAAGCTCAGGCCAACCGGTGGTGCGGATTCCAATCCCAGCTGCCTAGTTGTACCTGGCTGGACACAAAAATGGGGCAAAGCCTACGTCATTTGTTTTCTAATTATTTCATGAAATTCATGAAATAATAAAAAAAGGGCTTCCCTTTATTTTTGGTTCCCAGCCGGGTACAAATAGGCAACTGGGGGTTGGGGGCAGCCGTACCTGCCTGCTGTACCTGGCTAGCATACAAAAATATGGCGAAGCCACATAATTTTTTCAGGGGGCAAAAAACTTCTGCATACAGTCCTGGATGGAGTATGCTGAGCCTTGTAGTTCTGCAGCTGCTGTCTGTCTGTATGGAGAAGAGCAGACAGCAGCTGCAGAACTACAAGGCTCAGCATACTCCATCCAGGACTGTATGCAGAAGTTTTTTGCCCACCAAAAAAATGACGTGGGCTTCGCCATATTTTTGTATGCTAGCCAGGTACAGCTGGCAGCCACGGGCTGCCTCCAACCCCCAGTTGCCTATTTGTACCCGGCTGGGAACCAAAAATATAGGGAAGCCCGTTTTTTTTAATTATTTCACTTATTTCATGAAATAATTAAAAAACAAATGACGTGGGCTTCGCCCTATTTTTGTGTCCAGCCGGGTACAACTAGGCAGCTGGGGATTGGAATCCGCAGCACAGGTTAGCCCGAGGTTTGTGGGCGCCTCTGCTGCGGATTTCAGTCCGCAGCCGTCCCAGAAAATGGCGCTCTCATAGAAGCGCCATCATCTGGCGCTGTATCCAACTCTTCCAACAGCCCTGGAGCCGGGTGGCTTGTTGGGTAATCATGAGTTAATACTGGCTTTGTTTTACCAGCCAGTATTAAGCCAGAGATTCTTAATGTCAGGCACGTTTGACCCGGCCATTAAGAATCTCCAATAAAGGGTTAAAAAAAGACACCACACAGAGAAAAAATACTTTAATAGAAATAAATACACAGACACATTAGAGACTCCATCTTTATTACCCCCTGTCAGCCCTCCACGATCCTGCTCTTCTGTCTTCTTTCTTTCTAGTGTAGTAGTAGTGACGATTGTAGTGAGGGGCATCACTTGGGGCTGGGGAACCTCCATCCTAACTACAATGCTCACTACAATCGGGAAGCAGCGTGCAGCCTTCACTCCGTGAGTGATCACTGCTGGCTGCTAGCGGTAACGCTGACAGACGCGTTACCATAGCAACGGTGCTCCCGGAGCCGCGGTTAGCGGTGACGTCACCGCTAACTGCGTTGCTATGGCAACGGTGATCTCCGTTAATGACCGGCTGTGTCAGCCGGTCCCTAACGGAACGGGGAGTCGACCGTGTGCTAGAGCATGTCGCCGGTACACGGCGATACACATATGTGCACCGTGTACCGGAGAGATGCACTCGCAGGTCCTACATGACGTGTCATAGTCATGTGACCAGTCTGTAGCCAATGAGATAATAGCCACGTGACTGGTCACATGGCTATTTTGACGTCACGATAGGTCCTGCTTCTCTGCTGGCAGTGCAGGTCACCGGGAGGATTCAGCGATCATCGGATGGAATAGCGGCAGGAGACAGAGTGCAGAAGGGATCGCGAGGACCGGTAAGTGTTATGGCAATATTTATTAACTGTTTGTGTACATTTATAATGCATTTTTATGTGTTTGTGATTGCCTCCCATTATAGCCTATACGTTCGAGTTCGGTTCGTCGAACGTTCGACGAACCGAACTCGAACGGGACCCCCGTTCGGCGAACCGGCCTCGAGCCGAACCGGGACCGGTTCGCTCATCTCTACTGAGGAGCAGTGATGAAAGAGCACTAAAATGCTCAAGTGATTATTAGTTAAAGGGAAGGTGTCGCGGTTTTTTATTTTTGTATTAAAAATAGTGTTTATGAAATCAAGTATTTCTAATACAAAATGAAAATCGCAGCTTATTTAGTTTTTATGTAATTCTTATTTTACTGGAGGCACTGGGGGCTGCCATGCTGGATTTGCCGTGTGTGTAACGACAGTAACTCCTTCCTTTAGGGCAGCCCCTGTGCATAGACTCTGATAGTCGGGGTCCGACCCCATGAAGTTCGTTACAGTGGGCATCTGCTGTGACCTGGACGCGCCCCCTGGGCTGTCCAGAACACAACAGAGGGAGGAGACCAGCGCCATTATTGTGGAGCTCACAGCGTGTGCTGTTTTCTCCACTTTACCCCTGTCACCTGCCGGGATGTGTGAGTATGGGCCGCCTCCCCTCCCCTCCCCTCGTTACTGTCTCCGATGACATCCCATCCCTCCGTTCTCCCCAGCCCCTGCTCTGCAGAAAACTGTGGCTGCTGTCTCTTTAAGGCATGCAGACCACAATGTCCTGCTGGATTGAGCTTTATCTGTGGGCGGAGCTACCACCCGGCGTCCTGCTCTGTCCCACAGAGATGAAGGAGTGCCAGCCAGCATCCCCCAGCACAGCGCTGGCCTCCGGCGCTGTGTGGGCCCCATCTCATCCGTGTCCGAGTGGTAAGTGCTACCCCCCTCCCCCCCTCGACCAGTATACTCCCTCCCAGCCACCCGGTTTATGGGCCCCAGTGAGCTGCATGGGCTTTCTTCACCTCAGGAGGTGCATGTGCGGGCCCCCAGGAGCCACGTGTGTCGGTGCAGGCTCAGCTCTGCTACATCTGCCCTGTGCTTGGTGCAGGCATAGCTCTGCTACATCTGCCCTGTGCTTGGTGTAGGCTCAGATCTGCTACATCTGCCCTGTGCTTGGTGCAGGCTCAGCTCGGCTACATCTGCCCTGTGCTTGGTGCAGGCTCAGCTCTGCTACATCTGCCCTGTGTCTGGTGCAGGCTCAGCTCTGCTACATCTGCCCTGTGCTCGGTGCAGGCTCAGCTCTGCTACATCTGCCCTGTGCTCGGTGCAGGCTCAGCTCTGCTACATCTGCCCTGTTCTTGGTGTAGGCTCAGCTCTGCTACATCTGCCCTGTGTCTGGTGCAGGCTCAGCTCTGCTACATCTGCCCTGTGTCTAGTGCAGGCATAGCTCTGCTACATCTGCCCTGTGCTTGTTGTAGGCTCAGATCTGCTACATCTGCCCTGTGCTTGGTGCAGGCTCAGCTCGGCTACATCTGCCCTGAGCTTGGTGCAGGCTCAGCTCTGCTACATCTGCCCTGTGTCTGGTGCAGGCTCAGCTCTGCTACATCTGCCCTGTGCTCGGTGCAGGCTCAGCTCTGCTACATCTGCCCTGTGCTCGGTGCAGGCTCAGCTCTGCTACATCTGCCCTGTTCTTGGTGTAGGCTCAGCTCTGCTACATCTGCCCTGTGTCTGGTGCAGGCTCAGCTCTGCTACATCTGCCCTGTGTCTGGTGCAGGCTCAGCTCTGCTACATCTGCCCTGTGTCTGGTGCAGGCTAAGCTCTGCTACATCTTCCCTGTGTCTGGTGCAGGCTCAGTTCTACTACATCTGCCCTGTGTCTGGTGCAGGCTCAGCTCTGCTACATCTGCCCTGTGTCTGGTGCAGGCTCAGCTCTGCTACATCTGCCCTGTGTCTGATGCAGGCTCAGCTCTGCTACATCTGCCCTGTGTCTGGTGCAGGCTCAGCTCTGCTACATCTTCCCTGTGTCTGGTGCAGGCTCAGCTCTGCTACATCTGCCCTGTGTCTGGTGCAGGCTCAGCTCTGCTACATCTGCCCTGCTCTTGGTGTAGGCTCAGCTCTGCTACATCTGCCTTGTGTCTGGTGCAGGCTCAGCTCTGCTACATCTTCCCTGTGTCTGGTGCAGGCTCAGCTCTGCTACATCTGCCCTGTGTCTGGTGCAGGCTCAGCTCTGCTACATCTGCCCTGTTCTTGGTGTAGGCTCAGCTCTGCTACATCTGCCCTGTGTCTGGTGCAGGCTCAGCTCTGCTACATCTGCCCTGTGTCTGGTGCAGGCTCAGCTCTGCTACATCTGCCCTGTGTCTGGTGCAGGCTCAGCTCTGCTACATCTTCCCTGTGTCTGGTGCAGGCTCAGCTCTGCTACATCTGCCCTGTGTCTGGTGCAGGCTCAGCTCTGCTACATCTGCCCAGTGTCTGGTGCAGGCTCAGCTCTGCTACATCTGCCCTGTGTCTGGTGCAGGCTCAGCTCTGCCAGATCTTCCCTGTGTCTGGTGCAGGCTCAGCTCTGCTTCATCTGCCCTGTGTCTGGTGCAGGCTCAGCTCTGCTACATCTGCCCTGTGTCTGGTGCAGGCTCAGCTCTGCTACATCTGCCCTGTGTCTGGTGCAGGCTCAGCTCTGCTACATCTGCCCTGTGTCTGGTGCAGGCTCATCTCTGCTACATCTGCCCTGTGTCTGCTGCAGGCTCAGCTCTGCTACATATGCCCTGTGCTTGGTGCAGGCTCAGCTGTGCTACATCTGCCCCGTGCTTGGTGCAGACTCACCTCTGCTACATCTGCCCTGTGTTTGGTGCAGGCTCAGCTCCGCAACATCTGCCCTGTGTCTGGTGCAGGCTCAGCTGTGCTACATCTGCCCTGTGTCTGGTGCAGGCTCAGCTCCGCAACATCTGCCCTGTGTCTGGTGCAGGCTCAGCTCTGCTACATCTGCCCTGTGTCTGGTGCAGACTCAGCTCTGCTACATCTTCCCTGTGCTTGGTGCAGGCTCAGCTCTGCTACATCTGCCCTGTGCTTGGTGCAGGCTCAGCTCTGCAGCAGCCGCGTTTGCGGGCCCCCAAAAGCCGCATATGTGTCTATATGTGCAGCAGAGTTGTGTGTATGTATGTATGTATGTATGCAGTAGAGCTGTGTGTCTGTCTGTATGTAGCAGAGTTGTGTCTGTATGCATGTATGCAGCAGCTACAGAGTTGTGTGTCTGTATGTATGCTACAGAGCTTTGTGTCTGTTTGTATGCAGTAGAGCTGTGTGTCTGTATAAATGCAGTAGAGCTGTGTGTGTCTGTATGTATGCTGCAGAGTTGTGTGTCTGTCTGTATGCAGTTGTGTGTCTATATGCAGCAGAGTTGTGTGTCTGTATGTATGCTGCAGAGTTGTCTGTATGCAGTAGAGCTGTGTGTGTCTGTGTAAATGCAGTAGAGCTGTGTGTGTCTGTATGTATGCAGCAGAGCTGTGTGTGTCTGTATGTATGCAGCAGAGTTGTGTGTGTCTGTATGTATTCATGTGAGCAGCAGCTACAGAGTTGTGTGTGTCCGTATGTACGCAGCAGCTGCAGAGTTGTGTGTCTGTCTGTATGTATGCAGTTGTGTGTGTCTGTATGCAGCAGAGTTGTGTGTGTCTGTCTGTATGTATGCTGCAGAGTTGTGTGTCTGTCTGTATGCAGCAGAGCTGTGTGTGTCTGTATGTATGCAGCAGAGTTGTGTGTGTCTGTATGTATGCAGCAGAGCTGTGTGTGTCTGTATGTATGCAGCAGAGCTGTGTATGTGTATAATAGGCCTACATGTGTGTAAAAAGGTGAAAGTCTGGGACTAATAGCAGCAGTCTACAATTAGATCTTTGATTGTAGTTCCATGAAAAATAAATATTTTGATGGTTTTCCAAATTTTTGAAAATTTCTGGATTATCAACGGCCAAAGGAGAGAGGCGGCAAATTTGACGACCGCCCTGGGCGGCAAAAGCAGTAGCTACGCCACTGACTGCAAAACTTCAATATGTTTTTGATTGAGCCCATCATGTCAAAAGTAGGCAATGGGTGTCGAAAAAAGAAATGCTGCATGGGTGGAACATATGAAATGCCACTGTCAGTTGCTGACTGCTTCATATAAGCACTTCTATCACATCTGTTAGATAAAGATATCAACTGTAACAGGGGTATGGAGCAAAAAACCCTCATTGTGCTACATGATGAATATTAACATCATGGAGCATGAAGGGGTTGGATATAAAAATAACACCAGGAGATTAAGATGTGCTATCTTTTATTACAAATCAGGTGTTAGGGGTCGGCAGCTTAGGAGGAGGATGGTGAATACAATCCTAAGCGCAACCAGGGGTGCACCATGATATAGATGGAATATAGCTATTAAGAGCCCAGAGAGCTGGATAAACAACTGCAGACTACAGTATAATGAGGTTCAAATTGATAAGGTGCATATGGTTAGTGTTATTTACACACTAACACTAGTGATGAGCGAGTACTAAAAAGCTCGGGTGCTCGAAGCTCGGGCCGAGCCTCCCAAGATACTCGTGTACTCGGCCCGAGCAACGAGCCCAATGTTATCCTATGGGAGACCCGAGTATTTTTGTGAAATGACCTCCCGGCAGCATGGAGAAACCCTAAAAATGTCACAAAAGTCTCAGAAGAGTGCTCAAATGACATGGCAACAGCATGGGGAAGACCCCTTGAAGCATTTATCACTCAAAAGTCACAGCTGTGAACAATTTTGTCCGCGTTTTACGCCATTTTTACGGACTCACCAGAAAACCTTCCAAAATGACCCCAAAATGATTTTTCATGGCGGAAATGTTAAGGGCACATACCCAATAGTGAGATAGATCTGGTGTATGTTACTTTTTGAGATCAATACATGAAAGATTTTACGTGAAAACATTGTGTGGCACTCCGATGTCCCTGAGAAGAGACGTACATGAAGGCCTCTTGAGTCTAATGTGCCCATTTTGAGGAAGTGAGTCTTTGTAGTATTTTCCTTTGCCAGGGCAGTCCTAAATTGTGAGGTTCACCAATGCCCCTGCATACAGACGTGCATGAGGGCCTCAAAACATTAAGTGTCCATTGTCAGGAAGTGGGTGTATTATAGTATAGCCCTTAGGCAGGGCAGCCAAAAATTGGGAGGCTCCACATTGTCCCTGGGTAGAGACGTGCATGATGGCCTTTAAACCTGAAGTGCCCATTGTAAGGAAGTGGGTCTATTTCAGTATAGCCCTTTGCCAGGGCAGCCAAAAATTGGGAGGCTCCACATTGTCCCTGGGTAGAGACGTGCATGAGGGCCTCAAAACATTAAGTGTCCATTGTCAGGAAGTGGGTGTATTATAGTATAGCCCTTAGGCAGGGCAGCCAAAAATTGGGAGGCTCCACATTGTCCCTGGGTAGAGACGTGCATGATGGCCTTTAAACCTGAAGTGCCCATTGTAAGGAAGTGGGTCTATTTCAGTATAGCCCTTTGCCAGGGCAGCCAAAAATTGGGAGGCTCCACATTGTCCCTGGGTAGAGACGTGCATGAGGGCCTCAAAACATTAAGTGTCCATTGTCAGGAAGTGGGTGTATTATAGTATAGCCCTTAGGCAGGGCAGCCAAAAATTGGGAGGCTCCACATTGTCCCTGGGTAGAGACGTGCATGATGGCCTTTAAACCTGAAGTGCCCATTGTAAGGAAGTGGGTCTATTTCAGTATAGCCCTTAGGCAGGGCAGCCAAAAATTGGGAGGCTCCACATTGTCCCTGGGTAGAGACGTGCATGAGGGCCTCAAAACATTAAGTGTCCATTGTCAGGAAGTGGGTGTATTATAGTATAGCCCTTAGGCAGGGCAGCCAAAAATTGGGAGGCTCCACATTGTCCCTGGGTAGAGACGTGCATGATGGCCTTTAAACCTGAAGTGCCCATTGTAAGGAAGTGGGTCTATTTCAGTATAGCCCTTTGCCAGGGCAGCCAAAAATTGGGAGGCTCCACATTGTCCCTGGGTAGAGACGTGCATGAGGGCCTCAAAACATTAAGTGTCCATTGTCAGGAAGTGGGTGTATTATAGTATAGCCCTTAGGCAGGGCAGCCAAAAATTGGGAGGCTCCACATTGTCCCTGGGTAGAGACGTGCATGATGGCCTTTAAACCTGAAGTGCCCATTGTAAGGAAGTGGGTCTATTTCAGTATAGCCCTTTGCCAGGGCAGCCAAAAATTGGGAGGCTCCACATTGTCCCTGGGTAGAGACGTGCATGAGGGCCTCAAAACATTAAGTGTCCATTGTCAGGAAGTGGGTGTATTATAGTATAGCCCTTAGGCAGGGCAGCCAAAAATTGGGAGGCTCCACATTGTCCCTGGGTAGAGACGTGCATGAGGGCCTCAAAACATTAAGTGTCCATTGTCAGGAAGTGGGTGTATTATAGTATAGCCCTTAGGCAGGGCAGTCAAAAATTGGGAGGCTCCACATTGTCCCTGGGTAGAGACGTGCATGATGGCCTTTAAACCTGAAGTGCCCATTGTAAGGAAGTGGGTCTATTTCAGTATAGCCCTTTGCCAGGGCAGCCAAAAATTGGGAGGCTCCACATTGTCCCTGGGTAGAGACGTGCATGAGGGCCTCAAAACATTAAGTGTCCATTGTCAGGAAGTGGGTGTATTATAGTATAGCCCTTAGGCAGGGCAGCCAAAAATTGGGAGGCTCCACATTGTCCCTGGGTAGAGACGTGCATGATGGCCTTTAAACCTGAAGTGCCCATTGTAAGGAAGTGGGTCTATTTCAGTATAGCCCTTTGCCAGGGCAGCCAAAAATTGGGAGGCTCCACATTGTCCCTGGGTAGAGACGTGCATGAGGGCCTCAAAACATTAAGTGTCCATTGTCAGGAAGTGGGTGTATTATAGTATAGCCCTTAGGCAGGGCAGCCAAAAATTGGGAGGCTCCACATTGTCCCTGGGTAGAGACGTGCATGATGGCCTTTAAACCTGAAGTGCCCATTGTAAGGAAGTGGGTCTATTTCAGTATAGCCCTTTGCCAGGGCAGCCAAAAATTGGGAGGCTCCACATTGTCCCTGGGTAGAGACGTGCATGAGGGCCTCAAAACATTAAGTGTCCATTTTAAGGAAGTGGGTGTATTTCAGTATAGCCCTTAGGCAGGGCAGCCAAAAATTGGGAGGCTCCACGTTGTCCCTGGGTAGAGACGTGCATGAGGGCCTCAAAACATTGTTCCCATTGCAAAGGAGCGGGTCTCCTGTCGTTGTAATGTCCATTCTGCAAAGAATGGGCGAAAAAATTTACCACTGGGGGTATACCTGAAACAAAGACCTAACTATTGTAACGGTCATCATGATGGCGCATGAGGAGAAGGAGGAGCAGTCCAGCGATTATCCAAAGTCGAGAAGTGTACCCATGGGTGAGTGGAGGTACATGGCAAACTTTAAATTCCGCTCTCATTTGCTGGTGGTGTGGTGAAGTCTGGCCCAATCCAACCCTTGTTCATCTTTATCAGAGTCAGCCTGTCAGCATTTTCAGTTGACAGGCGGGTGCGTTTATCTGTAATGATTCCACCTGCGGCACTAAAAACACGCTCTGACAAAACGCTAGCAGCAGGGCAGGCCAGGACTTCCAAGGCGTAGAGAGCCAATTCATGCCACGTGTCCAGCTTGGATACCCAATAATTGTAAGGCACAGAGGAATGTCGGAGTACAGTTGTTCGATCTGCAAGGTACTCCTTCAGCATCTGGGCAAACTTAGGATTTCTTGTGGCACTACCCCGCACCTCAGGGGCTGTGGTACGTGAGGGGCTGAGAAAACTGTCCCACATCTTAAAGACTGTTCCCCTACCTCTGGCGGATTGGACTTGTGCCTCTCTCGGCTGTACGCCTCGGTTGTCCACTGATTCCTGACCTATGCCGCTAGCGTTTTGTGAGGGGAATGCTTTGCCTACTTCCGTGAGTATGGCCTTCCGAAACTGCTGCATTTTGGTTGACCTCTCATCCACGGGAATAAGAGACAAAAAGTTCTCCTTGTAGCGTGGGTCTAACAGTGTTACCAACCAGTAATGATTGTCGGCCAAGATGTTCTTAACGCGAGGGTCACGAGACAGGCAGCTTACCATAAAGTCAGCCATGTGCGCCAGACTCTTAACAGCCAGGACTTCAGTAGCCTGACCAACAAGATGACTGAACATGCTGTCCTCCTCCTCCTCCTCCTCCTCCTCCTCCTCATCTACCCTGTCCTCTGGCCAGCCACGCTGAATCGAGGATATGACTGGTGTGCATGTCATATCCTCAATTTGGCCGGAGAGTTGCTCCATGTCTTCATCCTCCTCCTCGTCATAGTCCTCCACTGCACGTTGTGATGAGACGAGGCTGGGCTGTGTGTTATCACCCACACCCACTACTGTTTCTTGCTGCAACTCATCGCGCTCCGCCTGCAATGCATCATGTTTGTTTTTCAAAAGGGACCGTTTTAGAAGGCAGAGTAGCGGTATGGTGACGCTAATAATGGCGTCATCACCACTCACCATCTTGGTGGAGTCCTCAAAGTTTTGGAGGATGGTACATAGGTCTGACATCCATCTCCACTCCTCAGGTGTTATGTGTGGAGTTTGACCCATTTCCCGACGGCTTAGGTGATGCAGGTACTCAACAACTGCCCTCTTCTGCTCACATATCCTGACCAACATGTGCAGAGTTGAATTCCAACGCGTGGGGACATCACACACCAGTCTGTGAGCCGGAAGATGCAAACGGCGCTGAAAGCCGGCAAGGCCGGCTGAAGCAGTAGGTGACTTTCGAAAATGTGCAGACAGGCGGCGAACTTTTACCAGCAGATCAGACAGCTCTGGGTATGACTTTATAAACCGCTGAACCACGAGGTTGAGCACATGGGCCACGCATGGAACATGTGTCAGCTGGCCTCGCCTCAAAGCCGCCACCAGGTTCCGGCCATTGTCACAAACGACTTTTCCTGGCTTTAGGTTCAGAGGTGTGAGCCAGTGATCTGCCTGCTGTTTCAGAGCTGTCCACAGCTCTTCTGCATTGTGGGGTTTGTCACCTATGCAGATTAGCTTCAGCACAGCCTGTTGCCGCTTCGCCGAGGCAGTGCTGCAGTGCTTCCAGCTTGTGACTGGTGTGGAGGGCACAGTGGATGAGGATGCGCAGGAGGAGGAGGAGGCTGAAGAGCATGACATTCCGGAGCTGTAGAGTGTGGGTGAAACACTGACTGAGGTAGGGCCTGCAAACCTTGGTGTGGGAAGGACGTGTTCCGTCCCTCGCTCAGACTGGGTCCCAGCTTCCACAATATTAACCCAGTGTGCCGTCAACGAGATGTAGCGGCCTTGCCCACAAGCACTTGTCCACGTGTCTGTGGTTAGGTGGACTTTGGGTGAAACAGCGTTGTTCAGGGCACGTGTGATGTTTTGTGACACGTGGTTATGCAACGCGGGGACGGCACACCGGGAGAAATAGTGGCGGCTGGGGACCGAGTAACGTGGGACAGCTGCCGCCATCAGGTCACGGAATGCTTCTGTCTCCACCAGCCTAAAAGGCAACATTTCCAGCGCAAGCAGTCGCGAAATGTTAGCATTTAGAACTGTGGCATGTGGGGTGTTGGCAGTGTATTTGCGCCTGCGTTCAAAGGTTTGCTGAATGGATAACTGAACGCTGCGCTGGGACAAGGACGTGCTTGATGATGGTGTTCTTTCTGCGTAGGCAACTGCAGGTGCAGGAGTGGAGGAGGCTTGTTCGCAGGCAGCATGGACAGAGGATTGGCTCGCATGCACAACCAGCGAAGACGTAGCAGTGACATCAGCAAGCACTGCTCCTCGACTCTGTTGTACTTCCCACAAAGTCGGGTGCTTGGCTGACATGTGCCTGATCATGCTGGTGGTGGTCAGGCTGCTAGTTTTGGTACCCCTGCTGATGCTGGCACGGCAGGTGTTGCAAATGGCCTTTTTTGAATCATCTGGATCCAACTTAAAAAACTGCCAGACTCGTGAAGACCTAACATTTGTACAGGCACCTTGTGTCGTCGTGTTGTTACGGGGAACGGTTGCCTGACTTCTGCCTGGGACCACCACCCTGCTTCTTACTGCCTGTTGTGATGCTACGCCTCCCTCCCCCTGTGCACTGCTGTCCTCGCTCTGCATATCCTCCTGCCAGGTTGGGTCAGTTACTGGATCATCCACCACGTCGTCTTCCTCTTCCGCACCCTGCTCCTCCTCCTGACTTGCTGACAATTGTGTCTCATCATCGTCCACCACTTGTTGAGACACGTTGCCAACTTCGTGAGAACGTGGCTGCTCAAATATTTGGCTATCTGTACAGACGATCTCCTCATGACCCACTTCAATATGAGCTGGCGAGAGGCCAGAATGTGTGAATGGAAACGTGAACAGCTCTTCCGAGTGTCCAAGTGTGGGATCATTAATGTCCGAGGAGGACGTGTACTCAGCCTGGTGGTAGGAAGGAGGATCAGGTTCAGAAATGTGCGGTGCAGTATCACGGCTACTGACACTTGACCGTGTGGAAGACAGAGTGTTTGTGGTGGTGCCAATCTGACTGGAAGCATTATCCGCTATCCAACTAACAACCTGTTGACACTGGTCTTGGTTCAAGAGCGGTGTACTGCTGCGGTCCCCAAGAATTTGGGACAGGACGTGCGAGCGACTAGATGTGGCCCTTTGTTGTGGCGAAATTAGAGCTTGCCCACGACCTCGGCCTCTGCCTGCACCACCATCACGTCCACTTCCTTGTTCCTTGCCAATGCCCTTGCGCATTTTGCAATGCTGTGCACTGCTGACGTGTATATTCACTACTTGTGCGTTATATCAAAGTTTCTGGAAATTGCACACCAGTGCACCTGTACGCTGCCACCAACAGGCACACACGTGCGGTTTTAAAAACCAAGCACGGACGCAATAATAACCTAACACAGGTTTTAGGAGCAAAAATTAAGAACTCTGACACTATCAGCCACTGCTGACTGACGTGTATTATACACTACACTTGTGCGTTATATAATAGTTTGGTAAACGCACACCAGTGCACCTGTACGCTGCCACCAACAGGCACACACGTGCGGTTTTAAAAACCAAGCACGGACGCAATAATAACCTAACACAGGTTTTAGGAGCAAAAATTAAGAACTCTGACACTATCAGCCACTGCTGACTGACGTGTATTATACACTACACTTGTGCGTTATATAATAGTTTGGTAAACGCACACCAGTGCACCTGTACGCTGCCACCAACAGGCACACACGTGCGGTTTTAAAAACCAAGCACGGACGCAATAATAACCTAACACAGGTTTTAGGAGCAAAAATTAAGAACTCTGACACTATCAGCCACTGCTGACTGACGTGTATTATACACTACACTTGTGCGTTATATAATAGTTTGGTAAACGCACACCAGTGCACCTGTACGCTGCCACCAACAGGCACACACGTGCGGTTTTAAAAACCAAGCACGGACGCAATAATAACCTAACACAGGTTTTAGGAGCAAAAATTAAGAACTCTGACACTATCAGCCACTGCTGACTGACGTGTATTATACACTACACTTGTGCGTTATATAATAGTTTGGTAAACGCACACCAGTGCACCTGTACGCTGCCACCAACAGGCACACACGTGCGGTTTTAAAAACCAAGCACGGACGCAATAATAACCTAACACAGGTTTTAGGAGCAAAAATTAAGAACTCTGACACTATCAGCCACTGCTGACTGACGTGTATTATACACTACACTTGTGCGTTATATAATAGTTTGGTAAACGCACACCAGTGCACCTGTACGCTGCCACCAACAGGCACACACGTGCGGTTTTAAAAACCAAGCACGGACGCAATAATAACCTAACACAGGTTTTAGGAGCAAAAATTAAGAACTCTGACACTATCAGCCACTGCTGACTGACGTGTATTATACACTACACTTGTGCGTTATATAATAGTTTGGTAAACGCACACCAGTGCACCTGTACGCTGCCACCAACAGGCACACACGTGCGGTTTTAAAAACCAAGCACGGACGCAATAATAACCTAACACAGGTTTTAGGAGCAAAAATTAAGAACTCTGACACTATCAGCCACTGCTGACTGACGTGTATTATACACTACACTTGTGCGTTATATAATAGTTTGGTAAACGCACACCAGTGCACCTGTACGCTGCCACCAACAGGCACACACGTGCGGTTTTAAAAACCAAGCACGGACGCAATAATAACCTAACACAGGTTTTAGGAGCAAAAATTAAGAACTCTGACACTATCAGCCACTGCTGACTGACGTGTATTATACACTACACTTGTGCGTTATATAATAGTTTGGTAAACGCACACCAGTGCACCTGTACGCTGCCACCAACAGGCACACACGTGCGGTTTTAAAAACCAAGCACGGACGCAATAATAACCTAACACAGGTTTTAGGAGCAAAAATTAAGAACTCTGACACTATCAGCCACTGCTGACTGACGTGTATTATACACTACACTTGTGCGTTATATAATAGTTTGGTAAACGCACACCAGTGCACCTGTACGCTGCCACCAACAGGCACACACGTGCGGTTTTAAAAACCAAGCACGGACGCAATAATAACCTACTAACAGGTTTTTTTGGGGAGCGACAATTACAGTACAGACAAGTCAGACACTATCTGGACTGTTTTACACTGTGTACACCAGCCCCAGATATGAAGGCTGGTATACGGTCACCACTACCCTGCCTGCCTGCCTGCCTGTATACTGCTACAATAGTCCTGACAAGGACTCTTTTGGTCACTAGCCTGTATTCAGACCTGGCTATACCCTGCCTGTATATAGCAACAATAGTCCTGAGAAGGACTCTGCTACTGTACTCCGACCTGGCTATACCCTGCCTGCCTGTATACAACTAGAATAGTCCTGAGAAGGACTTTTGGTCACACTGTTTGCAGCCCTGCAACTGAAAAAGCTATAAAGGGCCGCAAAGCTTTCCCTGAATCAGCGACACTCTCCCTACACTCACTGTCAGAATAGCTGTGAGCAGAGCACAGCGCGCCGGCCGATATAAAGGCTCGGTGACGCTGTGCAGGCCGGCCAATCACTGCAATTCCACAACTAACAGGGCTGTGGCATTGCAGTGGTCTGCCAGCCAATCCCTGCATGAGGGCTGGCTCTCAAAAGAGCGCCAACATGCAGAAATGAAGACCACGAGTAAAGCACGAGTATCGCGAGATTACTCGGTCCCCGCCGAGCAGCCCGAGTACAGTGATACTCGTGCGAGTACCGAGTAGTGACAAGCATGCTCGCTCATCACTAACTAACACCAGCGAAAAGAAATGCAAATGCAGCGGAGCCACTATATGTGAACCTGCACAATAGCACCTGCCACAAATAATAAAGTTCAAGGTAGCAGTATCCTTAATATAAAAAAAAGCAAAAAAGAATATCATTACTTACAGCAAGATGGAATTGCAGCTGTATATTGCTCAGGCCAAAAAACTACTACTACTCCAGCAGGTTACAGCTAAACCCCCACTAGGTGGAGGCATCACAGGTGCAGGAGGAGCCAATCACACTCACTTCCAAATATGGAGGAGGTGATGGCTGGATAGTAAAACTGCACACTAGTGGCTTGCATAGAGCACTGTTCACACTAGCACACGCACAGTCAAAAACCCGCAGCCTATTAGGTGACGCCCATACTATTAGATCAGGCGGGCTGCCAAGCCGTACCCCCACTGCGCGCTACATAGGGACAGAAACTCTAATAGCAAGGCCTAACAAAAAGGGGCCTGGCTGTATCCTGTACAAAAAAATATATATGTGGTTTTTTGTTAGCGTTATGGCCATAAGACATACGCCTACAACCCTCGTCACGGGAACCTCATGCTTGTAGGTCCCTACACTATATATAATATAAAAATGCAAAAAAGAATATCATTACTTACAGCAAGATGGAATAGCAGCTTTATATTGCTCAGGCCAAAAAACGACTACTACTCCAGCAGGATACAGCTAAACCCCCACTAGGTGGAGGCATCACAGGTGCAGGAGGAGCCAATCACACTCACTTCCAAATATGGAGGGGGTGATGGCTGGATGGTAAAACTGCACACTAGTGGCTTGCATAGAGCACTGTTCACACTAGCATACGCGCAGTCACAAACCCGCAGCCTATTAGGTGACGCCCATACTATTAGATCAGGCGGGCTGCCAAGCCGTACCCCCACTGCGCGCTACATAGGGACAGAAACTCTAATAGCAAGGCCTAACAAAATAGGGCCTGGCTGTATCCTGCACAAAAAAATATATATGTGGATTTTTGTTAGCGTTATGGCCATAAGACGTAAGCCTACAACCCTCGTCACGGGAACCTCAAGCTTGTAGGTCCCTACACTATATATAAAATAAAAAAAGCAAAAAAGAATATCATTACTTACAGCAAGATGGAATTGCAGCTGTATATTGCTCTGGCCAAAAAACTACTACCACTCCAGCAGGATACAGCTAAACCCCCACTAGGTGGAGGCATCACAGGTGCAGGAGGAGCCAATCACACTCACTTCCAAATATGGAGGAGGTGATGGCGGGATGGTAAAACAGCACACTAGTGGCTTGCATAGAGCACTGTTCACACTAGCACACGCACAGTCAAAAACCCGCAGCCTATTAGGTGACGCCCATACTATTAGATCAGGCGGGCTGCCAAGCCGTACCCCCACTGCGCGCTACATAGGGACAGAAACTCTAATAGCAAGGCCTAACAAAAAGGGGCCTGGCTGTATCCTGTACAAAAAAATATATATGTGGTTTTTTGTTAGCGTTATGGCCATAAGACATACGCCTACAACCCTCGTCACGGGAACCTCATGCTTGTAGGTCCCTACACTATATATAATATAAAAATGCAAAAAAGAATATCATTACTTACAGCAAGATGGAATAGCAGCTTTATATTGCTCAGGCCAAAAAACGACTACTACTCCAGCAGGATACAGCTAAACCCCCACTAGGTGGAGGCATCACAGGTGCAGGAGGAGCCAATCACACTCACTTCCAAATATGGAGGGGGTGATGGCTGGATGGTAAAACTGCACACTAGTGGCTTGCATAGAGCACTGTTCACACTAGCATACGCGCAGTCACAAACCCGCAGCCTATTAGGTGACGCCCATACTATTAGATCAGGCGGGCTGCCAAGCCGTACCCCCACTGCGCGCTACATAGGGACAGAAACTCTAATAGCAAGGCCTAACAAAATAGGGCCTGGCTGTATCCTGCACAAAAAAATATATATGTGGATTTTTGTTAGCGTTATGGCCATAAGACGTAAGCCTACAACCCTCGTCACGGGAACCTCAAGCTTGTAGGTCCCTACACTATATATAAAATAAAAAAAGCAAAAAAGAATATCATTACTTACAGCAAGATGGAATTGCAGCTGTATATTGCTCTGGCCAAAAAACTACTACCACTCCAGCAGGATACAGCTAAACCCCCACTAGGTGGAGGCATCACAGGTGCAGGAGGAGCCAATCACACTCACTTCCAAATATGGAGGAGGTGATGGCGGGATGGTAAAACAGCACACTAGTGGCTTTCATAGAGCACTCTTCACACTAGCAGACGCACAGTCACAAACCCGCAGCCTATTAGTTGACGCCCATACTATTAGATCAGGCGGGCTGCCAAGCCAAACACCCACTGCGCGCTACATAGGGACAGAAAATCTAATAGCAAGGTCTAACAAAAAGGGGCCTGGCTGTATCCTGTACAAAAAAATATATATGTGGTTTTTTGCTAGCGTTATGGCCATAAGACGTAAGCCTACAACCCTCGTCACGGGAACCTCATGCTTTTAGGTCCCTACACTATATATAATATAAAAAAAGCAAAAAAGAATATCATTACTTACAGCAAGATGGAATTGCATCTGTATATTACTCAGGCCAAAAAACTACTACTACTCCAGCAAGATACAGCTAAACCCCCACTGTTATGATCCGGAACCATGGAAGACCACCACAAATCATTGGCAAAAGGTGACAAGAGCATTGGCAACTAATCTGGCCGCCATCCCCTTACTAATCATCACAACTAGAAGTAGCCAAGGGGTGAACTAACATCCTGTGCACCACGAACCCAGCCGGAGAACTAACTATCCTAAAGGTAGGAAAGATGAATAACTAGATGAGCGAACCGGTCGCGGTTCGGCTCGAGGAGGTTCGCCGAACGGAGGTCTCGTTTGAGTTCGGTTCGTCGAATGTTCGACGAACCGAACTCGAACCAATAGGCTATAATGGGAGGCAATAACAAACACATAAAAATGCATTATAAATGTACACATACAGTAAATAAACATTGCCATAACACTTACTGGTCCCCGCGATCCCTCCTGCACTCTGTCTCCTACCACTATTCCATCCGATGATCGCTGAATCCTCCCGGTGACCGGCACTGCAAGCAGAGAAGCAGGACCTATCGTGACGTCAAAATAGCCATGTGACCAGTCACGTGGCTATTATCTCATTGGCTACAGACTGGTCACATGACTATGACGCGTCATGTAGGACCTGCGAGTGCATCTCTCCGGTACACGGTGCACATTTGTGTATCGCCGTGTACCGGCGATATGCTCTAGCACACGGTCGACTCCCCGTTCCGTTAGTGACCGGCTGACACAGCCGGTCATTAACGGAGATCACCGTTGCCATAGCAACGCAGTTAGCGGAGACGTCACCGCTAACCGCGGCTCCGGGAGCACCGTTGCTATGGTAACGCGTCTGTCAGCGTTACCGCTGTTACCGCTGGCAGCACTGATCACTCACGGAGTGAAGGCTGCACGCTGCTTCCCGATTGTAGTGAGGATTGTAGTGAGGATGAGGTGCCCCAGCTCATCAAGTGATGGGCTGGGGCACCTCATCCTCACTACAATCCTCACTACAATCCTGAAGTGCAGTTCCTTCAAATTCATTTAAAGGCACTTGGAACGCTGAAATTGCTGCTTATAATTTAAAAACCTCTTATCAGCGCTGGTATATTGGGGATTTATTGGACTGACAGGGGTAATAAAGATGGAGTCTCTAATGTGTCTGTGTATTTATTTCTATTAAAGTATTTTTTCTCTATGTGGTGTCTTTTTTTTAACCCTTTATTGGAGATTCTTAATGGCCGGGTCAAACGTGCCTGACATTAAGAATCTCTGGCTTAATACTGGCTAGTAAAACAAAGCCAGTATTAACTCATGTTTACCCAACAAGCCACCCGGCTCCAGGGCTGTTGGAAGAGTTGGATACAGCGCCAGATGATGGCGCTTCTATGAGAGCGCCATTTTCTGGGACGGCTGCGGACTAGAGATGAGCGAACCGGTCGCGGTTCGGCTCGAGGTCGGTTCGCCGAACGGGGGTCCCGTTCGAGTTCGGTTCGTCGAACGTTCGACGAACCGAACTCGAGCCAATAGGCTATAATGGAAGGCAATCACAAACACATAAAAATGCAATAAAAAGGTACACAAACAGTTAATAAACATTGCCATAACACTTACCGGTCCTCGCGATCCCTTCTGCACTCTGTCTCCTGCCGCTATTCCATCCGATGATCGCTGAATCCTCCCGGTGACGGCACTGCCAGCAGAGATGCAGGACCTATCGTGACGTCAAAATAGCCATGTGACCAGTCACGTGGCTATTATCTCATTGGCTACAGACTGGTCACATGACTATGACGCGTCATGTAGGACCTGCGAGTGCATCTCTCCGGTACACGGTGCACATATGTGTATTGCCGTGTACCGGCGACATGCTCTAGCACACGGTCGACTCCCCGTTCCGTTAGGGACCGGCTGACACAGCCGGTCATTAACGGAGATCACCGTTGCCATAGCAACGCAGTTAGCGGTGACGTCACCGCTAACCGCGGCTCCGAGAGCACCGTTGCTATGGTAACGCGTCTGTCAGTGTTACCGCTGTTACCGCTGACAGCCAGCACTGATCACTCACGGAGTGAAGGCTGCACGCTGCTTCCCGATTGTAGTGAGGATTGTAGTAAGGATGAGGTTCCCCAGCCCCAAGTGATGAGCTGGTGAACCTCATCCTCACTACAATCGTCACTACTACTACACTAGTGAGGATTGTAGTGAGGATGAGGTTCCCCAGCCCCAAGTGATGAGCTGGGGAACCTCATCCTCACTACAATCGTCACTACTACTACACTAGTGAGGATTATAGTGAGGATGAGGTTCCCCAGCCCCAAGTGATGGGCTGGTGAACCTCATCCTCACTACAGTCGTCACTACTACTACACTAGAAAGAAAGAAGACAGAAGAGCAGGATCGTGGAGGGCTGACAGGGGGTAATAAAGATGGAGTCTCTAATGTGTCTGTGTATTTATTTCTATTAAAGTATTTTTTCTCTGTGTGGTGTTTTTTTTTAACCCTTTATTGGAGATTCTTAATGGCCGGGTCAAACGTGCCTGACATTAAGAATCTCTGGCTTAATACTGGCTAGTAAAACAAAGCCAGTATTAACTCATGATTACCCAACAAGCCACCCGGCTCCAGGGCTGTTGGAAGAGTTGGATACAGCGCCAGATGATGGCGCTTCTATGAGAGCGCCATTTGCTGGGACGGCTGCGGACTGAAATTCGCAGCAGAGGCGCCCAGAAACCTCGGGCTAACCTGTGCTGCGGATTCCAATCCCCAGCTGCCTAGTTGTACCCGGCTGGACACAAAAATGGGGCGAAGCCCACGTCATTTGTTTTTTAATTATTTCATGAAATAAGTGAAATAATTAAAAAAAACGGGCTTCCCTATATTTTTGGTTCCCAGCCGGGTACAAATAGGCAACTGGGGGTTGGAGGCAGCCCGTGGCTGCCTGCTGTACCTGGCTAGCATACAAAAATATGGCAAAGCCCACGTCATTTTTTTGGTGGGCAAAAAAACTCTGCATACAGTCTTGGATGGAGTATGCTGAGCCTTGTAGTTCTGCAGCTGCTGTCTGCTCTTCTCCATACAGACAGACAGCAGCTGCAGAACTACAAGGCTCACCATACTCCATCCAGGACTGTATGCAGAAGTTTTTTGCCCCCTGAAAAAATTATGTGGGCTTCGCCATATTTTTGTATGCTAGCCAGGTACAGCAGGCAGGTACGGCTGCCCCCAACCCCCAGTTGCCTATTTGTACCCGGCTGGGAACTAAAAATAAGGGAAGCCCTTTTTTTATTATTTCATGAATTTCATGAAATAATTAGAAAACAAATGACGTAGGTTTCGCCCCATTTTTGTGTCCAGCCAGGTACAACTAGGCAGCTGGGGATGGGAATCCGCAGCACAGGTTGGCCTGAGCTTTCTGGGCCCCACTGCTGCGAATTGCAGTCTGCAGCCGCCTCAGAAAATGGCATTTTTATAGAAGCGCCATCTTCTGACGCTGTATCCAACTCTTCCAGCACCTGCCTGCTATACCTGGCTAGCATACAAAAATATGGCGAAGCTCACGTCCTTTTTTTGTAGTTTTTTGGCAAAAAAAATAAAAAATGCTTCCCTGGATTTTCCATTGCCAGTGAAGGTAACACCAAGCAGTGGGGGTTAGCAGCCAGTAGCTGCTTGGATTACCCTTAGCTAGCAATACAAAAAATGCAGCGGGAGCCCATATATATTTTTTTTAATTATTTATTTAAATAACTAAAAATAAAATGGGCTTCCCTGTATTTTGATTGCTGGACATCACAGTGCTGTAAAAATAAATCTTTAAAAAAATGACGTAGCGCTCCGCGGTATTTTTGATTCTCAGCGCAGATAAGCAGACTCTATGGGTTGCCACCCCCATCTGCCTGCCGTTACCTTGGTTGGCAATCAAAATACAGGGAAGCCCATTAATTTTTTCTATTTAAAAAATAGTTAAAAAAAAAATGACGTTGGGTCCCCCCATTTTTGATAGCCAGCTAGGGTAAAGCAGATGGCTGTAGCCTGAAAACCACAGCTGGCAGCTTTACCGTGGTTGGGGATCCAATGTGGAGGTCCCCTCAGGCTCTTTTTATAATTATTTTATAAATATTAATAATTACACAATAAAAGTAGGGTCCCCCCCAAATTGGATCACCAGCCAAGGTAAAGCGGACAGCTGTGGTCTGGTATTCTCAGGGTGGGAAGGTCCATAGATATTGGGCCCTCACAGCCTAAAATTAGCAGGCCGCAGGCACCCCAGACGTGGCGCATCCACTAGATGCGCCAATCCTGGCGCTTCACCCCAGCTCATCCCGTGCCCTGGTGCAGTGGCAAACAGGGTAATAAATCGGGTTGATACTAGCTGTAAAGTAACCTGAGATCAAGCCCAGCAGTTTGTGATGTCATGGCGTCTATTAGATACCCAACATCATAAACTGTCAGTACTAACAAAAAAAAAATCGACAAAAGAAATTTATTTGAAAAAACAGTCCCCAAAACATTTCCTCTTTCACCAATTTATTGTAAGAAAAAAAATAAAGGGGTCCCACGACGACTCTGGACCGTCTAGAATATGGGGGGGAGACACTCAGGGAACGTATCCCCATTTTCTAGGAGTGCGGACCCTTCATGTGAGGAGTGTGGGTGCAATGAATCTGCACTCACTCTTCTCGGGTCCACAGCAGCAGAGTCCATGTCGTAATGGTTGCTACCAAAGCTGCAATGCCCTGCTCATGAGGTAAGGGCATGCCTAATCAGGAGAACTACTGTAGAGGAAGCTATGCTGACTGGTATATAGGTGCTCAGAGGTAATAATAGATAAAATTAGTGAGCAACCTCGGCACTCTAAATCTCCCAGACTAAGTCAGTAAGTCACAACGGATAGTAATGCAAAATCACTCTTTATTGGTCCGTATTAAGAAAAATTTTTTTTTCATAAGCATATATGTTTTTGTCCAAAACAAGTTACAAATGACATTTCGGCCTGAGCCTTCGTCATATTGGACTTATCTGCATGTAATCATGAAAAATGACAATAATCAGTATCACATAAGAGTGAGAGAACAATAACATAAACTCGAACAATGTAGAGGTACAATTGGGATGCAGCAAAAAAATTGCAACACAGCAAGAAATGAAACACATGATACAAATGTCATAATACAGTACAAGGACAATATAGTAATAACAAATATGGGGTCAGAGTAGGCTTAGACAGCTCTGGTACGAAAGAGATGTCAATCATAAAGTAACATGTGCAGTAGGTGTAGAGCTACACTATGAATGGCAGAGCTAATGGGTAGATCGACCATAGAAAAAGAACGGAGAAAAAGTGGAGAAAAAGTGGAGAAAAAAAGGAGAAAAAAATGGAGAAAAAGTGGAGAAAAAGTGGAGAAAAAGTGGAGAATAAGTGGAGAAAAAGTGGAGAAAAAGTGGAGAAAAAGTGGAGAAAAAAATGGAGAAAAAGTGGAGAAAAGTGGAGAAAAAATGGAGAAAAAAATGGAGAAAAAGTGGAGAAAAAGTGGATAAAAAGTGGAGAATAAGTGGAGAAAAAGTGGAGAAAAAAATGGAGAAAAAAATGGAGAAAAAGTGGAGAAAAAGTGGAGAAAAAGTGGAGAATAAGTGGAGAAAAAGTGGAGAAAAAAAGGAGAAAAAGTGAAGAATAAGTGGAGAAAAAATGGAGAATAAGTGGAGAAAAAATGGAGAAAAAAATGGAGAAAAAGTGGAGAAAAAGTGGAGAAAAAGTGGAGAAAAAGTGGAGAAAAAATGGAGAAAAAAATGGAGAATAAGTGGAGAAAAAGTGGAGAAAAAGTGGAGAAAAAATGGAGAAAAAAATGGAGAATAAGTGGAGAAAAAGTGGAGGAAAAAATGGAGAAAAAAATGGAGAAAAAGTGGAGAAAAAGTGGAGAAAAAGTGGAGAAAAAGTGGAGAATAAGTGGAGAAAAAGTGGAGAAAAAGTGGAGAATAAGTGGAGAAAAAGTGGAGAAAAAATGGAGAAAAAAATGGAGAAAAAGTGAAGAAAAAGTGGAGAACAAGTGGAGAAAAAGTGGAGAAAAAGTGGAGAAAAAGTGGAGAAAAAATGGAGAAAAAAATGGAGAAAAAGTGGAGAAAAAGTGGAGAAAAAGTGGAGAAAAAGTGGAGAAAAAGTGGAGAAAAAATGGAGAAAAAAATGGAGAAAAAGTGGAGAAAAAGTGGAGAAAAAGTGGAGAAAAAGTGGAGAAAAAGTGGAGAAAAAATGGAGAAAAAATGGAGAAAAAGTGGAGAAAAAGTGGAGAAAAAGTGGAGAACAAGTGGAGAAAAAGTGGAGAAAAAGTGGAGAAAAAGTGGAGAAAAAATGGAGAAAAAATGGAGAAAAAAATGGAGAAAAAGTGGAGAAAAAGTGGAGAAAAAATGGAGAAAAAATGGAGAAAAAAATGGAGAAAAAGTGGAGAAAAAGTGGAGAAAAAAATGGAGAAAAAATGGAGAAAAAATAGGAGAAAAAGTGGAGAAAAAGTGGAGAAAAAGTGGAGAAAAAGTGGAGAAAAAATGGAGAAAAAATGGAGAAAAAATGGAGAAAAAGTGGAGAAAAAGTGGAGAAAAAATGGAGAAAAAATGGAGAAAAAAATGGAGAAAAAAATGGAGAAAAAGTGGAGAAAAAGTGGAGAAAACGTGGAGAAAAAGTGGAGAAAAAGTGGAGAAAAAATGGAGAAAAAATGGAGAAAAAAATGGAGAAAAAAATGGAGAAAAAGTGGAGAAAAAGTGGAGAAAAAGTGGAGAAAAAATGTAGAAAAAGTGGAGAAAAAGTGGAGAAAAAGTGGAGAAAAAGTGGAGAAAAAATGGAGAAAAAATGGAGAAAAAAATGGAGAAAAAGTGGAAAAAAAGTGGAGAAAAAGTGGAGAAAAAGTGGAGAAAAAGTGGAGAAAAAATGGAGAAAAAATGGAGAAAAAGTGGAGAAAAAGTGGAGAAAAAGTGGAGAACAAGTGGAGAAAAAGTGGAGAAAAAGTGGAGAAAAAGTGGAGAAAAAATGGAGAAAAAATGGAGAAAAAAATGGAGAAAAAGTGGAGAAAAAGTGGAGAAAAAATGGAGAAAAAATGGAGAAAAAAATGGAGAAAAAGTGGAGAAAAAGTGGAGAAAAAAATGGAGAAAAAATGGAGAAAAAATAGGAGAAAAAGTGGAGAAAAAGTGGAGAAAAAGTGGAGAAAAAGTGGAGAAAAAATGGAGAAAAAATGGAGAAAAAATGGAGAAAAAGTGGAGAAAAAGTGGAGAAAAAATGGAGAAAAAATGGAGAAAAAAATGGAGAAAAAAATGGAGAAAAAGTGGAGAAAAAGTGGAGAAAACGTGGAGAAAAAGTGGAGAAAAAGTGGAGAAAAAATGGAGAAAAAATGGAGAAAAAAATGGAGAAAAAAATGGAGAAAAAGTGGAGAAAAAGTGGAGAAAAAGTGGAGAAAAAATGTAGAAAAAGTGGAGAAAAAGTGGAGAAAAAGTGGAGAAAAAGTGGAGAAAAAATGGAGAAAAAATGGAGAAAAAAATGGAGAAAAAGTGGAGAAAAAGTGGAGAAAAAGTGGAGAAAAAGTGGAGAAAAAATGGAGAAAAAATGGAGAAAAAAATGGAGAAAAAAATGGAGAAAAAGTAGAGAAAAAGTGGAGAAAAAGGGGAGAAAAAGTGGAGAAAAAGTGGAGAAAAAGTGGAGAAAAAATGTAGAAAAAGTGGAGAAAAAATGGAGAAAAAGTGGAGAAAAAGTGGAGCACCCTTTGGTGCCTTTCATGTGGCACTAAGGGGTGCTTAGCTTTGTATTTAGCCAAAAAAATGAAAAAAAAATGACGTAGGGTTCCCCCTAGTTTTGTAGCCAGCTAGGGTAAAGCAGACGGCTGCAGTCTGCAGACCACAGCTGGAAACCTCACCTTGGCTGGTAATCCAAAACTGAGGGCACCCCACGCTGTTATTTTAATTTAAATAAATAATTAAAAAAAAAACACGTAGGGGTCCCCCAAAATTGGATCACCAGCCAAGGTAAAGCAGACAGCTGGGGCCTGATATTCTCAGACTAGGGAGGTCCATGGTTATTGGACTCTCCCCAGCCTAAAAATAGCAGGACGCAGCCGCCCCAGAAGTGGCGCATCCATTAGATGCGCCAATCCTGGTGCTTCGCCCCAGCTCATCCCGCGCCCTGGTGCGGTGGCAAACGGGGTAATATATGGGGTTAATACCAGATGTGTAATGTCACCTGGCATCAAGCCCTGGGGTTGGTGAGGTCAGGCGTCTATCAGATACCCGACATCACCAACCCAGTCAGTAATAAAAAAAAATAGACGACAAACACATTTTTATTTGAAAAAACACTCCCCAAAACATTCCCTCTTTAACGAATTTATTAGAATGAAAAACAAATCCAGGTCTGGTGTAATCCAAGGGGTTGCCATGACGATCCACACTGTCCCAGTCAATGAAGAGCAGGATGTTCCCCATTGGCTGGGAGAGCAGTGCAGTGACCTGAGCTAACATCAATGGGTCAGCCCAGGTCACTGCAGGGCATGACAAGTGCTGCTGTCAGCGAGGTACATTACCTGCGCTGATCTCCAGCACTCTGACAGTCCCTGTCACTGAGTTCAATGAC
The DNA here is from genome assembly GCF_048569485.1 of Anomaloglossus baeobatrachus. NCBI lineage: Eukaryota > Metazoa > Chordata > Amphibia > Anura > Aromobatidae > Anomaloglossus > Anomaloglossus baeobatrachus. The sequence continues at coordinate 277,146,882 of NC_134358.1, forward strand.
CGGCGCCTTCACAGCCAAGCATCGCGAGAGGCCCGTGACGTCACCGCTAGTCAGTCTCGGGTCGGAAGCGAGAGGTGATGTGACAAGCGGCGGCCATGGAGGACAGTGACAGCGCTGAGGTCGGGATGGCGGGACTTCATCACCGCAGGTAAGCCGAGCGGGACCATGTGTGTGTGTGTGTGTGTGTGTGTGTGTGTGTACGTGTGTACATGCCGCGGGCAGGAGGGAGCAGAGCGAGCTGAGCGGGGAAGTGTGGGCTTCCTGCACGTAACTAGGATAAACATCGGGTTACTAACCAAAGCGCTTTGCTTGGATACCCGATGTTTATCTTGGTTACCAGCTTCTGGCAGGCTGCCAGCGATGGCTCCTGCACACTGTAGCTGTAAAAAGCCTTGCTGTTTGCTGCTAGAACCGTTCTCGAACGTATCTAGAACTATCGAGCTTTTGCAAAAAGCTCGAGTTCTAGTTCGATCTCGAACAGCCCCCAAAATCACTCGAGCCTAGAACTGGAGAACCTCGAACCGCGATCAACTCTACTGCGGACTGAAATTCACAGCAGAGGTGCCCAGAAACCTCGAGCTAACCTGTGCTGCGGATTCCAATCCCCAGCTGCCTAGTTGTACCTGGCTGGACACAAAAATGGGGCGAAGCCCACGTCATTTGTTTTTTAATTATTTCATGAAATAAGTGAAATAATTAAAAAAAACGGGCTTCCCTATATTTTTGGTTCCCAGCCGGGTACAAATAGGCAACTGGGGGTTGGAGGCAGCCCGTGGCTGCCTGCTGTACCTGGCTAGCATACAAAAATATGGCGAAGCCCACATCATTTTTTTGGTGGGCAAAAAACCTCTGCATACAGTCCTGGATGGAGTATGCTGAGCCTTGTAATTCTGCAGCTGCTGTTTGCTCTTCTCCATACAGACAGACAGCAGCTGCAGAACTACAAGGCTCAGCATACTCCATCCAGGACTGTATGCAGAAGTTTTTTGCCCCCTGAAAAAATTATGTGGGCTTCGCCATATTTTTGTATGCTAGCCAGGTACAGCAGGCAGGTACGGCTGCCCCCAACCCCCAGTTGCCTATTTGTACCCGGCTGGGAACCAAAAATAAAGGGAAGCCCTTTTTTTATTATTTCATGAATTTCATGAAATAATTAGAAAACAAATGACGTAGGCTTCGCCCCATTTTTGTGTCCAGCCAGATACAACTAGGCAGCTGGAGATTGGAATCCGCAGCACAGGTTGGCCTGAGCTTTCTGGGCCCCACTGCTGCGAATTGCAGTCTGCAGCCGCCTCAGAAAATGGCATTTTCATAGAAGCGCCATCTTCTGGCGCTGTATCCAACTCTTCCAGCACCTGCCTGCTATACCTGGCTAGCATACAAAAATATGGCGAAGCTCACGTTTTTTTTTTTGTAGTTTTTTGGCAAAAAAAATAAAAAATGCTTCCCTGGATTTTCCATTGCCAGTGAAGGAAACACCAAGCAGTGGGGGTTAGCAGCCAGTAGCTGCTTGGATTACCCTTAGCTAGCAATACAAAAAATGCAGCGGGAGCCCATATATATTTTTTTTAATTATTTATTTAAATAACTAAAAATAAAATGGGCTTTCCTGTATTTTGATTGCTGGACATCACAGTGCTGTAAAAATAAATCTTTAAAAAAATGACGTAGCGCTCCGCGGTATTTTTGATTCTCAGCACAGATAAGCAGACTTCTATGGGTTGCCACCCCCATCTGCCTGCCGTTACCTTGGTTGGCAATCAAAATACAGGGAAGCCCATTAATTTTTTCTATTTAAAAAATAGTTAAAAAAAAAATGACGTTGGGTCCCCCCATTTTTGATAGCCAGCTAGGGTAAAGCAGATGGCTGTAGCCTGAAAACCACAGCTAGCAGCTTTACCGTGGTTGGGGATCCAATGTGGAGGTCCCCTCAGGCTCTTTTTTATAATTATTTTATAAATATTAATAATTACACAATAAAAGTAGGGTCCGCCCCAAATTGGATCACCAGCCAAGGTAAAGCGGACAGCTGTGGTCTGGTATTCTCAGGGTGGGAAGGTCCATAGTTATTGGGCCTTCACAGCCTAAAAATAGCAGGCCGCAGGCACCCCAGACGTGGCGCATCCACTAGATGCGCCAATCCTGGCGCTTCACCCCAGCTCATCCCGTGCCCTGGTGCAGTGGCAAACGGGGTAATAAATCGGGTTGATACTAGCTGTAAAGTAACCTGAGATCAAGCCCAGCAGTTTGTGATGTCATGGCGTCTATTAGATACCCAACATCATAAACTGTCAGTACTAACAAAAAAAAAATCGACAAAAGAAATTTATTTGAAAAAACAGTCCCCAAAACATTTCCTCTTTCACCAATTTATTGTAAGAAAAAAAATAAAGGGGTCCCACGACGACTCTGGACCGTCTAGAATATGGGGGGGAGACACTCAGGGAACGTATCCCCCATTTTCTAGGAGTGCGGACCCTTCATGTGAGGAGTGTGGGTGCAATGAATCTGCACTCACTCTTCTCGGGTCCACAGCAGCAGAGTCCATGTCGTAATGGTTGCTACCAAAGCTGCAATGCCCTGCTCATGAGGTAAGGGCATGCCTAATCAGGAGAACTACTGTAGAGGAAGCTCTGCTCACTGGTATATAGGTGCTCAGAGGTAATAATAGATAAAATTAGTGAGCAACCTCGGCACTCTAAATCTCCCAGACTAAGTCAGTAAGTCACAACGGATAGTAATGCAAAATCACTCTTTATTGGTCCGTATTAAGAAAAAAAATTTTTTCATAAGCATATATGTTTTTGTCCAAAACAAGTTACAAATGACATTTCGGCCTGAGCCTTCGTCAGATTGGACTTATCTGCATGTAATCATGAAAAATGACAATAATCAGTATCACATAAGAGTGAGAGAACAATAACATAAACTCGAACAATGTAGAGGTACAATTGGGATGCAGCAAAAAAATTGCAACACAGCAAGAAATGAAACACATGATACAAATGTCATAATACAGTACAAGGACAATATAGTAATGACAAATATGGGGTCAGAGTAGGCTTAGACAGCTCTGAGACGAAAGAGATGTCAATCATAAAGTAACATGAGCAGTAGGTGTAGAGCTACACTATGCATGGCAGAGCTAATGGGTAGATCGACCATAGAAAGAGAACGGAGAAAAAGTGGAGAAAAAGTGGAGAAAAAGTGGAGAATAAGTGGAGAAAAAGTGGAGAAAAAGTGGAGAAAAAGTGGAGAAAAAAATGGAGAAAAAGTGGAGAAAAAGTGGAGAATAACTGGAGAAAAAATGGAGAATAAGTGGAGAAAAAATGGAGAAAAAAATGGAGAAAAAGTGGAAAAAAGTGGAGAAAAAGTGGAGAAAAAATGGAGAAAAAGTGGAGAAAAAGTGGAGAAAAAGTGGAGAAAAAGTGGGGAAAAAGTGGAGAATAAGTGGAGAAAAAATAGAGAAAAAATGGAGAAAAAGTGGAGAAAAAGTGGAGAAAAAGTGGAGAAAAAGTGGAGAAAAAATGGAGAAAAAAATGGAGAAAAAGTGGAGAAAAAGTGGAGAAAAAGTGGAGAAAAAATGGAGAAAAAAATGGAGAAAAAGTGGAGAAAAAGTGGAGAAAAAGTGGAGAAAAAGTGGAGAAAAAATGGAGAAAAAAATGGAGAAAAAGTGGAGAAAAAGTGGAGAAAAAGTGGATAAAAAATGGAGAAAAAAATGGAGAAAAAGTGGAGAAAAAGTGGAGAATAAGTGGAGAAAAAGTGGAGAAAAATAAAGAAAAAAAAGGAGAATAAGTGGAGAAAAAGTGGAGAAAAAAATGGAGAAAAAGTGGAGAAAAAGTGGAGAATAAGTGGAGAAGAAGTGGAGAAAAAGTGGAGAAAAAATGGAGAAAAAAATGGAGAAAAAAATGGAGAAAAAAATGGAGAAAAAAATGGAGAAAAAGTGAAGAAAAAGTGGAGAACAAGTGGAGAAAAAGTGGAGAAAAAGTGGAGAAAAAGTGGAGAAAAAATGGAGAAAAAATGGAGAAAAAAATGGAGAAAAAAATGGAGAAAAAGTGAAGAAAAAGTGAAGAAAAAGTGGAGAAAAAGTGGAGAAAAAATGGAGAAAAAAATGGAGAAAAAAATGGAGAAAAAGTGGATCAAAAGTAGAGAAAAGGTGGAGAAAAAGTGGAGAAAAAGTGGAGAAAAAGAGAAGAAAAAATGGAGAAAAAAATGGAGAAAAAAATGGAGAAAAAGTGGATCAAAAGTAGAGAAAAAGTGGAGAAAAAGTGGAGAAAAAGTGGAGAAAAAATGGAGAAAAAGTGGAGAAAAAGTGGAGAAAAAGTGGAGAAAAAATGGAGAAATAAATGGAGAAAAAGTGGAGAAAAAGTGGAGAAAAAGTGGAGAAAAAGTGGAGAAAAAATGGAGAAAAAATGGAGAAAAAGTGGAGAAAAAGTGGAGAAAAAGTGGAGAAAAAGTGGATAAAAAGTGGAGAAAAAGTGGAGAAAAAAATGGAGAAAAAAATAGAGAAAAAGTGGAGAAAAAGTGGAGAAAAAGTGGAGAAAAAGGGGAGAAAAAGTGGAGAAAAAGTGGAGAAAAAATGTAGAAAAAGTGGAGAAAAAATGGAGAAAAAGTGGAGAAAAAGTGAAGCACCCTTTGGTGCCTTTCATGTGGCACTAAGGGGTGCTTAGCTTTGTATTTAGCCAAAAAAATGAAAAAAAAAAATGACGTAGGGTTCCCCCTAGTTTTGTAGCCAGCAAGGGTAAAGCAGACGGCTGCAGCCTGCAGACCACAGCTGGCAACCTCACCTTGGCTGGTAATCCAAAACTGAGGGCACCCCACGCTGTTATTTTAAATTAAATAAATAATTAAAAAAAATACGTAGGGGTCCCCCAAAATTGGATCACCAGCCAAGGTAAAGCAGACAGCTGGGGCCTGATATTCTCAGACTAGGGAGGTCCATGGTTATTGGACTCTCCCCAGCCTAAAAATAGCAGGACGCAGCCGCCCCAGAAGTGGCACATCCATTAGATGCGCCAATCCTGGTGCTTCGCCCCAGCTCATCCCGCGCCCTGGTGCGGTGGCAAACGGGGTAATATATGGGGTTAATACCAGATGTGTAATGTCACCTGGCATCAAGCCCTGGGGTTGGTGAGGTCAGGCGTCTATCAGATACCCGGCATCACCAACCCAGTCAGTAATAAAAAAAAATAGACGACAAACACATTTTTATTTGAAAAAACACTCCCCAAAACATTCCCTCTTTAACGAATTTATTAGAATGAAAAACAAATCCAGGTCTGGTGTAATCCAAGGGGTTGCCATGACGATCCACACTGTCCCAGTCAATGAAGAGCAGGATGTTCCCCATTGGCTGGGAGAGCAGTGCAGTGACCTGAGCTAACATCAATGGGTCAGCCCAGGTCACTGCAGGGCATGACAAGTGCTGCTGTCAGCGAGGTACATTACCTGCGCTGATCTCCAGCACTCTGACAGCCCCTGTCACTGAGTTCAATGACCGGCGCCTTCACAGCCAAGCATCGCGAGAGGCCTGTGACGTCACCGCTAGTCAGTCTCGGGTCGGAAGCGAGAGGTGATGTGACAAGCGGCGGCCGTGGAGGACAGTGACAGCACTGAGGTCGGGATGGCGGGACTTCATCACCGCAGGTAAGCCGAGCGGGACCATGTGTGTGTGTGTGTGTGTGTGTGTGTGTGTGTACGTGTGTACATGCCGCGGGCAGGAGGGGGCGGAGCGAGCTGAGCGGGGAAGTGTGGGCTTCCTGCACGTAACTAGGATAAACATCGGGTTACTAACCAAAGCGCTTTGCTTGCATACCCGATGTTTATCTTGGTTACCAGCTTCTGGCAGGCTGCCAGCGATGGCTCCTGCACACTGTAGCTGTAAAAAGCCTTGCTGTTTGCTGCTAGAACCGTTCTCGAACGTATCTAGAACTATCGAGCTTTTGCAAAAAGCTCGAGTTCTAGTTCGATCTCGAACAGCCCCCAAAATCACTCGAGCCTAGAACTGGAGAACCTCGAACCGCGATCAACTCTACTGCGGACTGAAATTCGCAGCAGAGGTGCCTAGAAACCTTGAGCTAACCTGTGCTGCGGATTCCAATCCCCAGCTGCCTAGTTGTACCTGGCTGGACACAAAAATGGGGAGAAGCCCACGTCATTTGTTTTTTAATTATTTCATGAAATAAGTGAAATAATTAAAAAAAACGGGCTTCCCTATATTTTTGGTTCCCAGCCGGGTACAAATAGGCAACTGGGGGTTGGAGGCAGCCCGTGGCTGCCTGCTGTACCTGGCTAGGATACAAAAATATGGTGAAGCCCACATCATTTTTTTGGTGGGCAAAAAACTTCTGCATACAGTCCTGGATGGAGTATGCTGAGCCTTGTAGTTCTGCAGCTGCTGTCTGCTCTTCTCCATACAGACAGACAGCAGCTGCAGAACTACAAGGCTCACCATACTCCATCCAGGACTGTATGCAGAAGTTTTTTGCCCCCTGAAAAAATTATGTGGGCTTCGCCATATTTTTGTATGCTAGCCAGGTACAGCAGGCAGGTACGGCTGCCCCCAACCCCCAGTTGATTATTTGTACCCGGCTGGGAACCAAAAATAAAGGGAAGCCCTTTTTTTATTATTTCATGAATTTCATGAAATAATTAGAAAACAAATGACGTAGGCTTCGCCCCATTTTTGTGTCCAGCCAGATACAACTAGGCAGCTAGGGATTGGAATCCGCAGCACAGGTTGGCCTGAGCTTTCTGGGCCCCACTGCTGCGAATTGCAGTCTGCAGCCGCCTCAGAAAATGGCATTTTCATAGAAGCGCCATCTTCTGGCGCTGTATCCAACTCTTCCAGCACCTGCCTGCTATACCTGGCTAGCATACAAAAATATGGCGAAGCTCAAGTCCTTTTTTTGTAGTTTTTTGGCAAAAAAAATAAAAAATGCTTCCCTGGATTTTCCATTGCCAGTGAAGGTAACACCAAGCAGTGGGGGTTAGCAGCCAGTAGCTGCTTGGATTACCCTTAGCTAGCAATACAAAAAATGCAGCGGGAGCCCATATATATATTTTTTTAATTATTTATTTAAATAACTAAAAACAAAATGGGCTTCCCTGTATTTTGATTGCTGGACATCACAGTGCTGTAAAAATAAATCTTTAAAAAAAATGACGTAGCGCTCCGCGGTATTTTTGATTCTCAGCGCAGATAAAGCAGACAGCTATGGGTTGCCACCCCCATCTGCCTGCCGTTACCTTGGTTGGCAATCAAAATACAGGGAAGCCCATTCATTTTTTCTATTTAAAAAATAGTTAAAAAAAAAATGACGTTGGGTCCCCCCATTTTTGATAGCCAGCTAGGGTAAAGCAGACGGCTGTAGCCTGAAAACCACAGCTGGCAGCTTTACTGTGGTTGGGGATCCAATGTGGAGGTCCCCCAAGACTCTTTTTTTATAATTATTTTATAAATATTAATATTTACACAAAAGAAATAGGGTTCCCCCCCAAATTGGATCACCAGCCAAGGTAAAGCGGACAGCTGTGGTCTGGTATTCTCAGGGTGGGAAGGTCCATAGTTATTGGGCCTTCACAGCCTAAAAATAGCAGGCCGCAGGCACCCCAGACGTGGCGCATCCACTAGATGCGCCAATCCTGGCGCTTCACCCCAGATCATCCCATGCCCTGGTGCAGTGGCAAACGGGGTAATAAATCGGGTTGATACTAGCTGTAAAGTAACCTGAGATCAAGCCCAGCAGTTTGTGATGTCATGGCGTCTATTAGATACCCAACATCATAAACTGTCAGTAGTAACAAAAAAAAAAAATCGACAAAAGAAATTTATTTGAAAAAACAGTCCCCAAAACATTTCCTCTTTCACCAATTTATTGTAAGAAAAAAAATAAAGGGGTCCCACGACGACTCTGGACCGTCTAGAATATGGGGGGGAGACACTCAGGGAACGTATCCCCCATTTTCTAGGAGTGCGGACCCTTCATGTGAGGAGTGTGGGTGCAATGAATCTGCACTCACTCTCCCCGGGGCCACAGGAGCAGAGTCCATGTCGTAATGGTTGCTACCAAAGCTGCAATGCCCTGCTCATGAGGTAAGGGCATGCCTAATCAGGAGAACTACTGTAGAGGAAGCTCTGCTCACTGGTATATAGGTGCTCAGAGGTAATAATAGATAAAATTAGTGAGTAACCTCGGCCCTCTAAATCTCCCAGACTAAGTCAGTAAGTCACAACGGATAGTAATGCAAAATCACTCTTTATTGGTCCGTATTAAGAAAAAAAATTTTTTCATAAGCATATATGTTTTTGTCCAAAACAAGTTACAAATGACGTTTCGGCCTGAGCCTTCGTCAGATTGGACTTATCTACATGTAATCCTGAAAAATTACAATAATCAGTATCACATAAGAGTGAGATAATAACAATAACATAAACTCGAACAATGTAGAGGTACAATTGGGATGCAGCAAAAAAATTGCAACACAGCAAGAAATGAAACACATGATACAAATGTCATAATACAGTACAAGGACAATATAGTAATGACAAATATGGGGTCAGAGTAGGCTTAGACAGCTCTGGTACGAAAGAGATGTCAATCATAAAGTAACATGTGCAGTAGGTGTAGAGCTACACTATGCATGGCAGAGCTAATGGGTAGACCGACCATAGAAAAAGAATGGAGAAAAAGTGGAGAAAAAGTGGAGAAAAAATGTAGAAAAAGTGGAGAAAAAGTGGAGAAAAAGTGGAGAAAAATGGAGAAAAAGTGGAGAAAAAAATGAAGATAAAGTGGAGAAATAGTGGAGAAAAAGTGGAGAAAAAATGTAGAAAAAGTGGAGAAAAAGTGGAGAAAAAATGGAGAAAAAGTGGAGAAAAAGTGGAGAAAAAGTGGAGAAAAAATGGAGAAAAAGTGGAGAAAAAAATGTAGAAAAAGTGGAGAAAAAGTGGAGAAAAAATGTAGAAAAAGTGGAGAAAAAGTGGAGAAAAAGTGGAGAAAAAGTGGAGAAAAAGTGGAGAAAAAATGGAAAAAAAAGTGGAGAAAAAGTGGAGAAAAAGTGGAGAAAAAATGGAAAAAAAGTGGAGAAGAAGTGGAGAAGAAGTGTAGAAGAAGTGTTTGTTCATGCCAGATGGGAGATAAATAATTTTTTACCGGCGCTGTCATTTACTGTAACGTGATCAACGGTGTACGGTGTATACCAGTGATCACGTGAGCGGGGACCGGAAAAACCGTCCTGAATCATGATCTCCAGGGTCTCAGCTAGCCCTGAAACCCCAGAGATTTTCTGACGCCGGGGGGCGTTATTCACTTATTTCTGCCTGCTGTTTATAAATGGCAGATTAGAATAAGGCTACATTAACACGACCGATCCATTTTTGCGGTCTGCAAAAAACAGTCCGTTTTTTTCACGGGTGCATCCGTGTGCCATCCGTTTCCGTTCCGTAGACGGTCCGTATGTCATGTTTGTCATCCGTGTGCCTTCCGTTTTTTTTGTGTACTGCAAAAAAACTGAAGGAGGGTAAATGCATAAATTTACCCAGGATCCATAGCTTCATCCTACATGAGGCGTTCACATGTTCACTCCAGTGCCATTTTCTACTGCTTTTCACAGCATAGAGCGCTCTGGTGATTTTCTTGTGCTTGTGCACTTCATATCAGTCTTTTCTGTCATTATAATGGCAGAAAGACACATAATGTCCCACTCTCCTGCATTTTGTAATTTTGCACCCTTTGGTGCCTTTCATGTGGCACTAAGGGGTGCTTAGCTTTGTATTTAGCCAAAAAAATGAAAAAAAAATGACGTAGGGTTCCCCCTAGTTTTGTAGCCAGCTAGGGTAAAGCACACGGCTGCAGCCTGCAGACCACAGCTGGCAACCTCACCTTGGCTGGTAATCCAAAACTGAGGGCACCCCACGCTGTTATTTTAAATTAAATAAATAATTAAAAATAAAACCACGTAGGGGTCCCCCCAAAATTGGATCACCAGCCAAGGTAAAGCAGACAGCTGGGGTCTGATATTCTCAGACTAGGGAGGTCCATGGTTATTGGACTCTCCCCAGCCTAAAAATATCAGGCCGCAGCCGCCCCAGAAGTGGCGCATCCATTAGATGCGCCAATCCTGGTGCTTCGCCCCAGCTCATCCCGCGCCCTGGTGCAGTGGCAAACGGAGTAATATATGGGGTTAATACCAGATGTGTAATGTCACCTGGCATCAAGCCCTGGGGTTGGTGAGGTCAGGCGTCTATTAGATACCCGACATCACCAACCCAGTCAGTAATAAAAAAAAATAGACGACAAACACATTTTTATTTGAAAAAACACTCCCCAAAACATTCCCTCTTTAACCAATTTATTACAAAGAAAAACAAATCCAGGTCTGGTGTAATCTAAGGGGTTGCCATGACGATCCACACTGTCCCAGTCAATGAAGAGCAGAATGTTCCCCATTGGCTGGGAGAGCAATGCAGTGACCTGAGCTAACATCAATCAGTCAGCCCAGGTCACTGCAGGGGATGACAAGTGCTGCTGTCAGCGAGGTACATTACCTGCGCTGATCTCCAGCACTGCCGACAGCACCTGTCACTGAGTTCAATGACCGCCGCCTTCACAGCCAAATATCGCGAGAGGCCCGTGACGTCACCGCTAGTCAGTCTCGGGTCGTAAGCGAGAGGTGATGTGACAAGCGGCGGCCATGGAGGACAGTGACAGCGCTGAGGTCGGGATGGCGGGACTTCATCACCGCAGGTAAGCCGAGCGGGACCATGTGTGCAGAGTGTGTGTGTGTGTGTGTGTGTGTGTGTGTGTGTGTATGTATGTATGTGTACATGCCGCGGGCAGGAGGGGGCGGAGCGAGCTGAGCGGGGAAGTGTGGGCCTCCTGCACGTAACTAGGATAAACATCGGGTTACTAACCAAAGCGCTTTGCTTGGATACCCGATGTTTATCTTGGTTACCAAAAAGCAAAAAGCTCGAGTTCTAGTTCGATCTAGAACAGCCCCCAAAATCACTCGAACCTCGAACTGGAGAACCACGAACCTAGAACCGCGCTCAACTCTAGTAATGATATTCTTTTTTTGCTTTTTTTGTATTATATATAGTGTAGGGACCTACAAGCATGAGGTTCCCGTGACGAGGGTTGTAGGCTTACGTCTTATGGCCATAACGCTAACAAAAAACCACATATATATTTTTTTGTACAGGATACAGCCAGCCCCCTTTTTGTTAGGCCTTGCTATTAGAGTTTCTGTCCCTATGTAGCGCGCAGTGCGGGTACGGCTTGGCAGCCCGCCTGATCTAATAGTATGGGCATCACCTAATAGACTGCGGGTTTGTGACTGTGCGTCTGCTAGTGCTATTGCTAGTGCAGTGCTCTATGCAAGCCATTAGTGTGCAGTTTTACCATCCAGCCATCACTTCCTCCATATTTGGAAGTGAGTGTGATTGGTTCCTCCTGCACCTGTGATGCCTCCACCGAGTGGGGGTTTAGCTGTATCCTGCTGGAGTAGTAGTAGTTTTTTGGCCTGAGCAATATACAGCTGCAATTCCATCTTGCTGTAAGTAGCAGTATCCTTACCACCACTGCTGCCTGATAAGGTAAAGGTAATTAACTAACAGAATGCAATACCTGCGCTGTTACACAATTAGAGATGAGGCAGACTTAGAGATAGCAGTGGTAACCCCAACACTATCGTTGCTAATATATATGTGGAATTTAGCGGTAACCAACAGGCTTAACCAGTGCAGTTTTCCCGCTAATATACTCAGTAGTGGATAAGCAGAGAGACTGCTATAATTATTAGGTGGAGAGACTTGCCTAACAGATTCTACCACTGCAAGGCAAGCAAAGACTGAGCACCATCTGGCATAGGCGGCGTCCTTATATAATCTTAGCACCGCCCGTCAGCTCATGCCCAATCAGGATAGCTGATGTCCAATGGCCAATCCAAAGAGGCCACATTAACGGGGCAGCTGAAGTCCAACGGCCAATCCAGAGAAGCCAAATCATCAGGACTGCTGATGTCCGACAGCCAATCTGAGAATGTCACGTCGTGCGCATGCATATTAGGCCCGTTTCACACGTCAGTGAAAAACACTGACGTTTTTCACTGGCGTGTAAAACACGCATATGTCCCTATGTGTGCCATGAATCACGGCACACGTGGGTTGTCTAATAGCAATCCGGGCTCCGTTCTCCGTGGCCCGTGATTGCACTTAGAGATTAACTCACCTGTGCGCGCTCCCGCTCTCCATGGTGCTGATCACTCCCGCGGTGCAGCATCCGGCCGGCACTGACCCCCGTAGCAGCTGCTTCTGGGTCGGCTGTGTTGTGCATCATGAATATGCGCGACAGTAATGAGCAGGCTCAGAAGCAGCTGGCAGAACGGGCTGCAAAGGACATTGCTGGAGCCGGGTGAGTAAAAATGATTTTTATTTTAAAAGCACGTTTTTTTCTGGCACGTGTCTCACGGATCACAGCACTGCGTGGTCCGTGGGACATCAGTGATGTCAGAAAAAAATGGACATGTCTCCGTGCGGCAATCACGGACACTCGAGTACGCCGCACGGAGACACGTGCAGTGAAAAATCACTGATGTGTGAGCAGACCCATTGATTATAATGGGTCTGCGTATGTCAGTGATTCTGGTACATTTAAAAAAAGCACAAACGTACCAGAATCACTGAAGTGTGAAACAGGCCTAAGCCAAAGAGTCTGTTTTAGAAAAAGACTCAAATATAATAGAAAATAACTCTGGCACACTCCAAAGAATTATGTTCAAACAAATATCTTAGAAAAAGACTCAGCCCGCGCCTGTGCTCTCACCCTCTTTCCACACTTAGATTCTGGTGGCTGAATAGCCACCAGTAACACAGCGGAGGATTGGGCAAACTGCTGCGAATGGCGCCGAGGCGGAGCAGCACCCACAGAAAGGGTCTCAGGCAGTGGAGAGACAGGAGGCACCCTGACGCTGACCCGAGAGGGAGGATGCCTTCGGCGTATAGCCGTAACACAAGGCTATATTTGGGGAGATGGATACATAGCCTTATCTATTCATTGTGTTGCTATGCTGTTTCATCTAGACTTTCCGTAGTACAAATAGATGTATTCTGTAACAAAACGAACCTTACCCACTAATGATAATGAAGTGATCTCGTCACATCATTAACAGCTGCATAAACAGAAACATGTCAGTCAATTGCATTTGCATCTGTAGATAGTGTGAAAATTGGGATCATTTTAGATTTGTTCACATGGATAGTCACATAAAAAGTTAAAAAGGCTTAAAAAATATTTAGAACAATAATTGGGTTTAAATAATGTTATTTTCTCATGATACTTTCCTTTTAAGCTTTTTCAACTGTATTTCAAATGGACATTTATTGTAAAGACTTTTTATTATATGACTGCTGGAAGCCTTCGTAATAAGCATAGTCGATACTGGCAGAAGCATACAGTGTCTCATACCAATAACACAATGGGATGTGCACAATTCAAAAGCACAGCATGTGGTTGTTTGGTTTCAACAAATTGTTCTTGCAGAAGAACAGACAGAATTCTGAAATAATCCCTCTGAACTCATCTAGAATTTGATCAGTTTCATTTGTTATCCAGTTTCCCTATAAGAGTCCACAGTCTTGTTTCGTATTATTGTGAACTGAGACTTTTAATCCTTGTCTTCAGTGCAGGCTTTTTGTTTGTTGCTCTGTTCTTAGACAAAGCAGCATAGCTTAAGCTGTGGGAGTTACTCAGCTTCTGTCAAAGGTACATGACTGAAATAAATATTCAATATGAGCACAGAGGTCTGTCCTGACATTTCCGGTGACTTGAGGATTTGAAATTATAGCTTTCACATTTTGTTTTGAATAACCCAAGAAAAGGCATTTGTTCATAAATACAATTGCAGACAGTCTGACTTCCCATACAAAAATGTAAGATGCATTTGCCTTACTGTAAAAGAAAGCAGTAGAATTGATTGTATAGATTATATAGCAAAATGAATAGCAGCACTGTCATAATTTGACATTTAAGGGTTTTTTCGGGACTTTCATTATTTTTCCCTATAGGTTTAAGAACTTAAAAATATTCAATTGATAACTACCTGCCTGTTCTGTCTGGCGCCAATCTCTGCCAGATCAGGGCAATCAGGGACACTCCTTTTGATGAATCTGCAGCTTCCGATGAAATCACATTACCTGAGCAGCTTCTTCTCTTCCACTCTTCTCTGTTGATGGAGTGTCACTGCTGATGTCACTCTGATTGACTACCATCTACCATCACAAAACTGTGGAGAGCAGGCTACCAATCATCGTGCCATCAGCACTGATGCCCCATCAACATAGAACAACAGAAAAAAGGAGTTGATCTGCTGAAAGGAGGTCAAAAGAAGCAGCAGAATTGAAGGAAAGAAAAGTCCAAGACAGCTGTTTGCTGGTAGAGATCAACACCAAGCAGATCATATATTATTTATTATTAAACCAACATTTATTCCATGGCCCTTAACATGTGAAAAGGGGAACACAAAATAAACCAAGTACAATAATCATGAACAACACAAGGTACAGACTGGTACAGGAGGAGAGAGATCCCTGCCCACAAGGGCTCACAGTCTACAGGGGATGGGTGAGATTACACTAGGTGAGGGTAGAGCTGGTCACGCAGAGGTATAGGGGTCTGAAGGTTACTGCAGGTTGTAGGCTTGTCGGAAGAGGTGGATCTTCAGGTTCCTTTTGAAGGTTTACACAGTAGGTAGGTAAACTACCTTTCTATAATATATTTGCCCCATAAGATAAAAAAGCAAAGCTTTAAACACACTACAAGCCACGCTGAAAAGCAGTTTGTCACTGCGATTAAACTGGTATTTCATGACATACTGTATGTTTATGGGCTGATAAACCACAAGTTATAAAGCTATATGTTATAATGCAAAGTTTATGTTCGTAGTGTATTTGCTCTTTAGTTTTTTTTAATATCTCCTCCACAGGCATATGGCGTACTAGTACTTCTTAAAACAGTTGCAAGAATATAAAGTCATCACCTGCTACTAACAGTAGTTATCGAAGCAAGGAATGACTGCTACTTTTTGATGTTTAATCTTTTAAATGAAAATTTAAGTCTCTGACAGCATATTTTAAATGGTTTAGAAAGGCCTTCACATGTGGTGCTATTAGTTAATATGGTAGACAGAGGCCTACTGATGATTAAGTTCATAACATCTTGGTGCTCTTATGAAGTCCTGTTTGTTATTTCCCATCAATTGAACCCGCAAATTAATAGTCAGAGTTAACTTCTAAATGTGGCTGCATAGATAAGATTTCAAACAGGTATTCAGCTCATATGCTTGTGTTGCTCCCTTAAAGGGAATTTGTCGGCAGGTTTTTTTCTACCTCATCTGACAGCAACATAATGTAGGCAAGGAAATTCTGAATCCAATGACGTATGACATAGATAAATGGGTGCCGCCATTCTCACATAATGAAAGAATTGAGTTTTAAGCATGTAGCGAAGCCCAGGGAACTGTCCCGCCCACATCAGGCTCCCAATAGAGTTTGTGCATTGACTATGAGGTGCCAATCACAGGAGGGGGTGTGTAGGAATGGCATGCACATGATTTTCTAATCCTGTAATGGTAATCACAGGCTAATATAGCCATTAGTTATATTAATCAGTAGAACACACACAGATAAGAGCGGCACAATTGCTTTTTGTTTTTTAACCCCTACATTGTGCTGTCCTCAGCTTACATAACAAAACCTGCTGATAGATTCTCTTTAATAGGAGATCAGTAATTTTACTATACACTGCAAAACTGTAGTATTATAGTGTAATATACAAGCCATTGCATGTTTAAAATAATAAAAAAACATTAAGAAATAATACAAAAATAAATATTCACAAAATATTTATATTAAATATGTTCACTAATATGGAAATCTGCACTCCAAGCACAGATCTAGTTTTCACAGTTGATTTAATAAAACATTTTTTATTTAGAACCAAAATTACTATTAAAAAAATTAAAAGGAATATATACTCAGATAATAGGAAAAAGAAAAAAGCACACAGATACTCAATTTTATAGTGATTTCATTTTGGCTTTAGCACTAAGATATTGCGTTTTAGGGGCACTTTACACACTACGACATCGCAGGTGCGATGTCGGTGGGGTCAAATTGAAAGTGACGCACATCCGGCATCGCAGGCGATATCATGGTGTGTAAATCCTTATGATACGATTAACGAATGCAAAAGCGGCATAATCATATCATTGGTGTAGCCTCGGTCATTTCCATGAATTTGGAAATACCGATGTTACGATGTTGTTCCTCGTTCCTGCGGCAGCACACATCGCTGGCTATGAAGCCGCAGGAGCGAGGAACATCCCTACCTGCGTCCTGCGGCTTACGCCGGCTTTGCGGAAGGAAGGAGGTGGGCGGGATGTTTACGTCCGGCTCATCTCCGCCCCTCCGCTTCTATTGGCCGCCTGCCGTGTGACATCGCTATGATGCCGCACGACCCGTCCCCTTAATAAGGAGGTGGTTCGCCGGCCAGAGCGACGTCGCAGGGCAGGTGAGTGCATGTAAAGCTGCCGTAGTGATAATGTTCGCTACGCCAGCTATCACCATGATATCGCAGCTGCGACGGGGGAGGGGACTATCGCGCACGGCATCGCAGCATTGGCTTGCGATGTCATAGTGTGCAAAGTGTCCCTTAGCTATGGTTCACCACCTTGGGTTTTCTATGAATGTCAAAATCAAGTTACACATTAAAAAGGTTGTTTAGTATTCAGACAATGCCTACGTCTTCTCAATCACTACGTTTTCCCAAGTAAAAGCACACGTAAAAATGTCGGGGCCAGGTACTAGTTGGTCAAGATTAGTGCATTTCGGAATAATGGAGCGCATGAGAGAAGTCTTGGAGTTGAAGGAGCAAGGTTCGGATAATGGAGAAAGTTAGTTGTTCAAAAAGATGAAAAAGGAGATATATGGTGGTGCAGAACTTTGGAGAGCTTTGTGGGTAAGAGAGATAAATTTGTATTGTATTCTCACTGAATGGGTAACAAGTAGGGCTGAGTGGATCTGGACTGTAAAAGTCCAGATCCACGCAGTTTCAAAGATGCCTGGGTGCCAGACCCGGATCCGGGATTCCGGATGCACGATCCAGATCCGGCACTGGGGAAAATAATTGAAAAAAAAAAGAAAAACATAAATAAAACAGCGTTTCATACTTGCCGAGGCTCGGTGTCATGGAGGCACACTGCTTTCGGGTCGCGCATTCACTTCCTTTACTGTGCATCGTATAAAAAAAGCTTTCAGTGTTTTCCCCGCCCACCGGCCGTCCTGTCGTCTGAGATTGGTTGCAGGCAGATGCGCCCCGAGCCTGTGACAGTATCTGCCTGCCATGCAGTCATCGTGACTCAGTCATTGTCTGCACAGCCAGCGGTCGTGCTTTATTGCCGCTGGCTGTGTTATGTAGCAGAGCTGAAGCGGCGTGGGACCTTGTGTGGACTACGCCAGAGCTGCAGGGTGTTGGGGTTAATAATGAGATGAAGGAAGGCGTGTTTTGTACTTTATTGCAAATAAAAGATTTTTCTCTGTGTCTGTGTTTATTTACTTTCATTTACAGATTTGTGTGAAGCAGGTATTTCATAGACGCCTGTGCTATCACACTAACCTAGGGCTTAGTAGCAGCTGTGCGCTACTATTAACCCCTTATTACCCCGATTGCCACCACTCCAGGGCACTCGAGAAGAGCTGGTATTGCACCGGGATTGATTGTCACATCTAATAGATGCGGCAATACTGGGCGGCTACGGGCTGAGACTACCAGCCCCCAGCCGGCTTTATTTTGGCTGGGTATCAAAATTAGGGGGGACCGCAAATCATTTTTTTTAAAATTATTTATTTAAATAATAAAAAAAATCTGCATGCGGTTTCTCTTAGGCTGGAGTCAAACTTGCAAGAGACTCCCGTGGGTCTGACATCGCAGCACAGCCACGCACACTTCTGACAGGAGCGTGCATGTGTTTCTAGGTACATGCACGCTCATGTTCAGAGAGCGGCATGCCGTGCCGGGTGCTGTCATGCTAGACTTCTGACAGGAAAGTGCATGTGTAACAGCACAGATATACAGGGAGCAGTGTTAAAGAGGTGTTCTGTGATCAGTGGTGAAAGTTAAATATGTCACGTTTGCCAGAAACAAAACAACATAAAACAAATATTTGGTGAGAGAGTAGTATTATAAAGTGTGCCATAAGAGAATAATATGATTTAAAGAATGACAATAAACAGATGGGTGAGATGAATGTTAACTTCAAAATAGTGTGTAGAAAGATGGGTGACATGATGGTGATTGCAGGAATATGTGGGCAATTAATTTGAATGAATTCTAAATTCTATAATAGTATAGGAATCTGAAGTGTAAATATCAGTAAGGTAGTATATTAATAATAATAATAATAATAATAATAATAAACATCAACAAAAATGTAGCAGTATACTAGCATAGAATACAGGTGGTTAGTGAATAGTTCAGATACAACAATAGACAGTAATAGTATACTAACAGGGAATGACCAATAGCTAAGAAATAATTTAAGTACAATGGCAATTCCCAAAAAAAACAAATAATCTTGGATGTTTTATTATAGCTCTTCACAAATAGTAATTTTCATTAATTATGAAGTCACATAAAATGAGTATATTTCATATTTTGCTTGTGGACAAAAGACCACTAAATATTCATTAAGGACCTTAAATGTCTATTTAAGAGTTCTTAATCAACATCTAACAAAATATATAATGAATGACAAATAATTAAGTCATTAAATTTGCCTGTTAGGTGTTTATCTGCTTTTGCTTTTTATTTCAGAACTGCAAGTATTCACCAAATAAGGGTATTCTTCTTAGCAGGACCATGGGGAAGACAATCCACTGTCAATCCCAGACCTAAGTATATACGGAACTTGAAAACGCATCTGTTCAGAAATGCCTATAATCTCCAATGACCTCGCTGCCTCACCACCACCTGAGCTGCTGCCTCACCACCACCCGAGCTGCTGCCTCACCACCACCCAAGCTGCTGCCTCACCACTGTGCCAGAACTGCTGCCCGACCAACACATCACCTACTGTCTCCTCCCCAACATCCTATAGAATGTAAGCCCGCAAGGGCAGGGTCCTCTTCCCTCTGTTCCAGTCTGTCTATTGTAACTTGTATATGTATTCTGTATGTAACCCCTTCTTATGTACAGCACCATGGAATCAATGGTGCTTTATAAGTAAATATTAACAATAATAAAAATACCACTCTAGGTGGTTGTCATCTGTCATCTCCGTGGTATGTATAGGTTCAATATAGAACGTTCACTATAAGGTATAGGAAAAAGGGATAAAGTTAAAAACACTGAAACCTAAATACGGTAATAAAAAATCTTTTGATCTTCCCCTAACTCCCATTAAAAATACCCGGGTGTCAGAGAGAAGAATATGGTGCTAAAAACATTTATTTCTATAAAGAAGGGTTGATGACATTGACATGTTGACATTATGTGAAAGTAAGTAAACCTTAGTCTATAAATACGAGCTACACTTAAAGTTCTCGTTGACTCCCTTTGGAGCTACAGTATCAAACCTATAGATCAATTTCCTTTTTATTTGTCCAAGAATTTTAAATAGCTTACCCCAGTCTCCCTGGGTTCCAATAAAATTTGGTCAATGGCTATAATGGATAGTTTACGGGAACTCTAATTGTGATGTATCTTAAAATGTTTGGGTAGTGCCTTTAATTGCTCTTCTTTTCTTTAGATGCACTTTTTTCTTTCTCATCCTTCTCTATGTTCATCGCATGACTCACCAATAACACATGGTACAAACAAACAGTATTAATGCAACACTAGCATTAAAGATGTAATTGTGCATGTCTGTGCATCACAGAGCGAATGCCAGAGAGTTATGCAATGATCAGTATATTCATTTGTGGGTATTTAAGAATTACAGAACACTTTCTGATGCACCGTGTACTTTTTCATTAAATCTAACTTATGCACTGATTCAATATATGATGTATGACTTTTTACTATGCAGAAGACAATATATAAACTGTTCTTAAAAATGATATTTGTACTAATTATCTGTGAATTGTATGAGATCACTTCACTACATACATTTCCTGTGTACACATGTTCACTACTTGAAAAAGGTTCTATTTGAACTGAAACGTTGCCAGCCACACTATGAGCTAATAAAGGTCTGTTTTTCTGAATTATTAGAAGTGGTGCCATCTTTATTTTTATATATATTAGCAATTTAAAGGTTGGTTGGTGGGCCCTGCACTTCTACTATATATTTTGTGCTGCTCTTGTTTATATAAGGATAACAATGTTTTGAATGTTTGACTTTCAGGATCCATATCTCAATAACCACTACATCTTTGAGCATGCGACGACCTTCAATTTAGAGTCAATAATCTTGGCTATTTCATACATAAATTTGACTTGGAGTTACTTAGCATATAATTAGTTATTCAGATAATTTTCATGTCACTGTTACTGATTTGCTCCTGGTGTTAAAAAAAATGTGTTTCTGTATCCTACAAATTACAACCTGTTCTCATATTCTCTAATAGCTTAGTGTTTTATTAGTTTGATTCCCAAATGAAAGGTCACTGGTTCGAATCAAAGAGCAGACATAAAGATTTCCCAAGAAAAGAGAAACCGCATCATCCAACTCATCCACAGTGGTGTCTGTCAAGAAAATTGCCAAACTGTATCATGTGAGTACCAAGACAGTTGAAAGAATAC
Organism: Anomaloglossus baeobatrachus; assembly: GCF_048569485.1. NCBI lineage: Eukaryota > Metazoa > Chordata > Amphibia > Anura > Aromobatidae > Anomaloglossus > Anomaloglossus baeobatrachus. The sequence continues at coordinate 277,167,677 of NC_134358.1, forward strand.
AAAATGAAGTCATTTCTTCAATTCAAAAGCCAAGAGATAAACATCCAGGCAAAATATCGGAGTCACCAAGGCTAATCACAAGGCCTATCAGTAATGAAGTGACAAACATGGCAGTAGAGGTGGCTTGTATACTTCGAAAGAGTGAGGTCACAGACCTCCATGCAACAACCATGTGAAGCACATTGCAAAAGTCTGGATGGTGGCCCAAAAAAGGTTGAAAAAGCCTCCGTGATCAGTTTTCGATCGAGATATGCTTGAAACTGAGAGAACATGGCCAGAAGGATTCAGGTACTGTTGAAAGACAAAGGTAGATTAACAAAATACTGGCAAAATACAAAAAAATAAAAATTTTAATTTTTAGGAACAAAACAGTAACAATGCAGTGTCATAATAAGAATCTGCATAACTAATCGTATGCTTACCATATTTTTTGGATTATAGGACGCACTTTTCCTCCCAAAAATTTGCGAGGAAAATGTGGGGTGCGTCTTAAAATCCGAATATAGTTTTACCTGGGGGTCCTGTCTGTGTGGTGATCGGGTGGCCGGGTGCCTGTGGCTGCATGCAAGCGGCCGGGTACCTGTGCTTGCATGCGGGTGGCAGCCGGGTACCTGTGGCTGCGTGCGTGCGGCAGTCGGGTGCCTGTGCCTGCGTGCGGGCGGCAGCCGGGTGCCTGTGTGCGTGCGGTAGTCAGGTGTCTGTGCCTGTGTGCGGGTGGCAGCCGGATGCCTGTGCGGGCAGCAGCCGGGTGCCTGTGTGCAGGAGGCAGCAGGCACCGACAGGCACCCGGCTGCCGCCCTCACACAGGCACCTGGCTGCCGCCCTCACACAGACACTCGGCTGCTGCCCTCACAAGGGAACCTAGCTGCCACCCGCACACAGCCATAGGTACCCAGCTGCCACCCGCACTCATGCAAGCACAGGTACCCGGCCGCTTGCACGCAGGGTGGGTGGGCAGCCTGCTGTCTGCCACTCTGTGCGTGCGAGGCGGGTGGCTGTGCAGCAGGTTACCCAGTTTGTCCTCGGTCCCAGTTTCAAATTATGGCGCCGGGAGTGGCCGCGTGCGCAGATGGTGCTCTTGGATGAGAGCTCCATCTGTACATGCGCCGCTCCAGGCTTCATCATTTGAACCAGGACCGCAGACACTGGGACACTCACTGCACTGGGCTGCTGCACGACTCACCTGCCGCCGCTGCTGACACCACCACCACAGACCCTGCAGCTCCTGCCACCACACACCCTGCGGCTCCTGCCACCACGGACGCCGCTGCTGCCGCCACCATGGATCCGGCGGCTCCTGACACCACGAATGCCACCACACCTACCACCACGGACGCCACCGCACCTGCCAACATGGACTCCACTGCCACTGACCCGCCACATCTGCCAGAACAACCTCTGCCTCCTGTGACCCCGCTTCACCACCACTGCTGCCCCCCTCCGGTAAAAGAACACCGGAGTATAAGATGGACCCCATTTTTCTTTTTTTACCTTTTTATGTGTAAATTTGGGGTGCGTCTTATAATCCAGTGCGTCTTATAAAGCGAAAAATACGGTACTAGTTGTAAGTCAAATTTATGTATTTGATAGCAAATATGATTGTCTGTAAATTAAAGGTAGTCTCACGCTCACAGCTGTAGTGGATGGCGAGATATGATGCCTTAAAGTCAAAAGTGCAAAATATTGTTACCATTTTGCATGTCCCTGTATATAAGTAATGGCCAAAAGTGTTGGCACCCTTGAAATTGTTCCAGAAAATAAAGTATTTTGCAAAAAAAATAATTTTGATTACACATGTTTTCTTATACACATGTTCATTTGTCTTGTATTGGAACAAAATAAATAAACTAAGAAAAAGAGGAAAATTGAAAGGAACTTCACACAAAACCCCCAAAATGGGCAGGACATTTGCAAAAAATAACTGCAATCACTTTTTTCCTGTAAACATCATCAAGTTTCTTACACTTCTAAACAGGACTTTATGACCACTCTGCTCTTGCAAACTGCTCCAGGTCTCTTATATTTGAAAGTTAGCTTCTCCCAAGAGCATTGTTAAGAGCTCTCCACAGGTTTTGAAAGGGATTTGGATCTAGACTCATTGTTGGCCACTTCAGAACTCTTCAGCTTGTTGTTTTAATCCATTTCTGGGTGCTTCTTAAAGTATGTTTGGGGTCATTGTCTAGCTGGATGATCCATGACCTAGGACACAAAACTCAGCTTTCTGACACTGGTCACTATATTGTGACCCAAAATTCTTTGGTAATCTTCAGATTTCATGTTGCCTTGCACACAGTGAAAGCAAGCAGTGCCTGAAGCAGCAAGCTACCTTTAACATGGAGATTTTCACAAACTTTGCTGATTGTCATAGCGGAGACAATGGGATTTGTTCAGACTACTGATTCTGACAGTTCGCTTTATGACTTCTCTGAGGTCTGCTATGAGCGCAGGCTCATTTGGGAGTCTACCAACAGATCGTTAGTTTATAAACAGGCTAGGAAGAGTTAATCTCTGCTGGTCTGCTTGTGAGATATCTTTGATCACTTGTTGTGGGGTAGCCAATTACTTTTGCTGTCCTCCTATGTATGGTGACTGGACAATTCCATTAGTACCAGCTGTGGTTTGTCTTAGTTTGGGGAGATTTGTTGTTCCAGAATATCTTGTCTGATACCTGTTGCTGTGTGTGCTTGTGCAGTTTACCCTTGTTGTCATTTTCTTGCTACCCTCTTGTTCTTGTTTTTCTCCGGAGTCTCTCTTTTTCTGTTCCTGTGTGTGCATTGTCAAAGTTTTGGTTTTCCCTTGCCTGTCCTTGTCTGTTTATCATCTCACTCCTGCCCCATCCATCCCTGCCTGTATTAGAATAGTATATCTCAGGAGTATAGAAAGGCATGGGACACCAGCATCTCCACCATAAGGAGTAATCAAAAGGTGAGGGATAACATAGGAGCTCCCTGTCCTTTGTAATCCCGCATTAACATTTTAACACAACCCCAAAACATCTTCGAACATCCACCATATTTGACTATGTACTGTGTTTTTATCTTTGTTGGCCTCATTCTATTGGTAAACAGTAGAATTATGTACAAACAATGGAAATCAAGCCATGAAAAGTAATTCAACCAGATGAGAAGGAATATGAGAAAAAATATTTCCTTTATTCTATCATCTAAAATTTCAATGTTCTGGCATATCATTCATAAAAACATAGAGAGCAAAAACACCAACATGTTTTGTCTTTGCTAAGCCTTAGGGGTACTTTGCACGTTGCGACATCGCTACTGCGACATCGTTGGGGTCAAATCGAAAGTGACGCACATCCGGCGCCAGTGACGACGTCGCAATGTGTCAAGCCTAGATGCATCGATAAACGGTCGAAAAAGCGTCTAAAATCGGTGATCTGTGTAGTGTCGGGCATTTCCATAATGTCGCACCAATAGGAGATATGATGTTGTTCCTCATTCCTGCGGCAGCATACATCGCTGTGTGTGAAACCGCAGGAGCAAGGAACATCTCCTACCTGCCTCCACCGGCTATGCGGAAGGAAGGAGGTGGGCGGGATGTTTACATCCCGCTCATCTCCGCTGCTCCGCTTCTATTGGCCGCCCGCCGTGTGACGTCGCTGTGACACCGCATGACCTGCCCCCTTAGGAAGGAGGCAGATTTCCGGCCAGAGCAACGTCGCAGGGCAGGTAAATGCATGTGAAGCTGCCGTAGCAATAATGTTCGCTACGGCAGCTATCACAAGATATCGCATGTGCGACGTGGGCAGGTACTATCGCGCTCCGCATCGCTATCATCGGCTAGCGATGTTGCAGCGTGCAAAGTACCTCTTAGTCATGGTTACCAATCTATCCTGTACTCATCTATCTGCAAGACAATATGCCAGAAGGATTTTAGGTTACTCACGTACATTTTGACAACCTTCAGTCTAGTTTTTTTATTTCTCTATGTCAGCAGTGGGGTCCTCCTGGGTCTCCTGTCATAACATTTAATTTAATTCAAAGGGTCTTGCATACTGGGGTCCTGGTTCAAATCCAACCAAGGACAATATCTGCAAGACATTTTTATCTTCTGTTTATTTGGGTTTCCTCTAGGTTCTACAGTTTCCTCCCAAACTCAAAAGACAGACAGATAGGAATTTAGATTGTGAGTCCAATTCGGGACAGTGATGATCACATCTTTAAAGCATTGTGGAATGATTTCCACTGTAAAAGTGGGTAAAATAGATAGAAATAAGATTGAATGTTCACGCTGACACTGATGAACTCTGAGCCTTCAGGACAGCTTGAATTTCTTGGGAACTTGATTGGAACTGCATGTCCAATATCCAGACTATTCTGCGTTTCAACCTGATATAAAATGTTTCCTTATCGTCATGCAGGGAGATTCACTACAGTACCATGGGTTGCAAATTTCTTGATTATGTTACACAACATGGACAAACGAACATCAAGATCTCCTGAGATTTTCTAGTAACCTTGAGATTGTTGGTACCTTTCATTAATTTCTTTTGTCAAATCCTCAGACAGTTAGTTCTCTTCCCCTATTTATCTTCTGAGTGCTTAGTATGGCACACACAGACACACATTGCAAAGATTGAGTCAACTCCTCCCATTTTCATCTGGTTTCAGGTGGGATTTTCATATTGCCCAAACCTGTTGCTTGCCACAGATGAGCTTGAATGAGCATCACATGCTTGAGACAAATTGTTTAGCCACAATTTTGGAAAGGTGCCAACAATTTTGTCTAACTTTTTTTTGGGGTGTTTGTGTGAAATTATGCCCATTTTCTCATTTTTTCCATTTTTTGTGTTGTTCCAAAAAACACAAAGGAAATAAACCTGTGAACAATATAATGTCTCTAATTGCAATAATTTTGTGGGAGAAATAGTTCATTTTCTGAAACAAATACAAGAGTACTAACACTTTCATCCATGACTGTATTTATGCACTAATATCTGTAACAGTGCAGATAAAAGAGGTTTAATTGCGTTAAGGATTTGTTACATAAGCTACAGCTCAAAATAGAATCATGAACTATGGAGGAATCAAACACGACAATGGAAGACTACAATATATTTTTACATTACCTGCTAGTATACAGTGTTTTCCCTAAAAATTGCTCCATCACATTTTATAGTCAGTTTGTTTTAATCCTTTGACTTCAAAAAAGGGTATGAGATTTTCAGAGCAGTAGATAACTGTAAAATGCAATAGCTTTTTAATCACACTTATTTTAATTTTTTAGTCAATGAATATCAGAAAGCAGAGACAGAAGAAAAAAAAATTGAAATGTCTTTTTATAGTGTATGTAATATTTTGGTAGAATATACTGGGCAGGAAAAGTCCAATTTACAGTTAACATAAATAGTTCAAAAATTTGCTTTATGATTGATCAGCTTTTAAAGCTTCATAAAGTAACAGTTGTTCTTTAAAGATTTTACCATTAGATATTGAATTTAAATATACATTTATCACCATTGCAATACATTATAACAGCCATACTTGAGAGGGATCAACAGTCTGTGAAGGCACAATAGTTGCAAAAGAAAAATTCACTATTAAAGAAGCAGCTAAATCTTTTATTCCATATTTTACAACACAAGATATTGAAGAATAGTCAAGGTTCAGTTACCCCATTCATTTCAAATTATATTTTGTGACATTTAATACTTCAGATGTTTCAAATTCTTCTTATGTCAAAGTTATCATTATGAAAGTCCGACTTATTAAAAAGTTTTCTTTTCTGCAAAAGTGTCATTGACCTTTTCATAGAATTTGTTTTACTTTTTGAAAGCCTTTTTAATCATAGCTGTACAGAGGTATAGTCATAATATCAAAAGAGAAACAAAGCAATATCTAGAAATACTAGCCTGTGGTACAGTAAGCATACTGTATTATGCTTTTTAGCATGTAGCAAATAGAAATTGGCAAATTGATTCAAGACTAGAGATGGGTGAATAGTCAAATATTTGGGTTCGAATTCTTCGTTCTGAACAATTTCTATTCGTGTATTCGTACTGAATGTCAAATCTAAAGGAAGCCAATGGGAAACTCAATTAATTTTCTGGAGGACTTTGGAATTAAGTCTGGGGGGCTGTAAAAGTGCTGCAATGGATGGAAAAGTGCTGAAGCTGAATGGGAACAGCATGGGGAAGATGCCTGGATGTATTGCTGACTGACAGTTCGTCTCTGGGAATAATGTTTTAAGAGTTTTATGGGCAATAAGGTAATCATGGATAATAATAAAAACACAGTATATGTTACAGCTTATAATAAATGTATAATCAGCAGCGTATATGAAATGGTAGAACAGATTTATATCTAATGGATATAATTAAGTGCAACATTATAGCAAAATACTTAACTCATTGGGTTAAAATAACAATAACAGTGTATATGTATACGGTAGCACGGTCGGCTGTGCAGCAGAAGACACGGGATCCAGGCATAAAGGTTCACAGCACACGGTTTTAATGTCCAAACAAAAGTCCATAACACAATACATGTGCCTCTCCAGCAGAAAACTCAGGGAGTTCTGTTCACTCCCTCACACCCGGCACACCTGCCCTTGTTCCTGATTCTATTTAACCCTTCCTTCAGCCTGTAGGGAAACAGCATTAACCCTATAGTGGATTTACTTTCTATCATGGAGTGAGCACAACCGGGGCGAGACATACCGGTCGTCATAGATAACCCCGGTCACAGTCTCACATACCCCCCCCTCAGTTCAAGCGTGCGGGGTTGAACTCCAGCCATCAAACACGGGCCGCGGAACAAGGCATCGGCGTTGCCCTGCAACCTACCGGCCCGGTGTTCAACCGTAAACCGGAAGTTCTGCAGAGAAAGGAACCACCGGGTAACCCGGGCATTCCGTTCCTTGGCGGACCTCATCCAGACCAGTGGAGAGTGATCCGTCACCAAGCGAAACTGCCGTCCCAGCAGGTAATAGCGTAGGGACTCCAAGGCCCACTTGATCGCCAGGCACTCCTTCTCCACTACGCTATAATTCTGCTCGGGAGGGGTGAGCTTCCTACTCAAGAAGGTGACGGGGTGTTCCTCCCCCTGAACAACCTGAGACAGCACTGCCCCCAGGCCGACCTCCGAGGCGTCAGTCTGTACAATGAACTCCTTCCGGAAATCAGGGTTGACCAGAACGGGCTGTCCGCACAGGACCTCCTTCAGGGCCCGGAAGGAGTCCTCGGCCTGCGGAGTCCAGCGCACCATGACGGACTTCTTGCCTTTGAGAAGGTCCGTCAAGGGGGCTGATAGTCCCGCAAAATCCTTTACAAACCTCCTGTAGTACCCCACGATACCCAGGAAGGCCCTAACCTGCTTCGTGGTCAGGGGTCTAGGCCACTTCTGGATCGCCTCAACCTTGTTAATTTGGGGCTTAATCACTCCTTGGCCTATCACGTAGCCCAAGTATCGGGCTTCCGTGAGTCCCAATGCACATTTCTTGGGATTGGCTGTCAATCCGGCTGTTCGAAGCGTGTCCACCACCGCTTGTACCTGTTCCAAGTGGGTCTGCCAATCGGAGCTGTAAATAATGATGTCATCCAGGTACGCTGATGCATACGCCTGGTGGGGTTCCAGCACTAAGTCCATCAACCTCTGGAACGTGGCCGGAGCGCCATGTAACCCAAAAGGCAAGACAACATAGTGGAAGAGACCCTCCGGCGTAACAAAAGCAGTTTTCTCCTTGGCGGACTCCGTTAGTGGCACCTGCCAGTACCCCTTGGTCAGGTCGAGCGTGGTAAAATATCGCGCCTGTCCCAGCCTATCAATCAGCTCATCCACCCGGGGCATGGGGTAGAGATCGAACTTGGATATTTCGTTCAATCTCCTAAAGTCATTGCAGAACCTTAAGGAGCCATCGGGTTTTGGTATTAGGACAATCGGACTAGCCCATTCACTCCGGGATTTTTCGATGACCCCCAGGCGTAACATTGTCTTTACTTCCTCCGATATGGCTTGTCGTCGAGCCTCCGGTACCCGGTATGACTTCAGGCGTACCTTCAGGTGGGGCTCGGTGACAATATCGTGTCGTATCAGACTGGTCCTACCGGGCAGCTCGGAGAAGACATCGGGGTTCTGCTGAACCAACCGTCTGGCCTCTCGCCTCTGTTGCTTGGTGAGGGCTTCTCCAATCCTTACTTTCGGTTCGTCCTCTCCGGAGGTCGCTGGAGCCGGATGTGAACGACCCGAAGAGGAGGGAGGTGGGGAAAAAACAGCCATCAGGCTTTCCCGTTCCTGCCAAGGTTTTAATAGGTTGACATGGTATATTTGTTCAGGTTTCCGCCTACCGGGCTGCAATACTTTATAGTTAACCACCCCGACTCTTTCCTTTATCTCGTAGGGGCCTTGCCACTGAGCCAGGAATTTACTCTCCGCCGTGGGGATTAATACCAACACCCGATCCCCGGGTTTAAAGGTCCGCACGGTGGCTTGTCTATAGTGCGGCCGCTTTGCGCGGCCTGAGCCTCCTGTAAATGCTCCTTCACAATTGGCATGACCGCGCTTATGCGGTTCTGCATACCTAAAATGTGTTCGATCACACTTTTATGGGGGGTGGGCTCTTGTTCCCATGTTTCTTTTGCCAGGTCCAACAATCCCCGGGGATGTCGCACGTATAACAATTCAAAAGGTGAAAACCCCGTGGATGCCTGTGGCACCTCTTGTATGGCAAACATCAAATAGGGAAGCATCATATCCCAGTCTTTCCCGTCTTTTGAGATCACCCTTCTTAGCATGGTTTTCAGGGTTTTATTGAATCGTTCTACTAACCCATCCGTCTGAGGATGATACACAGACGTACGCAACTGCTTGATCTGGAGTAGCCGGCATAGCTCTTTGGTCACTTTAGACATGAATGGGGTCCCCTGATCCGTAAGGATCTCCTTGGGCAACCCCACCCGGCAGAACACAGCAAACAACTCCCGAGCTATAAGCTTTGCTGCAGTATGTCTGAGAGGTATCGCCTCGGGATACCGGGTGGCATAGTCAACGATCACTAGGATGTGTTGGTGCCCTCGAGCGGACTTTACGAGGGGCCCCACCAGATCCATCCCTATCCGTTCAAAAGGGACTTCTATAACGGGTAACGGTACCAACGGACTGCGAAAATGGGTCAGGGGTGCGGTAAGCTGACACTCCGGGCAGGTTTCGCAGAACCGTTTTACCTCCCCAAAGACCCCAGGCCAATAGAACCTTTGCAATATTCGCTCCTGCGTTTTCTTGACCCCTAGGTGGCCACTCATCAGGTGTTTATGAGCCAAGTCGAGGACCCGCCGGTGATGCGGCTGGGGCACCACCAACTGTTCTACCCCCACACCCCGTATTTCATCTACCCGGTAGAGTAAATCCTGCTTAAGAGCGAAATGGGGGTACCTTACCTGGGCACCGGGCAGCTGTGCCACCCCGTCAACTACTGTCACCCGACTCCGGGCATGTATCAACGTAGGGTCCTGGAGTTGGGCTGTCCCAAACGTATCCGGGGACGCCTCCAACTCCGGGATGGGCTCGACCGTCTCAGCCTCTCCTGCCAATACCTCTAGGGGCGACCTACCGGGTTCACACTCTGTCCCTATCATGGTGACCCCTACGGCAGGTGTCCCGGATTCAGGATTGTAGGGCTCAGGTCCCGGACCAACCAATATCTGAGGGGACTTAGGGGGTCCCCTCCATAAAGTCCAAAAATAGGGCAGATCCCTTCCTAGGATCACGTCATAAGGAAGAGTGTTAAGAAGTCCCACCTCATGTTGCACCTGACCGCAAGGTGCTGTGATGGTGACAATCCCCGTGGGATAGTCGCGGCGGTCCCCATGTATGCAAACCACCCCCACGGTGCGTCCTGTGGCCTTTACTTTAGCCCTCAAGGTGGATCGCACAAGGGTCACTAAGCTTCCGGAATCCAACAATCCTGTAACCGGACATCCATTCACCTGTATTTGGCACAAGTGGGGCTCCGTCTCTGGGGAGACCAGGTCAGCGGTACACACCACCTGAGCATACATTGAACCCCGCCGGGTAACCCCACAATCCATGGGCTCCGTGGTGAGTGGACACTGGGCTTCCATATGTCCCACCCGCTGGCACCGCCAACATCTAATGGGGACGGAAACCCCCTTGACGGGTTGTCGTTTAGGGTACAGAACCTTCCGGACCTCAGGAATGGCGGCCGCGGACTCAGACGGGACGGTAGGGGACTCCTGCACCGTTGTCAGCGGTGGGTCCTTGGCCCTAGGCTTGGAGGGGCCGGACCGACGGGCGGTACGCAAAGTCTCAGTGTCCCGTATCAAGTCCTGCGTAGCCACATGCCGCTCTACCAGGGACACTAATTGGTCCAGGGTACTCGGGTCACCATGTCCGACCCACCGTTGAATGGTGACGGGTAAAGTGCGCACAAAACGATCCACTACTACCCTTTCCACCATTTGCGCCAGGCTCAGAGTGTCAGGCTGCAACCACTTTTTTACAAGATGCAACAAGTCATAGGCCTGGGAGCGTACGGGTTTGGCTTCCTCAAAGAACCACTGATTTACCCGCTGAGCCCGTACATAGGTATTCACCCCCAACCGAGCCAGTATTTCGGCTTTCAGGGTCACATAGTCAATGGCGTCCTCGGTACAGAGGTCCAGGTACGCTTTTTGGGGTTCCCCCGTCAGATAGGGCGACAATACCTCAGCCCACTGCGGGGTCGGCAGCTTTTCCCGCTCGGCCACCCGCTCAAACACCGCCAGGAACGCTTCCACATCATCACCCGGGGTCATCTTTTGCAACGCTTGTCTCACCGCTTTCCGGACGCTGCCGTCGTCACCCGGTCCCGGGGTTGTTGCTGCCGGTCCGGCACGGATCGACTTGGCCAGGAGAACCATCTGTTCTTGGTGCCTTTTTTCCTGCAATTGCAAGGCTTGCTGCTGACGTGCATTGGCCTGATCCATCTGTTCTTGGAGTTTTTTTTCCTGCATTTGCAAGGATTGGAGCAGGTGTGCATTGGTCTGTTGCTGCTGTGCATTAGCCTGAGCCAAATGCTTTAGTATGTCCTCCATGGCGTCGCCGGGTTTGGGCTGTAGTATAGCCGCTCGAATCCAGGACATGCGCAGCTGGGTCACCAGGGATGGATGCTACACCTCACCGGCTGTCATGCCCGCATTCTCCACCATATGTGAGGTAGCACGGTCGGCTGCACAGCAGAAGACATGGGATCCAGGCATTAAGGTTCACAGCACACGGTTTTAATGTCCAAACAAAAGTCCATAACACAATACATGTGCCTCTCCAGCAGAAAACTCAGTGAGTTCTGTTCACTCCCTCACACCCGGCACACCTGCCCTTGTTCCTGATTCTATTTAACCCTTCCTTCAGCCTGTAGGGAAACAGCATTAACCCTATAGTGGATTTACTTTCTATCATGGCGTGAGCACAACCGGGGCGAGACATACCGGCCGTCATAGATAACCCCGGTCACAGTCTCACAATGTATATACCAATGCTCATAAATGAAGCATAAGATTGGGTATGAACCAACAATGGATCAGAGCTACTGTGAACAAGCAACTTGACAAGCACTAAAATGTAAAAAGTGCTAACAAATGCATATGTGCATATGTAATTAAAATAGTAATATAGTAATATTAAGTACCTACACACAACCATATATGCCTTACCGTAAATAAATGAGCTGGTATGCAATTCACTGCTGCTGAATCAAAGTAAAAGTAGTAGTACACAGATAAATCACATGGTTAGATAGATAAAATACCAGAGATCCATTATTATTATTAGGTCCCCTAACAGGCGTTTCATGTATCTTCATCAGATAAACAGCTTGTAGGGGTCAGGTCATTTATACAGCTAGGTATCCTATAGTTAGTTTAACTGCATGCGCAAAGATCAAACCCTGCACTTCTGGGCAGCCCGGGCATACGTCAGATGCCAGGGCGCGCATCATATGACACAATGCGATATCACTCCTTCTGCAGTATAGCAGGAGACACCACACCACTGTGTCCCCCCAGCAATAATGATGTGATCCTAGCCAGTGCCAAAGTACATGCCCATGCCCAGAGCCAGGGAAAGCATCAAAAGATGCAATGCCCACATGCTCACAAAAAAGGGGCGGGCATAGCCCCACGTCACCACCCCTTAACACTAGCAACTAGTGTAATTTGCCGCACCGCCTTGTGAGAAGCCGGGCCTACTACCTCAGAGGATGTTCAGGTCACGGTGTCTCCGATGGCTCCAGCAAATCCCTAGGTTAGGTGGCAAATTATAAAGAGAAAAATAACAGAGATAGGAGACTGAGTTGTGGTGATATCTGCCAGGTATAAGGCCGCTGAAGGAAGACAGACACCAAGGAGTCTGTGAAAACATAAATGAGGAACTTTACTTAAATCTTGTAATCAATCTTTAGTCAATCAAAGCTGTTTTTCCATTTCCAATAGACAGTCATTTCATAGCAATAAATAAAGAGCTCTCTTACACAGTGGACTAGTTCAAGCGTTTTTCCTATCCCGGCCTTGGGAGGATGGATGTCACTATCAATTGGATTAACTGAGTTTTTCAGTACTCTGTTGTTGCAGAAACGGGGCGCTCTGAATAGAGTGATAATTACACTCCCCGCATATCTCAATGGAGGTCTTTTTTTTTCTGCTGCATCACAGCAACTCAACCGCATCTTACCGGTTTTTCTTTTAAACTACCTCCTCAAGCTCCGCCCCCAACAGCCACTTCCTTGCTTTCAAATCAATTGCAATACCAAAGCAAGGCAGTAGAGGGCAGCGCAACGCTAAATAATTTACCTCCTCCCAAGGTGGGGAATAGGTGTCACAAATGTAATCACATAGATAATACAGAACACACATTGATAGTGGCTTTTCTGGTCACTACATATACACCCCTAGTTTAAACAGAGCCGTCCCCGGCGTTTGCCACCATAGATATCTGTTATGCCATAACACAGGTCACCTTCAAATTTGAGCCAAAGTGCTACTTTAGTCACAATTCTCAACAGCGGGTTGTGACACCAGCGTCTACACCTCCCAATTGTGGGGTGTAGACTTAGTAACTAAGCAACATGTGACTTGCAGTGGGGCGCTAAGTTAGGGCAGAACCCTATGTCTATAGCAAATCTATGGGGTCCATTCAATACTTCTCCCCATAGGTTACATCGGAATTCCTAGAAAGGATTCTGTCTCAGGTTGGCAAACCCGTTAAGATATAGGTGGAAACCCGAATAACTGCAAAATATGTACCATGGTTGATGTTGAAGTACTAGGAATAGAGTAATGTTCTTCCTACTCTCTGTAAAAACTTTGAGGGCACTTAATAATCATGAAAATACCGTAACATCAGATAAACATGCATTTCAGTGCAACAATAAACTTTGTAGCATTTTCAATAACTCAAAAAATTAACAAAATAAACACAAACGCCAGAGTCTCTTTGGAGGTAACATAGCTTGTTCTTATGAACAAATCTTCCTGTCTAAAAACTTGAATAACAGCCTTAAAGTCATGTGTAAAAATGTGTAAGTGTTTTGGTCCCTGGGTGCAGAGTCGGAGCACACAGTCCATTATCGTGGCTGCAGATTGGCTTACTTTGCTTGTCAAAACGGTCAGTAGATCGTCTCCCAGATGGGGTCTGATATTCTTGGCTAAGGCGGTTAGTAGGGAGTCCCATTTGGGTTCTGGGAGCAGATTCTAGTAGTGGAACCTCTAGTCTTTCTATTTTCTTGCAGACTTCAGCTAGTCCTCTAGCTAACTCAGCCATTTGTTTCTGTAATTCCATCATAGTATTAGCATTTGGAGCCTGCGTTTGGGCAGCTTGCGATAGCGGAGCGCTACCACTTGGACAATTAGGCAAAGATTGAACTGATGTATCACTAGCAAAGGTGGATAGCTCAAGTTTTTTAGTCGATGGGCTAAATTCCCTTCCTAAAATCACAATAGCTAGTTCTTTGAATTCCTGGAAAGAACTATCTGCATGCTGGAGAGCTAACATTTTTAGTTGACTGCGTAGGGTTTCTGTGGCAGACCCTTCAATAAACTGCTCTTTCAGTACTTCATCTGCAATCCTAGCTTCCTGGGGCTCTACGTGTACGATGGCCCTCCAAGCTTCTTGCAAGGATAAAGCATAGTCTCGTAAAGACTCATTAACTTCTTGTTGTTTGCTAAAGAAACGCATCTTTAACTCAGATGCGGAGCGGACCTCAAATATGCTTTCTAACCGCTCCAGGATTTGTTCTACAGTCTTTTTCTGAGCTCTGGGCCAGGACTTGATTTCTCTCAAAGGTGCACCCTGGAGTTGACCACTCAGGATTTCTACTTTTTGTTCATTTGTCATGGGGTACAGGTGAAAAAAAGCAGTCATTTTTTCTCTAAAGTCTCGTAATGTATTTGTTTCCCCATTATAATGTGGCATCCAGGGAGCTCCCAAATAATAAGGCATGGTGAAAGGCATAAATGATAATAGAAAATGAGTAGGACTCAGCACCAATATGGATGAATAAAAGTCTTCATGCTATATTTGAAAAGTTTAAAAATAAAGAATAGGGTCACAAATCATCCAAAATCGCCATGCGACTTGCCGTGCGGCTTGACGCGTTTCGGACACAAAAGGGGAATTAAAAACAGTCCTTAATCATAAGCCATGTAGGATGGGAGGCAAGAGATATATATAGCACCTTAAGAAGCAATGAAATACAAGAGCAAGATGGAAAACAGGAAGGGAGTCCACCCGAAAACATGCAAATTAGTAAGAGGGTTGGTATATCATTGGATTCTCTTAACCCCATATGCGTATGTATATCTACTGGGGAATTCAATGAAAAACAATTCTTAGATTACAAAAAGACCTCAAAATAAGGTCAATGCAAGCATACATGTGTATATGTGCACCATTCCACCCACCCATATATTTCGTATAGCAATTATTTCACTAAGGAAACAAGAAGATTATTTCATTGGTCTATGAAAAGATGTTCATGCAGATATTATAATAAGTGGATATATCTTATATAGATGGTATGTGTACACATGCATATAAATGCATGTGCTCTGTGGGTGCAGGGCAAAGAAAAAGATAGATAGAAATAGAAATACATGTATGTGGACTAGATATTATATTGTTTCCAGTATAGGATTTTATATATTATAGACATATGAAAAAAAAAAATATATTTTTATTTTAGTTTTTATTTTTATTTCTATATTTTGTATGTGTAGCTATATGAGCTCTATGTACACATGTGTGCAGTGTGTACACATGTGTACGGTGGAAGAAACATACAAAACATAGGATATCCAGGAATTTAGTTATGAGAATTATTAATGAGATTTATATCCTACTCTGAGATATGAGTAATTCCCCAATAAATTCATATTATCCTTTTGTGTTAATATTTATATCTTCTGATTGTTTCCTCAGTATATATCTATCACACAAAATGTTCATATGGCCATTGATATTGGAGGTGAGGTAGAATAAAAAAAAAAACAAAAAAAACAAAAAAAAAAAAAACCTATGATTATATTTCATATATATATATAATAATCATATGACATAGCGTAGATCGGAACGATAGTTAAGTCCCTTTGGATGCCGGGTATCGAGCCGTAATATCCATTTGGCCTCGGTGTAGAGAAGTTCACGAAACCAATCGCCTCCTCTTAGAGGTTTTTTGACTTGCTCGATGCCTACAATGTTCATAGTGGAAAAATCACCGTTGTGAAGGTCAAGAAAATGTCTGGTGAGACCTGAAATAGACCTTTTATATTTCGGCGGATTCGAAGAAAGAGTTGGGAGTGGGATGTGGGTATGCTTGGATATCCTTTTTCTGAGAGGCCTAGAAGTGCAGCCTATGTAGTCCTTCGAGCATATGGTACAAGAGGCCTTATATATAACATATGTAGTAGAGCAATTTATGAAAGCGGAAATGTTAGAAGGAAATGTCACCCACTGGAAAAGACAGCGTCTTTCTCATAAATTTACAAAGTCCGCATCGTGGCAAAGCGCACTTGTGGGAGCCTTTTGTACTAAGCCAGGTCTCTGTTTTATTTTGAGAAATGAAAAGACTAGGAGATATCATATTGCCTATGGTTTTGGCCTTCGTGGCCACGACATTGACAACATTGGATAATATTTGAGCTAACTCCGAATCCTGTTGGAGAAGGGGAATATAGCGTAAAAAAACTTTTTTTATTTCAGAAAAATCAACACTGTAAGGAGTAGAGAAGACAATGCGGCAGTTTTTTTCATCAGATTTGACTTTGTCAGAGAGTAGATCATTGCGGGTTCTTTCTCCAGCGGTTTTTTCAGCACAAGAGAGGATCTTATTCTTATAACCTCTGTATTGTAGACGCTTCTTCATAGTTTCCAATTCCAGGGAGTAGGCAGTATCTGTAGAGCAAAGCCGGCGTGCTCTGAGGAATTCGCCAAGGGGTAGATTATTTATGGTATGTCTAGCATGATTGCTATTTGCATGCAAGATAGTGTTCCCACTAAGTGGTTTTCTATATAAAGAAGTATTAATGGAACCTGTTTCGGGGTCACCGGTAAGATATACATCCAAAAAGGGGGTAGAATTTCCAGAAAACATTACAGTAAAGCTCAAATTCATGTGGTTTGAATTCAAATAAGAACGAAAATTATCTGATAGGTTTGTGATGGGTGCGTTTTTCTTGCGTTTCCAGATCATTATGAGATCGTCTATATATCTCGCGTACCAAAAAATTTGATCCAAAAAGGGATTGTCAGGTGTATGTATGTATATGGCTTCCCAGGAAACCATGTATAAATTAGCTAGAATGAACTTTTTGTTTATTTGTCATGGGGTACAGGTGAAAAAAAGCAGTCATTTTTTCTCTAAAGTCTCGTAATGTATTTGTTTCCCCATTATAATGTGGCATCCAGGGAGCTCCCAAATAATAAGGCATGGTGAAAGGCATAAATGCAGTGGAGGCTTTATCAGAAGTGCTGTTGCAAAGGGTCTCATTCTCATTGTTGTCTGCCATTGTGAGTTTCACTTGTTCACTGTCAATATACAGGTGTGTATAGTTTTTTTTTAACTCACCGTTGAGGCGTATTTTCACATATGATGACAGTAGTGAATCCTCATCTGGTATACAGCAGTACATGCAGGCACATAAGATTCATCCTGTTCGTGATGCCACTTGTAATTTGCCGCACCGCCTTGTGAGAAGCCGGGCCTACTACCTCAGAGGATGTTCAGGTCACGGTGTCTCCGATGGCTCCAGCAAATCCCTAGGTTAGGTGGCAAATTATAAAGAGAAAAATAACAGAGATAGGAGACTGAGTTGTGGTGATATCTGCCAAGTATAAGGCCGCTGAAGGAAGACAGACACCAAGGATTCTGTGAAAACGCAAATGAGGAACTTTACTTAAATCTTGTAATCAATCTTTAGTCAATCAAAGCTGTTTTTCCATTTCCAATAGACAGTCATTTCATAGCAATAAATAAAGAGATCTCTTACACAGTGGACTAGTTCAAGCGTTTTTCCTATCCCGGCCTTGGGAGGATGGATGTCACTATCAATTGGATTAACTGCGTTTTTCATTACTCTGTTGTTGCAGAAACGGGGCGCTCTGAATTGGGTGATAATTACACTCCCCGCATATCTCAATGGAGGTCTTTTTTTCTGCTGCATCACAGCAACTCAACCGCATCTAACCGGTTTTTCTTTTAAACTACCTCCTCAAGCTCCGCCCCCAACAGCCACTTCCTTGCTTTCAAATCAATTGCAATACCAAAGCAAGGCAGTAGAGGGCAGCGCAACGCTAAATAATTTACCTCCTCCCAAGGTGGGGAATAGGTGTCACAAATATAATCACATAGATAATACAGAACACATATTGATAGTGGCTTTTCTGGTCACTACACTAGGCACACACATAGTACATACAATTTAGTTACAGGCATATACTTCTGTCATTGATTGTTCTCAGTGAAAGAAACAAAATTATAATCTTGTAGGTGTGATACCTTTTATGGCTAATTAAAATAAAATAAATGATGTTACAGAGCAAGCTTTAGAGACTTCTCGTGTCTCTTCACCAGGCATGGTATAACTAAATATTTGAAGAAACACAAATATATGCACAACCAGGGCAGAGGTATAGTATAATGTGTTTCTTCAGATATTTTGTTATACCATGCCTGATGAAGAGACCTGAGGAGTCTCAAAAACTTGCTTTGTAACGTCATTATATTTTAGTTAAGTTAGCCATAAAAGGTATCACAACTACAAAATTATAATTTTGTCTCACTGAGAGCAATCAATCATTTTTCAACTGGATAACATGATACCAAAACTTTTTTCTTTTAACTATACATCTCTGGTACTAGTCAGTCATGTGGTCGAGATGTAATAAAGGAACCCACACCATTCACAATAAAAAGGTGCAAGACGTGTAAAAAGTGATGAGAGTGATTGGAAGAGTGATGTGACTATAAGAGAAAGTGCACATGGAAAGGAAAGGGTGAAAAACTTCAGTACTTACCACAAACACACACAGTATATTACTGCTTCAGAAAAACAGCAGCAATATAAAAATACATTAAATAATCTTTCAGCACATTAATATTCTTCAACAACACATGAAAATACATGAAAATAAATAGTAAAAAATATATAAAAGCATAACTATTTGTATTCATATGCACACTCATATACACACAAGCTCACACACATACAGACACACATGTGCAAACACACATATAGCCATATAACACCAATTTATACTAGGACAAAGTGTGACTAATGTAACTACTCATAGGTATGTAAGATCTACATACATCTATGTAAACGTGTACCTCAGTATGTCTCCTCAGAGTCCAAAATAGCTCTCAATGTGAGGTAAAAACCATATTATAGCTCACATTTTGCTGTTATAGTTTGTGGGTGCCATGTCTCATTGGCAGAACCCCTGAGGTACCAGAACAGCAGAACCCCATATAAATGACCCCATTTTAGAAACTTACTTTCTCAAAGAATTTCTGTAGGGGGCTGTGATGTTGACACCACAGGTGTGTCGTAGAATTTTATATTCTTGGATGGTGAAGAAAAAAAAATTACAATTTCAACACAAAAATTTTGGTTTTGCCTTAAGTTTTACAATTTTACACATGGAAATGGATAAAAATGTGTCACACAATTTGTGTTGAACATGCAAATACCCCATATTTGGCTGCAGAATACTGCTTAGTCACACAGCAAGTCTCTGGAGGGAAAGAGTATTATTTGACCCTTGAAGCAGCACAGATTTCTGTACAATAGTTTTCAGACTATATACAGAGCCTCTAAGTGACAGAACAGAAAAATTACCCTCAAGTGTCACCATTTTTGAAATAACACCGCTCTGGAAATTTATGTACAGTTTTATTATCCAGTTTAAGTCTATGTGTGTTTTCCAGAAACAAGTAGCAATGGATTTTGCTGAGTGAATATTGGAAATCTGCCATTGTATTGCTTAGTACATAGCAGTGCCCAATACATTTTGCCAAGTACATTTTGTCCAGCTTGTGCTTCTGGAGACATGCACACCAAAAGTTAGGCAAGCTCTCATCAGGGCAATAATGCCAAACTTGTGAATGCCAAATGTGTTTTAGATACACTTTGGGGATCAAAAGGGAGATGGACATTGGATTTGGAACAGCAAAATTCCCTGATTCTCTTTTGGGGAGAGCAATAACACCTTTCCAGAGGATTTCTGTTGCTTTTAATGTGAAAACCCCTTTTGTTTCCATTGACAGGTGAGGAACCTGAGTAGTGACTTGTTTTTTTTTGTGGATTGAGGTGAAGCTTTTATTGCAAAAATGTTCATAAAATTTTGCACTGCATTTATCCTGTGCTCTGTGCTGAGCACTTACATTGGAGATTCCTACTAAATTTCCAATTGAAGTGATTCATATGACACTCCCCAGGGATCTGTTCCCTAATATGAGGCAACAGAGTTATTCTTGGCTACATTTGGATAGTGTTCAGATTTCTACTTTTCAGAAGTGCAAAAAACTCATTGACTGCACTTTTGTGAACACATAAAAAGAGAGACATTGCCGGATTAAATGCTAAAGGCAGTCCAAAAGGACTCACTTTGATTCATTGTAGGGACACAAAAAACAGAGACAATTAGAGGAGAATTAGACATAGTTTCACATACAACTGGACCAAAAAATTGTTGGCACCCTCAACTTAATATTTGGTTGTGCACACTTTGGAATAAATAATTGCAATTAAGTGTTTCCTGTAACCATCAACAAGCTTCTTACACTTCTCAACTGGAATTTTGGACCACTTTTCTTTTGCAAACTATTACAGGACTCTCAAATATGATGGGTGCTTTCCTCCAACAGAAATTCTAAGATCGATACTCATGTGTTTAATGGTAATTAGCCCCGGACTCATTGCTGATGACTAATGAACTCCCCAGCGCTTTTTTTCCATCCATGTTTGGGTGCATCTTGAAGTATGTTTGCTGGAAGACGCATGATCTAGGACCCAAATCCAGCTTTCTGACACTGGCCAATACATTGCAACCCAAAATCCTCTTGTAATCTTCACATTTCATGATGCATTGCACATAATCAAGGTACACAGAGCCAGAGGCAAGAAAACATTCAAAAAACATCTTTGAACCTCCACCATATTTTTCTGTAGTTACAGTGTTGTTTTCTTCATAGACCTTATTCAATTTTTATTTAACTGTAGAATGATGTGCAAAACACATTATTGGACTTAAAATGGTCCTATAAGGTGAAATGTATAGTTGCAGGGAATAGAAACAAACTGTCTTATAGCAGGTAGAGATGAGCAAAGCTATCAAAGTTTGGTTTGATTCGTGTTTGCTGACTTTTCTGCTGTTCACTGAAAAGCTCGATGAACATATCCAAACCCCATTGCATTCATGGGAAGGCAAACCGCTTCTGTTAGTAGGGGCTAGGGAGGCTGGTGTTAGTAAGGGCTAGGGTGGCTGTAAAAGAAAGAAAATAGGGAATAAAGCAGAATTGTTATACTTAACGATTCTCCTGTGTGGCTGTTACACTGCTTCCGAGGCCTCTTATTATCCCTCATGCATATGCACTGCTTTCCCTGCCCACTGTCTGTGATAGCATATGTAATTGGTGCAATCAGACTGCTGGTGTCCCTGATTGGTTGCCCTCACAATAGCTGTTAGTCTGCCTGAGTGAATTGTTACAATAAATAAAAAAATTGCAGTAGGGTCCTCATATATTGATTCCCAGCACAGATAAATCAAGCTGCAGCTCCCAGCTGGGAGCAATATGTTGGCTTTGTATCAAAATACGTGGGTCCCCAGAATTTTTTAATTATTTAAATAAATAATTTTAAAAAATGGAGGTTACCCCAAATTTTGATACCTAGATAAAGTCGACAAATTGCGGCTAGTATTCACAGGCTGGGGAGGCCCATGGTTTTTGCCCCCCAGTCTAAAAATAGTATAAGATGCAATAAGCCTGGCACTTTACCAGGCTCATCTCCATTACCTTGATGCAATGGCAAAAGTGGAAATATAATGGGTTAATGATAGATTACAGCTGCCATTAAGCCCTAGATAAGTAATTGGAGTCATCTATGAGATCCCCCATTACTAATCTGCAAGTGAAAAGAAATCAATACAAACACCAAAAAAACATTTATTTCAAATAAAATACAAAAAGAAATCCTGTTTCACACTTTTCGAAACCCCAACAACACCCAGGTCCGGCATAAACCACATGAGAGCCATATACTGCAGTCACAGCTTTCAGTACAGAACACGACCACCCACTGCAGCTGCAGGTGGAGACTGACTTAGAAGAAGCTGTGGGTGTTGACATCACTATGTTTATGTGCGGTCACAGCTGAAGGTTCCCAAGGTACCCCACCTGTGACCGCAGGTAAATCTCACCTAAGGTGCATGGAGTTCAATCAGACCTGAATCTCCTGGGAGAAAACCTTGGTTCTGAATTTTCTACACCAAATTCCTGCACCAAATGTGCACCTCCTGCAAAAAGTCGCATCAAAACCATATGTGCTATGACGCGAATTTGATGCATTTTTTTGCCAGGAGATGCAGATTTTGATGCATGAATTTGGTGTAGAAATTTCAGCACCAAATCTGCATCTCTTGGGAAAAAACTGCATCAAAACTGCATTGTGGTAGCTGTGAGCCCTGGAAACCTTAAAGTTGCCTTTATGAGAGCATTTAAGTTTATTGGAGCTCCCAGCTGTTGGGACACCTGGAGGCTGTAAACTCTGGTAACAGTTCACAGCCTCAAGATGTCCAAATAGCTGAGAACTCAAGGAACATTAAAGGCTCTCTTAAAGATTCTTTTAAAGTTACCGTGTTGAAAGCTGCCCAGATACCCGATGGTTGTGAGGTTACCGGAGCCCTTGTCCACAATCCATGCATTGTGAACAAGGGTGTCCCCGAAACACGTCT
This sequence comes from Anomaloglossus baeobatrachus, assembly GCF_048569485.1. Classification (NCBI taxonomy): domain Eukaryota; kingdom Metazoa; phylum Chordata; class Amphibia; order Anura; family Aromobatidae; genus Anomaloglossus; species Anomaloglossus baeobatrachus. The sequence continues at coordinate 277,190,134 of NC_134358.1, forward strand.
TGTCCAATTTATTGGGTTTTAATGGAACAATAAAATTCTTTCTTTTATGAAGATGCTGTGCTGGATTTCTGAATTGTGTGCATACTTCCTTGGCTGGAGATTTAATCCACCTGCCTTTTGTGTGACAATCTTATCTACAGTATGTATATAGTTTTAATATTCTTCTTTTCTTGGAATACAGCTGTACAACTTGTCTAGCCTCTAATATTGAACAGACTCATGTAGATATTAAAAACGTGTCTGCTACTTGAACAAGCCCTTCTAAATCTCTATGTTTGCCGCTGTTCAATAACAATACAACAATACTCACGCCTGGTGCCAGCTCTGTTCCAGCGATATCGACACTTGCTCTCTGAGGGCTCACGCTATGTTGTTGCTTCATATGAGACCTTTTCCCAATCAGCACTGGCTTCATTCTCCACACCTTCAGTGGAATTTTGCATCAAGAGGAAGTCAAGGCTGTAGCTGCCCGCTTGATGTTTGATGCATCCAAAGGTAGGTTAAGTGAAGCCAGAACTGATTGGGTACATGAACCACGGGAGAGTTAGTGCTAACATCACTAGATCGGTGCCTGTATCATAGGTGAGTATAAACATTGTTATTTTAATGGAGGCAGAAATGTTGGTAGGGAAGGGGTTGTCCGAGTAGTGGACAACTCCTTTAAAAAAAAATATCGCTACATTTTTTATGTTTATAAAAAATATAATTTGAATAATATAATTTTGTTATTTTGATACATAATCTGCTGTATTCTTCAAACCAAAGCTAATAATTAAAAAAATAAAATAAAAATATGTACTCATATGAACCCCTGTCACTTCTCTTGTAACACCAACAAGGTCCCTTTGTCAGTCTTGTCACATTGATTGCCTGCAGTGGTCACATGTCCATATGAACAGCATAGGATTCTGTTCCAGTGTACAGACATGGAGCTATTATGGACAGTAATTGCTCATCCCTCATTGGATGAGAAAGCAAGATATTGGACAAGACAAGAGGGAGGAGCAGAAGGAGAATATTGGGTGAATGCATATTATTTGTTTTACATAATGCCGTGACTTCTTTTTAAATACCACAAGTAAGTAACAATCCCTTTAACAAGATATGTGTTTCCGCCCGAGTCCTGTTTTCTAGGAGTTCTTATTTGAATCTCATATCTTTTAAAGTACAGGTATGGTATGTTTTACTGCGCAATGATAGATAGACATATCATAGATTTTACCATAAAGTGTGGATTTGTCATTGTGTATTTGAAAAATGCTGGTAAAAAAAGAACATTATACAGTTCTTTATATGGAAAGCTAGTGATCATGATATAAACATTATTTTCAAGGAAATCCGCATTCACAGCTCTCTTCTTCAATCATTTTTCCTCATGACCTTATTTTTTAACCTAAAAAGGAGCACATCAATAAAGGTAAACTGAGCATTAACAAATGTAAAATTTGCCACTTGTTCCACTTTCCTTAGCTCAATGAGAAAGTGTCTGGAAGCATCTCCTTAAAACATCTTCATAAATAATTCATACCAGGAGTGATGTATAACGTATCCACAATATGCGGCTTTTACATTTATCTTTCATGTAAGTCACAACCAGAGCATGAATCCTGCCTTTCTGCTTTGATTTATTGCATCATGAAATTAACATTAGTGGTAAACAATGATGTCTGCACTTCTTTTACACATGAATTATAAAGTCAGCTGCTTAAGCTGCTTTAAATAATGTGTTTTAATAAGCAGAGCAGTATTTTTAAAACCTAAGCATTTTGCATGGATAAGGAGTTTTGCTATTATATATCATAAGGTTATAAATATTCATTTGAGCTGAATATTAAAGTAATGGTAACTTTATGCTATTTTTACAGACATTTGCTCTTTTGTTGTATTGTGTACCCTAAATAGATTCTGTTGTTCAATGGGAAACAGCATGCCTACAGAATGGATGTCATTTATGTTAGCGTGACACATACAGAAATATATTATTGTGACAGTCATTTACATTATAAGTAATGATGAGAATAATGATTGCAGAAGTGGAAAATTTATGGATTGAGAATTGATTTGCAAATCAATAGCTTTTGCAAGATATAGACAATTTAATTAGCTATTCTTGAAGCTTGAAATCCACAAAATTGAATGTCAAAAGCATCAGCAATTTGCCTGTGCGTGTATAGGCTTTTCATTTGCTTATTGACTGGCTTCATTCTAATTCTAACAAATTTTTTTTCAATAGGTAAATATTTTAAAATTATACATGTGTCATTAATGATACCAACATTAAAGGCCCATTTACGCACAACGGTATCGCTAACGAGATATTGTTGGGGTCACGGTGTTGGTGACGCACATCTGGCCTCGTTAGCGATTTCGTTGTGTGTGACACCTTTTTGCGATCAGTAACGATTGCAAAAAGGTGTCAAATCGTTCGTCGTGTACACGTCGTTCATTTTGAAAAAATCGTTCCTCGTTTGGAACGCAAGTTGTTTGTCGTTCCTGCGGCAGCACACATCGCTATGTGTGATACCGCAGGAACGAGGAACAACATCGTACCTGCGGCCGCCGGCAATGAGGAATAAAGGAGGTGGGCGGGATGTTCTCATCTCCACCCCTCCGCTTCTATTGGGCGGCCGCGTAGTGACGCCGCTGTGACGCCGAACGAACCTCCCTCTTAAAGGAAAGATTGTTCGGCGGCCACAGCGACGTCTGTGAACAATTAATTGCGTGTGACGCTGCCGTAGCGATATTCTTTGCTACAGCAGTGAACACCCCGTGATGCACCACCAACGTGGGTGGGTGCTATCGCTCGCGACATTGCTAGCGATGTCGCAGCGTGTAAAGCCTGCTTAAGGGTAACCTTACTAGTGCAAAACAGAAAATGGTATTTTGATGGAATCTTTTGCATAACTGATGGGTAGCTCCAACAACTGTTTAAAGATTATAGTAATAATGATTCACTGGGTTACTGATTTGCATTTTGTGGCAACTCTATTGAGTCTATCTTCAGGGCCCATTCTTTCATCTTTCATCTTATGTGTGCAAACTGTGAGCATTTTGATATTTGTATTTGTAGAATATATGATCTAAGTAGACAGGTTTCAACAGCATAATACCTAAAAAACAGTTTTTCAGACAGTAATTGTCACATGGAGTTTTGCACAAACTTTGCCAACTGTCATGGCATCGTTGGCCTCTGTTAACATTGAAGATTCTGCTATTCCATGTTATCATGACATTATAGCTTGCCATACTTTATATTACAGCATAGACACAGTTTCTGCACTATTGAGGAAATTGCTGGCCTTGTCTTTCCAGGTGGCTGAATTAAAAGGGACAGTAGAGATAAGTAAGTTCACCACATCAGCGCAATCTGTTTTGGTGGTTTGATCACCCAAACCCAAACTTCCCCTCCTGGAAAGATTTTCTGGGGACTGTAGCTGGTTTGTTACCCTAAGGGAAGCTTGTAATTTCACTTCTGTCTACGTCCCCACTCCTCTGTTAAGGAGGCACAGACGGTGTTAATTGTGGTCTCGTTCTTGAGTTTTTGTCGGTCGACTGGTTTTTCTTTGCATTGGGGCTCATCTATGATGACAAAAAATCTTTAGCGGAGTCTAAAATATGTTCATTGCAACAGGGGAATCGGCCTGCAGAGGATTATTGCTCCAAATTCTGGCTGGTCCATGGACACTCAGTGGAATGTGTCTCTGGTAATACATGTTAATTACCCTTACCAGCAGATGTCCCATGAAACTAAGACTCTCTGGGAAGGGGTTACTATACCAACATTAATTCTGGAGGCCCCACCCGAGCCCATATAGCTTGTAGGGACATTTAATAGGGGTAGAAACTTAGTTATCCCCTCCCCTGTTAGAATTAGCATAAGTATTATACAAAAAATTCACGTTGTCTCTTGCAGGACCTGTGTGATGTCACACCCATGTGACCTGGTATCCAGCTTTGTTGGATGAAGCCCCGCCCCTGGTAGTCACATGGGTATGACCTCACCACAGGTCCTGCAAAAGTGAATTATTTGTATAATATTTTTGCTAATTTTAACAGGGCGAGGGGATCACTATGAATATATTATCTGCTCCTTTGCTGCTGTAATTCATCAAGCAGCTAATTTTATAAACTTTACTTTTTTGGATTTCAAAAACTAAACATTTGAGCTGACCACTACAGGTATGCAGAGAATCAGCCTGATAGTGCCAGTAGAGCACTGGCTTTAGCTTATATACTAAATCCTGGTGATTGGTTCCCTTTAAGGGCTTTCCTGCACAAATTGTTTTTGGATTTCCCTGGTTTGTTGACTGGACAACCCAGTACATAATTAAATGGAGCACATATTGTAAAGATCACTGTTTAGGGACCTGCATAAGTGAGCTGCTTATCAGAGGAGGGGGCTTGGTTGAGCCAGGTCTCATGGGTGCTGTAGTTCTGGTGGTGATAATCTCCTGGTTAAAAAAACTCTTTTTATGGAAACAACAGCACACAGCATAATAGTTGACACATGACTAAAATCTGAATCTCAGACACTACTCCATTCTGACTAGTTAAAGGAGTTGTCCGACATAAACGCCAAAAAAAAAAATTAAGTTAATCTGTGCTGTCTTGTCATATAAAACACCCCCTACATTATTTTTTTGTTTTCTAACTTTTGTTTCTCTTGATTTTTCACTGTATTCTCTGCAGCTCCTTGTTTACATTCAGCACAACCTAACATGACATGTTTGACTGCCAAACCCACAGTCACAGCTGGCACCGCCCCCGGCCTCAGTGTCCAGCCACACCCTCTGCACACACACATTCCCTCCTGTCAGTATACTGTCCCAGCACCTGTAGATAAATGAATACTATGTAATGAACATTATATATAGCCCCTAATGTGTCTATAGGATACACACACACACACACACACCTAGAGTTATATAATATACATTATCCCACCTCATGCACTCTCTTCTCTCCCACTGCACTGTCTCCTCTGCCCCCAGCACTCCCCTGTCTCTCACCCGCATGAAGTCTTGTCTCTGCCCCCTGCTGTGTCACCCATGATCTCTTCTCTGCCCCCCACTCGATCAGCAGTGCACGCTCTTCTCTGCCCCCTCCCCCCTTCTCGCTCTCCCTTCTCACTCATGCAGCATGCTGTCTCTTCTCCGTGCTGTGATGATTGCAGTGTCCTTACAGCTGAGCTATACAGAGCTCAGTGCTGTTGTTCGCTGGTGTCAGGTGACATCCCTGCTTCTGACTGTATTCAGAAGCGCGGAGCATGGGACGGGAGGCTGCATTCATCACAGAGACAGTGCACGGGGAAGGGGGGTCACAGTTGCCCAAACACCATACAACATAATGAGCTGAGGACACTGTTGGGAAAACAGCACTCACAGTGTCCTAGACAGAGAGGGCAACCCTGTGTTTGTCCAGCACATACGGTGCAGAGATAGCAGCGCACAGGGAGGGGGCGGGGCTCATCGCACTGTACCCGCACAGAAGGGCGACAACATGCAGTGGCAGATTTGCATGTCAACATGGTCCTGCCCATGTTGACATGAAATGACCGGAAGTAGCAAAATCACAGCAGGAGCAGTCACATGACCACTCTGAGCCGGGGGAGAGGGGCTGACAGCAGGGCAGGTAAGTGCTCACTATCTATTTTCCTGCCCCAATGTAGCCCAATAGTGTAAATAATAAAAAAAGCAAAATAAGCCGGATAACCCCTTTAATATTTTTCCTTGATACCAGCCTTAGGTAGGATAGCTCTTTATTTAACCTCTTATTAGCCAATTTTAACTTTAATGACCAGTCCAACTCTTAGAAACTCTTGAATGGATGCAAGTGTGACCCCCTGAACTAGCCAGGTAGTCGCAGGTAGGCCCTTGCACAAACACCTTCCCCTAAAAAGGTACCAGCAGCCAACCTTAAAACCCTGAGTCACCCCTCTCAGGACTTGACGTTCACACCTGGGGGCAGGGCCAGGCGGTTTGGCACACTCACCGAGGAGTTCGGAGAGCCAGAGACAGGAAAAACGGAGAGTTCAGTGACAGGAGTCGAGGAGAGTAAGTTTGGACGTCTGTCGGGATCTGGGTTGGAGCCCGGATACCCTCTGGCAAGGAGGAAGATGGAGGTGGCAGCCTGCAGGAGCTGGGATTACAGCCGGTGGAACCGTAAGGGACCGGGACCGGGTAGTGGCCCGCCGGTACCAAACCGGGGAACCGATTGGAAACCGGAGCACCAGGAGGGGTACGCAGACCCAATACAAGGCCCAGAAGCCACTGGACCGAGTCAAATTCACTGATTGGGGTCTGGAATTTGGGTCCTTTCTCACCTAAGACCCGACTGAAGACAACAGCCCAACCAGAGGGATAGAAAGCCACCGCCCAGGCATCGAGATCCCACGGGCCAGCATCTGCGGGCAAACGGGCTCTACCAGCACACACAAAGCTGGGGAGCAGACTACCATTGCTCAGGCATAGGAGTCACCATTCTACTAAAAGGGGGGTGCAAAAGAAAAGCGGAAACCACCAAACGGAAAAAGGGGAAAAGCGCAGCCGGCTGCGGGCACCGTCCACCATCTTGTTTGGTTTACTAGAGACTCCAGTGTGTCTGTAATAGTGAGTACAACAGTTCCCTCGGGCCACGCACCACTCCGCACCACACTGCACTAACACGTCAGCACTAGTGATGAGCGAGTACTAAAAAGCTCGGGTGCTCGAGGCTCGGGCCGAGCATCCCAAGATACTCGTGTGCTCGGCCCGAGCACCGAGCCCAATGTTATCCTATGGGAGACCCGAGTATTTTTGTGAAATGACCCCCGGCAGCATGTAGAAACCCTAAAAATGGCACAAAAGTCTCAGAAGAGTGCTCAAATGACATGGCAACAGCATGGGGAAGACCCCTTGAAGCATTTATCACTCAAAAGTCACAGCTGTGAACAATTCTGTCCGCGTTTTACGCCATTTTTACGGACTCACCAGAAAACCTTCAAAAATGACACCAAAATGAATTTTCATGGCGGAAATGTTAAGGGCACATACCCAATAGTGAGATAGAGCTAATGTATGTTACTTATTGAGATTAATACATGAAAGATTTTACGTAAAACATTGTGTGGCACTCCAATGTCCCTGAGAAGAGACGTACATAAAGGCCTCTGAGTCTAATGTGCCCATTTTGAGGAAGTGAGTCTTTGTAGTATTTTCCTTTGCCAGGGCAGTCCAAAATTGTGAGGTTCACCAATGCCCCTGCATACAGACGTGCATGAGGACCTGTAAACCTGAAGTGCCCATTGTAAGGAAGTGGGTCTATTGTAGTATAGCCCTTAGGCAGGGCAGCCAAAAATTGGGAGGCTCCACGTTGTCCCTGGATAGAGACGTGAATGAGGGCCTCAAAACATTAAGTGTCCATTGTCAGGAAGTGGGTGTATTATAGTATAGCCCTTAGGCAGGGCAGCCAAAAATTGGGAGGCTCCACGTTGTCCCTTGATAGAGACGTGCATGAGGGCCTCAAAACATTAAGTGTCCATTGTCAGGAAGTGGGTGTATTATAGTATAGCCCTTAGGCAGGGCAGCCAAAAATTGGGAGGCTCCACGTTGTCTCTGGATAGAGACGTGCATGAGGGCCTCAAAACATTAAGTGTCCATTGTCAGGAACTGGGTGTATTATAGTATAGCCCTTAGGCAGGGCAGCCAAAAATTGGGAGGCTCCACGTTGTCCCTGGATAGAGACGTGCATGAGGGCCTAAAAACATTGTTCCCATTGCAAAGGAGCGGGTCTCCTGTCGTTGTAATGTCCATTCTGCAAAGAATGGGCGAAAAAATTTACCACTGGGGGTATACCTGAAACAAAGGCCTAACTATTGTAACGGTCATCATGGTGGCGCATGAGGAGAAGGAGGAGCAGTCCAGCGATTATCCAAAGTCCAGAAGTGTGTACCCATGGGTGAGTGGAGGTACATGGCAAATTCCCGTTACAAACTTTAAATTCCGCTCTCATTTGATGGTGGTGTGGTGAAGTCTGGCCCAATCCAACCCTTGTTCATCTTGATCAGAGTCAGCCTGTCAGCATTTTCAGTTGACAGGCGGGTGCGTTTATCTGTAATGATTCCACCTGCGGCACTAAAAACACGCTCTGACAAAACGCTAGCAGCAGGGCAGGCCAGGACTTCCAAGGCGTAGAGAGCCAATTCATGCCACGTGTCCACCTTGGATACCCAATAATTGTAAGGCACAGAGGAATGTCGGAGTACAGTTGTTCGATCTGCAAGGTACTCCTTGAGCATCTGGGCAAACTTAGGATTTCTTGTGGCACTACCCCGCACCTCAGGGGCTGTGGTACGTGAGGGGCTGAGAAAACTGTCCCACATCTTAAAGACTGTTCCCCTACCTCTGGCGGATTGGACTTGTGCCTCTCTCGGCTGTACACCTTGGTTGTCCACTGATTCCTGACCTATACCGCTAGCGTTTTGTGAGGGGAATGCTTTGCCTACTTCCGTGACTATGGCCTTCCGGAACTGCTGCATTTTGGTTGACCTCTCCGCCTCGGGAATAAGAGACATAAAGTTCTCCTTGTAGCGTGGGTCTAACAGTGTTACCAACCAGTAATGATTGTCGGCCAAGATGTTCTTAACGCGAGGGTCACAAGACAGGCAGCTTACCATAAAGTCAGCCATGTGCGCCAGACTCTTAACAGCCAGGACTTCAGTAGCCTGACCAACACGATGACTGAACATGCTGTCCTCCTCCTCCTCCTCCTCCTCCTCTTCATCTACCCTGTCCTCTGGCCAGCCACGCTGAACCGAGGATATGACTGGTGTGCATGTCATATCCTCAATTTGGCCGGAGAGTTGCTCCATGTCTTCATCCTCTTCCTCGTCATAGTCCTCCACTGCACGTTGTGATGAGACGAGGCTGGGCTGTGTGTTATCACCCACACCCACTACTGTTTCTTGCTGCAACTCATCGCGCTCCGCCTGCAATGCATCATGTTTGTTTTTGAGCAGAGACTGTTTTAGAAGGCAGAGTAGCGGTATGGTGACGCTAATAATGGCATCATCACCACTCACCATCTTGGTGGAGTCCTCAAAGTTTTGGAGGATGGTACATAGGTCGGACATCCATCTCCACTCCTCAGGTGTTATGTGTGGAGTTTGACCCATTTCCCGACGGCTTAGGTGATGCAGGTACTCAACAACTGCCCTCTTCTGCTCACATATCCTGACCAACATGTGCAGAGTTGAATTCCAACGCGTGGGGACATCACACACCAGTCTATGAGCCGGAAGATGCAAACGGCGCTGAAAGCCGGCAAGGCCGGCTGAAGCAGTAGGTGACTTTCGAAAATGTGCAGACAGGCGGCGAACTTTTACCAGCAGATCAGACAGCTCTGGGTATGACTTTAGAAACCGCTGAACCACGAGGTTGAGCACATGGGCCACGCATGGAACATGTGTCAGCTGGCCTCGCCTCAAAGCCGCCACCAGGTTCCGGCCATTGTCACACACGACCTTTCCTGGCTTTAGGTTCAGAGGTGTGAGCCAGTGATCTGCCTGCTGTTTCAGAGCTGTCCACACCTCTTCTGCATTGTGGGGTTTGTCACCTATGCAGATTAGCTTCAGCACAGCCTGTTGCCGCTTCGCCGAGGCAGTGCTGCAGTGCTTCCAGCTTGGGACTGGTGTGGAGGGTAAAGTGGATGAGGATGCGCAGGAGGAGGAGGAGGCTGAAGAGCATGACATTCCGGAGCTGTAGAGTGTGGGTGAAACCCTGACTGAGGTAGGGCCTGCAAACCTTGGTGTGGGAAGGACGTGTTCCGTCCCTTGCTCAGACTGGGTCCCAGCTTCCACAATATTAACCCAGTGTGCCGTCAACGAGATGTAGCGGCCTTGCCCACAAGCACTTGTCCACGTGTCTGTGGTTAGGTGGACTTTGGGTGAAACAGCGTTGTTCAGGGCACGTGTGATGTTTTGTGACACGTGGTTATGCAACGCGGGGATGGCACACCGGGAGAAATAGTGGCGGCTGGGGACCGAGTAACGTGGGACAGCTGCCGCCATCAGGTCGCGGAATGCTTCTGTCTCCACCAGCCTAAAAGGCAACATTTCCAGCGCAAGCAGTCGCGAAATGTTAGCATTTAGAACTGTGGCATGTGGGGCGTTGGCAGTGTATTTGCGCCTGCGTTCAAAGGTTTGCTGAATGGATAACTGAACGCTGCGCTGGGACAAGGACGTGCTTGATGATGGTGTTATTTCTGCGTAGGCAACTGCAGGTGCAGGACCGGAGGAGGCTTGTTCGCAGGCAGCATGGACAGGGGATTGGCTCGCATGCACAACCAGCGAAGATGTAGCAGTGACATCAGCAAGCACTGCTCCTCGACTCTGTTGTACTTCCCACAAAGTCGGGTGCTTGGCTGACATGTGCCTGATCATGCTGGTGGTGATCAGGCTGCTAGTTTTGGTACCCCTGCTGATGCTGGCATGGCAGGTGTTGCAAATGGCCTTTTTAGAATTATCTGGAGCCAACTTAAAAAACTGCCAGACTCGGGAAGACCTAACATTTGTACAGGCACCTTGTGTCGTGTTGTTGTTCCGGGGAACGGTTGCCTGACTTCTGCCTGGAGCCACCACCCTGCTTCTTACTGCCTGTTGGGATGCTACGCCTCCTTCCCCCTGTGCACTGCTGTCCTCGCTCTGCATATCCTCCTGCCAGGTTGGGTCAGTTACTGGATCATCCACCACGTCGTCTTCCTCTTCCGCACCCTGCTCCTCCTCCTGACTTCCTGACAATTGTGTCTCATCATCGTCCACCCCTTGTTGAGACACGTTGCCAACTTCGTGAGATATTATGTATGTATCAACTTCGTGAGATATTATGTATGTACAGATTGCCTCAAATATTTGGGCATCTGTACATACGATCTCCTCATGACCCACTTCAACATGAGCTGGCGAGAGGCCAGAATGTGCGAATGGAAACGTGAACAGCTCTTCCGAGTGTCCAAGTGTGGGATCAGTAATGTCCGAGGACGTGTACTCAGCCTTGTGGTAGGAAGGAGGATCAGGTTCTGAAATGTGCGGTGCAGTATCACGGCTACTGACACTTGACCGTGTGGAAGACAGAGTGTTTGTGGTGGTGCCAATCTGACTGGAAGCATTATCCGCTATCCAACTAACAACCTGTTGACACTGGTCTTGGTTCAAGAGCGGTGTACTGCTGCGGTCCCCAAGAATTTGGGACAGGACGTGCGAGCGACTAGATGTGGCCCTTTGTTGTGGCGAAATTAGAGCTTGCCCACGACCTCGGCCTCTGCATGCACCACCATCACGTCCACTTCCTTGTTCCTTGCCAACGCCCTTGCGCATTTTGCAATGCTGTGCTGACGTGTATTCACTAGACTTGTGCGTTATATCCAAGTTTGTGCAAATCGTGCACCTGTACGCTGCCACCGATAGGCACACACGTGCGGTTTTTAAATGCAAGCACGGACGCACTAAGAACCTAACAGGTTTTAGGAGCGACAATTACTGAGAAGTCTGACACTATCAGCCACTGCTGACTGACGTGTATTATACACTACACTTGTGCGTTATATAATAGATAGTTTGTGAAAAACGCACACAAGTGCACCTGTACGCTGCCACCGACAGGCACACACGTGCGGTTTTTAAATGCAAGCACGGACGCACTAAGAACCTAACAGGTTTTTAGGAGCGACAATTACTGAGAAGTCTGACACTATCAGCCACTGCTGACTGACGTGTATTATACACTACACTTGTGCGTTATATAATAGATAGTTTGTGAAAAACGCACACAAGTGCACCTGTACGCTGCCACCGACAGGCACACACGTGCGGTTTTTAAATGCAAGCACAGACGCACTAAGAACCTAACAGGTTTTTAGGAGCGACAATTACTGAGAAGTCTGACACTATCAGCCACTGCTGACTGACGTGTATTATACACTACACTTGTGCGTTATATAATAGATAGTTTGTGAAAAACGCACACAAGTGCACCTGTACGCTGCCATCGACAGGCACACACGTGCGGTTTTTAAATGCAAGCACGGACGCACTAAGAACCTAACAGGTTTTTAGGAGCGACAATTACTGAGAAGTCTGACACTATCAGCCACTGCTGACTGACGTGTATTATACACTACACTTGTGCGTTATATAATAGTTTGTAAAAAACGCACACAAGTGCACCTGTACGCTGCCACCGATAGGCACACACGTGCGGTTTTTAAATGCAAGCACGGACACACTAAGAACCTAACAGGTTTTTAGGAGCGACGATTACTGAGAAGTCTGACACTATCTGGACTGTTTTAGACTGTGTACACCAGCCACAGATATGATGAAGGCTGGTATACGGTCACCACTAGGAATAGCTATATACCCTGCCTGCCTGCCTGCCTGTATACTGCTACAATAGTCCTGACAAGGACTCTTCTGGTCACTAGCCTGTATTCCGACCTGGCTATACCCTGCCTGTATATAGCAACAATAGTCCTGAGAAGGACTCTGCTACTGTACTCCGACCTGGCTATTCCCTGCCTGCCTGTATACAACTTATTGTATGTCCTGAGAAGGACTTCTGGTCACACTGTTTGCAGCCCTGCTCCGGAACTAACTATAAAGGGCCGCAAACCTTTCCCTGAAGCAGCAACCCTCTCCCTGCACTGACTGTCTGGATGGCTGTGAGCAGAGCACAGCACGCCCGCCGGTATAAAGGCTCGGTCACGCTGTGCGGGCCGGCCAATCACTGCAATTCCACAACTAACAGGGCTGTGGCATTGCAGTGGTCTGCCAGCCAATCCCTGCATGAGGGCTGGCTCTCAAAAGAGCGCCAACATGCAGGGATGAAGACCACGAGTACAGCACGAGTATCGCGAGATTACTCGGTCCCCGCCGAGTAGCCCGAGTACAGTGATACTCGTGCGAGTACCGAGCAGTAACAAGCATACTCGCTCATCATCAGTCAGCACGCATCCATCTCCCCGCCTCAGCACCTCCCTCGGGCTCCCGAGACCATCACCCCCTACTCACGGAGGGGTCAACACCAAGCTGCGCAACACAGTCCCCGGGAGCCTAGTCAATGGCAGCGGTGGTGTCCATCCATTCACCACAACCCGTGGGTGGCGTCATGAACTTAACCCCCTAAAACAACCGTAGCCTCGGCCGTGGACCTCCCCACTGAACACCACCCTTCACGTAGCGCCAGCATCCCTTCAGAGCGACGTGATCCCCGGGTCCGGGAGGAGCTTGAGCCGCCCACCGACGAGCCCGGATCTGAGTGGCTCAGCAGCCGGCCGAGCCCCGGGGCGGTACACGTCGACCTCTTCTGGCATCACGAACAGGATTGAACCCATCCACTTACCGGTGGAATTGCGCATTGAAGTTACAGTCAGCGGTGTCCCATTGAAAAATTGCAGAATCCGCCATCTTTGGGCGCGAAGTTTCCCGCCAAAGCCGTCTTCTCCAAGAAAAGAGCGGGAGATTGAAGCCCCGCCCCCAGAGAACAGAGCGGTGCAGAAAGAAAGCGGAGTGCCCCGAAAAGACCAAGGTGGGCGGGTGAAGACCCTGTTCCATGTGACCAAGTGGATAAAGAGTAGGGACTCCAGGACTCTTTCACCCGTCTTTTTCCTGGACCGCGACAGTGCACCATGTCCACTCCGTCCGACAAGCCAGAATTGCCGAAGCCCGCATCTAGAACAGCGGCGTGGGTGGAAGCCCGGACGACCCTGATGTGCTGCCATCTCCAAGCACAGGTGCGCTTCCTCATGGAGCAATGGTTGGCCGAGATGAAGGGGATAGCCGCCGCCGTGTGGGCACGTGAAGTGGCGGCAGTTTTGGAGGAAAGGGTATGCGACCCACGCCATTATGTCCTGGAGGGACCAGCCGCTGTAGCTGAGGGACCGGTCTGCTCCTGCCCTCCATACTGCCTCCCTCACCGCCCGCAGCGGTTTCCGCTACCTCTCCGCCCGGTTCCCCACCCTCGTCACCGGTGGCGGAGCCCATCCCAGACGCCTATGAGGATCCGCCTGTGGAGGCAGCACGCGGACGGCCGTACATTCGGCCTGCACCACTTCTGCTCCTGTGGAAAGACAATGCCCGGAAGATGCCCGCTCCTGATGTGGTCCCGCCGGTCCCAGAAGTGACAGCGCTACAGAAGGGCCAGGCCCCGGCAGTCCGCCCGGCCAAGAAGGAGGTGGGCGCTACCTGGAAGAAGGCCCAGCAGGTGAGGCTGGTTGTTCCTGGGTCTCAGGCCTTGCCTGAGGTCCCGCGGGGTTGCCGCTGCCAAGCAGCAGAGCCAGCCGTGACACAGCGGGGTTCCCCATGGAGGGTGTTGGTCATTGCCGACACCAGGGAGCTTTGGCTGGGCCAGACCCTCGCACCGAGAGACCCCGGGCAAGAAGACGCTGCGTATTGGGAGCGGCGGCCAAACCAGCTGGGTCGGGAAATCGAGGCCCGGGAGAAATGGAGAGCGGACATCCTTGCCCGTACCATCCGGGAAAAAGAGAACTTGAGGAGCGCTACCAACCGGGTGCGGGGCCCGAGGTACGAAGGCCAAGTCCGGTGGTTTGACCTTGACAGAGGATGGGGATTTGTATATGAGCCCGGCCTGGAGGCCGAAGTCTTTGTATCCCGTCGGGATGTGTACCCACACCTGCCCATGGGTCACCCGGACCGTGGCCTGGTACCCGGTGAGCTGGTCACCTATACCCAGCATTGAAGGGAGAGGGGCTGGTTTGCCCTCAGCATCCAGAGGAGGGAACGCCAAGAAGGCCTGGGGTGCTCCCAGTCCCCTCCCCCACCGTACAGTTCTGAAGTCACGGTGGAGGAAGAATATGAAGAGGATGATGAGTAAAGGGTAGCGGATCCCAGCTACCAAGTTGAAAAGTCCCCGTTGGGACCATACTTCCCATCCCCGTTGGGACTTTGTTGATTTTCTGCTTTAAAAACGAACATGGCTGAGAACTTGCAGGCCACCCAAAAACTTTTGGGCTTGTAAAAAATCCAGGACCGACCTGCCCCATTTCACAGTCTCTGGAGAGGCAGGTTGGAGGATGGGCCTGTGGGAAAATGATGGCCGAGGCCCTGGAAACCGTGGCAAACCTCTAGGTCCAGGGGTCCCCTGGACGTGGGGCCCCTGAGGGACAGCCGGGTGTGGAACTCTGTACCCGTCCCGTAAAGCAAAACCTGGGCCCGTTCCTGGACTGGGGAAGAAGGGTGCTGCACATTTCTTAGGGGCAGCATCAAAGTTCAGGTTGCTTGGGTGGGCAAGCGGAAGGACCCGATCCCATTACCATTAATAATAAAAATGTTTTTATGTTTGCAACAGTTAAAGAATGTGCCTCCCGCAAGGGAAGATTCAGAAACATGCTTAAATGTACAAAAGTTATAAATGTAAATATGTTTTATCTTTTCCAGTTTAAAGTACCAAAATAAACCTGTGGTGGGTGGACGGGCAGCCTGTGGACGGTCTGCATTAACCCAAGGGGGAATATGATGCCCTGGACTAGCCAGGTAGTCACAGGTAGGCCCTTGCTCAAACACCTTCCCTTAAAAAGGTACACGCAGCCAACCTTAAAACCCTGAGTCACCCCTCTCAGGACTTGACATTCACACCTGGGGGGCGGGGCCAGGCGGTTGGCCATGCCCACCGAGGAGTTCGGAGAGCCGGAGGTGGGAAAAAATGGAGAGTTCAGTGACAGGAGTCGAGGAAAGTTGTAGCAAAGTTTGGACGTCTGTCAGGGATCTGGGTTGGAGCCCGGATACCCTGTGGCCAGGAAATAGATGGTGGTGGCCGCCTGCAGGAGCTGGGATTACAGCCGGTGGAACCGTAAGGGACCAGAACTGGGTAGTGGCCCGCCGGTACCGAACCGGGGAACCGATTGGGAACCGGAGCACCAGGAGGGGTACTCAGACCCAATACAAGGCCCAGAAGCCACTGGACCGAGTTGAATTCACTGATTGTGGTCTGAACTTTAGGTCCTTTCTCTCCCAAGACCTGACTGAAGACAACAGCCCAACCAGAAGGATAGAAAGCCACCGCCCAGGCATCGAAATCCCACGGGCCAGCGTCTGCAGGCAAACGGGCTCTACCGGCACACACAAATCTGGGGAGCGGACTACCGTTGCTCAGGCATCGGAGTCACCATTCTACTACAAGTGAGGTGCAGGAGAAAGGCGGAAACCACCAACCGGAAAAAGGGAAAAGCGCAGCACCGTCCACCATCTTGTTTGGTTTACCAGAGACTCCAATGTGTCTGTAATAGTGAGTACAACAGTGCCCTCGGGCCGCGCACCGCGCCGCACCGACACGCCAGCAAGCATCTGTCTCCCCGCCTCAGCACCTCCCACCTTCCTCGGGCCCCCGGGACCATCACCCCCTACCCACGGAGGGGTCAAAAGCAAGCTGCGCAACACCGTCCCCGGGAGCCTAGTTAACGGCAGCGGTTGTGTCCCTCCATTCACCGCAACCCGTGGGTGGCGTCACAAACTTAACCCCCAAAAACAACCGCGGCCTCGGCCGCGGACCTCCCCACAGAACACCACCCCTCACGTAGCACCAGCATCCCTTCAGAGCGACATGACCCCGTGTCCGGGAGGAGCTCGAGACGCCCACCGACGAGCCCGGATCCGAGTGGCTCGGCAGCCGGCCCTGCCCCGGGGCGGTAAACAAGTAATCCTGAGATTGTTTTTTTTTTCATGATATACTGTACTTCATTTTAGTGGTAATTTAGGACAATTTTTTGTAAGGTTTTTTGTGAAAAAAATTAAAATTTAGTGAAAATTTCGAAAATTTTGCAACTTTCAAACTTTTTATTTTTGTGCTTTTAAACCGGAGAGTTGTGTTACACAAATGTCACCCATCTCTTGTAGACTGTGAGCCCTCGCGGGCAGGGTCCTCCCTCCTCCTGTACAAGTCTGTGTCTTGTTTTGTTTATCACTATTGTACTTATCCCTATTATGTACCCCTTTTCACATGTAAAGCGCCATGGAATAAATGGCGCTAAAATAATAAATAATAATAAATAGTTAATTTACAACATTTCCCACATGTCTATTTCACATCAGTACCATTCTTGAAACATATTTTTTTTTGCTAGGAACATAAAAGGGTTGAAAGTTTACTCGCAATTTTTCATTTTTCCAACAAAATTGAGTTACAGGAATTCAGAATGACCCCATGGTACTATGGCAACAATTGACACCACAGATTATAATCGCAGTTGGCCAATACTGTCATAGTGGATCTTTTAACTCCAGCTTAACCTCATAAATACCATTGTTGTGATTGACAGTGATATTTAAAAGGTTAATAGGCCTCAATCAGTTCCAAAACGGGTGGGGGGGGCCATACCCACAGGTGTCAGCTGTCATGTTCAACTATCACGCAGGGGGTTTTCTCCTGTGGGGCAGTGCTATTCACTTTTAATCTTTGTTCAGCATCATTAGAAAGCGGCGCTAAGGAATAAATGTGTTGAATGACCATCGGTAAAAGGTGTTTAGGCAGTTTTAAGTTTTTAAACTCTCAAAAGTTAGTGTGCAGTGCCAGGACTATTATTCACACTGATATAGATTGATCTCTGGCTTGCTGTGACTTGTACTATAGACCTCACTTGGTTGAATATACAACTTTATCTTCTTTTGTGAGGAAAGTCTATCTATCTATCCATCTATCTAGCTATCTATCTATATATCTATCTATATCTTATCTATCTATAGATCCATCTGCTTCATATAAAGCTGTGTGTGCACAATTCTTTTTTTATTGCATTTTTTTATGCATGTTTGATTTCACAAAAACAAAGGAGGGAATCTTGAAACCAGCAAAATCTATGAGAATTCTGAAATCTTATGGACACATTGAGTATCTTCTCTTTGATTTGGTGCAAATTTAAATCTGCAGCATGTTAATTCTTACAGTATTTTTGACGCAGATTTCACCCACTCTGATAATGGGAAAAATGTGCACTAAAAATGTGCAGTAAAAACATGAAAAAAGCAGCAAAAACACACATTTTTGCCACTGCTTTTTACTGCCAAGAGATGTAGAAATGGTGCAGGAATTTCTGGATCAAATACTAAGCTGTGTAGACATACCCAAAGCCAATCCATTGCTTGTATTGTCTATTACAATGATGAACATGAGATATTTATGATTTGCTTGGCTAAAGCTGCTGTTTGCAAAGGAAGCATACAACTTCTGTATACAAGTGGTTTACACTGCTCACAAAGTTACACAAATTTTTGAATATAGGGTGAAATTTCAGGGTGATCCTAATATATGTCTCTAACCTTTTCGGGGGATCTTATTGTGTCCTTATCTAAACTCAATAATTCAGTACTTTTGGCACAACTTGCTGATCTCTAACAAGGAGCTTAATGGCAAAATTCACAACAGGTATTTGATCTATGAATCGGCCAATACATTTCAAGATTCAATTAGAATTGGTATTAGAAGAGTCCTCCTCATCATGTTGTTCACATTTTGACATCATAAGACTAAAGGGGGCTTTACATGCTATGATATCGTTAATGTTTTATCGTCGGGGTCATGTCATTAGTGACGCACATCCGGCGTCATTAACAGTATTGCAGCGTGTAACACTTACCAGTGACCTTAAACGTCCTCCAAAGTGGTAAAAATCATTCACCATGGAGAGGTCGTCCTAAAACCAAAAATTGTTAATGGTTGTTTAAAGATGTTGTTCCTCGTTCCTGCGGCAGCACACATCGCTGTGTGTGACACCACAGGTGCGAGGAACCTCACCTTACCTGTGTCCCACCCGCAATGGAGAATAAGCCCACAATGAGGAATAAGGAGATGGGAGGGATGTTCGTCCCGCTCATCTCCGCCCCTCCACTTTGATTGGTCGGCCGCTTAGTGACGTCGCGGTGACATCACCGTGACGCTGAACGCACCTTCCCCATGAGGGAGGGATTGTTCGGCAGTCACAGCGCCGCCGCCGACCAGGTAAGTGCATGTGATGCTGCAGTAGCGATAATGTTCGCTGCGGCAGCGATCACACGAAATCACATGCACGACGGGGGCGGGTGCTTTTGCGTACCATATTGCTAGCAATTGCCCGCTTAAGACAACACCTAACAATTGATCAACAGTACCTCGCCAGTTGAAGGGGTCAAGCCTGCTGTTCTCAGATGGAAATGGCTACTGAGTTTAGAATGTCTCAGAGTATTAGCAGGTTGCAACAGAGCTGATAAGTGACTGGAAAAGTCAGCGAAAGGCAAAGAATTGGACATGCTTTGGCCAAAACCCACACTGATGACTCTTTCATTGTCAACAATGCCCTTAGTAACTGGATGTTGGATGCCACACAACTCCAGGTACATTTAATGGAGGTGAGATGCATCCAAGTGTCATGTTAGTCCACTCTAAACCATTTACATAAATGTGGTCTGCATGCTAGGTGACCTGCAAAGGTAATTGACCCCACCACCATGCACAGGCATAATCGTCTTGCTGATTCAAAGACCAGTGAGCCTAGTCATGAAAGTTGATTTACACTGAGCAGAAATGATGGCCGCCAATGATTTTGGAGATATCAAGGAGAGCATAATGCATCAGCCACTGTTGTCACCAGACACAACTTTAGTGGGGGAGGTCATAGTATTACAGTGTCTGCAGGTTTGTCTAGTCAATACAGAACTGTCCTAACTCTGTGAATAGTATAGAGAAAAGCTTGTATAACAAAATTAATCCAATCATCATTGTACCTCTTTATGAACAACACATGCCTAATTTTACCTGAATGGATGAAAATGTTCCAGCCCATTGAGGTTGCATCATTAGGGAACAACTGCTAGAGACTGGGGTACCTCTAATAGAATGACCTGCACTTTCTCCAGAAAACCTGTGAAATTAGCTGAGTCCCCATACTCACTGATGTCACAAAAGGAGTCTAGTACTTAAATGAAATAAAGGACAGTGTAGTGGCTGGCTTTCAGTGGGCTACAAAGGAGGGTGTTCTTTGTGAAGAGAACATGAGAGCTGTATGTTTTGATGTGCATGATGTGACAGTTCATGCTGATGCCATTCACAGAGGAGGTGGACAGTAGAGTTGAGCGCGGTTCGTGGTTCGAGGTTCTCCAGTTCTAGGCTCGAGTGATTTTGGGCCCTGTTCAAGATCGAACTAGAACTGGAGCTTTTTGCAAAAGCTCGATAGTTCTAGAAACGTTCGAGAACGGTTCTAGCAGCAAAAAAACAGCTAAATCCTAGCTTGGTTTCTGCTGTAATAGTGTAAGTCACTCTGTGAATCACACTATTATGACATTTCAGTGTATAGTGTGCGTGAACAGCGCCTTCAGATCACTGCTGTTTCTATAATGGCGATCGCCATTTTTTTTTTTTTTCCTTGTCTTCCTTCCCTAAGCGCGCGCGTGTAGTGGGGCGGGCCAGCATGTCAGCCAATCCCAGACACACACACAGCTAAGTGGACTTTTAGCCAGAGAAGCAACGGCATGTGTGATAGGATGTCCATGTCACATGTCCCTGCATTATAAAAACGGACATTTTCCTCCAGGACGCCATTATCTCTTCTGCGTCTTTGGTGTCAGACATCACTGTCGCAGCTCCGTCCTTTGTCCTATCGCTGATACAGCTGTATGCGCTCCATACACAGCGCTGGACAGCTTAGGGAGAGCACTTTCTAGCAGTCATTTTAAGGGCTCAAACCGGCAGGGTCAGAGTTAAGGTGACAGGTCCTGAAAACAGCGACAGCGTCTGTGTAGCCAAGGTCAGGGATTTCCTCCCTGCATTTCCCTATTAGGAGGGAATAGAAAGGCAGGCTTCCATTCCTCTACCCAGAGCCCCACAATCCTGGCACTGTACCCTCCTGTCCTCTGCACACTCCAACTCATTATAACTAAGCCATTATACTAGCAAACACTCAGTGTACCTAGTGGCATCCTATACGTGGCTATTGGACTTTGCTGTAGTCCCACTAGTGCAAAGACATTTGCAGAGCGCGTCTGCCTGCATTGCACACTCCAACTCATTATAACTAAGCCATTATACTAGCAAACACTCAGTGTACCTAGTGGCATCCTAAACGTGGCTATTGGACTTTGCTATAGTCCCACTAGTGCAAAGACATTTGCAGAGCGTGTCTGCCTGCATTGCACACTCCAACTCATTATAACTAAGCCATTATACTAGCAAACACTCAGTGTACCTAGTGGCATCCTAAACGTGGCTATTGGACTTTGCTATAGTCCCACTAGTGCAAAGACATTTGCAGAGCGCGTCTGCCTGCATTGCACACTCCAACTCATTATAACTAAGCCATTATACTAGCAAACACTCAGTGTACCTAGTGGCATCCTAAACGTGGCTATTGGACTTTGCTATAGTCCCACTAGTGCAAAGACATTTGCAGAGCGCGTCTGCCTGCATTGCACACTCCAACTCATTATAACTAAGCCATTATACTAGCAAACACTCAGTGTACCTAGTGGCATCCTAAACGTGGCTTTTGGACTTTGCTATAGTCACACTAGTGCAAAGACATTTGCAGAGCACGTCTGCCTGCATTGCACACTCCAACTCGTTATAACTAAGCCATTATACTAGCAAACACTCAGTGTACCTAGTGGCATCCTATACGTGGCTATTGGACTTTGCTATAGTCACACTAGTAAAGACATTTGCAGAGCGCGTCTGCCTGCATTGCACACTCCAACTCATTATAACTAAGCCATTATACTAGCAAACACTCAGTGTACCTAGTGGCATCCTATACGTGGCTATTGGACTTTGCTATAGTCCCACTAGTGCAAAGACATTTGCAGAGCGCGTCTGCCTGCATTGCACACTCCAACTCATTATAACTAAGCCATTATACTAGCAAACACTCAGTGTACCTACTGGCATCCTAAACGTGGCTATTGGACTTTGCTATAGTCACACTAGTGCAAAGACATTTGCAGAGCACGTCTGCCTGCATTGCACACTCCAACTCATTATAACTAAGCCATTATACTAGCAAACACTCAGTGTACCTAGTGGCATCCTATACGTGGCTATTGGACTTTGCTATAGTCACACTAGTGCAAAGACATTTGCAGAGCACGTCCGCCTGCATTGCACACTCCAACTCATTATAACTAAGCCATTATACTAGCAAACACTCAGTGTACCTAGTGGCATCCTATACGTGGCTTTTGGACTTTGCTATAGTCCCACTAGTGCAAAGACATTTGCAGAGCGCGTCTGCCTGCATTGCACACTCCAACTCATTATAACTAAGCCATTATACTAGCAAACACTCAGTGTACCTAGTGGCATCCTATACGTGGCTATTGGACTTTGCTATAGTCCCACTAGTGCAAATTTGCAGAGCGCGTCTGCCTGCATTGCACACTCCAACTCATTATAACTAAGCCATTATACTAGCAAACACTCAGTGTACCTAGTGGCATCCTATACGTGGCTATTGGACTTTGCTATAGTCACACTAGTGCAAAGACATTTGCAGAGCGCGTCTGCCTGCATTGCACACTCCAACTCATTATAACTAAGCCATTATACTAGCAAACACTCAGTGTACCTAGTGGCATCCTATACGTGGCTATTGGACTTTGCTATAGTCCCACTAGTGCAAAGACATTTGCAGAGCGCGTCTGCCTGCATTGCACACTCCAACTCATTATAACTAAGCCATTATACTAGCAAACACTCAGTGTACCTAGTGGCATCCTATACGTGGCTATTGGACTTTGCTATAGTCCCACTAGTGCAAAGACATTTGCAGAGCGCGTCTGCCTGCATTGCACACTCCAACTCATTATAACTAAGCCATTATACTAGCAAACACTCAGTGTACCTAGTGGCATCCTATACGTGGCTATTGGACTTTGCTATAGTCACACTAGTGCAAAGACATTTGCAGAGCGCGTCTGCCTGCATTGCACACTCCAACTCATTATAACTAAGCCATTATACTAGCAAACACTCAGTGTACCTAGTGGCATCCTATACGTGGCTATTGGACTTTGCTATAGTCCCACTAGTGCAAAGACATTTGCAGAGCCCCTCTGCCTGCATTGCACACTCCAACTCATTATAACTAAGCCATTATACTAGCAATTTTTGCTGCCAGTTTAAGGGCCGTAGTTGCATTGTCAGGGATATTTATTCTTTATTATTCTGCTGTTAATAAAGCTAGACCACCACTGCAATCTACACCACCTCTCAATTTTTACTACCACATTTTCAGTCCACAATCTTGTCGCAATCAACATGAGTGGCAAAATGACAGATGCTGGTGGAAAGGGGAAGAGGCGTGGTGGAAAAGGAAAAAAAGGTTTTGTCCGTGGGGAAGGTGGCAAAGCTCCATTATCATCTGCTGAAGATAGACCATCTACCAGCAAAAGTAAGATGTCTACTACTTACCGTGGACAATCCGATGTGCTCCCTTTTTTACGGACACGAACAACAGGAACAAAGGTAGATGATGGCCAAAAAAGGAAAATGCTTGAATGGATCTCAAGTGGTCCAACAAGTGCCCTCTCAGCCACTTCAAGTACGGCATCCAAAAAACACCAGTCCTCTGAGTTGTAATCCCAATCAAACTTGATTTCTCCCAGCTCTGAAGTCTCCATCAGCCCTGCACAGTATGGTGGAACTGAGATGGCTGAGTCTGCAGAGCTGTTCAGTCACACTATAGCCTGGGAATCAGAGGTCTGCTCCCAAGCTACAGTGAGTGCAGAACAGGAAATGGTCTGCAGTGATGCCCAGAACCTTTGTGACTCTGATTCAGGCCGTGAGGACCAAGTTTCGGAGCATAATGTTGACCCTTTGTCACAAACTGTAACACCTGTGGTTATAGACAATGAGGAACATACTGATGAAGATGAGACTCAGATACCCGATTGGGATGACAACTTAAATATTCGGTCAGGGCAAGAAGAGGCTCGGTCTGAGGGGGAGGGGAGTGCAAACACAACAATTGATGATGAAGTTCTAGATCCCACCTACTGTCAACCCACAGTCAGGCACTCGAGGAGGTCAACAGAGGTGGTGGAGGAGGATGCAACTGATGACGAAGTTACCTTGCGCCTTCCTGGACAGAGTCGGAGTACTGGTAGCACGTCTACAACTGCATCCTCAGCCACCACTCTGCCTCTGAGCATTATTCGGGGTGGATCAACAGGTCGCATGGCCTCTAAGCCTTGCCTAGCCTGGTCCTTTTTTGACATAGAAAAAGATCGCCCAAATTATGTGATCTGTAAAATTTGTCATGGTTCTCTTAGTAGAGGTCAAAACCTCAGCAGTTTGACAACTTCTTCCATGAATCGTCACATGAATAAATATCATATGGCCCGGTGGGAAGCTCACCGTGCTGCAATGCGGCCTAGCGGAGCGAACCATCCACCGCCTGCCCCTTCCAGTGCATCCGTGCGCTCGTCATCTTCTAGGACTGTGGGGACAGCTGTCACACCTGTTTGTCCACCCACAACTTCCACCACTGTAACCGCAACAGGCAGTTTGCTTGGTAGGTCGTCAGTTGTTTTGGAAGGGGAAACAAGTGAGTGTGTGCAGCTCTCTCAGACATCGATAGCACCAACTTTGGATGAAGGCAACATCATGTCTCCGCCTGCACTTTCCTCACAAACCTGCATTTTTCCAGGGACACCCTACTCAACACCGTCTACACACAGCAGCCAGATCTCTGTCCCTCAGATGTGGACAAATAAAAGGCCATTTCCTGCGACCCATGACAAAGCTAAGAGGTTGACTCTATCCCTCTGTAAGCTGTTGGCTACAGAAATGCTGCCTTTCCGCCTAGTGGACACACAGGATTTTAGAGACCTTATGTCTGTCGCTGTGCCCCAGTACCAGATGCCTAGTCGCCACTACTTTTCTAAGAAAGGTGTGCCCGCGCTACACCAGCATGTCGCACACAACATCACCGCTTCATTGAGAAACTCTGTGTGTGAACGGGTGCATTTCACCACCGATACTTGGACCAGTAAGTATGGACAGGGACGTTACATGTCGCTCACTGGGCACTGGGTAACTATGGTGATAGATGGTGAAGGGTCTGCTGCACAAGTCTTGCCGTCCCCACGACTTGTGTGTCAATCCTCTGTCTGTCCAAGTTCCGCCACTGCTTCTGCATCCTCCACCTCATCTGGGTCCTCCACCTCCGCCCCAAGCCTGCCTGGTCAGGCCACCAGCGTTCTCACTGCGCAGAAGGAATCACGCACCCCTCATTACTATGCTGGCAGCAGAGCGCAACGGCATCAGGCGGTCTTTAGCTTGACATGTCTTGGGAATAAGAGTCACACAGCTGAGGAGTTGTGGTCAGCTCTGCGGTCCGAGATTAATAAATGGTTGTCTCCACTCAACCTGCAGCCTGGTAAGGCCGTGTGCGACAATGCTGCAAACCTGGGTGCGGCCCTTCGCCTGGGCAAGGTGACACACGTACCTTGTATGGCTCACGTGTTGAACCTTGTCGTGCAGCAATTTTTAACACAGTATCCCGGCCTAGATGGCCTTATGAACAGGGCACGAAAACTGTCTGCTCACTTCCGCCGTTCAAGCGCCGCAGCTGAGCGACTTGCATCACTCCAGAAGTCTTTCGGCCTGCCGGTTCATCGCCTGAAATGCGATGTGGCGACACGCTGGAATTCAACTCTCCACATGTTACAGCGACTGTGACAGCACCGCCGTGCCCTGGTTCAATACGTCATGACGTATAGCCTGGGCCAACGAGATGCAGAGGTGGGGCAGATCACCCTGATGGAGTGGTCTCAGATCAAGGACCTATGCACCCTTCTGCACAGTTTCGACATGGCGACGAATATGTTTAGCGCTGACAATGCCATTATCAGCATGACGATTCCAGTCATTTACATGCTGGAACACACGCTAAACACTATTCGGAGTCAGGGGGTGGGACAACAGGAAGGGGATGAACTACAGGAGGATTCATATGCGCAAGACACAACAACATCACCAAGGTCCAGACGTTCATCATCACCAAGGCGCCAGGCATGGCAGCATGGGGGACAGGGATCAACAAGGGCGCATGGTAGCAGGCGAGATGTTGAGGAAGGTGCAGGAGGACATGAAGAAATGGAGGACGAACTGTCCATTGACATGGAAGACTCAGCAGATGAGGGAGACCTTGGTCAAATTTCAGTTGAAAGAGGTTGGGGGGAGATGTCAGAGGAAGAAAGAACGGTTAGCACCTCTATGCCACAAACACAGCGTGGACTTGGTCCGCATGGCTGCGCAAGACACATGAGTGCCTTCTTGTTGCACTACCTCCAACATGACCCTCGTATTGTCAAAATTAGAAGTGATGATGACTACTGGCTTGCCACACTATTAGATCCCCGGTACAAGTCCAAATTTTGTGACATAATTCCAGCCATAGAAAGGGACGCACGTATGCAGGAGTATCAGCAGAAGCTGTTACTCGATCTTAGATCCGCTTTTCCACCAAACAACCGTGCAGGTGCAGGGAGTGAATCTCCCAGTTGTAACTTGACAAACATGGGACGGTCTCGTCATCTTCAACAGTCTACACGTACCAGTAGGACCGTATCTGGTGCTGGTAACAGTAATTTTATGGAATCTTTTCAGAATTTTTTTAGACCCTCCTTTGCAAGGCCACCAGAGACAACAAGTCTGACACATAGTCAACGGCTGGAGAGGATGATACAGGAGTATCTCCAAATGAACATCGATGCCATGACTTTGCAAACGGAGCCTTGCTCCTTTTGGGCTTCAAACCTAGAAAAATGTCCAGAGCTCTCAACTTACGCCTTGGAGATTTTGTCGTGTCCAGCTGCCAGCGTTGTCTCTGAACGTGTCTTCAGTGCTGCTGGGTGTGTGCTGACAGATAAGCGCACGCGTCTGTCCAGTGACAATGTGGACAGACTGACGTTCATCAAAATGAACAAGTCATGGATCCAGAAGGAATTTACTACCCCTGTGTCATCCTGGGGAGAGTAAATGCTTGTGGATTTGGAATGTGCTTGATGCAAATCTAGCTGTGAAGTGTACAACTAGGGCACAAGTGCTGCCACTGAATGGGTGGGTGTGTGTGGGGCACAATTTTTGGAAAAAAAGGGAGACTCCGCTTGGAGTAACCCTTGCTTGCTGTGTTTTTAAAAGAAGCCAAGATGAACAGAGCTGGGATCCGGAAAGACTTTGCTACCTACCCTGGTGTCATCCTGGGGACGGTTAATTATGGCGTATTTTTGAATGTGCTTGATGCAAATCAAAACATCCTGTTTGCAACTAGGGCCCAAGTGCTGCCACTGATGGGGTGGGTGTCTGTGTGGCCCAATTTTTGGAAAAAAGGGAGACTCCGCTTGGAGTAACCCTTGCTTGCTGTGTTTTTAAAAGAAGCCAAGATGAACAGAGCTGGGATCAGGAAAGACTTTGCTACCTACCCTGGTGTCATCCTGGGGACGGTTAATTATGGCGTATTTTTGAATGTGCTTGATGCAAATCTAGCTGTGAAGTGTACAACTAGGGCACAAGTGCTGCCACTGAATGGGTGGGTGTGTGTGGGGCACAATTTTTGGAAAAAAAGGGAGACTCCGCTTGGAGTAACCCTTGCTTACATTGTTTTTAAAAGAAGCCAAGATGAACAAGTCATGGTTCAGCAAAGACTTTATCTACCTACCCCGGTGTCATGCTGGGGACGGTTACTTATGGCGTATTTTTCAATGTGCTTGATGCAAATCAAAACATCCTGTTTGCAACTAGGGCCCAAGTGCTGCCACTGATGGGGTGGGTGTCTGTGTGGCCCAATTTTTGGAAAAAAGGGAGACTCCGCTTGGAGTAACCCTTGCTTGCTGTGTTTTTAAAAGAAGCCAAGATGAACAGAGCTGGGATCAGGAAAGACTCTGTTACCTACCCTGGTGTCATCCTGGGGACGGTTAATTATGGCATATTTTTGAATGTGCTTGATGCAAATCTAGCTGTGAAGTGTACAACTAGGGCACAAGTGCTGCCACTAAATGGGTGGGTGTGTGTGGGGCACAATTTTTGGAAAAAAATGGAGACTCCGCTTGGAGTAACCCTTGCTTACATTGTTTTTAAAAGAAGCCAAGATGAACAAGTCATGGTTCAGCAAAGACTTTATCTACCTACCCCGGTGTCATGCTGGGGACGGTTAATTATGGCGTATTTTTGAATGTGCTTGATGCAAATCAAAACATCCTGTTTGCAACTAGGGCCCAAGTGCTGCCACTGATGGGGTGGGTGTCTGTGTGGCCCAATTTTTGGAAAAAAGGGAGACTCCGCTTGGAGTAACCCTTGCTTGCTGTGTTTTTAAAAGAAGCCAAGATGAACAGTGCTGGGATCAGGAAAGACTTTGCTACCTACCCTGGTGTCATCCTGGGGACGGTTAATTATGGCGTATTTTTGAATGTGCTTGATGCAAATCAAAACATCCTGTTTGCAACTAGGGCCCAAGTGCTGCCACTGATGGGTTGGGTGTCTGTGTGGCCCAATTTTTGGAAAAAAGGGAGACTCCGCTTGGAGTAACCCTTGCTTGCTGTGTTTTTAAAAGAAGCCAAGATGAACAGAGCTGGGATCAGGAAAGACTTTGCTACCTACCCCGGTGTCATCCTGGGGACGGATTAGAATGGCGTATTTTTGAATATGCTTGATGCAAATCTAGCTGTGAATTGTACAACTGGGGCACAACTGCTGCCACTGAAGGGGTGGGTGTGTGTGGGGCCCAATTTTTGGAAAAAAGGGAGACTCCGCTTGGAGTAACCCTTGCTTGCTGTGTTTTTAAAAGAAGCCAAGATGAACAGAGCTGGGATCAGGAAAGACTTTGCTAACTACCCTGGTGTCATCCTGGGGACGGTTAATTATGGCGTATTTTTGAATGTGGTTGATGCAAATCTAGCTGTGAAGTGTACTACTAGGGCACAAGTGCTGCCACTGAATGGGTGGGTGTGTGTGGGGCACAATTTTTGGAAAAAAAGGGAGACTCCGCTTGGAGTAACCCTTGCTTACATTGTTTTTAAAAGAAGCCAAGATGAACAAGTCATGGTTCAGCAAAGACTTTATCTACCTACCCCGGTGTCATCCTGGGGACGGTTAATTATGGCGTATTTTTGAATGTGCTTGATGCAAATCAAAACATCCTGTTTGCAACTAGGGCCCAAGTGCTGCCACTGATGGGGTGGGTGTCTGTGTGGCCCAATTTTTGGAAAAAAGGGAGACTCCGCTTGGAGTCACCTTGCGGTGTTTTACATGACTTTAGAAGGGCGTGCCATGCCTATATCTGTGTTTCCTTCTCTTTTTCCTTGTCCAGCTCTTTTGTTTTTGCATAAGTATATGTCCTTGTCACTTTCCCATGTGTTTGTGTTGTGTTGTGAGTTGTTTGTGACCTTTTGGACACCTTTGAGGGTGTTTTCTAGGTGTTTTTATGTGTTTGTGATTGCCTGCCATTGTTTCCTATGCAGTTCGAGTTCGGTTCGTCGAACGTTCGACGAGCCGAACTCGAACGGGACCTCCGTTCGGCGAACCGACCTCGAGCCGAACCGGGACCGGTTCGCTCATCTCTAGTGGACAGATCATCCCCACAGCCCATTGCTGTCTCTATGCTTGTGCACTAACTGCACAGCCCCGGTTAATGGAACCAATTTATCTTGTAGAGGCTTGTAACTCTGTAGACCAGAAAAACATTTTTTTTTTGTTAGTAAGTTACACATGTGACAAATTTTCAGGAATTTCTAATTTTTTCAACAAAAAACACAAAAGCTTTTTGTTAGAGACCACAACACATTTGAAGTGACTCTGAGGGGCCTATGTGACATAAAATACCCAAAAGTGACACTATTTTTAAAAAACACCCCTTAAGCTTTTTAAAACCACATGCAAGACATTAATTAACCAATCAAGTGCTTCATAGGAACTAAGGCAATGTGGAAGGAAAAAAAATGAAAATTTTATTTTCTCCCACAAAAAAGTTGCTTTAGTCCCAACTTTTTCATTTTTAAAAGGGTCAAAGGAGATAATTCACTATATAATATGTTGTGCTATTTCTCCTTAGTATACTGATACCTTACATGTGGTTGAAAACTCTTATCTATGTGAATGACGTGGCTTGGAAGGGAAAGAGCGCCATTTGACTTTTGGAACGCTAAATTGACTGGAATCATTAGCAGCCACAATGTCGCATTTGGTGAGCCCCTGATATCCCTATACAGCTGGAGACCACAAATATACGTATGATGTTATGTTTGAAACTAGAACACTCAAGGAATTTATCTAGATGTGTGGTTACCACCTTGAACCCCCAGGTGTTTTACGGCACTGTATAATGTTGACCCATGAAAATTAAAAAATACATTTTTCCCACAAACATGTTGCTTTTGCACCAAACTTTTAATTTTCACAGGTGTAACTAGAGAACATGGAAAATACAACTTAATGGGACATTTATCTTAAGCACGCCATTATCCCATATATGATGGAAAACTATTGTTTGGGCTCATGTAGGGCTCATAAAGGGTGGAGCACCATTTGAATTTTGGAATGCAGAATTGGCTGGAATCATTAGCGATTGCTATGTCACATTTGGAGAGCCTCTGTTGTGCCTAAACCTTCAGAAGTGACCCTTTTTGGAGACTGAACCTCTCAAGGAATTTATCTAGATGTGAAGTGAGCACCTTGAACCATGAACACAGAATTTTATGTTTTTTAGCTGTGAAAATGAAAAAGATACATATTGCATTTGTCCCAAATTTTAGATTTTCACAAGGGTAACAGGAGAAAATGGACCATACAGTTTTTTTTTTGCTATTTCTCTTTAGTACAGTGAGTAATTCTGGCTCTGGCTGGGAGTGAAAAGGACCCTATAGGTTGAAATATGGATTTGTTGGATGTCTTTAGACCACTACACATTGGATTACGTTGGATCTTTATGGTTTGTTTGTTTTAAATAAATTAGTGAACGAGAGATGGTCTGGAGGAGTCTTTATTCAAAAGGACTATTTTTTCCAGTGTGTGTGTGTGTGTGTGTGTGTGTATTTTTTTTATCTTTACACTTGCTGTGTAAATAATGGGGATGTCTGATAGCCGTTTCTTCATTACTAACCCTAAGCTTGGTGGCAGCTGACAATTTACAGCTGATATCAACCTAAAAAAAACCCAATTACCAATGCACTAAGGCATTCGGGAAGAGGCTTGGCGAAGCGGCATTAGATGCAACTAATACTGTATGTGTGCCAATTCTAAAGCAATGCTAGTGCACTCCCCCTTCTCTGACTCTCCCTGACTGTTCCTCTCTTTGACTATAATATTCCAATGTATTACATTATACATCTACTAGGGTGACACTACTTTTGTTTTTGAACTGTAACATGATTTCTGCTATTCCTAACATGTTGAGCTGTATCTTTTCATAGACTTCGTATGTGAAATTATTTCTCTATATTACATCAGCATGTTGAAATATTTTTATATGCCTATTTATTAATGTTTTTTAGGCTATCTAGCTGTTTGTTAACTTGAAATTAGTGATGGGCAGACCAGGACTGAAAAAGAACCTGACCACCAATACTGGGCCTCTGGGTAATGATCCATGTCCGGCCAAAAAAAAAAATCAATTATCTTTATGCATATGCAATGCTTCCATTGCCCACTGGCAGTCCCTGCATCTCTGATTGGTTGCAGTCAGACAGAGATCCCAGCCTGTGTGGTAGCATGTCTGGATGTGTTCATCAATCATACACAATGTCTGCCATCTAGATTGGTGTAAAAATACATAAATTTAATGATAAAATTGGTGTGGGGTCTCCCGCATTATGATAATCAGCCATGATAAAGCATATAGCGACATGCTGCTGCCCCATGCAATGCGCGTTATCTTGGCTGTGTATCAAAATAAGAACTGCATGTTGCTATCTTAAAAAGATATTTAAATAAATAACTTTAAGAAACAGTCCTCTTCCTCCAATTTTGATACCCACCCATGATAAAGTCCACAGTTTGGAACTGGTATTCTCAGGCTGGGAAGGCCCATGGTTATTGGGTTCCGCAGCCTAAAAATAGCAGCCTGCAGCCACCCAGGATTGCCGCTTCAATTAGATTCGACAATCTCAGAACTTGACCTGACTCATTCCAATTGCCTTGGTGTGGTGGTAATTGGGGTAAGAAGGGATTTTTGACAGTTCACAGCTGGCACTCAACCCTACATTTGTAAAGGGAGGCATCTATGAGACCCCCTCCATTACTAATCTTTAAGCAAAAAGAAATAAACACAAACATCAAAAAATCTTTCATTTGAAATAAAATACTAAAAACTCATGCTATTTCAACCCTGTATTAGCCCTCAAAACACCCAGGTCTGACTTAGTGCACAGGAGGTCCCATGACAATTCCAGCTCTGCTACATCTAAAATAACAGTGTGTGGCCATAGAATATGACTGCTAAGTGTAAGCTTTAGGCAGAGACTGAGCTACAGCAATGATCTGTGACATCACTCAGGTCTTTTGCGGTCACAGCTGGAGGGTCCCAAAGTCCTCCACCTGTGATCGCAGGTAACCTTAACTCATGTGACCTCATTGAAATAAGTGACCTCAGTTCAGTGTACATCCGTGTGGACAAACCATCTCTTCCACTGATTGTAATATATTCTAAGCATACATGTTAATACTTACTGGGTCAATAATACTTTCTTTGGGGGCTATGTAGTCTCTCTTTTCAGGATAATTGTTGGTCCCGTTGTGGACAGTCATCCTTTCGATTCTGATATTTTAATTTTTAGCAGACCTCTTTTTAATGTTTTTCTGTATTTTTTACAAATTATTTAATAAACTTCACATTATTATTGGTTGCTCCTGTCTTTTTTAGAATAATTCTATTATGTAGATATACTTTATCCAGTATTCTATTATACAGTCATATGAAAAAGTTTGGGCAACCCTAGTAATGTTAACCTTTTTTCTTTATAACAATTTGGGTTTTTGCAACAGCTATTTCAGTTTCATATATCTAATAACTGATGGGCTCAGTAATATTTCTGGATTGAAATAAGGTTTATTGTACTAACAGAAAATGTGCAATCCGCATTTAAACAAAATTTGACCGGTGCAAAAGTATGGGTGTGATGCCCTGGACTAGCCAGGTAGTAACAGACATTACACCTTACACACCCCTTCCCCTGGACAGTAACACCAGTCAAACAAAACCCTTGTTGCCTCCCTCCAGGGTATGATGTCCACACCAGGTGGGGCGGAGACAGGTGGTTGGCCCCACCCACCGAGGAGTTCACAGGCCTGGAGGCGGGAAAAGGGACAGTTGGAGTTTGGAGGTGAAAGTGAGAGGTCAGAAACTGCAAGTGTCTGGGTCGGAGCCCAGGCACTGACAGCAAGGTTGGCAGACGGTGGTGGCCATCTGCAGGAGTTATTGGACCTCTGCAGAACCGTAGGACCGGGGTCGGGCGGTGGCCCGCCGGTATCGAACTGGGGAGTGGAGTGAAGCTAAGCACACAGGCAGGTCCATCGGACCCCGACTAGGCTTGGAGCTGCCGACAACGGTCAAATCCGAGTGTGACCGGAACCCCAGGGGTTTCCTAACAACAAAGACCCGACAGAAGGGAACAGTCCACACCGTGAGGATATACAGCCACCGCCATAGGCTAGAAATCCAAGGGCCAGCGCCTGCGGGCAAAACGGGTTAATTCGATACCTATACCCCGGGGAATGGACTACCGGTGGGCAACCACAGGAGTCAGAACATTCTACCAGGTACAGGGAAAGACAGTCACCATCACACTGTCCGGGGACAGAGCACAAACACTGCAGCCGGCTGCAGGACCCATCCATCCAGCCGTTTGGTTTACCAGAGACTGTTATTGACTGCCTGAGTGAGTACGCCAGTGCCATCCGGCGCCGCGCCGCGCTGCCCCTACAACCCTGCACCCCAGCCATCAAGCCTCCCCGTTACACCACCGGGCCCCGGGATCACCAACCCCTACCCACGGAGGGGACAACATCCTAGCTGCTCCCTACCATCGCTCCCGGGATCCCCGTCACCAGCAGCGGTGGTGCCCATAATCACCACGACCCGTGGGTGGCGTCACAAACTATCTCCCAAAACAAATCACCCCCTTTTCACTCGTGGGCGAGGAGCGCTGCTCGAGTCCCCGGGTCCGGCATACCGCTCAAGCCACCGAGCAGCAGCAGCAGCCACGGACCCGAACGTGGCGAGCGCGTCCCTTCGCCCACGACATGGGCACCTCAACATAAAAGTGACATTAATATTTTGTAGATCCTCCTTTTGCAAAAATAACAGCCTCTAGTCACTTCCTGTAGCTTTTAATGAGTTCCTGGATCCTGGATGAAGGTATATTTGACCATTCCTGTTTACAAAACAATTCCAGTTCTGTTAAGTTTGATGGTCGCCGAGCATGGACAGCACGCTTCAAATCATCCCACAGATGTTCAATGATATTCAGGTCTGAGGACTGGAATGGCCATTCCAGAACATTGTAATTGTTCCTCTGCATGAATGCCTGAGTAGATTTCGAGCGGTGTTTTGGATCATTGTCTTGCTGAAATATCCATCCCCTGCATAACTTCAACTTCGACTTCGTCACTGATTCTTGCACATTATTGTCAAGAATCTGCTGATACTGAGTTGAATCCATGCGACCCTCAACTTTAACAAGATTCCTGTTGCCGGCAATGGCCATACAGCTCCAAGGCATGATGGAACTCCCACCAAATTTTACTGTGGGTAGTAAGTGCTTTTCTTGTAATGCCGTGTTTTTTGCCTCCATGCATAACGCCTTTTTGTATGACCAAACAACTATATCTTTGTTTCATCAGTCTACAGGACCTTCTTCCAAAATGTAACTGGTTTGTCCAAATGTGCTTTTGCATACCTCAGGCGACTCTGTTTGTGGCATGCTTGCAGAAACGGCTTCTTTTGCATCACTTTCCTATACAGCTTCTCCTTGTGCAAAGTGCGCTGTATTGTTGACCGATGCACATTGACACCATCTGCAGCAAGATGATGCTGCAGGTCTTTGGAGGTGGTCTGGGGATTGTCCTTGACTGTTCTCACCATTATTCTTCTCTGCCTTTCTGATATTTTTCTTGGCCTGCCACTTCTGGGCGGCTTAACAAGAACTGTACCTGTGTTCTTCCATTTCCTTACTGTCCTCTGAGACAACTTTTTGAATCCTTCCCCTGAACAACTATGTTGAATAATCTTTGGTTTCAGATCATTTGAGAGTTGTTTTGAGGAGCCCATGATGCCACTCTTCATAGGAGATTCAAATAGGAGAACAACTTGCAAGTGGCCACCTTAAATACCTTTTCTCATGATTGGATACACCTGCCTATGAAGTTCAAAGCTCAATGAGGTTAGAAAACCAATTTAGTGATTCAGTAAGTTAGTAAAAAGTAGTTAGGAGTGTTCAAATCAAGAAATTGATAAGGGTGCCCATACTTTTGCACCTGTCAAATTTTGTTTAAATGCGGATTGCACATTTTCTGTTAGTACAAAAAACCTCAGTTCAATCCATAAATATTACTCAGTCCATCAGTTATTAGATATATGAAACTGAAATAGCTGTTGCAAAAACCCAAATTGTTATAAAGAAAAAAGGTTAACATTAATAGGGGTGCCTAAACTTTTTCATATGACTGTAGTTTATTTTAGGAACTCCACTTTATTATCGTTGATGGAAATTTTTGTAGTTCATTATTATTATCCTCTCAGAGACATGTCTTTTCTTGCTCCACAGGCTGAGAGACTAAGGTGAACACCTAACCAGGTTATATGCAAAGCTACCATATGCAGTTCCTCAGAACCTGTAGAGCTGCAATTTAACGCCATCCTAACCAGCTTACCTCAGTACACAGCAAGATTTTGGGAGAAACGTAACGCATTCAATATCTTTAACCAACACATATTGATTTGGTGATATTACAGTAGGGATGTTGAGCACTCCAGAAAAGTTAACACAATCAACTTTTGAAAAGAGGTCAGCAGATTGATGCACAGGATGTCCTAAAATTTGCAGATCCCTGTGAATTCAAACACCTTGCATTTCAGTTTGAGAAAATCGCATAAAATAAGGCCTGAAGTCATTTCACACAAAGTTGAAGTATCAGCAAGCGTGTTAATGATATTTTGCACTGCCACACAGGCTACATTAATTGCACAATAATGCTAGCAAAGAGATAGACACTGAATAATTAGAAATGACCTAATGCAAACTAAGTAAGTAAAAGAAAATTTGAAGGAAGAATATCAACACATAGGGATCACCTAAAAAATGTGTTATTTTATTTTACAAACATGAAAGGGAAAAAAGATAAAAAAATAAGAATAGACTAATTGGCTCTTCATATCAATCAGGTGCACCCATAATAAGGTTAGCGCCTACCCTCCTCTGCAGTAAAGATAAATTACAATGTACCTTACAATATGAATTATTCACCAAAACAAACATATGATATAAGTATGGTGTAAAGTGCTTGAGCTGAATAAAATGTAAACAATGTGGTAACATTAAAAATTTTATTTATGTAATTTCAGCACACCATTACAATATTAATCACGGAGAGGTATGGACAATAAAGACATTATTGAGTACTGCATAGCTCAAAATTTACTGGAGGAGTTGGAGCCGTGCTTGCAAGCTTAGAAGAGATAACGAAATGCGGGATAATATGTAAAAGCTGAGGACAAAGAGCGAAAAATAGGGTCATGCCAGATATAAAAAGTGCAGTGTGCAGGAGATTACACTCACCTTTTAGGGTTGTGGTACTGACAACCCCTATGTAGGCATTATGATAAAAGCGGCTGTCGCAGCCCCACATGGAGAGATCTTCAGTGCTGGAGAGGAGAAGCAGGGTTAATGCCGCGCTGTCGCTAAAAAGGAGGAAAATTGTTGATTTATTAAATAAAAGTATTTTATTTCATAAATCTACGCATTTCAGGGATCGAGTCCCCTTATTCATGACCAATAAAAAAAAAGTCAACAATATATTAACCCTTTTTTATACCTTTCCTTCTTGGTCCTGAAGAATGGGACTTAATCCCTGAAATGCGTAAAACTATGAAATAAAATGCTTTTATTTAATAAATCAACATTTTTCCTTTTTTTTGGCGACAGCACGGCATTATCCCCGCTTCTGCTCTCCAGCACTGGAGATGGGGGATAAACAATAGGCAAGAAGTACTTGTTCTAAAGGTCCATTCATCAATAGAATACATAGGGGTGTTTAAATAAAGCTGTTTCATCCAGCCATCAGCCACTATCTGACTTAATACAGTTATCAAGTGCTATTGGGTACATGG
This sequence comes from Anomaloglossus baeobatrachus, assembly GCF_048569485.1. Classification (NCBI taxonomy): domain Eukaryota; kingdom Metazoa; phylum Chordata; class Amphibia; order Anura; family Aromobatidae; genus Anomaloglossus; species Anomaloglossus baeobatrachus. Next base: position 277,227,460 of record NC_134358.1, read on the forward strand.
ACCATGTGAAGAGAGATGAATAGGAGGGATTTGGTTCTTTAGAAAGGGGAAAAAAGGTTGAATTCTTTAGCAAAGTGAGATGATAGGCCTTTTTAAAGATATGTGTTTTTAAAGCATGCTTAATATTATAGGGTGCTAAGAATTAATCAGTGCAGGGGAGCTAAAGGGCAAGGACCACCAAGCTCCATATATTAGCAACAGTGTGCGTATGATAAGTCCAAGCCCAGTGCACCGTGCAGCAGATTAAAATCAAAGTAAACAGAAAGTTTCTGGAATAGTGCTGCAGTAAGCAGATGGTCTGGGGGAGAGCTATAGAGCGTCACACGTATGTGTGTGTGCAGTGATTGTGCACAGTACGGCACAATTGGAAGCAAGCTCCCACTGGAACTGAGCAAGGCCACAGTAAAAGGTATGAGTCTGACACAGCACGGAGCTGCAGAGGGCTGCAGTGAAGATTGTGCTGGAACGGTATATAAAGCAAAGTGTGCTGTCACAATACAGCCGTCTGGAGCAGCGCACAGGTCAGACTGAATAAACATGCGGTGGGGGCAGAGCAGATAACAATACCTGATGGTTGGTTCTGGGGGCAGGGAAACAGCCTCCTGACAGCTGTTTCGCAGCGTGCTTTTTCGGAAGGAGGTGTAGATGTCAGATGCATGCCAAGCTTTATTGAAAATCTACCAGGTGTACAAGGAAACCCCTGATTGCGGTCATACAACTGCGCATGCGCCGGTGCCCGAGTACGGGAAGCGAGAGGGAGCAATTACCACCGCCGTGTATGGCGCACGCGTGGACCATGGGACGCGTCACCACGGTAACCGCGCGCGCGCACTAGCGGGCTCGCTCCCTGTCACCACCCGCAGCCAGCGCACCAGAGGACGCGCATGACCACATGAAGAGAAATAACAAGATTAAACAGGTAACAATGCAATAATATATAATGAGCTATTTAAAGGCAAAAGAATCAATGGTAGGACCGCAGTTGCAACAAAGGGCCCATAAGACTTGTATTCGTGTTAATACACAATGGATAAAAGGACGTAAAGGGAATAGAAAAAAGGGGGGAGAGAGGGAAAAATAAAAAAAAAAAAAATAAAAAAAAGGGGAACAAATGTTAAAATTGTATATGCTGTACACAAAATAAAAGGCCCCACAAGGCCACCCCATACAAAAATATTATACAATTATATACATGATTTCATGATTAACCGAGGGGTGGATTTTATGGAGATTATTAACGGGGTAACCTGACCAAAATAGAGGAGAATGTTGGCTTATGTAATTACAGAAAAGGGGCATAACTGACCACCTCATTTAATCCAAACGGGACGAGTGTATTCAGGGAGACGATCCACTTGGACTCCCGCTGTGCGAGAGTCCTTCGTAGATCGCCCCCCCGAATACCGCCGTGACTCACATTAATGCCCCTAACCTGCAGTGATCTAGGGCTACAGTTGTGAATGGCCCTAAAATGACGGGGCAGCGTTTTCAAAAGGGTGACATCTTCCACTGTGGCCGTGGCAATAATGTCTCTTACGTGCTCCCTGACCCTAATGCGGAGTTCACGTGATGTGAGCCCTACATAAATCAGGGAGCACGAACAGGTGGCATAATAGACTACATGTGTAGTACTACAGGTAATATAATCATTAATGGAGAAGGTTTTTTTGCCGTCGGAAGAAGTGAAAGATGGCACCCTGATGATGTTAGCATATGCGGCACAATGGCCGCATGGAAAGCAGCCCCGAAGAGGACCCCTGGAACCAAAAGGGTTCTGTCTAGGGGGAACATAATGGCTCTTGACGAGAAGATCCCCCAGGTTTTTCGCTCACCTAGCCGTCATGAGAGGTCTCCTGGGAAGCACTGCAGCCAAGGTAGGCTCGGTAATATATAATAGAACTACCCACTTGGTTCTGTGTGGCAGGGGTTGTCCCCAGAATTCCACACCCCCATCCCCCTCCACCTTACCTCTTTCTCCATTTTCCCACCAGAGGTCCTGACCTTGTCTATTGATGCAATTTTGTAATAAATTATATGTAACTTTTTAATGAATAAAATGGAATTTTCTACTTATGGTTGTTGCCTTATCTCCGTTTTTTCTCCAGTTTCATATGCTTCTTGGAGTAGGCATTCTCTCATGGGACACTACTAAGTCGTCCTATGAGTCTGATATCTAGTATGGCTAAAATTATGCTAATATAGTGAACCTACAGGAGCAGATGACATGGCTCCCCAAACCATCACTGATTGTGGGAACTTCACACTACACCTCAAGCAGCTTGGATTGTGGCCTCTCCACTCTTCTTCCAGACTCTGGTACCTTGATTTCCAAATGAAATGCAAAATTTACTTTCATATGAAAGCAACACCTTGGACCACTAAGAAAAAGTCCAGTTCTTTTTCTCCTTGGCCCAGGTAAGACACTTCTAGCTTTGTTTATTGGTCATGAGTAAAAAGTAAATAGCAAAATATACTCTTTTTTTGAAACAAAAAAATGTAAAAACATAAAAAATTAAGCAGCAAACGATGATGCTAATGTTCAGAAGAAGCATTTGGTGTGAAACATGTGTTGTGAGAGGTGGGTCTTTTGCTATTTCCTTCTCAGGCATATATCCTTGTCATTTGTACTTTCTTTAGACATATGTATCCTTGTTTTCTATTTTCTGGATGCCAATATATATTATCATTATTGCTCCTCAATCATTTTATTATTAGGCTGGATGTAATTATGTGCTTCAGATAGGATATATGATATATTTTGTGGAGCTGTTGGGATATATATATAGATATCCAAGTGTTTGCACCTCTAGCCTCAATGTTTGCTGTCTCATTTTGTACATGTTTTTACATTTTTTGTTGCAATAAGAATATTTTTTGTTTATTACTTGGTCTTTGGTCAATGTTATTGGTGTTATATTTAATATGTGACCAGGCCCCAGTTATATTGATTTTGATTTTAATTGTTATGACGAATAGTTCACATTGTAAGGTATCTTTATTTTGTTATCTTTCTGGCAGAGGCAGCAGGTGATAACCCTATTATGGGTAGAGATGAGCGAACCTCAGACTCGAGCCTTGGTGTTCGAGCTTGGAAAATGATGTGAAAATCATCCTGGTGAGTATTGTGCGGTGCTGGTGTCTTAGTGATGCACAGAATTGTGCGAGCTACGAGAAGTATGTGATTGGTTCAAATTTGACATACATTCTGTGTTCTTAGAAGTTGTCATAATCCAGGCCAGTATCTGCCACTGTGGTTTGTTTATTTCACAAAGCTCCAGCATGGTCATGTCATAGGTTAACGCCTCCCTACCTCACTCTGGTTTCTGGGACACTATATCCTAGTGCTGCACCTCCGGTTCACTGCCAGTGATAGTTTATGCTCTGCAGCTTGTATTTCTGGCTCTGGTGAGTTTCCCGATCTGTCCTGCTTCCCTGCCACCTGGTTCTGACCCGTACCCTCCTCCATTGGTCTGTCTGTCCCGATCCCTGATTACCAGCTCCTGTCTACTGTGTATCCTTCCCTGTCTGTCTTATCCCAGTCCTGACCTGTTTGTCCTCCTCCCTAGTTTATATTTTGACTTCCTGGCATCTGACCTGTAGCCACGTTCCTGACCTTGACTTCCGTCTCTCCTTTTGGCTTTATATTGTGACTTCTTGGCTTCTGATTCTCGGCTATCACCTGACCAGAATTTGTCTATACCTGTGGTATTGATGAGATCACCTGCTGCTGACCTGGCATTCTGACTACTCTATTGTCCTCTGGTGGTTTACCTGATAACTGCACTCTGAAGTTACAGTGCTTGTAACTTCAGCTTCTCCTAATGCAGCGTGACAGATGTTTTGTTCTTGCAGAATGAAAAAAAAAATTACACCGCCTACCCACCTCCAAAAGTGTTTTGCTTTTGGCTCATAGCAAAACACCTGTGGTCAGTGTTTTATTCCTTTTTTTAGTCTCCATGAACAAACATCTAAGAATGCAGAAGATCAGTCAAATATTAGCCAATTATACACTCCCACAGCTCACACAATGCTGCACATCACTAAGACACTAGCATAGCGCAATACTCACCAGGGGGATTCACTGTCATTTTCTGAGCCCAAACACTGAGCCTCAAGCCCGAGGTTCGTTCATATCTAATTATCGGTACTTGGATTGTTTTTATCACTTTTTTGTCCTGGTTTGTTTGTACAATAATTAGATTTTTATTGCTGATACATATGTATTTCATTATTTATTTCTTCATTTAAGGTAATCTGTTAGCAAGGTTTTTGCTTTATAGTCTGAAAGCATCATAATGTAGATCAAGGAAGCCAGATTCCAGCAATGTATCACTTACTGGACTGTTTGGTGTAATTCTAATAGAATCCGTATTTGACTGATGTAGATGTAGCAGAGCTAAATCTTCTGGTCTGTGTATAATCTCACTCAAACCTCTGACAGGCAGTTTCTTCTGTATTTTTTGACTAGTCAGCAAGCTGCTTACTAGTTATGGAGGTGGGGTTACACAGATTAGACTTACTGTCTGATATTGTATTGAAACTACAGCACACTGCCTAATAAGTGATACATCCCTGTAATCAGACACTTGTACCTAATATTTTGTCCCTTTCAGAATGAATAGCAAATACATGCTGAAAGATTATCTTTATTGCCATGCCTTGCAGTTATGGAATTACTTATTTGTAGTAAGGCCATTTAGAATGGCTATCACAGCCATTTAAAAAAATGAAGGCTAGTTTAGTGTGCCTTTTTGTGCTTGTTCAAATTGTCCCTCCAGTGAGGAAGGAGACAAACTCTAGCGCCACCTAAAAGTCAAAAGTGGCTTTTTAGACAAGCATTTTCATAAGACTTAGGATTTATTGCCAGATCACAATCCCAATTTGCAGACATGGTGTTTCAGGGTGATTGCCCCTCGTCAGTGCAAAGTGTGGGTATCTGATTTGGCTTATGAAAAGCTATGCGGGGACCATGGGGAAGACTATTCTCCTTATGGAGACTTGACAAACTAGTCTGGCTGTCATTAAGGGGACTTATAGCTGCAATGCACCTCTGGGAATCATTCAAATTGTCCCTCCAGTGTGCTTGTACAGTCTAAAATTAGGAAGGCAGAGTGCATAGCTCATTCCACTAAAAGATAGAAAATAGCCCAAATGTGTTGTACTATGGCAGTACTAAAATATATTGAAAATGGGAAGTAGTAGTCTGATTCTGTGAATAATATACCAAAGATTTAACCCTAAAAAGCGCAATCACAGAAATCTACAATAGAAAACAAGTAACCTAGCAGGCCTGCGAGGCCCCAGGTATGCGTTCTAGGATTAAGGGATGAAAAAACTGCTGTAGCCTCTCTGCCTAACTCCTCTATAACTTTTCATTATTGTGATTTGTGATGAGATAGTTTAAAATCAAATTGTAATGCTCGGTATACCCCAAAATTTGGATTTCAAAAGTTCTCTACTTTTAAAATAATTGAAATATATCAAATTGTATCAGCTGCTAATATTTATAAAAACACCCCAGGTATGATCTAGTAGATATTAGTTTTTCCCCATTTTGTCTACTTATCTTAAAATCCAGGAAGCATTTATTGGGGCTTTTATAAATGCTCCTAGGTTAAACACAACTTACAGAGATAAATTGTTTTTGGTACATCACACACCTAGATTAAATTCTTGAAAATATCTCACCATTTAAGTCATTTAGAAGCTGAAAATCAATAGTATGGATATTTAGCAAAATGTTGGAATCTAGCTTTATAGTCATTAATAAAAATATTTTATGAGAAATATATATTTAAGTTTATTGGTAACAACTACTTTTACGATGTGGTGTGCTCATATTTATATGTTAATCGATACATTTAGTTTATCATCTATACTGTTTACTGTTGAGCTATAAACCTGTGATTATGTATGTAGTGTAGATTAGTAGATTTATTTACTGTGTGTAATTGTATGTCGTTTAAGATGTCTCAAATTAAATATTGTGTTTATAAAAAATTAAAAGGCGTCATAAAATTATAAGATTTAAAGTAGTAAATGGATCAATTAATCAATATTTACTGAATAAAGTATTTTAAGTCTCTTTATTTTTTTATGCTACCAAAAGTAAAAACTTTCCAAAAATAAAATATTTATTGCAATACTCCCAAAATGAAAGATATAAAACATAGATTTTAGTTTTCCCATTGATTTACCCTCAGTTTTCTTATTTTACTCATTTTAATGTATAAATCATATTGGAACAATGTGTCTATCTTATAAAAAGAACCAACTTAGTTTACTTGAAGCTATATATTTTTACATTCATTTTCATGGGAGTATAAAAGTAGTGATATAAAATCTGATTTTATATAGAAATGCATGAAAAATCTGCAGAACTTTGCTTACTGGTAATATTTTTTCAAAGTCCATTTGGGAAAAAAAAAGTTTACCACCTCAAGAATTCTTATGGGATGAAGTTTCATGAAATGAATACTTTTATTAGTGTAATTTTCTTTACCAGTGAACAACGTTTGTTCTAAGAATGCAGAATGATGTAGTGAACATCATTGCTTAGGTTTCCTCTGGCTTACCATCTTTTTGATTTGTCTGAAATAATATAAAACATACAGAAATGTAATGCTACAAATAGCTTAATAATTGCTAAAAACTATTTAAAACTTCAATGGAAAACTGTAAAGAAAGCTTTAAGTTGAACTGTTGTATTTGCATTATTTCAGAATAATTTCTTTAAAATTTCTGTAAATTGATGTCAATTCAATATACTGTAAATGATACCCATTCAGATTTTCTTGCAAAGATACCCAATCTGTACGTATATCAGAATCATACATCCTTATCTTAATACATAACACTACAAAAATAGTACAACATACCATACTATAACTATTGCTTTGTGCGTAGAATAACAAAAAAAATATATTGTTGCAACATTATACTGGTTTTCATGTGAGTTAAAAGTCATCTCTTGCATGTAAAAGTTGGGAGCACTAAGATAAGTAGTGAGATAAATAGTATTTACAGGGGTATTCATAATAAAAAGATTTATGGCATATTCACAGTACATCTCAATAAATTAGAATATAATCAAAAAGTTAATTTATTTAAGTAAATCAATACAAAAAAGGAAACACATAATATATAGAGTCATTACAAACACAAACAGAGTGATCTACTTTGTGTTTATTTCTGTTAATGTTGATGATTATGGCTTACAGCCAATGAAAACCCAAAAGTCATTATCTCAGAAAACTAGAATAATTACCACAAAACACCTGCAAAGGCTTCCTAAGCATTTAAAATGGTCCCTTAGGGCTCATGCGCACGTTGCGTAATAGCATGCATTTACGCTGCGTATTGCACTGCAGCGTAAATGCATGCATCCTGCGTCCCCAGTACAAATCTATTTAGATTGTGCATGACACATGCGCACGTTGCCTTTTTGAACACAGCGATTTGGGTGCTAAAATTTTTACCCAAATCCGTGTGTTCATTAAAGCAGCATGTGAATTATTCTGTGCGCTTTGGATGCAGCTCCCACTCTGGCTATGGTGGGGGCAGCAGCCATAGTGCATGAAATTGGCTTTTTTTCTACAAAAAAACTGCATCTATTATGCAGTGTTTCTGCAGCGATTTGAAGCGCACAAGTGCTGTCAAATCATTGCAGAATATTCAGCAGCTACGTGCGAACAAGGCCTTAGTCTGGTTCAGTAGGCTTCACAATCATGGGGAAAACTGCTGACTTGATAGATGTCCAGAAGGCAGGAGGGTAAGCCACAAAAGGTCATTCCTAAAGAAGCTGGCTGCTCACAGATTGCTACATTCATGCATATTAATGTAAGGTTGAGTGGGAGAAAAAATTGTGGTAGAAAAAGGTGCACAAGCAACCAGGATATCCGCAGCCTTGATAGGATTGTTAACAAAAGGCCATTCAAAAATTTTGGGAAATTTACAAGGAGTGGACTGCTGCGGGAGTCAGTGCCACACACAGATGTATCCAAGACATGGGCTACAACTGTTACATTCCTTGCGTCAAGCCACTTATGAAAAATAGACAACGCCAAATGTGTCTTATCTGGGCTAAGGAGAAAAATAACTGGGCTGTTGATCTGTGGTCCAAGATGTTATTTTCAGATGAAAGTAAATGTTGCATTTAATTTGGAAATAAAGGTCCCACAGTCTTGAGGAAGACTGTAGAAGCACACAATCCAAGCTGCTTGAGGTGTAGTGTGAAGTTTTCACAATAAGTGATGGTTTGGGGAGCCATGTCAGCTGCTGGTGTAGGTTCACTGTGTTTTATCAAGACCAAAGTCAGTGCAGCCATCTAACAGAAAATTGTAGAGCACTTCATGCTTCCCTCTGCTGACAAGCTTCTTGGAGATGGAAATTTCATTTTCCAGCAGGACTTTGCACCTGTCCACACTGCCCAAAGTACCAATACCTGATTTAATAACCACAGTATCACTGTGGTTGATTGGTCAGCAAATTCGCCTGACCTAATAGAAAATGTTTGGAGTATTGTCAAGATTAGGATGAGACACACAAGCCCCAACAATGCAAAAGAGCTGAAGGCTGCTATCAAAGCAACCTGGACTTCCATAACACCTCAGCAGTGCCATAAGCTGATCGCCTTCATGCCACACCATATTGATGCAGTAATTTATGCAAAAAGAGCTCTGACCAACCAAATATTGAGTGCATTTACTGTATACACATTTTAGTAGGCCAACATTTCTGAGTTTAAAATAATTTTTTGAGTTAATATTGTAATTTTCTGATATAATGACTTTTGAGTTTTCATTGACTGTAAGCCATAATCATCAACATTAACAAAAATAAACACTTGAAATAGATAAATCTGTTAGTAATTACTCTATATACATCGTGTGCAGAATTATTAGGCAAGTTGTATTTTAGAGGACTTTTTTTATTATTGATCAACAACTATGTTCTCAATCAACCCAAAAGACTCATACAGTCATATGAAAAAGTTTGGGCACCCCTATTAATGTTAACCTTTTTTCTGTATAACAATTTGGATTTTTGCAACAGCTATTTCAGTTTCATATATCTAATTACTGATGGACTGAGTAATATTTCTGGATTGAAATGAGGTTTATTGTACTAATAGAAAATGTGCAATCCGCATTTAAACAAAATTTAACCGGTGCAAAAGTATGGCCACCCTTATCAATTTCTTGATTTGAACACTCCTAACTACTTTTTACTGACTTACTAAAGCACTAAATTGGTTTTGTAACCTCATTGAGCTTTGAACTTCATAGGCAGGTGTATCCAATCATGAGAAAAGGTATTTAAGGTGGCCACTTGCAAGTTGTTCTCCTATTTGAATCTCCTATGAAGAGTGGCATCATGGGCTCTAAAAACAAAGATTGTTCAACATAGTTGTTCAGGGGAAGGATACAAAAAGTTGTCTCAGAGATTTAATCTGTCAGTTTCCACTGTGAGGAACTTAGTAAGGAAATGGAAGAACACAGGTACAGTTCTTGTTAAGCCCAGAAGTGGCAGGGCAAGAAAAATATCAGAAAGGCAGAGAAGAAGAATGGTGAGAACAGTCAAGGACAATCCACAGACCACCTCCAAAGACCTGCATCATCATCTTGCTGCAGATGGTGTCAATGTGCGTCGGTCAACAATACAGCGCACGTTGCACAAGGAGAAGCTGTATGGGAGAGTGATGCGAAAGAAGCCGTTTCTGCAAGCACGCCACAAACAGAGTCGCATGAGGTATGCAAAAGCACATTTGGACAAGCCAGTTACATTTTGGAAGAAGGTCCTGTGGACTGATGAAACAAAGATTGAGTTGTTTGGTCATACAAAAAGGCGTTATGCATGGAGGCAAAAAAACACGGCATTACAAGAAAAGCACTTGCTACACACAGTAAAATTTGGTGGAGGTTCCATCATGCTTTGGGGCTGTGTGGCCATTGCCGGCAGCGGGAATCTTGTTAAAGTTGAGGGTCGCATGGATTCAACTCAGTATCAGCAGATTCTTGACAATAATGTGCAAGAATCAGTGACGAAGTTGAAGTTACGCAGGGGATGGATATTTCAGCAAGACAATGATCCAAAACAACGCTCCAAATCTACTCAGGCATTCATGCAGAGGAACAATTACAATGTTCTGGAATGGCCATCCCAGTCCCCAGACCTGAATATCATTGAAAATCTGTGGGATGATTTGAAGCGTGCTGTCCATGCTCGGCGACCATCAAACTTAACAGAACTGGAATTGTTTTGTAAACAGGAATGGTCAAATATACCTTCATCCAGGATCCAGGAACTCATTAAAAGCTACAGGAAGTCACTAGAGGCTGTTAATTTTGCAAAAGGAGGATCTACAAAATATTAGTGTCACTTTTATGTGGAGGTGCCCATACTTTTGCACCGGTCAAATTTTGTTTAAATGTGGATTGCACATTTTCTGATAGTACAATAAACCTCATTTCAATCCAGAAATAATACTCAGTCCATCAGTTATTAGATGTATGAAACTGAAATAGCTGTTGCAAGAACCCAAATTGTTATAAAGAAAAAAGGTTAACATTAAGAGGGGTGCCCAAACTTTTTCATATGACTGTATATATATCAGATAAGCATAGTCCTTGCAATGAATATTGTGCACTATTATGCTAAAAGTGTAAGCACGGTCTATATTCTCTGAATAATAAGTCCAACAAATGGTAATCGACCAGCTGATCAGTCTGAGCTCCTGCCTTGACAGTACCTGGTCTTCCTTAGTTGTACGGGTCCGGACTGGGGAAACGTCCAAGTAATAGCAGCAACCTTGTAAATGGATCCAGCAAATAAGAAGAGTCCAGGTGGCAGTGAAAAAAATATTCCAACTTTATAGAGCGATTACCGTATTTTTCGGACTATAAGACACACTTTTTCCACCTAAAATGTTGGGGGAAAGTGGGGGGTGCGTCTTATGGTCTGAATTTAGGGCTGCAGGGAATGAAGGTGCTGTGGTGGAGAGGGTCATCGGGGGCATGAGCAGGCTGTAGCAGCCTGCCGTGACCATGTAAGCCCGCTTATTTCATATGCACGCCCATCCTCCCACCCATCATCTCTCAGAGCTAAAACCGGCGCTGATAGGTGGGCGGGATGATGAGTGAGGGATAAACAGTCGGCCCGCATGATCCCCCCTGGCAACTGCAGCCTGAAGTGATCATGCGCGGCTGTATTCACTGCCCCCCACACATCATCATCAGTGTGGGGGGCAGTGAATCAGTACACATTACTCACCGTTCCCCTGCAGCATCACAATCTCCTCCTGTCTGTGCTGGTCAGCTGACTTGCGTGGAGACTAGCGGCGCGCACAGCGATGACGTCATCGCTGTACTCACGTGTCCACACGCAGCCGCTGGCACAGACCGGAGGACATCACGATACTGCAGGGGAACGGGGATGGCTACACTCAGCGGCGCTGCCGCTGACAAAGACGGTAAGAGGAACTGTGCTGCAGGGAGTGAGGTGAGTATGAACGTTTATTTTTTTTCTATGAGCAGCATGGGGAGTATATGAGCAGGCTGGGGAGTATATGAGCAGCATGGGGAGTATATGAGCAGGCTGGGGAGTATATGAGCAGCATGAGGAGTATATGAGCAGGATGGGAGTATATGAGCAGGCTGGGGAGTATATGAGCAGGCTGTGGAGTATATGAGCAGGCTGTGGAGTATATGAGTAGGCTGGGGAGTATATGAGCAGCATGGGGAGTATATGAGCAGCATAGGGAGTATATGAGCAGGATGAGGGTTTATGAGCAGGCTGGGGAGTATATGAGCAGGCTGGGGAGTATATGAGCAGGCTCGGGAGTATATGAGCAGGTTGGGGAGTATATGAGCAGCATAGGGAGTATATGAGCAGCATGGGGAGTATATGAGCAGGCTGGGGAGTATATGAGCAGGCTGGAGAGTATATGAGCAGCATGGGGAGTATATGAGCAGGATGAGGGTATATGAGCTGGCTGGGGAGTATATGAGCAGGACATTACCCCATAACAGTGACAGCAGCAGATCCTCGCCCCATAAGTGTGTCATGACCACATTTTTTGTTTAAAATTTTATTTCCCTATTTTCCTCCTCTAAAACCAGGGTGCGTCTTATGGTCCGGTGCGTCTTATAGTCTGAAAAATACCGGAAAATTCCAGAGCTCATGACAAATAAAGTGCAGGAATCATGCGATAATGGACTACGCGTTTCGACAGTATAAAAAAACGGACCACAACTCTTTAAGTGGATACTTGGAAAGAGATATGATCCCCAGAGGTCTGTGGCTTAAGAAGTAGTCAACCAATTCATATGGGGATGTTTTTTTTTTAAAAAATGGGAGAACATCTTAAGTGATTGCTCACTAAAAATTATCAAACTTATAGTAGAGGAAGAAAATAAAGAGCTGGTAAAAATAAATGAAGACATCAAAAAATTAAAAAATGCTATACAGGAAACACAAACTGTTGAATATTTTTCTAAATTTCAAGAACGTGTTCAAAAAAATTTAAATAAGAAGGAAAATAATATAGTTGCCATTAAGAAAAGAAATTTTTTGTGTCACTTGGAAGATTATAAAAACAACAAAGTGTACAATTGGGTGGGAAACCCTTCCTCAATCCTCATAAAGTGCAAATCCTGGTATAAAAAACCCTAAAGTAACTATTAATAATACAACAAATATTATGGACACTACATTTGGAGAAACCTCAGAGGATTCTATGGACACTTCCATTTCGTCAGTTGGGCTTATACAGCCATCTCGGATAAATAATAAGAAAAATTCTTCTAATAAAAATCTTTCTAAAGAAAACATGTTGTCAAAAAAAAGGACAAGAAAACGCAGACGAGGAGGAAGAAAACATAAATCAAAGGGGATTCCACATGAACATCCGGTACAGAAAGCATTAGAAATTCCAGTGTTTAATCTGTCCAGCTACATTTTGTCGGAATCACATATCAGTCTCCTGTCCAAAGGTCTGGGATTCTCACCGGTAAAAAAATTCAATTTGTATGACACTATTATTGATGTGAATTGTTTGGCCCGTAATTTTACTCTAAGGCTATGTGCAGACGTGTGCGTAATTCATTCAGTTACGCTGCACGTTGTAGCGCAGCATAACTGCATGCATCCTGCGTCCCCTGCACAATCTATGGAGATTGTGCAGGGGCCGTGCGCACATGGCATATTAGAACGCAGCGCTTCGGCTGCTGCCCGAATCGCTGCGTTCTAAGAAGTGACATGTCACTTCTTCCGTGCGCTTTGCCGGCAGCCCCTGCTCTGTCTATGGCAGGAGCTGCAGGCAGAGCGCATGTTCTCGCCGGCACCTTTTCGGTGCGGTGCAGAGCGCACACGTGCGCACATAGCCTTAAGGTGCACTTTGGTAATGAAGATTCTGCGTGCCACAATGTTGTACCGATAACACAACAAAATAGTAGTGAAAAAACCTTTCCTTTTAATGAACAGGTAGCATTGATTAACTTAAGGCAATTGGAGAGTGAGACTGATGTTGACCGTAATGTGAATTTGAATGACTCATTCAATGTACGTACTTCAGACTTCTACCCTGTTAAATCCAGACCATCCTCATTAGATTTTTTTCAAGAGGCGGTAGGAAATGACCTAATCCAACTAAGTAAAAATCATGAGGCGTGTCATCTGGATTTTAATTTGAGTTCCCTTGAAAACAAATCAATTGAGGAGTTAAAAAACAATTCTGACCTCCTTGTCCTGCATGATGATAAAGTTGGTGCTATAGTCACTATGAATGGTGGCTTATACAAGAAATTAAACTTGCAGGACTTGAAAGACATAGGTACATACATAGAATTAAAAAACAATCCCACTGATAGTTTTAATACCGAATTGTTCAGTCTTTTACAAGAGGGATTAAGAAAAAATTATGAAATATCTTTATTGTGAAAATCCCATTGTACCGGTATACCACTCACTCCCCAAAGTCCACAAAGAAATCTTTCCTCCCCCCTGAGACCCATAGTCTCAGGCATAGGTTCATATAGTGAAAGACTTGGGGAGTGGGTGGATTATTACCTGAAGTCCCTTGTTCCACTAATGCCTAGTTTTTTGGGAGATTCTAGAGATGTGATTAATGTTCTGGAGAAGGTAACATGGCAGAATAATTACATGTGGTTGCTATGCGATGTAGTGGGACTTTATCCGTAGATACCGCATCATGTAGCATTGAGGTGTCTAAGATACTACCTGCATAGATATAGTTCTTACGATCAATATACAGGAATTTGTATCTGCAGTTAACTTTCTCCTGAAGCATAACTATTTCCCATTTAACAACAGATTTTTTCTCCAGACCCAGGGCGTAAGCATGGGTGCTCGCTTCTCCCCCTCCCTAACCAATATAGTCATGGCCATATGGGAAGAAAATTATATTCTCTCTGATGACAATCCATTTAAAAGTGGCATCGTATGGCTAGGGAGATATATTATCTGTAAATTACAGTAAATAAACACACACACCCGAACAAATCCTTTATTAGAAAAAAAAACACTAACAAATTGCCTTGTTCACCAATTTTATAAGCCCAAAAAAGCCCTCCATGCCCGGCGTAATCCAGGATGGTCCAGCGTCGCTTCCAGCTATTTTTGATGAAGACACTATATTGAAATTTTTCAACTATCTAGATTCCAATGATTATAATCTAAAATTCACTGGTTCTATGCAGGAATCTATGGTTAATTTCCTGGATCTAAAACTATTAGGGGACTCGGTCACCAATACCATAGAAATTTTCCCCTAAAGAAAAAACACATCTTGCAATAGCATTTTGACAGCCACCTCTAATCATCCAAAACATACCATCAAAAGCATTCCTGTAGGAGAACTCATACGCTTAAAGAGAAATAGTACTAAAAATCTTACTTACAAAAAGGAGTCTGAACAGGCGTGTAACAGATTGCAAAAGTGAGGATACCCAAATAAATATCTTGAAAGGGCCAAAAATCTAGTGAATAATATGGACAGACATCAATTATTGGAAGCAAAAAATAATACTAAACAAAAGAATATGTCTCAAACGATAGTATTCAGTACTAGTTATAGTCCTCAATTTGATAAAATTATGTCTATTATCAAAAAATACTTGCCAGTCCTCTGTCAGGATAAAATTCTAAAAAAAGAGTGCATAATAATACCATCTCTTTCGTTACTAAAACGTGCTCCAACACTTGGTTCACTATTATCACCTAGTCTATTTAGATACCCCACCTTGATAGGGTCAAAAGAAAGTAACTGGTTAAAAACTACAGGTTTTTATGGATGTGGAGCTAACATCTGTAAAAGATGTAAGTATGTAAATAAATCGAAAACATTCACCTCCATGCACAATAAAAAACAATTTGACATCCTGACACATATTAATTGCAACTCTACTAATATAATTTATTTAATAAACTGCGAAATATGTTGCAAACAATATATAGGATGCACAATGAATGCTTTAAAAGGGAGAATACGTAAACATCTATCAGATGCTGTAAACTTGCCATTAGCTGGAGCTTCGGTAGTATCACGGCATTTTTTCAGGTGCATGGAGGTGATGTCAAAGGTTTTTCTTTCTTATGCCTAAAACACAGTTCTGCATAAAAAACGTCCGTGTGACACGGTCCGCTTTTCGGGTTCGTGTTCCGTTTTTTTTGGGCGTTTCTCCAGTACGTATGGCATCTGTGTGATGGCGTATGCGAGCCGTGTGTACGTGTAAAATGTACGTGTAAAATGTCCGTGTTTGTGTGTAAAATGCCCGTGTATGTGTACGTGGAATTTCCGTGTGGAATGTCCGTTTGTGTTTTGCACAATGTCGTTGATACATGTCGGCTGACAGCAGACAGAGTTGTGCGATGAGAATGAACTCGGGTGAACTTCACCCGACTTCATTGTCATGCCGCGGCTCTGTCTGTGTGCCGCGTACTGATTAGCGGTCACCTGTGAAGGTTTCACCAGTGACCGCTAATCCCCCGAGTGACTGAAGTGAGCAGCCCTCTCTCATACTTACCGCTCCCCAATCACCAGCGCAGCGAGGAACAGCTGTGCAGAGAATACGCGGCAGCAATTACTTTGAATATGTTGGTCGCTCATTAATCAATCTCGTATTCCCTGCTTTCCCCACCCACAGACGCCTGTGATTGGTTGCAGTCAGACACACCCCCCAACCTGAGTGACAGGTGTCTCACTGCACCCAATCACAGCAGCCGGTGGGCGTGTCTATACTGTGCAGTAAAGATAACAGCAAATCTGCTAAGCAGAAAAAGTGGTGCCCTATAGTCCAAAATGTAAGAGGAATAACAGCAGGGACTAAAACTTAACTTTTACTAGTATATAGATAAAATCAGTAATAACAATAATAAGGTGCTTGTGCATAAATTGTGCAAACAACAGCAAAGTGCCACATGGCAGCGCATAGGCTTGATCTCACCCAAACTTCATCCATGGGCTGGACTGCACATCGGTCCCAAGGTAAAAGGTCACAGGCCGGAAGGATCAGGTAGACAGGTATATTACAAACCCTGTTGTGCCCCGTGCATGAACTTCCGCCCTGACAAGGGCAGCACCCAAGTAAAATGTCTGCCCCACAACCAAAAAACAACAAACAATTCCTCCCGACGCGTTTCCCTCTCAGTAATGAGAGTTCCTCAGGGGAGACGGAGGAAAAAATTGGGAGAGATCAACCTGCAGTGGCAGGGATCAACACAGGCCAACAAGGTAATGGACCTATGTGTGCTAGGCAAATGGTGGCGCTCGGTCTCTGATAGACCTAATGCCTTTATACACCCTTAACCCATGTAAATCCCCACATCTGTGCAAAAAGCTGTACTTACTGTGGACATGATGGAGACCGATAATCAGCACCATGCCGGCGTCTGAGATCACAATCAGAGCGACAGGTACCGCCCCCTTGCGTTCCAGGTTGGAGCGCATCGCGCCCAGATTAGACGCAGTCACAGATTGTATATCCCAGTGCCAAACGCATACAACCGCGCTCCACACTGGGGCGCAGAGGAACCAATAGGAACCCTGTACACGAGCCCTCCCACATTCAGATACCGTTCTGGGAGATCCGAACCGGAAGTCAGCGCAGAGCCATCAACTGATGGCTGAATTCACCAATCAGAGATGAGCATTGGAATAGGTCATTTCCGGTTACACTGACAGGAGCGTCCCCAGTGATATGTAGATACGTCACAGTGGGCAAGATCCGGACATACCCGCTCAGTGTGCATACTACAGCGCAGGCATGATTAACCCCATAAGGGGCGATCATGCACAAAAATATGAGACACTCTTTGTAGTGGTCGCCAACGGTAACCAGCGACCAAAGGGCACAATGTATAGACACTAATCGCAATGGTCGCCAATGATAACCAGCGACCAGAAGGCACATTGGTGCCCATGGAAATCATGTGAAAGAGGACGCACTGTAAACATGCCTGCCATATATTAGACAGACAGATGGAGGGAGGGGGGGGGAAAGGGGGGAGAAAAGGAGGAGACTGCCACAACATATATGAATAGAAACGTGCAAGTGAAACACAAATATACAACATGGTAAAACACCATGTCTCATATTTTTGTGCATGATCGCCCCTTATGGGGTTAATCATGCCTGCGCTGTAGTATGCACACTGAGCGGGTATGTCCGGATCTTGCCCACTGTGACGTATCTACATATCACTGGGGACGCTCCTGTCAGTGTAACCGGAAATGACCTATTCCAATGCTCATCTCTGATTGGTGAATTCAGCCGTCAGTTGATGGCTCTGCGCTGACTTCCGGTTCGGATCTCCCAGAACGGTATCTGAATGTGGGAGGGCTCGTGTACAGGGTTCCTATTGGTTCCTCTGTGCCCCAGTGTGGAGCGCAGTTGTATGCGTTTGGCACTGGGATATACAATCTGTGACTGCGTCTAATCTGGGCGCGATGCGCTCCAACCTGGAACGCAAGGGGGCGGTACCTGTCGCTCTGATTGTGATCTCAGACGCCGGCATGGTGCTGATTATCGGTCTCCATCATGTCCACAGTAAGTACAGCTTTTTGCACAGATGTGGGGATTTACATGGCCTAAGGGTGTATAAAGGCATTAGGTCTATCAGAGACCGAGCGCCACCATTTGCCTAGCACACATAGGTCCATTACCTTGTTGGCCTGTGTTGATCCCTGCCACTGCAGGTTGATCTCTCCCAATTTTTTCCTCCGTCTCCCCTGAGGAACTCTCATTACTGAGAGGGAAACGCGTCGGGAGGAATTGTTTGTTGTTTTTTGGTTGTGGGGCAGACATTTTACTTGGGTGCTGCCCTTGTCAGGGCGGAATTTCATGCACGGGGCACAACAGGGTTTGTAATATACCTGTCTACCTGATCCTTCCGGCCTGTGACCTTTTACCTTGGGACCGATGTGCAGTCCAGCCCATGGATGAAGTTTGGGTGAGATCAAGCCAATGCGCTGCCATGTGGCACTTTGCTGTTGTTTGCACAATTTATGCACAAGCACCTTATTATTGTTATTACTGATTTTATCTATATACTAGTAAAAGTTAAGTTTTAGTCCCTGCTGTTATTCCTCTTACATTTTGGACTATAGGGCACCACTTTTTCTGCTTAGCAGATTTGCTGTTATCTTTGATATATATTTTTTGGCATGGCCGGCTTCCTTTCCACTGGACCGGATACAGCGAGTTGGCTTACGGAGGCCAAGGATATCTTTTCTGAAAAAGAATTTATACAGAAAAAATATATCCCTTCCTATACGGCAGCCTTTAAGGAGGTGACCAAGACATACAAGGAGCAGATCACTAGTTGGTGGAAGGTGCAGAGTCTTGATAACTATATAAAGAGTGGCATTGTCCCTAGGGGTCTACGCATCAACCTCATACCAGCTGCGAGGTGCCGTTCTCCTCAGTTGATGAGTGCCTGGGAGAAGGAGGCCACAGCCAGCTCTCTCAGGCTTATGAAAATCTTGCTTACAGAGGAAATAAATAACCTTGAAGTAATTAATAATAAACTTAAAGAACAAATTGAGGTCACAAAAACCTATCAGAACCAGACAGATTTTGCTGTGAAGGAAAATACCCTAAAAAATTCTATTGAGAAATTTCAGTTCCATCTAAAAGAGAGAAAACATAAGCAATTTAAACGTGATCTCCAAGACTTCAAGGATAATAAGGTTTATCAGATTTTTCCAAGTGAGGGTCCGGCTCCTAGGGAACGGGAATCAGACTTGTCTTCCACCGAGGCTGAGGGCTCGGATACAGAGGGGAGGGGCCCTCCTTTTCGTCCACAGTATAGGGGTAGACGTTATCGTAGGGGACCCCAGAGGACTGAACATCCAGCATATCCATCGGCTCAGACAAACAATTCCAACAACTCTTCTTCCTCTTTTTTAGACCGCAACTATTTTCTCAGAAGTCGCAAGGGGAACAAAGATTAGGCACCCAGGTTATCAACCTATCTGATAGATCCTTAAATCATACTGAAATGGCGGTCCTGGGTAAGGGGTTGTCGTTTGTCCCCACTAGTGATTTTTCGACATTTGACTTTATTATAGACCTTAATTTGTTTGTTCGTAAACTGCGTTGGAAGAAGTTTTTTAGACAAAAAGACAATAAAATCTGCATGGGTCTGGACATACCGATGGATATGCTGGATGATGTTAGGTTGTTAGCAGGACTGGATGAACCCACTACATCCATTACTGGTAAAGGTCCCTTTACCACTCTAAAAAATCCCAGCACTAAAATGCCACCTAATCTTACTGATGTTTCAGCTATAGATATCTTCCTCAGTCAGGTGACCAAAGAGGTTCTGGCCCTGACCACAACCCAATTGAGCATGATGGGTGCAACCTCTCTACAGGAGGAAAGGAACAATCTATCTAAGACTGAAATGCGAGCACTGTGTGACTTGGAAAAGGATGCTACTATCACTATAAAACCCTCCGATAAGGGGGGAAATTTAGTGGTCATGAATACGATCGATTATCGTGATGTTTGTCTGAACATCCTGAGGGATGCTAACACTTATTGTAAAATCTCTGGCAATCCTGTCATAACTGCTAAAAATTGTCTTAGGGACCTACTGAATAGGGCTGAGACCGAGGGGTTAATCAGTAAGGAGGAATCTACATTTATGTGGCCGGACCACCCCTTGATGTCTACCTTCTATACCCTCCCTAAGAGCCATAAGGGGGTTAACCCCCTCAGGGGGAGACCGATTGTCTCTGGTGTTGGTAATATTGCACAGAACGTGGGAGTGTACTTGGATAAGATTCTTAACCCATTTGTAACATCTTTACCTTCTTACATTCGTGACAGTCTAGATTTTATCAATAGGATTGAGGACATTACGGTTGGTCCCAACGCGTTTTTGGCGAGCATTGATGTGGAAACACTCTATTCGTCCATCCCACATGATCGGGGTGTTGAGGCGGTCAGATTTTTTCTGGCCACGAGGGGCAGACAATTTGAGGCCCATAATAGTCTGGTCATTTCCTTGCTGGAATTTGTGCTACACAACAACTTTTTTCTGTTTGATGGCTCCACCTACCACCAGCTCAGGGGCACGGCTATGGGGAGCCCATGTGCTCCCTGTTACGCCAACTTGTTCCTGGGCTGGTGGGAGGACACCATTGTGTTTGAAGAGTCTATGTCATCATTTACCACTATGATTGATTTGTGGGTCCGTTTTATTGATGACGTTTTTGTTTTGTGGGGGGGTCCCCTTGAGATATTCACTGAATTTGTTAACAACTTGAATATGAACCCCTTGGGACGTACCTTCACCTATGTAATCCATCCTGTGAGCTTGCCTTTTTTGGATCTATTGGTGTCAGTTGATCCTGACGGCAGGCTCAGGACTACGATCTATAGGAAGCCGACTGCCACAAATTCACTCCTCAGGTGGGATAGTCATCACCCATTGCCTCTCAGGCGGGGTATCCCTAAGGGACAATACCTCCGTCTGAAAAGGAATTGTACTGATCGGAGTGAATTTGTGGCTAAAGCTGCTGATTTGAGGTCCCGCTTCGTGGAGAAGGGGTATCCTGATCGAGTCCTTAAGCAAGCCTATAGGTTTTCCCTCAATCAGGACCGAACAAGACTCTTATCCCCTCAATCTAGACAAAGTGATGAGGGGAGCGTTGTGAGACTTATCACCACGTACACTAAAGGTGTCCCAGCCATCAGAAGAATACTTGAGCGACATTGGGGTATCCTTGGAATGGACACAGACATTGCTGACTGTATTAAATCTCAACCAGCGATTACATTCCGTAAGAATCGCTCGCTGGGTGATCGATTGACCCACAGCCATTTTGTACCCCCTAATGTGGCAACCACTTGGCTTCCAGGTAAACCGTCTGGTTGTTTTAAGTGTGGGTCATGTGTTGCCTGTAAAAACGTCAGGATAGGTAAAGAATACGCCAGTACCTCTACGGGTGAGTCCCTGACCATTAGGGAATTCATCAACTGCAAAATGAAAGGGGTGGTGTACCTTGCCACGTGCCATTGTGGCTTACAATACGTGGGCAAAACTGTGCGGGAATTCCGCAGACGTATTGGCGAACACATGGGGGACATCAGAAATGATTGTGACACCCCTATTGCCAGGCACATGAATACACGTCACGGTTCCAACAAGGAAGCCATTGATTTTATGGGTATTCTCAAAGTCAAAATGTCCTCCAGAGGCGGTAATCTGGATCGTGTCTTACTACAAAAAGAGGCCAGGATGATTTCTCGCCTTAAGACCTGTCATCCTGATGGCCTTAATGATCAAATCAACTATGGTTGCTTTATCTGACAGGTCTCCGTTTGGCTGCTTGGCTGTTCCACTCGTGTGGAAGGTTTAGCCTTGCTTTCTAACCAATAACAATTTTCCAGCCCTTTTTTTGGCCCTTCTTTATTATAAGGTGACAGGGGCCCTTAGGGAGCTTATACTTTAGCTGGGCTTTTCTTCATTGTGATTAGGTCCAGTTATTGATGTAATAAAGGTAGAAATTTCTCCTTATTTGCTCTCCCTTTTCCTATGGTGTTTTACCATGTTGTATATTTGTGTTTCACTTGCACGTTTCTATTCATATATGTTGTGGCAGTCTCCTCCTTTTCTCCCCCCTTCCCCCCCCCCCTCCCTCCATCTGTCTGTCTAATATATGGCAGGCATGTTTACAGTGCGTCCTCTTTCACATGATTTCCATGGGCACCAATGTGCCTTCTGGTCGCTGGTTATCATTGGCGACCATTGCGATTAGTGTCTATACATTGTGCCCTTTGGTCGCTGGTTACCGTTGGCGACCACTACAAAGAGTGTCTCATATTTTTGTGCATGATCGCCCCTTATGGGGTTAATCATGCCTGCGCTGTAGTATGCACACTGAGCGGGTATGTCCGGATCTTGCCCACTGTGACGTATCTACATATCACTGGGGACGCTCCTGTCAGTGTAACCGGAAATGACCTATTCCAATGCTCATCTCTGATTGGTGAATTCAGCCGTCAGTTGATGGCTCTGCGCTGACTTCCGGTTCGGATCTCCCAGAACGGTATCTGAATGTGGGAGGGCTCGTGTACAGGGTTCCTATTGGTTCCTCTGCGCCCCAGTGTGGAGCGCGGTTGTATGCGTTTGGCACTGGGATATACAATCTGTGACTGCGTCTAATCTGGGCGCGATGCGCTCCAACCTGGAACGCAAGGGGGCGGTACCTGTCGCTCTGATTGTGATCTCAGACGCCGGCATGGTGCTGATTATCGGTCTCCATCATGTCCACAGTAAGTACAGCTTTTTGCACAGATGTGGGGATTTACATGGCTTAAGGGTGTATAAAGGCATTAGGTCTATCAGAGACCGAGCGCCACCATTTGCCTAGCACACATAGGTCCATTACCTTGTTGGCCTGTGTTGATCCCTGCCACTGCAGGTTGATCTCTCCCAATTTTTTCCTCCGTCTCCCCTGAGGAACTCTCATTACTGAGAGGGAAACGCGTCGGGAGGAATTGTTTGTTGTTTTTTGGTTGTGGGGCAGACATTTTACTTGGGTGCTGCCCTTGTCAGGGCGGAAGTTCATGCACGGGGCACAACAGGGTTTGTAATATACCTGTCTACCTGATCCTTCCGGCCTGTGACCTTTTACCTTGGGACCGAGGTGCAGTCCAGCCCATGGATGAAGTTTGGGTGAGATCAAGCCTATGCGCTGCCATGTGGCACTTTGCTGTTGTTTGCACAATTTATGCACAAGCACCTTATTATTGTTATTACTGATTTTATCTATATACTAGTAAAAGTTAAGTTTTAGTCCCTGCTGTTATTCCTTTTCCTTATACTGTGCAGTAAAATAAATAAATAAATAATTAAAAACAACGGTGTGCGGTCCCCCCAATTTTAATACCAGCCAGATAAAGCCATACGGCTGAAAGCTGGGGCTGGTATTCTCAGGATGGGGAGCCCCACATTATGGGGAGCCCCCCAGCCTAACAATATCAGTCAGCAGCCGCCCAGAATTGCCGCATACATTATATGCGACAGTTCTGGGACTGTACCCGGCTCTTCTCGATTTGCCCTGGTGCATTGGCATTCGGGGTAATAAGGAGTTTTTGGCAGCCCATAGCTACCAATAAGTCCTAGATTAATCATGTCAGGCGTCTCCCCGAGATACCTTCCATGATTATTCTGTAAATTACAGTAAATTAACACACACACCCGAACAAATCCTTTATTAGAAAAAAAACACTAACAAATTGCCTTATAAAATTGGTGAACAAGGCAATTTGTTAGTGTTTTTTTTCTAATAAAGTATTGTTCGGGTGTGTGTTTATTTACTGTAATTTACAGATTAATCATGGAAGGTATCTCGGGGAGACGCCTGACATTATTAATCTAGGACTTATTGGCAGCTATGGGCTGCCAAAAACTCCTTATTACCCCGAATGCCAATGCACCAGGGCAAATCGGGAAGAGCCGGGTACAGTCCCAGAACTGTCGCATATAATGTATGCGGCAATTCTGGGCGGCTGCTGACTGATATTGTTAGGCTGGGGGGCTCCCCATAACGTGGGGCTCCCCATCCTGAGAAAACCAGCCTTCAGCCGTATGGCTTTATCTGGCTGGTAGTAAAATTGGGGGGACCGCACGCCATTTTTTTAAATTGTTTATTTATTTATTTTACTGCACAGTATAGACACGCCCATCGGCTGCTGTGATTGGGTGCAGTGAGACACCTGTCACTCAGCGTGGGGGGCGTGTCTGACTGCAACCAATCACAGGCGTCTGTGGGTGGGGAAAGCAGGGAATACGAGATTGATTAATGAGCGGCCGGCATATTCAAAGTAATTGTTGCCGCGTATTCTCTGCACAGCTGTTCCTCGCCGTGCTGGTGATCGGGGAGAGGTATGAGCCGTGGGAAGAAAAAAACCGAGCGCCAATGTAAGTATGACTGAGAACAGCAGAAAAAAAGGTAAGTATACTGAATTTAATTTAAAAAAAAATAAAAATAAGATCGCTAGTGTAAAAATGCACACGCACGAAACGTGCTGAACACGGACATACACGGATCCATAGACTTTAGCGGGTTTGTGCCTGCGTGCTGCCGGCCAAAAACGGACATGTCGTCCGTGCAGAAAAGCGCACACACGTACTTATCACACGGACACACGTTCCGTGTGATTTTACGTGTGTGTGCCATCTACCATTGAACAACATGGGTCTCCGTGTGTACGTGTCTCCGGTACGTGCAAATACGTACCGCACATGTACAAAAAAAAACGGATGTGTTGTGGGTCTTAGGAATAGAGCAAGTGAGGAGACCTGAGAGAGGGGGGGATTTTCACAAAAAAATATTGGCTAGAGAAAGTATATAGATTTTTATGTTGGAGACCAGAATCCCATACAGTTTTAATAACAGGATGGATCTTGCAGTACATTACTAGTTGTTATTTATTTGTGAATATGCATCCAATCTATATATATATATATATATATATATATATATATATATTTGCCGCTGATTCATATAAAATTACAATGCATTTGCTAATAGTTTTTGCCATACTTATACTTCTTTTTCTTGTGTATATTTGTTTGCACCAGTTTAGTATTTTTTATGTACATATAAATATATATATATATATTAATTATATTTAGAGATCTGATATATCTGCATATAGTTTATTTGATAAGCTATGTTTCTTATCATGCTGATTTTCTCATGTTGGTTTTAGCATATTGTGGATTCTGTGCCCTGTTTATTAAGTGCACCTGCCATGACTCACAGCTCACTTTGAGATCTGTGGACATGGGCATTTATTAAGGAGCATTTCCACACTGCACTAGCTTGGGACCGTGAGGAAGTCCGTTTTTGTTAAACCGCCGAAACGCGTAGACCGTTATCGCATGATTCCTGCACTTTATTTGTCATGAGCTCTGGAATTTTAATCGCTAAATAAAGTTGAAATATTTTTTTACTGCCTCCTGGACTCTTCTCATTTTGCTGGATCCATTTACAAGGTTGCTGATTATATCGCTAATATATAAAGCTGACTGTATGTGTGTATGTGTGTATGTGTGTGTGTATGGGTGTATGTCCGCTAAAGGAATCCGCACCATTGCATTTACAATCATGAAATTTTGCACAGACACTCCATGTGACCCAGGGAACGCCATAGACTATGTTTGGGCGGCAAAATTGAACTCCGAGCTTTACAATTACTTGCCAAAAATCCTGCCACCATTAAAGTGAATGGAGGTGGGAGCTATAGCTATTAATAGCAACTGTCAGTGGTTGCTATAGGAACAAACTAAACTGTTAGTGTAAAAAGCTTATGTGTGAGAGAGAGACAGAAAAAGACAGAGACAGACGGGGAAAGAGACAGAGGTAGAGACAGAAAGAGACAGCCGGGCAAAGAGACAGCCAAGCAAAGAGACAGCCCTGTAAAGAGACAGACGGGCAAAGAGACAGATGGGCAAAGAGACAGATGGGCAAAGAGACAGCCCTGGAAAGAGGCAGACAGTCAAAGAGACAGATGGTCAAAGAGAAATACAAGGAAAGAGACAGACCGGGAAAAAGATAGACCGGGAAAAAGATAGACTGGGGAAAGAGACAGACGCGGAAAAAGACAGATGGGGAAAGAGAGAGACAGACAGACACACACATAGAGACAGACAAAGAGATGAAGACAGATAGACTGATACAAATACAGAGAGATAGAAACAGACAGACCGAGACATACACACAGACAGACAAGGAAAGAGACAGAGAGACAGACAGACAGAAGCACACATACAGAGACTGGGAGAGAGACAGTTACAATCCCGGGCAACGCCCGGGTACTAAAGCTAGTCTA
This sequence comes from Anomaloglossus baeobatrachus, assembly GCF_048569485.1. Taxonomy (NCBI): domain Eukaryota; kingdom Metazoa; phylum Chordata; class Amphibia; order Anura; family Aromobatidae; genus Anomaloglossus; species Anomaloglossus baeobatrachus. Next base: position 277,253,832 of record NC_134358.1, read on the forward strand.
TTATGTAAAGCTCAGTGTATGTATGTATGTATGTATGTATGTATGTATGTATGTGTGTATGTCCGCTAAAGGAATCCTCACCGTAGCATTTACAATCACAAAATTTTGCACAGTCGCCCCATATGACCCAGGGAATGTCGTAGACTATGTTTTGACATAAAAATGTAACCCCTCCAGAAAGGGACACACACACACACACACAGAAAGTGAGACACACATACACAGAAAGAGACACACAGAATGATACGCTCAGAAAGAGACATATACACACAGAAAGAGACATACATAGAAAGAGACACACACACACACACAAAAGACAAACATAGAAAGAGACACACATACAGAAAGAGACACACACAACGATATGCTCAGAAAGAGACACACAGAAAGAGACACACACAGAAAGAGACACATTCAAAGAAAGAGAAACACACCAAAAGACACACACACATACACACACACACACACACAGAGAAAGAGACACACACACAGAAACTGTTTGTATATATTGGCAATTTTGACAGTTGTCCTGGATATTTATCAGGTGGTCTATAGCAACCAACCACAGCTCTGCTTCTATTTTGTTATGTCTTAAGAAGCTCTGATTAGTTGCTATAGGCAACAAAAGACATTGTTAGTATAAGACAGCTTATGTGTGAGTTAATATGATTTCAGTGGTAACACTGAGCCAACGCTGTTATAGAGGCTGATGTTACTCACATGACCATACAAGTATACTAATTGTGTGGGGTTTTATGAGGCAATATATTGGCTGTTTTGATGGTTAGCCAGGATATTTATCAGGTGGCCTATATCAACCAATCACAGCTCTGCTTCTGTTTTGCTACAAATTATTATTAGAAGCTTTGATAGATTGCTATAGGCAACAAAGGACATTCTTAGTATAAGACCGCTTGTGTTTCAGTTACTATGATTTTGGTGGTGAGAGGGAGAGAGAGAGAGTGGGAGAGAGAGAGAGTGGGAGAGACAGAGAGAGTGAGAGTGGGAGAGCGAGAGACTGGGAGAGTAGGAGAGAGGCAGAGTGGTAAAGTGGCAGAATGGAAGAGAGGGAGAGTGGGAGAGTGGCAGAGAGGGAGAGTGGGAGAGAGGCGGAGAAGGAGAGAAGGGGAGAGGGAGAGGGAGGAGTGGGAGATATATATATATATATATATATATATATATATATATATTGCATGAACAAACAGTATCAGCATAAATAGACATATGAATGAGGTGCAAAGCCCCCAACAAGCTGTTATCTTCCAGGCAAATGATACATAAGCAAAAGAGAAGGGCATCATTTAAAACAAAATGAACCTTGCCGCTCGATAAAAACTGATCCCAACAAAAACGTCTCCACACCGTATGGGATAATAACAGGGCCCTTTTTCACCTTATTTGCAGTATTGCCTTCCTTTTTTGCTTTTATATATATACATATAGTGGGTACAGAAAGTTTTCAGACCCCGTTAAATTTTGTACACTCTGCACCCCATCATGACAGGAGAAAAAAATAGAAATGTAGATATTTTTGAAAATTTATTAAACAAGAAAAACTAAAATAACACATGGTCATAAGTAGTGATGAGCGAGTACCAAAAAGCTCAGGTGCTCGAGCACCGAGCCCAATGTTATCCTATGGGAGACCCGAGTATTTTTCTGAAATGACCCCCGGCAGCATGTAGAAACCCTAAAAATGTCACAAAAGTCTCAGAAGAGTGCTCAAATGACATGGCAACAGCATGGGGAAGACCCCTTGAAGCATTTATCACTCAAAATTCACAGCTGTGAACAATTTTGTCCGAGTTTTACGCCATTTTTACGGACTCACCAGAAAACCTTCCAAAATGACACCAAAATGAATTTTCATGGCGGAAATGTTAAGGGCACATACCCAATAGTGAGATAGAGCTGGTGTATGTTACTTTTTGAGATTATTACATGAAAGATTTTACGTAAAAACATTGTGTGGCACTCCGATGTCCAAAACGCACGTTTTGTGCTTTTTACTAGCGATGTCGGTCATTTTTTTTTTCATTCTATCTCCCGTCGGTCGGTCTCGCTCTGTCTGTCTCTCTCTGTCTTGTCTGTCCCCCTCTCACAGTCTGTCGGTCAGCCTCCCCCCTCTCTCATACTTACCGTTCCCCGATCACTGCCGCGGCGCTGCACAGCTGTTCACTAAACTCCGGCGGCTTTTCCTCTTTTGAAAAAGCCGGCCGCTCATTAATCAATCTCGTATTCCCTGCTTTCCTGCTTTTCGGCGCCTATGATTGGTTGCAGTGAAACACGCCCCCACGCTGAGTGACAGGTGTCTCACTGCACCCAATCACAGCAGCCGGTGGGTGTGTGTATACTGTGCAGTGAAATAAATAATTAAATAATTAAAAAAAACGGCGTGCGGTCCCCCCAATTTTAATACCAGCCAGATAAAGCCATACGTCTGAAGGCTGGTATTCTCAGGATGGGGAGCTCCACGTTATGGGGAGCCCCCCAGCCTAACAATATCAGTCAGCAGCCGCCCAGAATTGCCGCATACATTATATGCGACAGTTTTGGGACTGTACCCGGCTCTTCCCGATTTACCTCAGTGCGTTGGCAAATCGGGGTAATAAGGAGTTAATGGCAGCCCATAGCTGCCACTAAATCCTAGAATAATCATGTCAGGCATCTCCACGAGATTCCTTCCATGATTAATCTGTAAATTACAGTTAAAAAACACACACACACGAAAAATCCTTTATTAGAAATAAAAAACAATAACAAAGTCCCTCATCACCAATTTATTAACCCCGACAAACCCTCCATGTCCGGCGTAATCCACAGTCCTCCAGCGTCGCATCCAGCTGTGCTGCATGAAGGTGACAGGAGCTGCAGAATACACAGCCGCTCCTGTCAGCTTCACACAGCAACTGAAGACAGCCACGCGATCAGCTAAGCTGTCACTGAGGTTACCTGGATCCAGCGGTGGATGCAGCGGTGGCTGTGGGTAACCTCAGTGACAGCTCAGCTGATCGTGCTACTCACCGCCGCACCGGTCAGCTCCACGAAGCAACTGAGGTGAGTATCGCAATCAGCTGAGCTGTCACTGAGGTTAATCACGGCCACCGCTGGATCCAGCGGTGGCCGTGAGTTACCTGACTGACAGCAGCTGATCGCGCTACTCACCTCAGTTGCTGTGTGAAGCTGACAGGAGCGGCGGTGTATTCTGCAGCTCCTGTCACCTGCATGCAGCAGAGCTGGACGCAACGCTGGAGGTCCGTGGATTACGCCGGACATGGAGGGCTTTGTCGGGGTTAATAAATTGGTGATGAGGGACTTTGTTATTGTTTTTTATTTCTAATAAAGGATTTTTCGGGTGTGTGTGTTTTTTAACTGTAATTTACAGATTAATCATGGAAGGAATCTCGGGGAGACGCCTGACATGATTAATCTAGGATTTAGTGGCAGCTATGGGCTGCCATTAACTCCTTATTACCCCGATTTGCCAACGCACTAGGGTAAATCGGGAAGAGCCGGGTACAGTCCCAGAACTGTCGCATCTAATGTATGCGGCAATTCTGGGCGGCTGCTGAGTGATATTGTTAGGCTGGGGGGCTCCCCATAACGTGGGGCTCCCCATCCTGAGAATACCAGCCTTCAGCTGTATGGCTTTATCTGGCTGGTATTAAAATTGGGGGGACCGCACGCCGTTTTTTTTAATTATTTATTTATTTATTTTACTGCACAGTATAGACACGCCCACCGGCTGCTGTGATTGGGTGCAGTGAGACCGCTGTCACTCAGCGTGGGGGTGTGTCTCACTGCAACCAATCATAGGCGCCTGTGGGCAGGGAAAGTAGGGAATATAAGATGGCTTTGTGCAGAGCACAGCGCGCCCGCCGGTATAAAGGCTCGGTCACGCTGTGCGGGCCGGCTAATCACTGCAATTCCACAACTAACAGGGCTGTGGCATTGCAGTGGTCTGCCAGCCAATCCCTGCATGAGGGCTGACTCTCAAAAGAGCGCCAACATGCAGGGATGAAGACCACGAGTACAGCACGAGTATCGCGAAATTACTCGGTACCCGCCGAGTAGCCCGAGTACAGTGATACTCGTGCGAGTACCGAGTAGTGACAAGCATACTCGCTCATCACTAGTCATAAGAAGAGATGAGCGAACCGGTCCCGGTTCGGCTCGAGGTCGGCTCGCCGAACGGGGGTCCCGTTCGAGTTCGGTTCGTCGAACGTTCGACGAACCGAACTCGAACGTATAGGCTAGAATGGGAGGCAATCACAAACACATAAAAATGCATGATAAATGTACACAAACAGTTAATAAACATTGCCATAACACTTACCGGTCCTCGCGATCCCTTCTGCACTCTGTCTCCTGCCGCTATTCCATCCGATGATCGCTGAATCCTCCCGGTGACGGCACTGCCAGCAGAGATGCAGGACCTATCGTGACGTCAAAATAGCCATGTGACCAGTCACGTGGCTATTATCTCATTGGCTACAGACTGGTCACATGACTATGACACGTCATGTAGGACCTGCGAGTGCATCTCTCCGGTACACGGTGCACATATGTGTATCGCCGTGTACCGGCGACATGCTCTAGCACACGGTCGACTCCCTGTTCCGTTAGGGACCGGCTGACACAGCCGGTCATTAACGGAGATCGCCGTTGCCATAGAAACGCAGTTAGCGGTGATGTCACCGCTAACCGCGGCTCCGAGAGCACTGTTGCTATGGTAACGCGTCTGTCAGCGTTACCGCTGTTACCGCTAGCAGCCAGCACTGATCACTCACGGAGTGAAGGCTGCACGCTGCTTCCCGATTGTAGTGAGGATTGTAGTGAGGATGGAGGTTCCCCAGCCCCAAGTGATGAGCTGGTGAACCTCATCCTCACTACAATCGTCACTACTACTACACTAGAAAGAAAGAAGACAGAAGAGCAGGATCGTGGAGGGCTGACAGGGGGTAATAAAGATGGAGTCTCTAATGTGTCTGTGTATTTATTTCTATTAAAGTATTTTTTCTCTGTGTGGTGTTTTTTTAACCCTTTATTGGAGATTTTTAATGGCCGGGTCAAACGTGCCTGACATTAAGAATCTCTGGCTTAATACTGGCTAGTAAAACAAAGCCAGTATTAACTCATGATTACCCAACAAGCCACCCGGCTCCAGGGCTGTTGGAAGAGTTGGATACAGCGCCAGATGATGGCGCTTCTATGAGAGCGCCATTTTCTGGGACGGCTGCGGACTGAAATCCGCAGTAGAGGCGCCCTGAAACCTCGGGCTAACCTGTGCTGCGGATTCCAATCCCCAGCTGCCTAGTTGTACCCGGCTGGACACAAAAATGGGGCGAAGCCCACGTCATTTGTTTTTTAATTATTTCATGAAATAAGTGAAATAATTAAAAAAAAACGGGCTTCCCTATATTTTTGGTTCCCAGCCGGGTACAAATAGGCAACTGGGGGTTGGAGGCAGTCCGTGGCTGCCGGCTGTACCTGGCTAACATACAAAAATATGGCGAAGCCCACGTCCTTTTTTTTGTAGTTTTTTGGCAAAAAAAATAAAAAATGCTTCCCTGGATTTTCCATTGCCAGTGAAGGTAACACCAAGCAGTGGGGGTTAGCAGCCAGTAGCTGCTTGGATTACCCTTAGCTAGCAATACAAAAAATGCAGCGGGAGCCCATATATATTTTTTTTAATTATTTATTTAAATAACTAAAAATAAAATGGGCTTCCCTGTATTTTGATTGCTGGACATCACAGTGCTGTAAAAATAAATCTTTAAAAAAATGACGCAGCGCTCCGCGGTATTTTTGATTCTCAGCGCAGATAAAGCAGACAGCTATGGGTTGCCACCCCCATCTGCCTGCCGTTACCTTGGTTGGCAATCAAAATACAGGGAAGCCCATTAATTTTTTCTATTTAAAAAATAGTTAAAAAAAAAAATGACGTTGGGTCCCCCCATTTTTGATAGCCAGCTAGGGTAAAGCAGACGGCTGTAGCCTGAAAACCACAGTTGGCAGCTTTACCGTGGTTGGGGATCCAATGTGGAGGTCCCCTCAGGCTCTTTTTTATAATTATTTTATAAATATTAATAATTACACAATAAAAGTAGGGTCCCCCCCAAATTGGATCACCAGCCATGGTAAAGCGGACAGCTGTGGTTTGGTATTCTCAGGGTGGAAAGGTCCATAGTTATTGGGCCTTCACAGCCTAAAAATAGCAGGCCGCAGGCACCCCAGACGTGGCGCATCCACTAGATGCGCCAATCCTGGCGCTTCACCCCAGCTCATCCCGTGCCCTGGTGCAGTGGCAAACGGGGTAATAAATCGGGTTGATACTAGCTGTAAAGTCACCTAAGATCAAGCATAGCAGTTTGTGATGTCATGGCGTCTATTAGATACCCATCATAAACTGTCAGTACTAACAAAAACAAAAAATCGACAAAAGAAATTTATTTGAAAAAACAGTCCCCAAAACATTTTCTCTTTCACCAATTTATTGTAAGAAAAAAAATAAAGGGGTCCCACGACGACTCTGGACCGTCTAGAATATGGGGGGGAGACACTCAGGGAACGTATCCCCCATTTTCTAGGAGTGCGGACCCTTCATGTGAGAAGTGTGGGTGCAATGAATCTGCACTCACTCTCCCCGGGTCCACAGCAGCAGAGTCCATGTCGTAATGGTTGCTACCAAAGCTGCAATGCCCTGCTCATGAGGTAAGGGCATGCCTAATCAGGAGAACTACTGTAGAGGAAGCTCTGCTCACTGGTATATAAGTGCTCAGAGGTAATAATAGATAAAATTAGTGAGTAACCTCGGCATTTCTAAATCTCCCAGACTAAGTCAGTAAGTCACAACGGATAGTAATGCAAAATCACTCTTTATTGGTCCGTATTAAGAAAAAAATTTTTTTCATAAGCATATATGTTTTTGTCCAAAACAAGTTACAAATGACGTTTCGGCCTGAGCCTTCGTCAGATTGGACTTATCTGCATGTAATCATGAAAAATGATAATAATCAGTATCACATAAGAGTGAGAGAACAATAACATAAACTAGAACAATGTAGAGGTACAATTGGGATGCAGCAAAAAAATTGTAACACAGCAAGAAATGAAACACATGATACAAATGTCATAATACAGTACAAGGACAATATAGTAATGACAAATATGGGGTCAGAGTAGACTTAGACAGCTCTGGTACGAAAGAGATGTCAATCATAAAGTAACATGTGCAGTAGGTGTAGAGCTACAGTATGCATGGCAGAGCTAATGGGTAGACCGACCATAGAAAAAGAACAGAGAAAAAGTGGAGAAAAAGTGGAGAAAAAGTGGAGAAAAAGTGGAGAAAAAAATGGAGAAAAAGTGGAGAAAAAGTGGAGAAAAAGTGGAGAAAAAGTGGAGAAAAAAATGGAGAAAAAGTGGAGAAAAAAATGGAGAAAAAGTGGAGAAAAATGGAGAATAAGTGGAGAATAAGTGGAGAAAAAGTGGAGAAAAAGTGGAGAAAAAGTGGAGAAAAAAGTGGAGAAAAAGTGGAGAAAAAAATGGAGAAAAAGTGGAGAATAAGTGGAGAAAAAGTGGAGAAAAAGTGGAGAAAAAAATGGAGAAAAAGTGGAGAAAAAGTGGAGAAAAAGTGGAGAAAAAGTGGAGAAAAAAATGGAGAAAAAGTGGAGAAAAAGTGGAGAAAAAGTGGAGAAAAAAATGGAGAAAAAGTGGAGAATAAGTGGAGAATAAGTGGAGAAAAAGTGGAGAAAAAGTGGAGAAAAAAATGGAGAAAAAGTGGAGAAAAAAAAGGAGAAAAAGTGGAGAAAAAGTGGAGAATAAGTGGAGAAAAAGTGGAGAAAAAGTGGAGAAAAAGTGGAGAAAAAGTGGAGAAAATGTGGAGAAAAAAATGGAGAAAAAGTGGAGAAAAAGTGGAGAAAAAGTGGTGAAAAAGTGGAGAAAAAAGTGGAGAAAAAGTGGAGAAAAAGTGGAGAAAAAGTGGAGAATAAGTGGAGAATAAGTGGAGAAAAAGTGGAGAAAAAAGTGGAGAAAAAGTGGAGAAAAAAATGGAGAAAAAGTGGAGAATAAGTGGAGAATAAGTGGAGAAAAAGTGGAGAAAAAGTGGAGAAAAAGTGGAGAAAAAAATGGAGAAAAAGTGGAGAAAAAAAAGGAGAAAAAGTGGAGAAAAAGTGGAGAATAAGTGGAGAAAAAGTGGAGAAAAAGTGGAGAAAAAGTGGAGAAAAAGTGGAGAAAATGTGGAGAAAAAAATGGAGAAAAAGTGGAGAAAAAGTGGAGAAAAAGTGGAGAAAAAGTGGTGAAAAAGTGGAGAAAAAAGTGGAGAAAAAGTGGAGAAAAAGTGGAGAAAAAGTGGAGAATAAGTGGAGAATAAGTGGAGAAAAAGTGGAGAAAAAAGTGGAGAAAAAGTGGAGAAAAAGTGGAGAAAAAAATGGAGAAAAAGTGGAGAAAAAGTGGAGAAAAAGTGGAGAAAAAGTGGGGAAAAAGTGGAGAATAAGTGGAGAAAAAGTGGAGAAAAAAGTGGAGAAAAAGTGGAGAAAAAGTGGAGAAAAAGTGGAGAATAAGTGGAGAATAAGTGGAGAATAAGTGGAGAAAAAGTGGAGAAAAAAGTGGAGAAAAAAGTGGAGAAAAAAGTGGAGAAAAAATGGAGAAAAAGTGGAGAGAAAGTGGAGAAAAAGAGGAGAAAAAGTGGAGAAAAAGTGGAGAAAAAAATGGAGAAAAAGTGGAGAAAAAGTGGAGAAAAAAATGGAGAAAAAGTGGAGCACCCTTTGGTACCTTTCATGTGGCACTAAGGGGTGCTTAGCTTTGTATTTAGCCAAAAAAATGAAAAAAAAATGACGTAGGGTTCCCCCTAGTTTTGTAGCCAGCTAGGATAAAGCAGACGGCTGCAGCCTGCAGACCACAGCTGGCAACCTCACCTTGGCTGGTAATCCAAAACTGAGGGCACCCCACGCTGTTATTTTAAATTAAATAAATAATTAAAAAAAAAAACACGTAGGGGTCCCCCAAAATTGGATCACCAGCCAAGGTAAAGCAGACAGCTGGGGCCTGATATTCTCAGACTAGGGAGGTCCATGGTTATTGGACTCTCTCCAGCCTAAAAATAGCAGGCCGCAGCCGCCCCAGAAGTGGCGCATCCATTAGATGCGCCAATCCTGGTGCTTCGCCCCAGCTCATCCCGCGCCCTGGTGCGGTGGCAAACGGGGTAATATATGGGGTTAATACCAGATGTGTAATGTCACCTGGCATCAAGCCCTGGGGTTGGTGAGGTCAGGCGTCTATCAGATACCCGACATCACCAACCCAGTCAGTAATAAAAAAAAATAGACGACAACCACATTTTTATTTGAAAAAACACTCCCCAAAACATTCCCTCTTTAACCAATTTATTAGAATGAAAAACAAATCCAGGTCTGCTGTAATCCAAGAGGTTGCCATGACGATCCACACTGTCCCAGTCAATGAAGAGCAGAATGTTCCCCATTGGCTGGGAGAGCAATGCAGTGACCTGAGCTAACATCAATGGGTCAGCCCAGGTCACTGCAGGGGATGCCAAGTGCTGCTGTCAGCGAGGTACATTACCTGCGCTGATCTCCAGCACACTGACAGCCCCTGTCACTGAGGTCAATGACCGGCGCCTTCACATCAAGTATCGCGAGAGGTCCGTGACATCACCGCTAGTCAGTCTCGGGTTGGAAGCGAGAGGTGATGTGACAAGCGGCGGCCATGGAGGACAATGACAGCGATGAGGTCGGGATTATTATTATTATTATTATTATTATTTATTTATAGAGCACCATTAATTCCATGGTGCTGTACATGAGAAGGGGGTTACATACAAAATACGTATACAAGTTACAGTAGACAGACTAGTACAGAGGGAAGAGGGCCCTACCCTTGCGGGCTTACATTCTATAGGATTATGGGGAGGAGACAATAGGTGGGGTGTAGGTCAGGCGGCGGCTCCGCACGGTGGTCGGGCGGCAGCTCCGCACGGTGGTCGGGCGGCAGCTCCGCACGGTGGTCGGGCGGCAGCGAGTTCATTGTAGATTGTAGGCATTTCTGAACAGATGAGTTTTCAGGTTCCGTTTGAAGTTTGCAAGGGTAGGGGATAGTCTGACGTGTTGAGGCAGCGAGTTCCAGGAGACTGGGGATGCTCGGGAGAAGTCTTGGAGTCGGTTGCGTGAGGAGCGAATGAGAGAGGAGGAGAGGAGGAGATCTTGGGAGGACCGGAGGTGACGTGTTGGAGTGTAGTGGGAGAGTAGTTCGGAGATGTACGGAGGGGAAAGATTATGCACAGCTTTGTAGGTCAGTGTTAGAAGTTTGAATTGGATACGGTGGAAGATTGGAAGCCAGTGGAGGGACATGCAGAGGGGAGAAGCGGGGTGGTATTGAGGAGAGAGGTGGATAAGTCGGGCAGCAGAGTTAAGGATGGACTGGAGAGGGGCGAGCGTGTTGGCAGGGAGGCCACAGAGGAGGATGTTACAGTAGTCGAGGCGGGAGATTATGAGGGCATGCACTAGCATTTTAGTAGATTGCAAATTGAGGAAAGGGCGGATTCTGGAAATATTTTTGAGTTGAAGACGGCAGGAGGTGGTGAGGGACTGGATGTGTGGTATGAAGGATAAGGCAGAGTCAAAGGTCACTCCGAGGCAGCGAACTTTGGGTACTGGCGAGAGCGTGGTGTTATTTATTGTAATAGATAGATCAGGTGGAGAGTGTAGGTGAGACGGAGGAAAGATGATTAGTTCAGTTTTGGCCACATTGAGCTTTAGGAAGCGAGAGGAGAGGAAGGAGGATATAGCAGATAGACATTTCGGGATTTTGGACAGCAGAGATGTGGCATCTGGGCCAGAGAGGTAGATCTGGGTGTCGTCGGCATATAGGTGGTATTGGAAGCCATGGGACTTTATGAGTTCTCCTAGGCCAAATGTGTAGATAGAGAAAAGTAGGGGTCCTAGGACAGAGCCTTGAGGGACGCCAACAGAGAGATGGTGGGATGAAGAGGTTGTGTGAGAGTGGGAGACACTGAAAGTGCGATTTGAGAGGTATGAAGAGATCCAAGAGAGGGCAAGATCTCTGACACCAAGGGAAGAGAGGGTCTGTAATAGGAGGGAGTGGTCAACGGTATCGAAGGCTGAGGACAGGTCTAGGAGTAGGAGTATAGAGAAGTGCTTGTTCGCTTTGGCAGTAAGCAAGTCATTTGTGATTTTAGTCAGGGCAGTTTCGGTAGAGTGATGTGGACGGAAGCCGGACTGTAGGTTGTCAAAGAGAGCGTTAGAGGAGAGGTGGGAGGAAAGTTCAGCATGGACATGCTGTTCCAGGAGTTTTGAGGCAAGTGGGAGTAGTGATATGGGGCGATAGCTGGTAGTAGAGGTTGGATCGAGGGAAGGTTTGGCGGGACTTCATCACCGCAGGTAAGCCGAGCGGGACCATGTGTGTGTGTGTGCGTGTATGTATGTGTACATGCCGCGGGCAGGAGGGGGCGGAGCGAGCTGAGCGGGAAAGTGTGGGCTTCCTGCACGTAACTAAGATAAACATCGGGTTACTAACCAAAGCGTTTTGCTTGGATACCCGATGTTTATCTTGGTTACCAGCTTCTGGCAGGCTGCCAGCGATGGCTCCTGCACACTGTAGCTGTAAAAAGCCCTGCTTTTTGCTGCTAGAACTGTTCTCGAACGTATCTAGAACTATCGAGCTTTTGCAAAAAGCTCGAGTTCTAGTTCGATCTCGAACAGCCCCCAAAATCACACGAGCTTAGAACTGGAGAACCTCGAACCTCGAACCGCGAACCGCGCTCAACTTTAGTCATAAGTATTCAGACCCTTTGCTCAGACACTCATATTTTAGTCACATGCTATCTATTTCCTTGTGATTCTCCTTGAGTTGGTTCTACTCCTTCATTGGAGTCCAGCTGTGTTTAATTAAACTGATATGACTTGATTTGGAAAGGCACAAACCTGTCTATATAGGACCTCAGAGCTCACAGTGCATGTCAGACTAAATGAAAATCATAAAGTCAAATAAACTGCCCAATGAGCTCAGAGACAAAATTGTGGCAAGCACACGTCTGGGCAAGGTTACAAAAGAATTTCTGCAGTACTCAAGGCTCCTAAGAGCACAGTGGCGTCCATAATCCTTAAATGGAAGAAGTTTGGGACCACCAGAACTCTTCTCAGCTTTTTCCGTCCAGCCAAAATTTTTCACTCTTTGTTTCATTACAGACATTTGGTAAATTAAAAAAGTTCTTTTGTTTTCTCATTAATGTACACTCTGCACCCCATCTTGACAGAAATAATCAGAAATGTAGAAATTTTTGTAAATGTATTAAACAAGAAAAACTGAAATATCACATGGTCATAAGTAATCAGATCCTCTGCTCAGTATTGAGTAGAAGCACCCTTTTGAGCTAGTACAGCCATGAGTCTTCTTAGGAATGATGCAACAAATGTTTCACACCTGGATTTGGGGATCCTCTGACATTCTTCCTTGCAGATCCTCTTCAGTTTCGTCAGGTTGGATGGTGAACGTTGGTGGACAGCCATTTTCAGGTCTCTCTGGAGATGCTCAATTGGGTTTAGGTCAGGGCTCTGGCTGGGCCAGTCAAGAATGGTCACAGAGTTGTCCTGAAGCTACTCCTTTGTTATTTTAGCTTTGTGCTTAGGGTCATTTTCTCATTGTAAGGGGAACCTTCGACCAAGTCTGAGGTCCAGAGCACTGCGGAAGAGGTTTTCTTCCAGGATATCCCTGCACTTGGCCACATTCATCTTTCCTTCAATTGCAACCAGTCATCCTGTCCCTGCAGCTGAAAAACACCCCCATAGCATTATGCTGCCACCATTATATTCCACTGTTGGGATTGTATTGGGCAGGTGATGAGCATGGCCTGGTTTTCTGCAGACATATTGCTTAGAATTATCACCTAAAAGTTATATCTTCACCTCGTCAGAACAAAGAATCTTATTTTTCTTAGTCTGGGAGTCCTTCATGTGTTCTCTTAGCATATTCTATATGGGAGCTCATATGTCTTGCACTGAGGAAAGGCTTTAGTCGGGCCACTCTGCCATAAAGGCCTGACTGGTGGAGGGCTACAGTGATAATTGACTTTGTGAAACTTTCTCCCATCTCCCTACTGCATCTCTGGAGCTCAGCCACAGGTATCTTGGGGTTCTTCTTTACCTATCGCACCAAGGCTCTTCTACTATGATTGCTCAGTTTGGCTGGATGGCAAGGTCTAGGAAGATTTCTGGTGCCCACAAACTTCTTCCATTTTAGTATTATGGAGGCCACTGTGCTCTTAAGAACCTTGAGTACTGCAGAAATTCTTTTGTAACCTTGGCCAGATCTGTGCCTTGCCACAATTCTGCCTCTAAGCTCCTTGGGCAGTTCCTTTGACTACATGATTCTCATTTGGTCTGACATGCACTGTGAGCTGTGAGTTCTTATGTAGACAGGTATGTGCCTTTCTAAACCAAGACCTATTAGCTTAATTAAACACAGCTGGACGCCAATGAAGGAGTAGAACCATCTCAAGGAGGATCACAAAGCAATGGACAGCATGTGACATAAATAGGAGTGTCTGAGCAAAGGATCTGAATACTTATCACTATGTGATATTTCAGTTTTTTTTCTTTAATAAATTTGCAAAAATGTCTACATTTTTGTTTTATTCTGTCAAGATGAGGTGCAGAGTGTACATTAGTGAGAAAAAAATGAACTTTTTTGAATATACCAAATGGCTGCAATGAAACAAAGAGTGAAAAATGTAACGGGGTCTGAAAACTCTCTGCACCCACTGAATATATATGTACAAAAAGTATCTAAAGATATATGTATGTACATAAATATATATATATATATATATATATATATATATATATATATATATATATATATATATATATATACACACAGACCGAATACATGTGCGTACAGTTTTAATTGATAATGAATCTTCTCAGAAAAGATGAATGTGTAAGTCATCTAACCTACAATTTGCATTGTGCTACATTCAAATGGTAATGTGTTTGCATTTGATTCTCTGGTGCATCTTGCATCATTGTAAACTCACTAGGGTGCATTTATACAAATATAGCAGGTGATATTTAAGTTGTTCCTCCTTTTCTTGAATACCAATGAATTGTGTATCATTTGTAGAAAAGATCTTTACAGATGGCAAATTACTTCTAATAGAACTTGCAGTATTATGGTATTCTACATAATATCAAAGATATTGGTTGTAATAACAAAAAAATGTTATTTTGTTAGACTTAAGAAACTTTCTATAAGCATTTCCCAATGACATACTTTTTTGGAGTTTGACCGACAGGACATATATTAAATAGTTCAATATTTGTTTGGACATGAACAGCAGCATTTTGTGAAACTGCACTCGACATTGAGGTTAAAAAGAGAAGACTGTACAGTGTAGTAGAATAGGAGAGATTGCAGTCTAAAGAACTAGGAATTGTAAAAATATATGCTGCAACACTTTTTTGAAATAGAACATTATCTTAAAACTATAGTGGTATTTTTCAACATATATTAGATTTCAAATTTTTGCTTATGATATACATTGATAATATAAAATAAAAAATACTCTTAAGAGAAAATATATTTGTTTGAAAATCTATTTAATGCAATAAGTTGGGTAGCAGCAAAAAACTTAAGTCAATCTAAATAACCTTCAATCAACATCAAATGTCATTTCTTGAGAAAAAATACGTATATGGCAGACTAGCGTAGTTAACAACTGGTGTAGCCCGATGGTTCTGAAAGCAGAAGAGTTTCTGATTTGCAGTCTTCTTGAGGTCAGAGAAGAATTCAAATAATCTGTGTGTAATTACTTAAAATATTCATTGCTTACATCAAATTAGTAAGACAAGTTTCATAGATATGCATGACAAATTGCAAAGTTGTATATTTTTCTTCTGTATGCTATTAGTCTATTAGTATATTTTTAATAAGTCAGTTTTTTACTGCCATATGACACTCATATGACATCCTTTTTATACAGCATTTCAATTTTTTCACTCCCTAGTCTGTTTTCATCGTCCTGAACAGGCCACATTTTACAGATCTCACAAGTGTCACTTTATATTGTAATAAATATGGAATTTATCAACATATCTAAGTGATTCTGACAAAGTTATTGATGTGGTAATAACTCTAGAACGCTTCAACAGATCCCAGTGATTCTAAGACTGTTTATAGTGACATATTGTACTGCATGATAGTGTTAAACTTAGGATGATATCTTTTATTTATTTGTGGAAAAAAATTGAAAATTTTGAAATTTTTCAACTTTGAATATTTATGCCCTTAAGTCAAACAGCTATGTCACAAAAATAGTATATAAATAACATTTCCCACAATTATCGTTTACATCAGCACCATTTTTTAAGCATATTTTGTTAGGAAGTTAGAAGGGATAAAACTTTAATCAGCAATTTCTCATTTTTCCAACAAAATTTACAAAAAATATTATGGACATCATCACATTTGAAGTAACTTTGTGAAGCCTTTATAACAAAACATACCCAAAAGTGACACCATTCGAAAAACTGCACCCCTCAAACTGCTCAAAACCACATCATTTAAGTTTATTAACTCTTCATGTGCTTCACAGGAACTAATAATAATAATAATAATAATCTTTATTTCTATAGTGCCAACATATTCCACAGCGCTTTACATTTCAGGAGTATCATATACAAACAAGTAACAGTTATAGAAAATATAATATTTAGAAGGAAAAAAGACAACCCTGCTCGTGAGAGTTTACAGTCTACAATGAGATATTGGGGGGGGCAAGGTACAAGTGTTTATTTACAATGACAATCCAGCCATCTGAAGGAAATGGGGGATGGATAATGGCTTCCTGGACCAGTTGGTTAGAACCTTGAGATGCATTTGGGTGCCATGGAGTTTGATGTGGGGGTTATGTTGTGAGAAGTTGTAGAGGGACTATGTGAATTGAATTTGATTAGGGAGTGTGATAAGCCGCCCTAAAAAAATGCGTTTTTAGGGTGCGTCTAAAGCTGAGTAAGTGTTGATTTGTCCTTACTTCTTGGGGTAGAGCGTTCCAGGGGACTGGTGCAGCTCAGATGAAGTCTTGGATCCAGGAGTGAGAGGTTTGAATTAGTGTTGGAGTTAGTCAAAAATCATTTGCAGAGCGCAGAGAACGGGTGGGGTGATAGACAGAGAGGACGGTGGAGATGTAGGGGGGTGCCGCACTGTTGAGAGCTTTATGGGTGAGAACAAGCAGTTTCAGTTGGATCCTGTGGAAATAAATGTGGAAGGAAAGAATGAAAATTGTACTTTTTCCCCAGAAAAACTTTACTTTAGCCCCACAATTTGCATTTTTACAAGGGTAATAGAGAAATTCTACATTACTATTTGTTGTGCAATTTCTCCTGAGTACACTGATGCCCAATATGGGGTGGAAAACTACTGTTTGGGTGCACGGCAGAACTTGGAAGGGAAGAAGCTTTGAGTACATTGTGCCCAGCTCCTTCTTCTGGAGACACGCATCCTGTAAATTATGGAGGCTCTCCTCCCTACAGTAATGCAAAATATGTTGGTGATAAATATAGTTTAGGCACATTGGATGATCAAAAGAAAGGGGGGAATTTGGATTTTTCCTTTTACAACATTTACCATGTGGTAAAACTGAAAAGACTGATCTATTCTTCAGGTAAGCACAATTATTGTAATATCACATTTACCATAGTTTCAAACTATAAAATGTACCTGAACATAGGAGGCACCTACGTTTTAGAGGAGAAAAAAAGGAAAAAAATGAAACAAAAATTTGGTCACGATGCACTATAATGGGGGATCTGCTGCTGACACTGTTATGGAGGTATGTCCCCTAATTCTGTAATAATTTCTCCCATCCTGGGCTCCTGCTAGGTATATACTCTATGTTCTCCTTATGGTATCTTAGTATATATGTTTCTCATTCTGGTATATAGGTTCTCCATCCTGGTGTGTATGCCCCTAATTCTGTTATATATGTTCCTCACTCTGGTATGCATGTTCCACGTCATGGGCTGTGACCTCCCCACTCTTGTCTTGGGGGACTTTAACGTGCTTATTGATGATCCCCTCTCCCCAGCTGCCACTCATCTTTTATCTTTAACCTCCTCTCTTGGCCTTTCACAACTAACTAACTCTCCTACACATGAAAGCGGGAATACGCTGGACCTGGTCTTCTCCGGCGTCTGCTCAGTGAATCATTTTACTAACTCCCCCCTCCCACTCTCTGACACAACCTTCTTTCATTCTTGGCCAAGAGCTGTCAACCCACTCAGGACACCCCCACTTACCTCACATATTGGAATATACATGCCATTAACACCCAGAAATTTCTGAATAAGTTGCAGTCATCACTAGCCCCAATATACTCCCTCTCATGTCCTGACTCTGCTGTAAAACATTATAGTGAAACCCTACAGAGCGCCCTAGATGAAGCTGCACCTGGTACATGCAGAGCAACTCGGCGCAGACAGCAGCAGCCCTGGCACATGTTGCAAACACGCTTTCTCCAGCGGTGTTCCAGGTGCGCTAAATGTCTGTGGAGAAAATCCAATCTAGCCGAAGATTTCATCCATTATAAGTTTATGCTCAAAACATACAATGCTGCCCTTCACCTCTCCAAACAAGTGTACTTTAACACCCTCATCACCTATCTAGCCAACAATCCTAAATGACTCTTTGATACTCTCCATTCCCTCCTCGGACCAAGAGTTCTGGCCCAAACCACCAACCTCAACGCAGATGACCTGGCCAATTATTTTACAGAAAAAATTGACCAAATACGCCAGGGAATTTCCTCACAGCCTCATAACACCACACATTGTCTGCCCTCCTTCACCTCATCTAGCTCACTTTCACTCTTTGATCCAGTCACAGAAGAAGTTACTAGGTTCCTCGCATCTTCTCACCCTACTACCTGCACCAGTGACCCTATTCTCTCAAATCTCCTTAAATCTGTCACCCCAGCTATCACCACTCACCTAACTAAAATATTGAATCTCTCTCTCTCCTCTGGTGTCTTTCCCTCCTCCTTCAAACATGCCTGCATACACCCATTACTTAAAAAACCATCCCTGAACCAAAATTGTGCCCCTATCTACAGACCTGTCTCTAATCTCCCCTTCAACTCCAAACTCCTGGAACATCTGGTCCACTCTCGTTTAATCCGCTAACTGTCAGATAACTCTCTTCTTGACCCTCTACAATCCTGTTACCACTCCTTACATTCTACTGAAACTACTCTTACTACAGTCTCTAATGATCTACTGACAGCTAAATCTAATGGTCAGTACTCCCTGCTGATCCTCTGGGATCTCTCTGCTGCATTCGACACTATGGATCATCAGCTCCTCCTCACTATGCTTCGCTCTATCAGGCTAAAGGACACTGTTCTTTTTTGTTTTTCCTCTTACCTCTCTGACCGCTCATTCACTGTACCTTTTGCCGACTCCTCTTCCTCTCCTCTTCCCCTTACGGTCGGGGGTTCCTCAGGGTTCAGCAGATTTGGTTTCCAGTACCATCTCTATGCTGATGACACCCAACTGTACACATATTCTCCTGATATCACCTCTGCATTATTACAAAATACTACCGATTGTCTGTACGCTGTCACCAACATCATGCCCTACATCTATCTAAAACAGAATCTGTCAAAAACTGAACTTGTCCTGTTTCCTCCCTCTCCTAACCTTCTGAAACCCAATATTACCATTTCTGTGTGTGGCTCTACCATTACGCCCCTCAGCATGCCTGCTGTCTTGGAGTTATATTTGACTCCGATCTCTACTTCACTCCCCATATTCGTTCACTCGCTCGTTCATGTCAATTCCACCTCAAAAACATCTCTAGAATTTGTCATTTTCTTACTGTTGACTCTGCAAAAACTCTTACTGTCGCTCTCATTCATTCTCACCTGGATTATTATAATTCTTTACTAATTGGTCTCACTGTTACTAAACTATCCATTCTGAAAGTCGCAGCCAGGATCATTTTCCTCTCCAACCACTTCACTGAGGTCTCTGCTCTGTGTCAGTCATTGCACTGGGTTCCTATCCGCTACAGAATCCAACATAAGCTTATCACTCTCACTCAAAGCTCTCCATGGTTCCGCACCTCCCTACATCTCCTCTCTCATCTCTGTCTATCACTTTACCTGTGCCCTCCGATCTGCGAATGACCTAAGACTGATATCCTCAACAATTCGAAGCTCCCACTCCTGTCTTCAAGATTTCTCTCGAGCTGCACCTATGCTCTGGAACACACTATCAAGAACAATCCGATTAATTCCCAACATCCACTCCTTTAAGAAGGCCCTAAAAACGCATTTTTTTAGACTAAACTATCACCTCACCACCCTTATCTAATCTAGTCCCTTTCTGCCCTTCATAAAATTTATTTCCAATTCTTGTCCCCTGTATCTTCTGATTCCATTACTCTCCATGTACTTTTTTACACTCTGTACCTGTATAAATTTTGGCTGGCGTCCGGTCCACGCAGCTGGTTTTGAATCCCCTATTAAATCAATAGCTGGACTATATATGACAAGCTTCCCCCCCCCTTCACCTTTTATGCTTCCCCTATTTTCTCATAGACTGAAAGCTTACGAGCAGGGCCCTCACTCCTCTTAGTTTATTAATTTTGTTATTTTGTATTGTCTCATATTGTCCGTACATGTCCCCTCTAAATTTTAAAGTGCTGCGAAATATAGAAATAAAACTTATTATATTATTATTATAATTATGGGCTCATTCTTGTACATATGCTCCCGTTATGCTGCACACATAACACAATAAACTAATATACTAACCTTCCCTCTGCTCCGATGCAGTTTGGTGTCCTATTCTAATTTCCCAACATCCTATGTCACACACATACGTTGCAGATGCTCTGACCTCGGGTGTGCACAGTGATTTGCCGGTGTGCCAATACCTGGCATCACACTACACACATGAAGTCTAACCACTACTTGTCAGCTCAGCGTGATACTCAGCATCGCAGCACATCTCCTGTGAGAAGTGCTGGGTTCTGGTCTGTGCTATGATCTTCTCCTTGTACGCTTCTATGTACAAATTCAGTGCTGTGCTCTAGCGCAGTGTCACAGAGTGACAATGCAGACCAAAACCCAGATTTTATCACAGGAGATGTGCAGTACTGCTGTAAGACACACTGATCTGGGACGGAGTTGCACATAGGAAGAATTTCCCTATATGAGCCACTACCTCCTTACTCAGTGCAGGAACAGCTTGCAGAGGGAAGTGCTCAGCCAGTCAGACTTCAGGTGTTTAGTGTGATTGCACATGCTAGTGGCACAAAGATCACTGTGCACCCCCATGGTCACAGAAGCCACCAGTATTTTTTTGACGTAGGATGTTGAGAGGAAACACAGGGGCACTAGAAGGACCATAACCTTTAATAGTGGACACACAATTGCCTCGGGTGCTGCAGGAAGCCGACGGCTGGGGAGGACATGTATGCTCGCTATTATAGAAGATGAATATTCACTGTTCCTCTTGCGTATAATTCCACCCACCTTTTGGTGCCGGTTTCAGTGCAGAGAGGTGGGCGGGACTTTGGGTGTGGTGAGCAATGTATATTCATTTTGTTTAATAGCAGGCACATGCATTAGCCCCAGCAACTTCTGCAGCCAGCTCCTGCCTCCTATGACCTCACCCCAAGGCTACCTCCACCCCCCCACTAGTAAGGCAGGTATATCCAGACTATAAGAGACACCCCACACTTTCCTCCCAGTTTTATTTGGGGGGAGTGCGTCTTATAGTCGGCAAAACAAGGTATACATTTTTTATGTTTTACTGCTTTTACATAATAAACACTATTTTACAGAAAATAATTATTACTTTTGCATCACTCTATTCTGATAAGTGCAGCTTTTTATGCTGAGGGAGTTGTAAAACAGCTTGTATCTTGTGGGACAAGATGATTGTTTTAGCAATACCATTTGTGTTTACACTCTTGCTCATCATTATTGGCACACTCATGAAGTTCAAGTACATAATATGTAATAGCTCCAGAAAAAAATGAATCAAGCAACCAGCTTTTTTGTATAGAGTACTAGTGTTAAATACAAACGAGCAAATGATAAACAACAATTTTAAGCAAAAACCAATGGGAGAGAAAAATAAAAAAAACCTAAAACTTACTGTGACACTAATATTGGCACCTTTTACATTAAATAAGTATGGAAACACTTTTTGACTCGCTTGTAGTAAATCATAAATGAGAATCTCTTGTGATAAATTGTCGGTGCCCGTGGGATATAAATTAGCCAGTGAATGATGACTTTAGAGTTTTAAAAAGCCACATGGTAGACCCTGTTCCTTTATCACAATAAAGAAGACAAAGAAGATGATATTATTAGCAAACACAAGACTTCCAAAGGGTATAAGGCCATCTCCAAAGACCTTGGTATCCCAGTTTCAACAGTGCACAATGTTATTAAGAAGTTTGCCAAGCATTGAACTGTCAAGAACCTCTCTGGACCTGGGGGAATGAGGAAAATTGAGAAGAGATATTTTTGAAGGTTGGTGCAAATGGTGTAAAAAACACCATGTCAACATCCAAAGACCTGTAGGCAAACCTGGAACATAGTTGAGGTCATAGTTTTAACAAGTGTCATGCACCGCACACTAAACTAAGCAGAGCTTTATGGGCAAAGGCCAAGGGAGAAACCATTGCTGAAGATAAGACATAGAAAGGAACAACTGATCTTTGCCAAAGAATACCTTGACAAACCACAATCCTTCTGGGAAAATGTTCTGTGGGCACATGAAACAAAAATAGACCTTTTTGGCAAATGCAAAGCAACAGTTTGTTTACATAATGTGTAAAGAAGCTTCTAAGGAAAAGAACACCCTACTAACCATTAAGCATGGTGGAGGGATCTATAATACGGTGGGGTTGCTTTGCTGTTTCTGGAGGATTTGCCTGTATCACAGGAATCATGAAATGAGAGAATTATCAAGATATCATAGAGCAAAATGTCCAACCCACTGTAAGAAAACTTGGTTTGAGTTAAAGATCATGGGTCTTCAAGCAAGAAAATCACCAACAGCACACATTCAAAAGTACACAGGAATGGTTGAAAAAGAAATTATGAATTATTCTAAAATGGACCGTAATGAGTCCTGATTTCAATTCCATTGAAAATCTTTGGTGTGAGCTGAAATTTGCCATATGGGAAAAAGTATTAACAAATTGCAAAGGGACAGTAAAAGAAAATACCAGCTGATAAGTGCAAGAAGCTTATAGATGGTTACAAGAAACATTTGGAGGCTATCATCAATGCCAAAGGGTGTGCACTCAAGAATTTATTGGGGGTGCCTTTATTACTGCGCATGCTGTTTATCTGGTTTCTTCTTTGAAATTGCCACATGTAAGTTAATAAACAATGGTTTATTGTTGTACTACTTTGGACCACTAATTAAAAAGTCTTGAGTATATAACTTTGGTACATTTCCATTTATTTATGAAGATATTGTACAATCTATGAAAAAAATAATGAGGTGCTAGTGCCAATAATGGTGAGCAGCACTGTACATTCTACTTTTTAATTGCATTATAGTCCACAGTTTTTTGGTAGTAAGATGATAAAGCATAGTGTTTTGCCCCTTTTTTTTCATGGTGTTCACTGAAAGGGTTAATCAGTGTGACAATATTATAGATTGGGTTGTTCCGGACACAGCAAAACTAATTATGTGTACTTTTTTTGCTTATTTTTGTTTTTAAAGAAATATACATGTTTATTATTCAAATATTTTTTTTTCATTTATTGCTATTTCTTTTAGGATTTTTTAAATAATTTTGCAATTGTTTTTAACTTTTTGACTTAGTTCCTTTATGGGACTTTAACTTTTATTAGCCTGAATGCTAGTATAATGAATTACAATGTTCAAGCATTGCAATGCATTACAGGTGTCAGTGTGACATGGAGATGCCTTTAAAACCATGCTCCAGTCATGGTCTAACAGGCCACTGAAGCTCGCAAACCCAGTAGTGATTATTTCACATTGGGTTGCCATTGCAACAATCAGCAGATTGTGCTGGTCGGGTGGGAAAAGAAGTGCATCCCCTCTCAGCCTCCTAAATGATGTGATTGCTATTCAACATGGCATTTGGTGTGTTAAATAGCCAGAGGCAGCACGGACACTGGCTATGGTTGTGATAGACAGAGCTTGGCTATCTCTTAAGCTGAGCTTCTGGCGGTGATTGTTTGGGCATAGCCTACATGCCCTCATGATTTCAATTACTACTTGCAGAGGATCTGTTAAAAAATGTAAGATATAAAACTGAGTGTATGTAAGTGTGTGTGTATGTATGTCCGCTAAAGGAATTTGCACGGTCGCATTTACAATCACAAAATTTTGCACAGATGCCTCATGTAAATCAGGGAACGTCGTAGACTATGTTTTATGAGAACATTTAACCCCGCGCTTTACAGTTACTCTCCAAAAAACCTGCCTTCATTAAAGTCAATGGAGCTAGGAGTTACAGGTTATTAATAGCAGCTGTGATTGGTTGCTATAGGAACAAAGGACATTCATAGTATAAGAAGCTTATGTGTGAGGTAATATGATGTCAGTGGGGAGACGGATAGAAACCGACAAGGAAAGAGACAGACAGGGAAAGAGACAGACAGGGAAGGAGACAGACAGAGATGGGGAAAGAGACAGACAGACAGGGAAAGAGACAGAGACGTAAAAAAAGACATAGACGGGGAAAGAGAAAGACGTGGAAAGAGAAAGAAATAGGGAAAAGACAGACAGGGAAAAAGACAGACAGGGAAAGAAACAGTAACCGGGAAAGAGACAGAAATGGGAAAAGAGACAGACGGAGAAAGATACAGATGGGAAAATACAGACCTGGAATGAGACAGACCTGGAACGAGACAGACCTATAAAGAGACAGACCTGTAAAGTTACAGGCCCTGAATAAGACAGACGGAGAAAGAGACAGATGGGGAAAGAGACAGATTTAGAAAGAGACAGACAGACACAGAGATAGAGAGAAAAAGAGACAGAGAAAGACACACAGATATAGAGAGACAGAGACAGAGAGAGACAGACATACAGATAAAGACAGACAGACAAAGGCAGACACAAACAGGTAGAGACAGACAGACACAGACAGACACAAAGATAGAGACAGACAGACACAGAGTTAGAGAGAGACAGAGATAGAGAGAGACAGACACAGAAAGATACAGAGATAGAGTGACACAGAAAGACAAAGAGATAGAGAAGACAGAGACAGACATGGATAGAGACAGAGAGACAGACAGACAGACACAGAGAGACAGATAGACACAGACAGACAGACTGGGAGAGAGAGAGAGAGAGTGAGAGAGACAGTTACTATCCCAGGCAACACCGGGTACTACAGCTAGTATGTAATATAAGTATTTTAATCTCTTTTTTTGCATCCATGAGAAAGATCCTTAGAGATTGATACATTGCTGATATACCTATATGATTTGTGAGTTTTCCAGTGCTGCTTGATTTTATCTTTAGATAGATATAGATTGATAGATATATAGATATTTAGACAGATAGATAGATTGATAGAAAGAATGAATAGAGAGATATAATGAACAGATAGATTGATAGATATTGTCAATAGATAGATGATAGATTTAAAGAAAGTGGGGATAGATGATAGAAAAAAAGAAAAATGGAATAGACAGAATAAATAAAAAGATAAAATAGATAAATAGAGAGATAGCTAGATAGCTTGGACAGCTGTTTAGCTGAATTAAAAATTTATTTTCGAAAAAAAATTATGTGAGGTCCCCCCAATTTCTTATTCAGCGCAGGTACAGCAGTAGCTGCGGGTTGCAACCCTGAGCTGTCAGCTATCACTTGGCTAGTTATCCAAAATAGAGGGAATTCCAAGCTTATTTTTTTTTAATTATTTGAATTAATTATGTTAAAAAATGGTGTAAGGTTAACTCATTTTTTTAATAGCAGCCAAAGGACAGCAGACAACTTGGGGATGATATTTTTAGGGTGCCATGGTTATTTGGCCCTTCTCATCCTAATAACAGCACACAGCCAACCCATAAGTAGTGCATCCATCAGATGCGCTAATTCTGGTGCTGCACTCAGCTGTTCCCATTGCCTTGGTGCATTGGCAAATGAGGTAACACATGGGGTTAAAGCTAGCTGAGAATTACCAGATGGCATCAAGCCCTGGTATTATAATGGGTGGACGCCTTGCAGAGACCCCCATTACTAATTCCAGTTGTGATTAAAAGTGTAAAAAATTATTTGGACAAAAAAACTCAGACTCAAGCTATTGTTCACCAATTTATTACAAAAAAATCTAAAAATAGTTCCAATTCAATCCATTGCAACATCCTACGACGAAAAGCAAACCTGAAAGACATAAAGGGAGAAAATTAGTAAGAAATAAAGACAGGAGAAAACCTCTTTCACCAATTTATTTCCCTGTCAAATTCCTTATCTGGACTAATCCAATCTCATAATGATCCCATTGTCACTCACAGTCAAAGAAGAACAGAACATTCCCCATTGACTGTTAAAGCACACATCTCAGGCAGATTGGAGTGACCTTAGATAATCTTATGAGGTCAGCCCAGGTCCTAGCAGCTACTCACACAGCAGTCTGTGAGAGGTCTCGACGTCCGGAGTTCAGATGAGTTCATTGTCAGAGGCAATGAACTCAGCTAAACCCATGACGACAAAGCACGTCACTGGCTTCAATGACAACTGCTGTTCTTGTGCTAAGTATCTCATGAGCCTGCAACATCACTGCACATCACAAAAGCAGGCTCTGGCATTTATTAACGCAAGAATGGCTGAAGTTATTGAAGCCAGTGATGCACACTACCTTCATGAGTTCAGCGGAGTTTGTTGCCACTCACATACTGCTTTGTGAGCCACTGCTAGGACCTGGGGTGACCTCATGAGGTCATCTCAGGCCACTTCAAGGTGAGCAGCTTCAACGCCAATGACTGTGACAGTGAGTATCGGATCATTATGGGACACCCTTATTAGATTATGTCAGATCCAGATTAGGGATTTAATAGGGAAATAAATTAATGAAAGAGTATGTCTTTTGTCGTTATTTCTGTCATGTGGTGTTCTGCATTGCACTCGCTGGGTGTCATGGCGGCATCAAACTCTGCTCACACTGCAGAGTCTGACAAGCTTCCTGGGATTCTTTAGTTGCACAGCCTGTCATGGGTGTTGGCTTGCCTGGGATCAGCTGCAGGAAGCTCAGGTTGTTGATTTCCATCTCCAACCTTTATAAGGTTCTGGATTCCGGGGCTGTTTGCCAGTAAAAGCTCTTTGCTTCCTGTTTCCTGTTGCTATCCAATTGCATGATGATCTTCAGTTTGAGGTTCAGCATGGTATGTGAGTCCTCCAGTTGTGTAGCTATTTATTACTCCTTTTGCGTAACTCCCCAGTTCACATGTTGTCCCTCCTTTGTGTTTGTGTTTGAGTGCAGTTTACCCTTGTCTGTGACTATTTGTGAATTGTTGTTTACTGGGTCTCTGACCCGCTTTTTGGGTGGGGGAAGTAGTATCAGGGCTTGGTCAGGAGACAGATCCACGTTGGAGGCTCGACCCTGACTACCCTCAAGTCTACCGTTTAGATAAGGGGCAGCTCAAGGGTCACAGTCTTAGGGTCAGCCTAGGAGGCCCTGTTCCATCCATTCACTCCTGTGACAATTTCTTTAATAATTTTTTCTCTTTATTTTGTTCAGGTTCACTTTTCGGGGACGTCGCTGTAGATTACGTCGAAACTTTTTTGGAATTTTTTATAATAAATTGTTGAATGAGGGCTTGAGTTGGGGTTTTTGTCCCAATATTTTATGTTTTTCTTTTAACTACAAATTTAATTAGTAATGGGGGTGTCTGCTAGATGTCCACCCATTACTAATACTAGGGTTTAATGCCAGCTGGCTATTCACAGTTGACTTCAACCCCATGTGTTACCTCATATGCCAATGCAATGGGAAGATCCAAGTACAGTGCTAAATTTGGCAGGCTGCAATTGTTAGGCTGGGGAAAGACAAATAACCATAACCCTGGACACCCCAATATATCAGCTCCCAGTTGATAAAATAGAAGAAAAAAACAGAAGTTGTGCACTGTACTGCTTACCACTCTGTGGAAAATGCTGCAATAAAGTCCTTTGGCTCAATTCCATGTAGAGCCCGTCTTGTGGGTGCTTGAAGTGCAAATCAGCTGCTGCATCCTCCCATTGGACTTAGCTGAAAAAAACAGCTGACGGCAAGCGGAAGTCCTGAACTACCATGGTGCTATATGCCAAGAAGCCAGAGCAAGTACTAATATCATAAAAAAGAGAAGTTTTGGCAGCACTCTGCGGTGTCAAGAAATCTATTTTATTTTTCTTTTTTGCAGACAGGTGATACAGACATGAGGGAGCAGGGGGAGCGGAACGGAGTCCTTGTGCTCCGCTCCCCCTGCTCCCTCATGTCTGTATCACCTGTCCGCAAAAAAGAAAAATAAAATAGATTTCTTGACACCGCAGAGTGCTGCCAAAACATCTCTTTTTTATGATATCAGCTCCCAGTTGTCTGCTGTTCCTTGGCTAGTTTGGGAAAAATGGGGGGACCCAACACCATTTTTTTTTTAATTCATATAATTTAAAAAATAAGCATAGGATTCCTTCTATTTTGAATAACCAGACAAGGTACAGGTGACATCTGAGGGTTGCAGCCTGCAGCTGGTGCTGTACCTGTGCTGAAATGAAAATTGAGCCCCACATCATTTTTTTTCTAAAATTAATCTTTAATTCAGCTAAACAGCTGTCCAAGCTATCTAGCTATCTCTCTAGTTGATCTATCTATATATCTGTTTTGCCTATCTAACTGTTCTATTTATCTTTCCATTATTTATTTATCTAGCTATACATCTATCTAGCTATCTATTTTATCTGTCTAGCAATCTATCTATCTAGCGATATAAGACAATAATGGATCCGTAAATGGAAACATTGATTTAAATTATAACGGATCCATTAACACATCAGTTATAAAAGTGATCTGTTTGTCCAATTCATTAACGGATCATTTGTAGGTGATATATTGGTGCAATCCATTAATGGATCCATTTTTACATTTTGCAAACAGATCCAAAAAAAGAATGATTACAGGACATGAAACACAGCCTAAAGGCCGCTTTACTCGCAGCGACATCGCTGACTCTATGTCGTTGGGGTCACGGAATTCGTGACGCACATCCGGCCTCATTAGCGACGTCGTTGCGTGTGAAACGTATGAGCAACCGCTAACAAGAAAAAATACTCACCTTACCGTTGCTCGTTGACACGCTGCCAAGTTTCCAAATATCGTTGCTGTTGCAGGATACAGGTTGTTCGTCGTTCCTGCGGCAGCACACATCGCTATGTGTGACACCGCAGGAACGAGGAACCTCACCGTACCTGCAGCTGCCCACAATAAGGAATAAGGAGATGGGCGGGATGTTTGTCCCGCTCATCTCCGCCCCTCCGCTTCGATTGGGTGGCCGCTTAGTGATGTTGCTGTGACGTCGAACGAACTGCCTCCTTAGAAAGCAGGCTGTTCGCCGGTCACAGCGACGTCGCTAGGCAGGTAAGAAGTGTGATGGGGACTAGCGATGTTGTGTGCAACGGGCAGCGATTTGCCCGTGACGCACAACCAACGGGGGCGGGTACGCACGCTAGCGATCTCGCTAGTGAGATCACGGTGTGTAAAGTGGCCTTTACTTTGTAAGAGAAAAAAGACTTCGATCATGCATGATAGAGTTTAGAGGAACAGAATACCTTGACTATTGATTCTTGTTCTTTTGTTGTTTTTTTTCTATCATATTAGTCACATCTGTATTTCTATTAATTCAGTGGTAGAATTTTGCAGGCTCATCCTATTTCTGCCAATAACGTAGTAAAAAATATAGCCAAATCACAAAACTGGGTGGTACTAAAATATGCTGACATATGCAGCACTCATTCCATGTGAAATCTGATGGGATCAGGATATCCTCAGTATCTAGGCAGCTGAGCACTTTACTCTGTGACACAGAGTACAGTCCTTACTAGAAATGAGTGCATCTTTTCAAATTTACCAAGCTCACCAACTTTTCGAGAACGTGAAAGAGGTTGATTCCTTATGGCATGAAGCAAAATAAACAGTGACAATGGCACTTAGAGCTTCTAATGCTGCTGTTCATAGGTGGAATGTGGAGAGGAAAAGTAATGTGACAGACCACAGTGAAGGCAATCTCATTCATCCAATATTGAAGTACTGTCTTCTGCTCAAATAAATCAATGAATAGTCTATCGGTAGGGTATTATGGAAATATCTACACATCAGTATCGAACATCATTTGCTTGTTCTCTCATTTTTCAGTCTGTAAAATAGTGCTGTAGAAGTTTTAAAGATTTTTTTGCAATTATTGCAAAGCAATTAAGGGAAAGCAAACTTGAATAGAAAAGGGAAATTCAATATGTTGACGAGAAGTCGATTGTACATGAATCAATCTGCTCCCCTCCAGTCTACTCCCTTCTCCATTGTGGAGCATTATTATTTTCAGAAGCTAATCAATTTACATTTTTATTATTTTCTAATCAAGTGTAATTTTTCATGAAACACCTTAAAGGTGGCACGATGTGAAAGGATTTTTGTAAAGTGTACAGTATGCAAAGTAATAATTTTCAGAGAACACTGGAAATTGTTATCTACCTGTACATATAGGGACAATTGGCAGATAAATAACATTACAAAACTGTCCATTCCACCTTATTGAAAGTGCAACCACTAGGAAAAAATGAACACATGATCTAGCACTTTGATTGACATCTAGCTCTGCACAGATTCGCTTAAAAGTGGTCTGTTAATTAAAGTGATGGGTCCTTCTTACAGCCACCACTTTCAGTATGTTGAGCAGTGACAGTAGCTGCTCCATTTACATCCCCATGACCCAGAGCTGGTGGCTACTAAGGGAAAATAAGTTCTTTTTCTCCCGCTAGCTGCACTTTTATCAGGGTAACTGAGCAGCATTGTAAGGCTACTCTTCTACATATTAATCCCATATCTGCAGTTAAATAGCATTTTCTAAGGTGACAAGTTGTCTTTAAGTATAAGTCTAAACACCATTTCTGCACACATAAGAACTTAAGGAGATTATAGAGACACATGAATGAAGTGGTGGAGATCCAAAATATAATCATTTTGGTAAATTAGATATAATGCACTTTATGGTCTACAATTAACAATATAAAGTGTAAAATCTCAAGTAATAAAAATAAGCTACTCTATAATGACACAATAGCAAACTGAAAAAAAAATATTTATTTTTCAATAAACTAAAATCTAATTGCAAACATTTATATAATTTAAGTTTTATTGAATCTTTACTCTAGACTTCAAGAGGAAACATTTTTCTCATGACAATTAGCTATTTAAAGGGAACCTGTCACCACTTTTTGGCGTATAAGCTGCGGTCACCACCACCGAGCTTTTATATACAACATTCTAACATGCTGTATATAAGAGCCCAGGCCCCTGTGAGAACATAAAAAACACTTTATAATACTTACCTAACGGTCATGCAGTTGACTATATGGGCGTCTCTGTTCTCCGCTGCTGGCACCACCTCTTTCGGCCATCTTTGTCCTCCTTCTTCTCTAGCCGCTGTGCATGATGCGTCCGTTGTAATCCACACTCGCCGGCATTCAGGTCCTGAGGAGGCGCATTTTTATCTGCCCTGAGCAGGGCAGATCAAAGTATTGTAGTGCGCCTACGCACGACCGGCGATTGTGTATGTGTGTCGCCCAAGGGATACCGATCCAGCTTCAAGGACGCCACAGGGCTTCTTCTGTATGGCAATAGGTACTGTTAGTTTTAAGTATGTCGTGACGCCACTTACGGCTTGCGGTCAGGGATATGGATGACCGCCAATAAAGGTTTTATGAGCGCCTCGGGCTGATGGAGTCTGCATTCAGATGTTGTAGCCTCCCATGAGTGAGGCAGGCCCCAGGGGCTCAGGTGTGTAAGGTAGCAGGTCCCGGAATAATACAAGCAGAGTCCAAAAGTCTTTTAACTGGTTTTTACTCACTCAGATGTTGTTGCTGTGAGCGGACCCGGGCGTTGCTGTGAGTAACCAAGTAGGACCAGGGGCTCCTTTGGGCCAGTCTGAGGGTGACCAGTTTGCTCGCCTTCCTAGCACTTCTGTGATCGGATAACCCCCTGACGTAAAGTACCATGGAGGTCTATCCAGGGAGTCGCAACTGCCTTTTCTCCCTTTTTTGGACCGTTTGCCGGCAGCGTAGACCAAGTGAGATGGCATCTAGCTCTGTCTCCTTATGGGTCCCTGCGTTGATGCTAAGGCTTGGAATCTGTGTGGTTGGTGAGGTACTTGTAGTTCCCCTCACAGGCAGGTTTAGCAGATAGTTAAACTTGAGTCTGCTCTAGTGACCTGTCACTATATGTGCCTAGTCACCAGGAGCACCTCTTTCTCTGACTCCTCAGTGACTGTTCTCCCCCGCCAACTGTCACTACACTGCGCAGAGTCTGAGTAGTGTGAGCGCACGTGTCCGCCTCGCGACTGCCGCACTCCACTACCAGACTGGTTCTCTCCCTCCTTTCCTTACAACCTCTGCACTTTAGCTCCCAGGCACTCCACTCCACCTCTTGAAAAGATTTGAAAGCTAGCCCTCTCCAGAGACTACCAAAGGGTCCCTTCTAAAGGTGTGGGAGACCTGGTTGCTATGTGTCTGTGCGTACACACCTCATTCTGGCTCTTAGGATTACCTGGAAGCACTGTCCCAGTATGGGTGCAGTACTCAGAGGTGCCTGACCGGGTCAGGGGCGCCACATATGACGTAGACGCGTCATGCACACAGGCTTCAGAAACAGGACAAAGATGGGCAAAAGAGGAGGTGTCGGCACCGGAGAACAGAGATGCCCATATGGCCAACCGCACGACCGTTAGTTAAGTATTATAAAGTGATTTTATGTTCTCACAGCGGCCTGGGCTCTAATATACAGCATGTTAGAATGCTGTATATAAGAACCCAGTGGTGGTGGCTGCAGCCTTTATGCCAAAAATGTGGTGACAGGTTCCCTTTAACTAGAACCTATTTCTAAATAGCATTTTTGTGCAATCATTTAGTTCATATTAACTAAAGGGTCAAATTAAGAATTAAATAATGTAGTAAATATTGTTTCCTTTTTTTATTTTGGGCCTAATTCACATGTCCATTTTTATTTTTCCTTGTGTGCTTTCCATTTAGAACAGACAAACAGAATAGATAAATTAGCATGCTATGTATTCCTGTTTCAAATGGAAGTCGAGGGGGCCCATTGATTCACATAGGCTCGAGCTGTTTTTCTTTTGATATTTATTCTTGAAAACATTTTTCATGCAGTACTTTATTTTTTTCCAGTTACAAAAATAAACATTAAATGTAAAGCTCTTGTGCTTCAGTTTGAAATAAGAAAACTCAGAATGCTAATTCCAGGTATTTATTTTATTTGGTTGTTGTAAATTGAACAGAAAACAGAAAAGGTAAACATACATATGAACAGTGCCTTAATGTATAGAAGCACATAAGACCTTGTAAAACTGTTATGGGCTCAAATGGTGAAATGGATTCCCAAAGCCATTGTTTAAGGTTAGCAACACAGACCAATGCGATGGTACAAAGAATAGCACTTGCTGGACAGTACGTAAATCAACATGCATGAGGACAGCAGGATATGCAGGAAGAGAAACAGGCAAGAAGAATAGAAAACACCAGAGGCCACAGAGTCAGGGATGTGGATATACACAGGAACTGTAGGAGTATACTCAGTCCAGGACTTAGGACGAACAAGTTAAGGCTATGTGCATATGCTGAGTATTTGGTTGCAGAAATGTCTGCACCAAATCTGTATCTTTTGGCAGGACAACACTGTGTTTTTTCAGCACGTGTTTGCCTCAATTTTGGTGTGTTCTTGAGCCCTAGCGAGACGCGTAGGGGAGCGTGCTTTACTAACATCTAGTACCTGATGAGTGTGCATCACTGTGTGTGTTAGTGCACTCCAGCCTCTTTTAGAGTTATGGATATCCATATTATTTAAGCACTTTTTGCACTTTATAGAATGGCTTTTGCCTATTCATATAGATATTACAACATGGGATGCACTTCCACACTGTTTTTAAGGTGAACTCTATTATATCCCTGTTCTAGTACTACTTTTTCACTTATTTGAAAGGGATTCTTGTGCCTATTTTTCCATTCCTCATTTTCTTTACTCTGATCCTGTAGTGTTTTTTTGACATGTTATATCCTATTTATTGACCCCTATGTATTTCTTGTTTACAATAAAAATTGTTTTATATGCATGAAATATGATTTGGGCTTTATTTATTATGTTGAATGGCACTCTAAAGCTGGGTTCACACATAGCGACAGCGACAACAACATTGCTGTTACGTCACCATTTTCTGTGACGCAACAGCGACCTTGTAAGTCGCTGTTATGATCGCTGCTTAGCTGTCAAACACAGCAGACGCAGCAGCGATCATAACGACACGCGTCGCTGTGCTACATGTGCAGAGAGCAGGGAGCCGCGCACACTGCTTAGCGCTGGCTCCCTGCACTCCTAGCTACAGTACACATCGGGTTAATTACCTGATGTGTACTGCAGCTACATGTGCAGAGAGCAGGGAGCTGGTACTGGCAGCGAGAACGGCGGATGCTGGTAACGAAGGTAAATATCGGGTAACCAGGGAAAGGTCTTCCCTTGATTACCCGATGTTTACCCTGGTTACAGCTTACTGCAGGCTGCCAGACGCCGGCTCCTGCTCTCTGCTCGCTTCATTTCATCGCTCTCTCACTGTCACACACAGCGATGTGTGCTTCACAGCGGGAGAGCGACGACCAAAAAATGAAGCTAGACATTCAGCAACGACCGGCGACCTTACAGCAGGGGCCAGCTCGTTGCAGGATGTCACACACAGCGACAGTGACGGGACGTCGCTGCTACGTCACAGAAAATGGTGGCGTAGCAGCGATGTCGTTGTCGTCGTCGCTGTGTGTGACACCACCTTAAGTCCTTCTCCTCTTAAAGTACTATTCCTGTTTTGTGGGGTGTGCCGATACAACCTACAGAGAGCTGTTTTTGTGTCCTCTTTATGGTTTTGCTATTAATAGTATGATGGGCCTCACATTGCCCTTCATAAAGTATTACGGGCCAAACATAGCCCTACATATCGTGTTAATGGCGCAACATAGGCCTCCATATACTATTATGGGCCCCAGACAGTTCTCCATATAGTATTAGGGGGCCAATATAGTCCTACATATAGTATTATGGACACATTAAAAAAATAATAAATACATTTCTCACCTCTCCTCTTTCCTCCATTGCTCCAGTCTCCATTCTTGGCAGCTAGCGCTCAGAAGCTCTTTGCTGCTCCAAAAAATGGGTGCAAAATAGTGACATCAATGCGCCTGCTGCACTGTGACATCAGAGGGAGAATGATGGAGAAAGAAGCGAATGGCTTTGATCTTCCATCATTGCTTTGTACTGTATCTCCAACCAGTGCGATGCTGGGTGGGTTTAGAGGACTATGCCAGTCTGCAGTCAGGTTTGGCCCACAGGCCAGAGTATGCTTTATGTTTTTAAAGGTAGTCTTACAATAGGTTTTGCTACCTCATCTAAAATCAGCATATTGTAGGGAAAAGACCTGGATCCCAACATTCTATCAGTTAGTTTACTTGGTGCAGCAGCTGTAACACAAACAGAGTTCTTATGTGCAGCATGTAGTAGAGCTCAGAAAGCTGACTCTGCCCACACCGCTGATTAAAAGTTTTCTGTGTCCATTATTTATTGACAGTAAGCTGCTAATGCCTACATCTCTGTCCTCTTATACCAGGCTCTCTCTATCTCTGTATATTAGTTATATTCCAATATTCTGACAGCCATTTCATGTGTGTTGTTTGGTTTTGCTACCACAAACATTCTTTTCAATACTTTCTACATATATATTTATGGTTTTAGAAACGTATATCTTATTGTGATATTTATTATTGCTTTTTGCACTTTATTACATCCTCAGCACCTTGAGCTTAATAGTATTTGACTTAATCAATATTGAGATCAGCAAGTAGTATTGAGACCTAAACACATTTGATACCTATCGTAGAATTCAGGGATTATTATTATTATTATTATTTATTATTATAGCGCCATTTATTCAATGGCGCTTTACAAGTGAAAGAGGTTATACGTAAAACAATTATTAACAGTACAAAACAGACTGGTATAGGAGGAGAGAGGACCCTGCCTGCGAGGGCTCACGGTCTACAGGTAATGGGTGATGGTACAATAGGTGAGAACAGAGCTAGTTGCGCAGTGGTCTACTTGACTGAGGGCTATTGTAGGTTGTAGGCTTGTTGGAAGAGGTGGGTATTGAGGTTCCTCTTGAAGCTTTGCACGGTAGGTGAGTGTCTGATGTGCTGAGGTAGAGGGATGGAGATGAGCAGACCTGTTGATATTCAGGTTCGCCAGATCTACAGTCACTAAAAAAAAGTTTGGTTCAGGAACTGAACTCAACCCTGGACAACGAACCCCATACAGGTAAATGGAGATGAGAAGTTCTGTGTTGTAAAATGATCATAATAAGGGCTAGGGGGCTACAAAAGGAAGCTAAATGGGATAAGGGCAAGACAGTTATACATACCGTGTTTCCTGCCTTTCCAGGCCTGCTAATTAATCTTCATGATTGTTTACTTCTTCCCCTGCCCACCCTCTGTACCAGCATCTGTGATTGGTTTCAATGTAGAAAAGAACTTGGCATTCAAATAATTGTTTATAAGGTGAATTTTAATTGTATTCCAAAAGCAAAGTGTACAGCGTCTGACGTTTTGGTCTGGATGACCTTTCTGAAACGTACACTGCCAGATGTGCTTTAAAAAATGCAGTGCTGGGTGATAAGAACTGTGGTAAAGCTGCACTTAAAAAAGTTGTGAATAGCAGATAAGATGAGACCTCTGCAGGATGTCACACTTGAGAAGACATCTGGGAAGTGAGACCTGTGTTATTGTGATTGGTTGCAGACCAGTTTGCTGCATGATAGTGTAAAAAAATAAATAAATACATAATTTAAAAAAATGCCGTTGGCTCCCTCCATGTTTTGATAACCAGCAGGTAACCAGCAGCTAAAGAAAAACAACTATGGGCTGCACCTCCCCGCAGTCTGCTTTACAATTGCTGGTTGTCAATAATATAGGGCATCTCAAGCTCTTTTTTTTAAATTAATTAAATAAATAATTTAAAAAAAATGCTCATTTTTGATAACCAGCCAAGGTAAAACAGAAAGCTGGGAGCTGGTACAGTATTATCAGGGTGGGAAGGGCGATGGTTATTTGCCCCATCCCAGCCTAAAAGCACCAACCCACAGCCACCCCAGAATTGGTGCATCTATTAACTGTCCCCATTTGAGCTCTTTAATCTCAATTGCCCAGGTGTGGTGACAATCAGGGTAATATATGGGGTTGTCAAAAATCACACTTGCCATCAAGACCTAGGTTAAACATGAGGAGGCATCTATGAGACACCTTCCTATTGGTAACTATGTAAATCAAACAAAATAAATACACAGCAAAATCCTTAATTTGAAAAAAAAAACACACAGCCTTGTTCACCCCTTTATTAACACCAAAAGACTCCTGTGCTACACCTGGATTCTGCAATAAGGAGAAATGTGACCCATTATTGTAGACTCCAGGACACACTGGCGACTACGAGGAGCTAGGCCTTGAAAAGCAGTGACATCAGTGAGTTCACCGGAGGTGAACATCAGGGCAATCTCGATGAGACAGGTAAAAAGCTTGGAAGGACATATCTAATGTAATGTGCCAATTCTGGGTAGCCGCAAACTGATATTTTTAGGCTGTGGGGAGCTATTATACATGGCATCTCCCATCTTGATAATACCAGCCCCCCATGTCTGCTTTGCAGTGGCTAGTTATCAAAAATGGGGGGACCTTATGCCATTCTTTGTTTTTTTAAAATATTAAATTAATTTAAATAAAATGCTGTAGGATCCTTTCAATATTGATATCCAGTCACAGTAAATCTTACAGGTCAGGGCGGCAGCCTGTAGCTGTTGTTTTACCAATGCATTTTGTGATGCTGCAGATCCCTCCCCCTCTGTACTGCTGCACTCGTTCTGCTTACCACTATCCCAGGTTGGATCAGTGACTTCACAATCCTCCACATCGAAATACACTTCCATAATCTTGTCCTCCTCTTGACTTGTAAACTTAATATGACTTTTTGGCAACTATGCCTCATCATTATCAATCTCTTGAGACAGTAATTGCCGATCCCCCTATCGGCTTCTTCTAACTGCGACTGCTCAAATATTCGGGAATCCTCTGACACAATCTCCTCATGTGACTTTTAAAATATGTACGGTGAGAGGCCAGATGAAGCCATAAAGGAAAAGGTAAAGAGCTCTTTGGAGTGTTCAAGTGTAGGGTAACTTGTCTTCTGGGACTCACCATGGTGGGAGAAAAAAAGATCATGGTGAGGATTATGTGATCAAGATTCTTGACTAGTCAAACTGGACCATGGGGAAAACAGGGTGGTGCTTGTAAACAGACTGACAGCATTATCTGCCATCAAACCTACAATCTGCTCTCAGTGTTCTAGCTTTGACAGTAGCATTCCGCACCCCCCCCTTCAAAGTGAGAAAGGAAGCTAGGTCTGGATGATAATTGTGTTTGGTGTGCTCCCACAGCAGGCCCAGTTTGCCCTGTCTCATGGCCACCGTCTATGGGACATCTCCCTCTATGCCCCTTACTGCAGGCATTTTAATTTATGTATGCAGCTAAGAGCATTGTTATTAATGAAAATAATAGCGTTTTTTAGAAAGCAGCACTTTCTGTAAGTCTGGAATCCTTTCCTACAGGCCTCTAATACAATATACCTACTCCATCAGGTTGCTATAAATGCAGCTAAAAGCGGTACTTTTAGAGACTAAACATTTTACGCACTTGTAGGACCACACTCTGTAAGGTCAGAATTTCGGCCTATATGCCTTTACTACACAATCCACAATACACAATCCCGACTCCCACAGCTTTCCCTACACTAAATGCAGCTAAGAGTGGAATTATCATAGAATAGAATTGCTTTTTAGTTATCATAGAATAGAATTGATTTTTAGGTAGCAGCACGGTCTGTAAAGCTAGAATACCTGCTTTAGGCTTCTAATACACTAGTTCTACTCCAGAAGCTTGCCCAACACTAAATGTAGCTTAGAATGATAGTATTGGAGAGTAGATTTTTTTATGGAACAGCAGCATGGTCTGTAAGGCTTTTTCCCTGCCTACAGTCCTCTAATACACTATCCCTACTCCTTCTAGCCCTACAATAAATGCAGCTGAGAGCTGTATTATGAGAGATTATTTTTTTTTATGTTGCAGCAGCAGCAAGGTCTGTAAGGCTATAATCCCTGTCTACAAACCACTAAAACTCTACCCTTACTGAAGCAGCTTGCCCTACACAAAATGCACCTAAGAGTGGTGTTATTAGAGCATAGACTTTTTTATACTTAGCAGAAACAAGATCTATAATGCTAGAATCCCTGCCTACAGACCTCTAGTACACTATCCCTACTTCCACATCTTGCCCTATGCGCAATATAGCTCAGAGCAGACTTAAGCGGGCTTTACATGCTACGACATTGCTAGCAATTGCTAGCGATATCGAGCGTGTAAGCACTCGCTCCCGTCGTATGTGCGATATCGTGTGATCACTGCCGCAGTGAACATTATCGCTGCGGCAGCGTCACACGCACTTACCTGACTGCCGAACAATTCCTCCCTCAAGGGGGAGGGACGTTCGGCATCACAGCGACGTCACCGCGACGTCACTAAGCGGCCGGCCAATGAAAGCGGAGGGGCGGAGATGAGCGGGACATAACATCCCGCCTACTTTCCTCCTTCCGCATTGTGGCCGGCGGCAGGTAAGGAAACGTTCCTCGCTCCTGCGGTGTCACACACAGTGATGTGTGCTGCCGCAGGAGCGACGAACCACATCGATAATCAACCATTACCGATTTTTGGTTTTGGGACGACATCTCCATGGTGAACGATTTTCACCATTTTTGAGGTCTCTTAAAGTCGCTGGTAAGTGTCACACGCTGCAATATCATTAGTGACGCCGGATGTGCGTCACTAACAACGTGACCCCGACGATAAAACATTAACGGTATCGTAGTGTGTAAAGCCCCCTTTAGTAGAGAAATTAATAGATTTTTTTTACGTATGAACAGCAAGGTCTGTAAGACTAGAAGACTTGCATACAGGCCTCAAATACACAATCCTAAGTCCAGCAGCTTGCCCCACACTAAATATAGCTTGGAGTGGTATTGTTAGAGAATACAGCAGATTTTGAATTAGCAGAAACATGGTCTGTAAGGCTAGATTCCATGTTTACAGACCTCTAATACACTATTCCTACTCTAGCAGCTGCCCTAAACTAAATGCAGCTAAGGGCAGTGTTATTAGAGAATAGATCTTTTCCAGTATGTAGCAGCAGCAACAAGGTTTGTAACACTAGAATCTCTGCCCATATTTCTCTAACAATATGCCTAGTCCAGAAGCTCAACCTACACTAATTGCAGCTAGGAGTGGTATTATTAGAGATATTTTTACTTAGAAGCAGCATAGTCTGTAAGGTTAGAATCTTTGCCTACAAGCCTTTAATACACTACACCTACACCATCAGCTTGCCTTACAATAAATGAAGCTGAGAGCAGTATTATTAAAGAATATATTTTTTACATAGCTGCAACAAGGTCTGTAAGGTTAGTATTCCGCCTACAGGCCTCTAATATTCTTTCCCTACTTTAATAACATGCCCTACAATACATGTAGCTAAGAGCGGTATTATTAGAGAATATATTTTTTAGGTAGCAGCAGAAACAGCAACATTGTCTGTAAGATTAGAATTCTTGCCTACAAGCCTCTAATACAATATCCATACTCCAACTCCAGCAGCTTGTCTTACACTAAATGCAGCTAAGAGTGGTATTAATAGAGAATATATTTCATAAGTCGCAGTAGCAGCAAAATCTGTACTGCTAGAATCACTGCTCACAGGCCTATAATACACTATCCCTACTCCAGCAGCTTGTCCTATACTAAATGCAGCAAGAGTGGTATTAATAGAGAAGAATTTTCATAAGTAGCAGCAGTAAAATCTGTACTGCAAGAATCCCTGCTTACAGGCTAATAATACACTATTCCTACTTATATTGACTCAATGATGCTACACAGCCTGCCAATCTCAGTAATGCTAACATACAATATGTTTATGGCATTACCATGATTGATAGTCAATCCCCACAACTTTAGTGTCTGAAAAAAGCCACAAATCATGTTGGGTGGGGACTCAAGGATGGTGTCCGAGGACCAAAATACTTTGTTGAGTATCGAGAGTCTCAACAACCCCTGATGATTGATCGAGTATCAAGCAGAGCTGAGTATGCTCACCTATCTCTAGTAATGTATGAAGAAAGAGAAAATATAAGTGGTGTATTTGATTGAAAAGTCAAATCCAAGAGACTACATGATAGGTTGCAATTTCTCTCAAGTCCAGCGTGGAAGATTATCCTTGTAATAAGCCATGTCTTTAGTTAATCCCACTTGGAATAACTAAACCTACTTGTAAAAAGACCCATAAATAAGACATTAGAACTCTAAAACTAGTTCCTTCTACTATCAGCTAATTTTGTGTGTTCCCCAATACAAGACATTGTAAAAAATTAAGGATGAAGCAGGTGTTTATTTTCTTATGGTTGTTAATGACTTAGCTTGTGTTAAAACTACACCAAGATCAATTTTTCATATAACATTAATGTCCTGAAATAAAATGTAAGGCATCAGCTCACTGCTTTATTGATGACTGGCCTCAATTGATTTCTATTTGCAAATTACATGCTGCAAAAGGTAATTTACTTGAAAATAAGAACTATGCTCCATGAAAATTATAGTGTGTTTGTTGCATATTTTTTCAATCTCTTTGACAGTTTGGTTCCTCAGACTGATTAAAGCAGCCTATTAAGGGACCATTGAAGCTTAATCATATAATTTATAGGCTTCCTTAAGACCTAACTACTAAAGAAACCACTTATGCTTTAGCTGTCAGTTTGGAAGTCTCGAATATGATTAACAATTATTCTACAGTCACTTCAGAGCTACTGAAAAAGGATACAGGCATTCATTTAAATATATATTACACCAATGTGCTGCTTGTTTTAAATGTAAATCTATCTATATATATTTATGTAGAGCTATATTCCTTTCATAAGTGCATTTCATATGCATATTTATTTCTCTTTTGTATTCCTCAAATCGCATAAACAGGGCAAATGAATAAAAAATAAAAATAAGGAATAACATGTACATGAGTATGAAAGCAAGCACTATTATTTATACCCAGAAGGCAGAAATGAATAAGCAGAGTAAAAGTAATTTCACTAGTGATGACTGGACTACTTCACAAAGAAATTTCCATTAATCACATTTTAATGTTTTATGGAAGTAAGCCACATAAAAAGAATTATTTATGTGGTGTTGGTCAGCTCTGAGAATATAATGACTTCTAAAGGTATCATGTAAAACATGACAACAATACCCTGGTTTTAACTCATAAGTCTTGCTTCATTACTGTTATTATCCTTCTACAAATTGGCCTAAAATAGAGAAGACAATTAAGTATTTATGTCCAACTGTCAAATGTGTTTCTCTAAAGGAAACATTTCTAACTAGTATATGAATTATTTGATTTATTTCTGAAAGAGCTACATATGAAATGCAGTAATACATTATATGGACAAATAAAATTCATACCCATACATTAGAAGAATAGGAACTTTTATAACATCCCATTTTAAATTCATAGGCATTATAATAGATTTGCTCCTCCCTTTTGAGATAAAACTGCTTTCACTCTTAGATCAATTAATGACCTTGTGGATGGGATTGATAGTAAAGTGTCAGTCTTTGCTGATGACGCCAAACTATGTAGGATATTAAAAACTGACCTTGATAGTATAATATTACAAAAAGATCTGGATAAGATGTCAGAATGAACAGACACTTGGCAAATTAGATTTAATGTTGATAAATGTAAAGTAATGCACCTAGGACGGAGTAATCCTATAGCTGCGTATACATTAAATGGAAGTAAACTTGTGACTACAGAACAGGAGAAGAACTTGGGTATTCTTATTACAAATAAGCTGAGCAACAGTGCTCAATGTCAGGCAGCAGCTGCTAAAGAAAACAAGATTTTAGGGTGTATAAAAAGAGAGATTAGATCTTTGGTCTTACCTGGTTAATCACAGCAACGCCCGGGTCAGCTCACAACAACATCTGAAGTAAGTAAAAACCAGTTGAAAGACTTTTGGACACAGCGTGTTACTCTGGGACCCGCTATCCTACTCACCCAAGCCCCTGGGGCCTGCCTCACTCACGGGGGGCTACATCATCTGGCTGCAGACCCCATCAGACCGAGACGCTCGTAAAACCTGCAGCGGCGGTCATCCACATCCCTGACCGTAAGCCGTGAGTGGCATCCCGACATAAAAAACTGACAATACCTGTTCGCCACATCTGGTTTGCTAATCCTAAAATCATTAGGCAATTAAAAAGTCTGTTTATCAAGGCATCCCACAATTATCCCCTTACTTCTGGAAAAAAATAAATTGTATTTGTTTTCAACGTAAATAAGTTCTGGTTTTATGTCATCAAGCCTTTAAAAAAGTAGTCAAATTTTCAGATCTGTTTTTTGAGTATACAAAAATGTGCATACATTTCTCAGCATCTTTTGTACAGATATGCATTATGAAACAAAATGGGAAGCCAGGAGTAATGTGGCTGGTGTGTCTGTGCAAAGTTTGCAGCAAGAGCAGCAATATAATGAGATGCTTGTCAGTTTGGAGCCAATAATAGCAGCCCCAGCAGTATAGTCAAGCACTATGAAATACAGGGGGCAGCCAGGTGGTGTGCAGCAGTTGCAGTACTTCAGTGTAAGGACTCGGTTCCACTCGCATTTTCCACAGACAAGTGCAATCCGATAAAACATCAGATTGCACTCGCACCAAAGCAAAAGTATGAAGCAGTGTCCATCTGTGATTGATTTCTCATGCCATGTTGGCATGAGAAATTAATCACAACATGCTGCGTTTTGTAGCAA
Organism: Anomaloglossus baeobatrachus; assembly: GCF_048569485.1. Classification (NCBI taxonomy): domain Eukaryota; kingdom Metazoa; phylum Chordata; class Amphibia; order Anura; family Aromobatidae; genus Anomaloglossus; species Anomaloglossus baeobatrachus. The sequence goes on from NC_134358.1 coordinate 277,297,110, forward strand.
GTCTCGGGTCACACAACCCTATACAACTCTATAGGTGCGTGTGAAATATTGCACTGGACTCGCATGTCATCCAAGTGCAGTGCGGTATACCCAGAGACAGGTCATGAAGGAGAAAATGAAAGTGCTCCCTGCCTCTTCTCCCCAGCTTTGATCCGATCACAAGATCAGATCACAGTCGCATGACACTCGGCTGACACTCATAGCAGTGGGTCATTAGCATATCACTTCCGATGCTCTCGCATCAGAAGCTATGCACAGGTGGACTTCAGACCTAAGGCTTAGGGTCAACTATCAAATGGCATCAGATGCTAATAACCCTCAACTCAGGTTCTGTTGTGGGCATGGGCTGAGTGTCATGCGATTGTGATTGGATCACAGGTGCGGAGAAGAGGGAGAGAGTACTTTCTACCTCTTCGCCACTGCTTGTCTGTGAATAAATCGCACTGAACTTGGATGACATACGAGTGCAGTGCAATGTTTCAAACTGACTCATAGACTTGTATGGGTGCGTGCAATGCAAGACTCGCTGTCAAACACAGCATACTGCCATTATTTTCTCATGTCAACTCGTCTGTCACCATTGTTTAACACTGGTGTGAGTACAATCCCAATCCAATGTTTTATGAGATCAGCTGAGGTTTGAGGCTCTGTCAAGACAGAGAAGAAGGAGGAAAAGTCCAGTATCAACAGAAGTAGAAGTTAAAACATAGCTTTTATTCTATCCATTAAAAACAGTGATACAAAAATGTATTAAAACATAATGTAGACATTGGCACAGTTTCCGCATTTTGAGTAAAAGTATCCTTGCTCTTTATCATGAGAATGCATTGAGGTCTAACAGGAACTTATATACAATGTAAATAGTTAGAGGTGGAGTAAGATCACCACAAAGAATTTAACTGTTACACTGATGGATAAGAAACATAGGTCATAATTTTTAGCAATCATATATTACAGGAGAATGCAAAACACTGTATTGAGAAAAACCATTAGATAATAAATTTAAGAATGAAAAATCACTAACTGAAAACAATATATGTATCGATAATGTGGAAAGGTTAGGTTTATTAACATCTAATGTTTTTCTCAATACAGTGTTAAGCATTCTACTGTTATATATGATTGTTAAAAATTATACACCGAGGTTTCTAATCCATCAGTTTAATAGGTAAATTCTTTGTGGTGATCTTACTCCACCTCTAATTACCTATGCACATTATATATAAATTCCTGCTAGACCTTAATGCATTCTCATGATAAATAGCAAGGCTTCTATTACTCAAAATGCATAAACTGTGCCACTGTCTACATTATGCTTTAATGCATTTTGTACTGTCTACATATGCTTTAATATATTTTTGTATTACTGTTTTTAAAGGAAAAAATTAAAACTATGTTTTAACTTCTACTGTGGATACTGGACTTTTCCTCCTCTGACTTGATTGACATTTGGTAGCCGGCCAAGGATCTCCATGCACCGCGCCCACGCCAATATCAGTATCTGGTGAGCTGTTACTATTCTCTTCTCTTGTACCTCTGTACACAGAATCTCAATTACCTGAGTGCCGCCATTCAAGAAGAGTGGGTTGCCATCCCTAAGCAGACAAAAACTCCACTTGTGAACAGCATGAGACATCATTGTCAACCTGTAATTGATTCTCCAGGCCATGTGACAAGTTATTGAGAAACTGCCATTTTTGGTGATTATACCAAACACTGTTATTGGCTTTTGTTTCAATAAATTGTTTGAGATGAGGAAATCACCGTTGTGGGCTTTTTATTAAATACCCTACTTTCATAATAAATTATGCCTGTAGCATGACACTTCTACATTTTCCATAAATTTTACCCAAAATACAAATATCCCTAACTTTTTGTGAGTAGTGTGTTAACAGAACTATGTTAAACATAAGAGGTGACAGTCTTAATTTACACTGGTGGATGTCTATTATTAATTTACTGAGACCTTTTTGCATTATTTGTACCTTTATTACTTAAATATTAATAAAAGTTCTGTTTTAATATTCATAGATTTAAATCTTTTTACTTATCTTTTTTCCTATATATTATTTTTTTGAATTGTGTTGTACACCTGTGTTGTTGTCGTATACTCTCACTCTTATTACTGGGGTGAATGACAATATCTTTTTCCTGAGTGTATAAATGTACCAGATTTATTATTAAAATGCTCCAGCTGTTTCATAGATAGCAGTACACCTACTGTATTAGTTGCATCCAAAGACCAAATCAATAGTAAAATCTCATCACTTTTATTACCAAGTAATTGTTTGAGTGTCAGATAAGGTTAAAAATATAACATTTAAAACCGAAATTTTAAAAGAGCAACAAAAAACACTAATCAGTCTTAGACAACTATAAATTTCTTCCTATGCCGACATTTGGATGACTAGGTTAGAATTAGTCTACTAAGGTATCTGAGTTCTGACATATCCACCTGATGAAATCTTTATGAAGAAATTGGATTGGAAAGCCAATAGGGTCACCTAGGACTAGCTTTTCATAAGGCAATCTGTGTATTGACCTTGATAGGACATGAGCAACTGAGGTTTATAAAAACAATAGTTCCTATAGCCCTAAATAGGGCATTAATTTATCTTTATGTCCCTCCTGCTACTCAGAAGGAGGTTTCTGAAACTGCGGAATTTTGAGATCACGTTCCACTTGAAACATGGGTGAGATGGGTCCTCTGATATACTAATGTACATATGTTGGAAAGACACAATTATCGGAGACATTTTAGTCATCATTTCAGTATAAATAATCACTGTTTATCCTCTTAATATTTCACATACCCATCATTTCTGGTTAATTAGGTCATTTATTTATGTATTTATTATATCTATATGTGTAGAGTGGATCCACTCTCACTCTGAGAGGATTCCCCTCAACTTATTTTGTGCTATTCTGTGCTTTTTAAATTATATTAAAAGTTACTTTTTAAACCTTTTTTGACTCTTACACTATTCCTTCAGATTTTTCTGCAAATTATTTTTGTATAAATAAAATTAAGGGCTTAGATGTCCCAAATCTATCAAATTTTAGACATGAGCTTATAAATTTAAAGGTAATTGAATTCTTTTTGATTTTGGAAAAATCTGCATTTGCTAAAATGCTCATTTTTGTTAATTGCTTCTGCGCAGACTAAGCAAAATAGCAGTAATTGGCCAGCATTTTGCTAAACCATAACAGCCATCAAAAGGTTAAAAATAAATACAAGTTGTTATACTCACCTTACTGGTCACTTCTTCAACCCTGCAGTTTCTTACTGTCACTTGTCCAGATCTCAGTGCATCTTCTTATCACTGTCACTCATGGAAAAAAAAAAACAATACTACACATGTGAATGTAACGTTATGGTGCGATGTCATGGCACTAGGTTCTTCCACACTCTTGGATTTAAATGTAAACAGTGGTGATAAAAAGATGTAGTGAGGACCAGAAGGATGACAGGAAAGAGCGGCGGGGCAAGAGATGTGAGCAGTGAGATGAGTATAATGATGTTTCTTAACATTTACATGTTACAAACATTATGCTCTGGGGTCTGAGTAGCTAAACGACATTAAATTTGGAAAATAGAACTTCTGTGTGTAATTAATTTCTTGGAATAATCCGTAAGAACTAGAACATTTTAATTTTGACTGATCCACTCATCTCAAAGAAAGATCACACATCACTGTAATAAATTTAGTGGATCTTCAGTTTGCTTAGATGTCATGGGTGGGTCCCATTCTGGGGAGACCTCTGGAGAATGTGGGATCAGAGGGTCACAATGCCTTATTATGTGCAGCTTTGCAGATTGTGTTTGAGTAAATCTTTTTGAATACTTTCTTTTGGTGCTGTAGGGATTAAGGACTCTTTCCTATCTGGCTATTCTTTGTAGGCTTAATCCCCGGTGCAGCTCTTTGTGACCACTCCCTTTCACTATAAAAAGTCACATGTTTTACCATCTAATACCAGTTAGAGAATTTCATTATTTTGGTGTCCACTTTGAAAGGATGCTGTCTATAAGAAGCTGAGGAATTGTGACAATTGCAGCTGTGGTATTTAGCTGCATTGGAGGAGCTTGGCGTGTTTTCCTTTTTGTGTATATATTCCCTCTGTCTTTCTCACTTCCCTTGTGTTGTAATATTATAGTGGTGAGACTAGTGCTTTCGCCGACCTTCTCATTAGCCAAGGTGAGTTCAGGGTAAGTTAGGGCCTAGGCATGTGATGGTAACAGGGGAAGGGCCAGTATAGGGATGTTAGGGAATGTAGGATACAGACTCAGGTGTGTGGCAGAAGGTGTCCGCTCTTCCCTGTCCCTCTTGAAAGGGCCTTCCATCTATATCATTCGTATTGTTACCTCTGTACTGTACTTCACACTGAGCATCTGTACGCTCCGGCATGAAACTAGGCTAGCTTATGCTTTCTTGTAGTATTAGTAAATATAGGCCAGTGTTGTGTTGTGTTCTTCCTCTCATGCTGTTTAGGTTTTAAGGACAGGAAAGTTTCTTACTTTGTCTAATTGGTTGCTCATTGTTTGTTACCTTTTTGCTTTTAATTCATTTGTGCAGCATAACAGTTTATGTATATATCATGTCAATATTGTCTTCAATATAACATCTTATATTTTCATTAAATTTTAAAGTATTAACTGTTACAGTGTTTCACATATGACAGCATTCTAACTCAAATACTAAAAACTAATAATTCTAAGGCTATGTGCAGACGGGGACAGTGTCCTGCGGATATATCAGCAGGACATTCTGCAGGAGCTCCCAGGAAACCACACCACAACTTTTGTCTGTTTCCATGCTGCGGAGTGTCCTGCAGATATGGTGCGGGCATTCTGCATTGAGGATACAGTACCATGGCTTCGGCACTGTATCCTCAATGCAGAACAAGTGCTGCAGTGATCGGGTGTTCATACTTACCTCCATCATGCAGCACCTCGCTTTCCGGCGGCCGTGTCACTCTGTCATCGTCTGCTGCACTGTGCAGGAGAAGGTGGGCGGGCCTGAACTCGCTCCGGCTGTCACATGACCGGAGCTCGTGAAGGCCCCACCAACCTCTTCCTTCCTGTGCCTGGATCCACCACGCTGCTGTACACCGGACGGAGAAAGTGACTCGGGTGTCTGCTATCAAGGCAGGTAAGTATATGGGACCCTGCGGAGAAATCCGCAGGAATAATTGACATGCTGCAGATTTTTCCACAGGGAAATCTGCATTATTTCCGCTGTGGAAAAATCCGCAGCGTGGGCACAGCAGTTCCCAAATGCCATAGAAATGGCTGGGGAGTAGCTGTGCTGCAGATTTTTGAAAAATCCGCGGAATTTCCGTGAAAAATCTGCGGCAAATTCCGCGCATTTTCCGCAGCGTGGGCACATAGCTGAAAAAAATTAAAAAAATGTCCCATTCTACAGCAAACATACTAGTAAGTAGGGCACAAGATGCAAAGATTTCTCGAGACTATCTAAGCTAAACATATTTACTGCATTCAGACAATGTATAATTATATACCATCTCAATTTGACTCATTATAATGTAATATTTTTTCTTATTGTGTTCTAATTATATAATTTACACAATATAGACATTCATCATCAAACGTTTGTTTTAGTAACCTAGTCAAGTGAATCATAATTTATCTCATATCTATAAATATCTTGATTATAGAAGTGCTATGCATTTTATTTCAGAGCTGCCCTAAGGCTATTCACAGCAAGCATGCAAAATGGGGGAAATGTCAATTTCCTTTGAAAATGTGACATTTGCTTCTCTAGGTTTACCATGGTCATCTGGGAAAATAATGACTTAGAAATCCAATTTCATCCTTTCTATTTTATTAGAAAATGGTTTATCAGTTTTGACCTCTCAAGACAGGTTATTTAGAGTGAACTCTGTTATTCTTGTTTATGAAATCCACACATAGCGGCTCTTTCCTTCTAGGAGTCACTTCATAAATGTTAAATGCATGGTTTGTTTTACAAGTATCATAATAATATATATCTGAATGTCTTCCTTATTTATATTTTTAGATTATGTACTCTATTCTCAAAACCTGAATAAATATTTATTAGTATATAATGACTATGGCTATTTGCAATGCACACATTTGTTAATGGGATATTGTGTTTTTAACGTATTGTGAAAAGTTTTGCAATGTTTTGGAACTGTTCATGGGAATTGAAATAAATAGCTGTAAACTCTTAACCTTACTCAAATCTGCATAAAACAGATGTCACAATTAGACAGACAAATAACATATCTATATCAACAATACTTAGTGGGCATGCAGAATTGAAATTACAATACCAGAAGAGGAATGAGTCTCCATAATGCAGGAAGATAACACTAGCCATCAAATGATATCCATTTTCAAAAGACCAGTGTTAAGGGCCATTTACACGCTGCGACATCGCTAATGATATATCGTTGGGGTCACGTCATTAGTGATGCACATCCGGTGCCGTTAGCGACATCGCAGCGTGTGACACCAAGGAGCGACGTTCAATAATTGCAAAAACGTCAAAAAATCGTGGATCATTAACACATCGCTCCTTTACCAAATATCGTTGGTGGGGCTTGCCGCTGGTTATTCCTCATTTCTGCGGCTATCACTATCTGTGACACCGCAGGAGCCACGAACATCTCCTTACCTGCGTCAACCAGCAATGAGGAAGGAAAAAGGTGGGCGGCATGTTACGGCCGCTCATCTCCGCCCCTCCTCTGCTATTGAACGGCTGCCTTGTGATGTTGCTGTGACACCACAAGAACCACCCCCTTAGAAAAGAGGTGGTTTGCCAGCCACAGCGACGTCGCTAGGCAGGTAAGTCCATGTGACTGGTGTAAGTGATGTTGTGCACCATGGGCAGCAATTTGCCCGTGATTCACAAAACGATGGGGGTGGGTACGCTCACTAGCGATATTGATACCGATATCGCAGCGTGTAAAGTACCCTTTAGTCTCCAATATACACATGTTGTAGTTACTAAAGCAGACTTCAAACCACAGCAACAAACTTGAATGTTGCCATTTGTATGGTCCATCAGAAAGTCCACAAAAGTACAACTGAGTGGCCTAGAAGGGAACTGAGTCCATCCTACCACTCCTGTCATGTAGTGGTCAGATAGAGAGCCAACGTGTGTCAAAAGATTGGCACAAACTTAATGTAACTCCAGATACAAGGTTTAGAGATAAGCAAATCTGTTCTATAAAGGTTTGCCAATTTAAATCTTAATACAAGCCTTAGCTTAGCAGAAGACTGTATGGCAATAAACTGTGCCTATAAACCAAAACTATCCCTCCTCCACCAGCTATCCCCACACTGAATGCAGGTAATTGTGTGTGTTTTTCAAGAGAAAGGACAGTATGAAGTCATGAAAAGGACTTTAGTTTTAATATTGCAGCAGCATTATACAATTATTGAAATAGCAATTAAACATTTCATATATGCTTGCTCCAATTTAAACTCAACCTCCAAGATCAACTCCCCCTGAACTGCTTTAATTGTGCCGAGTATTGCATCAAGTTTGAGGCAATATCGAGCAAATGTCTTCATCACTAGCGATCAGCAGACCCGAACACCGACTTTTACCTGTATGTCTGGTTCCTGTTCGGGTTTGTCATCTGAATAACGCTTGTTGACAGGTTGCAGAGTAGCCAATCAGCAAACATTTCCATTGAGGGCACTTCCAGCCCCATCATAGCCATGTATTAATAATAATCTTTATTCTAGAACTCCAACATATTCTGCAACACTTTACAGTTCAGAGATTCATATAGAACCAAACATAAGTAACAGTTAGGGAAGATACAATAGTTACAGAAAAAAAAAGATAACCTTGCTCGCGACAGCTAATAATCTACCATGAGGTGAGGGGGGAATTACACAATCTTTAAGTGCTTATTTACAATGACGGTCCAGTCATATCCAAAAATATGGGAATAGATAAAAGGTTGCATGAACTAGTCATCAGCTATTCTTTGTAATGCTTTGGGTACAGTGAAGTTTGAGGGAGAATTAATGTTCTGAGATTAGGGAAGGTGATGGGCCACTCTAAAAAAGATGTGCTTTTAAGGAGTGTCTGAAGCTGTGCAAGTTGAGGACCTGCCTAGTTTCTTAGGGTAGAGCATTCCAGAGGATTGATGAACCTCGGAAGAAGTTTTGGAGTTGGGAGTAGGAGGATAGGATTAGTGTGGATCTTAGTCGAAAGTCGTTTGAGGAGCGTAGAGAATTGGTAGAGTGATAGAGATGAAAGTAGAGAGGTAAGGGAGTGGATCGTTGTAAAGAGGCTTTATGAGTGAGAACAAGCAATTTAAATTGAATCCTATAGTGCATGGGCAGCCAGTGCAATGACTGTCACAGAGTGGAAGTGCCCAAATAATGATTAGCCAGATAGGGGACCCTGGTTGCAGCATTAAGGATTGACAGGAGAGGGGAAAGTCTAGGGAGGGGGTGGCCAATTAATAGAGAAATACAGTAATCAAGACAGAAATTATTCAGGGCTGCAATGAGTTTTTTTTGTTTCCATAGAAGAAAAGGGATGGATTCTAAAAACATTCTTCAGGTGCAGGTGACAAGTGTGGGTGAGAGATTGCATATAGGAGGTGAAGAAAAGATCAGTGTCAAGCATTAGACCCATATAATACAGTAGAAGGGGAAATCAGGTTTATGCCGTGCTAATACTCCAATGCGATATTGTTGTACAGGTCGATGCATTTCAAAGACATCCGTCTCCTTCATCAGGACATAAAAGGAACAGCATATTGATTTCTGATGCTGTTCCTTTCATGTCCTGATGAAGGAGATGGATATCTCTGAAACACGTCGACCTGTACAACAATAAAGGAATATTTTACTAACATCGCATTGGAGTATTAGCGCGGCATAAACCTGATTTCCCCTTCAACTGTATTATACGGTCTACACCTCAGGGCTGCAGCTAATACCATCATTACATGTGCTTCATAAGGCTTGTGACTTTCACAACCTGAAAAGGTAAGTGTATCTTAACCTTTGCGGGATCTGATTTCTCTACCGCATAAAACCCTATTGCGCTTCCTTGTTTCCACAGTATTTTGATTTAACAACACCAAACCACAATATTAATATAGATGGCCCTATTGCACAAACCTCTATAAATGCACCAAAAAACATATGCAAGCCAAATTGTGTAAATCAATTAACAACATCTTTATTATTCATTAAAATACATAAAATTGAATGGATCAACCCAAGTGATGGATGGAATAAATGAGGAAAGCCTGGCACCTGTTGACAATAATACTGGACCTATGTATATTGGTAAAAAAAATGTTTTTTCCGTAAAAAGCAATTAAGACCATATGCATCAAATCCCTATCTATAATAATAAGTATGTAAAATATTCCTATCTGTAGGGGGATTATATCTACATCATCGTAAACCATCATTTAGCTTTCCATTTGGTCATACATAGCAATATTACCAGTGGTCCAAATATGTAATGGTGCCACGGCCTCCCACTAACACACTGACGCGCGTTTCGCAACTACCGTGCTTCATCCATATTGCTATGTATGACCAAATGGAAAGCTAAATGATGGTTTGCGGTGATGTAGATATAATCCCCCTACAGATATAAATATTTTACATACTTACCGGCCTATAATTTTCCGGCTCAGTTTTTGTCCCCTTTTTGAATATTGGCACCACATTTGCTATGCGCCACTCCTGCGGTACCCACCCTGTTATTAAGGAATCTGTGAAGATTAAAAATAATGGTATATCTATCACAGAACTCAATTCCTGTAGTACTCTGGGGTGTATGCCACCCGGGCCCGGAGATTTGTCAACCTTAGTGATTTCAAGGCAGCGGCGTACTTCCTGCTGGGTTAAGCAGGTAATATTCAAGGGTGAATTTATGGTATCACTGGTCATGTCATCTGCCATGGCATTTTCTTGTATAAAAACCGTAGAAAAAAAGTCATTCAGCAGGTTGGCTTTACCCTCATCCCCCTCCACTATTTCACCAAGACTATTTTTAAGGGGGCCAATACTATCGCTTTTCAGTTTTTTACTGTTTATGTAGTTAAAGAATATTTTAGGATTATTTTTACCTTCTCTCGCATTGAGTCTCTCTGTCTCAAACTTCGCTAACGTAATTTGCTTTTTACATATTTTATTTAATTTTATAATATTATATAATGCCTTATAACTACCTACCCTCTTTAATTCTTTTAAGGCTTTCTGTTTTTCTTTTATTGCTTCTGTTACAGGTCTATTTAGCCATAGGGGTTTCCTCCTATTTCTAGCATGTTTGTTCCCATAGGGTATATTTTCTGCACAAGCCCTATTCAGGATGCTCATAAAAGTCTCCCATTTGCTTTGTGTACTTTTATTACTTAGGACATCATCCCAGTTTCTTGCACTAAGATCATCTCTCAACCGTTTAAAATTTGCTTTCCTGAGGTTTAGTGTCCTTGTAGCCCCTCTACTACATATCTTACTAAAGAATACATGAAAACTTATTATTTTGTGATCACTATTCCCCAAGTAACCCCCAACTTGTATATTTGATATGCGGTCTGGTCTATTGGTTAGTACAAGGTCTAGTAGTGCTCCCCCTCTTGTGGGGTCCTGTACCATTTGTGAAAGGTAATTATCTTTCATTGTTATCAAAAATCTATTTCCTTTGCTGGAACTGCAAGTTTCTGTTCCCCAATTTATATCAGGATAGTTAAAGTCCCCCATAATAATTACCTCTCCGAGACATGCTGCTTTATCAATTTGCTTTATGAGGAGATTTTCTACCTCTTCCATAATATTCGGCGTCTTATAACACACCCCTATCAGTATTTTATTATTCATCCCCCCTTATCTCCACCCATAGGGACTCTACATTCTCAGTACCCTCCCATATGTTGTCACGCAGGATGGGTTTTAAGGATGAATTTACATATAGACACACACCTCCCCCTCACTTATTTGAACGGTCATTCCTTAATAGGCTATAACCCTGTAAATTAACAGCCCAGTCATAGCTCTCATCCAGCCATGTCTCTGATATCCCCACTGTATCATAATTTTTTTCCAACAATATTAATTCTAATTCCTCCACCTTATTTGTGAAGCTTTGGGCATTAGTGTACATGCACATTACGTATGACTCTGTATCTTTATTCCTGCTTACTGTATTAACTGTCCTAACTAGAGTTGAGCGCGGTTCGTGGTTCGTGGTTCTCCAGTTCGCGGCTCGAGTGATTTTGGGGCATGTTCTAGATCGAACTAGAACTCGAGCTTTTTGCAAAAGCTCGGTAGTTCTAGAAACGTTCGAGAACGGTTCTAGCAGCCAAAAAACAGCTAAATCATAGCTTGGTTTCTGCTGTAATAGTGTAAGTCACTCTGTGAATCAAACTATTATCACATTTCAGTGTATAGTGTGCGTGAACAGCGCCTTCAGATCACTGCTGTTTCTATAATGGCGATCGCCATTTTTTTTTTTTTTTTTTCTTGTCTTCCTTCCCTAAGTGCGCGCGTCTTGTGGGGCGGGCCAGCATGTCAGCCAATCCCAGACACACACACAGCTAAGTGGACTTTGAGCCAGAGAAGCAACGGCATGTGTGATAGGATCTGCATGTCACATGTCCCTGCATTATAAAACCGGACATTTTCTTCACGGACGCCATTATCTGCCTTCTGCGTCTTTGGTGTCAGACATCACTGTCGCAGCTCCGTCTTCCTGAGTCCTATAGCCGATACAGCTGTATGCGCTGCATACACAGCGTTAGACAGCTTAGGGAGAGCACTTTATAGCAGTCCTTTTAAGGGCTCCAACCGGCAGGGTCAGAGAGCCATAGGTGACAGGTCCTGCAAACAGCAACAGCGTCTGTGTAGCCCAGGTCAGGGATTTCCTACCTGCATTTCACCATTAGGAGGGAATAGAAAGGCAGGCTTCCATTCCTCTACCCAGAGCACCACAATCCTGCCACTGTACCCTCTTGTCCTCTGCACACTCCAACTGATAACTAAGCCATTATACTAGCAAACACTCAGTGTACCTAGTGGCATCCTATACGTGGCTATTGGACTTTGCTATAGTCCCACTAGTGCAAAGACATTTGCAGAGCGCGTCTGCCTGCATTGCACACTACAACTCATTCTAAACAAGCCATTATACTAGCAAACACTCAGTGTACCTAGTGGCATCCTATACGTGGCTATTGGACTTTGCTATAGTCCCACTAGTGCAAAGACATTTGCAGAGCGCGTCTGCCTGCATTGCACACTACAACTCATTCTAACCAAGCCATTATACTAGCAAACACTCAGTGTACCTAGTGGCATCCTATACATGGCTATTGGACTTTGCTATAGTCCCACTAGTGCAAAGACATTTGCAGAGCGCGTCTGCCTGCATTGCACACTCCAACTCATTAAAACCAAGCCATTATACTAGCAAACACTCAGTGTACCTAGTGGCATCCTATACGTGGCTATTGGACTTTGCTATAGTCCCACTAGTGCAAAGACATTTGCAGAGCGCGTCTGCCTGCGTTGCACACTACAACTCATTCTAACCAAGCCATTATACTAGCAAACACTCAGTGTACCTAGTGGCATCCTATACGTGGCTATTGGACTTTGCTATAGTCCCACTAGTGCAAAGACATTTGCAGAGCGCGTCTGCCTGCGTTGCACACTACAACTCATTCTAACCAAGCCATTATACTAGCAAACACTCAGTGTACCTAGTGGCATCCTATACGTGGCTATTGGACTTTGCTATAGTCCCACTAGTGCAAAGACATTTGCAGAGCGCGTCTGCCTGCGTTGCACACTACAACTCATTCTAACCAAGCCATTATACTAGCAAACACTCAGTGTACCTAGTGGCATCCTATACGTGGCTATTGGACTTTGCTATAGTCCCACTAGTGCAAAGACATTTGCAGAGCGCGTCTGCCTGCGTTGCACACTACAACTCATTCTAACCAAGCCATTATACTAGCAAACACTCAGTGTACCTAGTGGCATCCTATACGTGGCTATTGGACTTTGCTATAGTCCCACTAGTGCAAAGACATTAGCAGAGCACATCTGCCTGCATTGCACACTACAACTCATTCTAACCAAGCCATTATACTAGCAAACACTCAGTGTACCTAGTGGCATCCTATACGTGGCTATTGGACTTTGCTATAGTCCCACTAGTGCAAAGACATTTGCATAGCGCGTCTGCCTGCATTGCACACTCAAACTCATTTTAACTAAGCCATTATACTAGCAAACACTCAGTGTACCTAGTGGCATCCTATACGTGGCTATTGGACTTTGCTATAGTCCCACTAGTGCAAAGACATTAGCAGAGCACATCTGCCTGCATTGCACACTACAACTCATTCTAACCAAGCCATTATACTAGCAAACACTCAGTGTACCTAGTGGCATCCTATACGTGGCTATTGGACTTTGCTATAGTCCCACTAGTGCAAAGACATTTGCAGAGCGCGTCTGCCTGCATTGCACACTCCAACTCATTAAAACCAAGCCATTATACTAGCAAACACTCAGTGTACCTAGTGGCATCCTATACGTGGCTATTGGACTTTGCTATAGTCCCACTAGTGCAAAGACATTTGCATAGCGCGTCTGCCTGCATTGCACACTCAAACTCATTTTAACTAAGCCATTATACTAGCAAACACTCAGTGTACCTAGTGGCATCCTATACGTGGCTATTGGACTTTGCTATAGTCCCACTAGTGCAAAGATATTAGCAGAGCACATCTGCCTGCATTGCACACTCCAACTTTTTTAAACTAAGCAATTTTACTAGCAAACACTCAGTGTACCTAGTGGCATCCTAAACGTGGCTATTGGACTTTGCTATAGTCCCACTAGTGCAAAGACATTTGCAGAGCACGTCTGCCTGCATTGCACACTACAACTCATTGTTACTAAGCCATTATACTAGCAAACACTCAGTGTACCTAGTGGCATCCTATACGTGGCTATTGGACTTTGCTATAGTCCCACTAGTGCAAAGACATTTGCAGAGCGCGTCTGCCTGCGTTGCACACTACAACTCATTCTAACCAAGCCATTATACTAGCAAACACTCAGTGTACCTAGTGGCATCCTATACGTGGCTATTGGACTTTGCTATAGTCCCACTAGTGCAAAGACATTTGCAGAGCGCGTCTGCCTGCGTTGCACACTACAACTCATTCTAACCAAGCCATTATACTAGCAAACACTCAGTGTACCTAGTGGCATCCTATACGTGGCTATTGGACTTTGCTATAGTCCCACTAGTGCAAAGACATTTGCAGAGCGCGTCTGCCTGCGTTGCACACTACAACTCATTCTAACCAAGCCATTATACTAGCAAACACTCAGTGTACATAGTGGCATCCTATACGTGGCTATTGGACTTTGCTATAGTCCCACTAGTGCAAAGACATTTGCAGAGCGCGTCTGCCTGCGTTGCACACTACAACTCATTCTAACCAAGCCATTATACTAGCAAACACTCAGTGTACCTAGTGGCATCCTATACGTGGCTATTGGACTTTGCTATAGTCCCACTAGTGCAAAGACATTTGCAGAGCGCGTCTGCCTGCGTTGCACACTACAACTCATTCTAACCAAGCCATTATACTAGCAAACACTCAGTGTACCTAGTGGCATCCTATACGTGGCTATTGGACTTTGCTATAGTCCCACTAGTGCAAAGACATTTGCAGAGCGCGTCTGCCTGCGTTGCACACTACAACTCATTCTAACCAAGCCATTATACTAGCAAACACTCAGTGTACCTAGTGGCATCCTATACGTGGCTATTGGACTTTGCTATAGTCCCACTAGTGCAAAGACATTTGCAGAGCGCGTCTGCCTGCGTTGCACACTACAACTCATTCTAACCAAGCCATTATACTAGCAAACACTCAGTGTACCTAGTGGCATCCTATACGTGGCTATTGGACTTTGCTATAGTCCCACTAGTGCAAAGACATTTGCAGAGCGCGTCTGCCTGCGTTGCACACTACAACTCATTCTAACCAAGCCATTATACTAGCAAACACTCAGTGTACCTAGTGGCATCCTATACGTGGCTATTGGACTTTGCTATAGTCCCACTAGTGCAAAGACATTTGCAGAGCGCGTCTGCCTGCGTTGCACACTACAACTCATTCTAACCAAGCCATTATACTAGCAAACACTCAGTGTACCTAGTGGCATCCTATACGTGGCTATTGGACTTTGCTATAGTCCCACTAGTGCAAAGACATTTGCAGAGCGCGTCTGCCTGCGTTGCACACTACAACTCATTCTAACCAAGCCATTATACTAGCAAACACTCAGTGTACCTAGTGGCATCCTATACGTGGCTATTGGACTTTGCTATAGTCCCACTAGTGCAAAGACATTTGCAGAGCGCGTCTGCCTGCGTTGCACACTACAACTCATTCTAACCAAGCCATTATACTAGCAAACACTCAGTGTACCTAGTGGCATCCTATACGTGGCTATTGGACTTTGCTATAGTCCCACTAGTGCAAAGACATTTGCAGAGCGCGTCTGCCTGCGTTGCACACTACAACTCATTCTAACCAAGCCATTATACTAGCAAACACTCAGTGTACCTAGTGGCATCCTATACGTGGCTATTGGACTTTGCTATAGTCCCACTAGTGCAAAGACATTTGCAGAGCGCGTCTGCCTGCGTTGCACACTACAACTCATTCTAACCAAGCCATTATACTAGCAAACACTCAGTGTACCTAGTGGCATCCTATACGTGGCTATTGGACTTTGCTATAGTCCCACTAGTGCAAAGACATTTGCAGAGCGCGTCTGCCTGCGTTGCACACTACAACTCATTCTAACCAAGCCATTATACTAGCAAACACTCAGTGTACCTAGTGGCATCCTATACGTGGCTATTGGACTTTGCTATAGTCCCACTAGTGCAAAGACATTTGCAGAGCGCGTCTGCCTGCGTTGCACACTACAACTCATTCTAACCAAGCCATTATACTAGCAAACACTCAGTGTACCTAGTGGCATCCTATACGTGGCTATTGGACTTTGCTATAGTCCCACTAGTGCAAAGACATTTGCAGAGCGCGTCTGCCTGCGTTGCACACTACAACTCATTCTAACCAAGCCATTATACTAGCAAACACTCAGTGTACCTAGTGGCATCCTATACGTGGCTATTGGACTTTGCTATAGTCCCACTAGTGCAAAGACATTTGCAGAGCGCGTCTGCCTGCGTTGCACACTACAACTCATTCTAACCAAGCCATTATACTAGCAAACACTCAGTGTACCTAGTGGCATCCTATACGTGGCTATTGGACTTTGCTATAGTCCCACTAGTGCAAAGACATTTGCAGAGCGCGTCTGCCTGCGTTGCACACTACAACTCATTCTAACCAAGCCATTATACTAGCAAACACTCAGTGTACCTAGTGGCATCCTATACGTGGCTATTGGACTTTGCTATAGTCCCACTAGTGCAAAGACATTTGCAGAGCGCGTCTGCCTGCGTTGCACACTACAACTCATTCTAACCAAGCCATTATACTAGCAAACACTCAGTGTACCTAGTGGCATCCTATACGTGGCTATTGGACTTTGCTATAGTCCCACTAGTGCAAAGACATTTGCAGAGCGCGTCTGCCTGCGTTGCACACTACAACTCATTCTAACCAAGCCATTATACTAGCAAACACTCAGTGTACCTAGTGGCATCCTATACGTGGCTATTGGACTTTGCTATAGTCCCACTAGTGCAAAGACATTTGCAGCACGTCTGCCTGCGTTGCACACTCCAACTAATTATAACTAAGTTGCATTGTCAGGGATATTTATTCTTTATTATTCTGCTGTTAATAAAGCTAGACCACCACTGCAATCTTCACCACCTCTCAATTTTTACTACCACATTTTCAGTCCACAATCTTGTCGCAATCAACATGAGTGGCAAAATGACAGATGCTGGTGGAAAGGGGAAGAGGCGTGGTGTAAAAGGCAAAAAAGGTTTTGTCCGTGGGGAAGGTGGCAAAGCTCCATTATCATCTGCTGAAGATAGACCATCTACCAGCAAAAGTAAGATGTCTACTACTTACCGTGGACAATCCGATGTGCTCCCTTTGTTACGGACACGAACAACAGGAACAAAGGTAGATGATGGGCAAAAAAGGAAAATGCTTGAATGGATCTCAAGTGGTCCAACAAGTGCCCTCTCTGCCACTTCAAGTACCGCATCCAAAAAACACCAGTCCTCTGAGTTGTCATCCCAATCAAACTTGCTTTCTCCCAGCTCTGAAGTCTCCATCAGCCCTGCACAGTATGGTGGAACTGAGATGGCTGAGTCTGCAGAGCTGTTCAGTCACACTATAGCCTGGGAATCAGAGGTCTGCTCCCAAGCTACAGTGAGTACAGAACAGGAAATGGTCTGCAGTGATGCCCAGAACCTTTGTGACTCAGATTCAGGCCGTGAGGACCAAGTTTCTGAGCATAATGTTGACCCTTTGTCACAAACTGTAACACCTGTGGTTATAGACAATGAGGAACATACTGATGAAGATGAGACGCAGATACCCGATTGGGATGACAACTTAAATATTCGTTCAGGGCAAGAAGAGGCTCGGTCTGAGGGGGAGGGGAGTGCAAACACAACAATTGATGATGACGTTCTAGATCCCACCTACTGTCAACCCCCAGTCAGGCACTCGAGGAGGTCAACAGAGGCGGTGGAGGAGGATGCAACCGACGACGAAGTTACCTTGCGCCTTCCTGGACAGAGTCGGAGCACTGGTAGCACGTCTACAACTGCATCCTCAGCCACCACTCTGCCTATGAGCATTATTCGTGGTGGATCAACAGGTCGCATGGCCTCTAAGCCTTGCCTAGCCTGGTCCTTTTTTCACATCGAAAAAGATCGCCCAACTCATGTGATATGTAACATTTGTCATGATTCTGTTAGTAGAGGTCAAAACCTCAGCAGTTTGACAACTTCTTCCATGAATCGTCACATGACTAAATATCATAAGTCCCGGTGGGAAGCTCACCGTGCTGCAATGCGGCCTAGTGGAGCGAACCATCCACCGCCCGCCCCTTCCACTGCATCCGCGCGCTCTTCATCTTCTAGGACTGTGGGGACAGCTGCCACACCTGTTTTTCCACGCAAAACTTCCACCACTGTAACCGCAACAGGCAGTTTGCTTGTAAGGTCGTCAGTTGGTTTGGAAGGGGAAACAAGTGAGTGTGTACAGCTCTCTCAGACATCGATAGCACCAACGTTGGATGAAGGCAACATCATGTCTCCGCCTGCACTTTCCTCACAAACCTGCATTTTTCAAGGGACACCCTACTCAACACCGTCTACACACAGCAGCCAGATCTCTGTCCCTCAGATGTGGTCAAATAAAAGGCCACTTCCTCCGACCCATGACAAAGCTAAGAGGTTGACTCTATCCCTCTGTAAGCTGTTGGCTACCGAAATGCTGCCTTTCCGCCTAGTGGACACACAGGATTTTAGAGACCTTATGTCTGTCGCTGTGCCCCAGTACCAGATGCCTAGTCGCCACTACTTCTCTAAGAAAGGTGTGCCCGCGCTACACCAGCATGTCGCACACAACATCACCGCTTCCTTGAGAAACTCTGTGTGTGAACGGGTGCATTTCACCACCGATACTTGGACCAGTAAGCATGGACAGGGACGTTACATGTCGCTGACTGGGCACTGGGTAACTATGGTGATAGATGGTGAAGGGTCTGCTGCACAAGTCTTGCCGTCCCCACGACTTGTGTGTCAATCCTCTGTCTGTCCAAGTTCCGCCACTGCTTCTGCATCCTCCACCTCATCTGGGTCCTCCACCTCCGCCCCAAGCCTGCCTGGTCAGGCCACCAGCGTTCTCACTGCGCAGAAGGAATCACGCACCCCTCATTACTATGCTGGCAGCAGAGCGCAACGGCATCAGGCGGTCTTTAGCTTGACATGTCTTGGTAATAAGAGTCACACAGCTGAGGAGTTGTGGTCAGCTTTGCGGTCCGAGTTTAATAAATGGTTGTCTCCACTCAAACTGCAGCCTGGTAAGGCCGTGTGCGACAATGCTGCAAACCTGGGTGCGGCACTTCGCCTGGGCAAGGTGACACACGTACCTTGTATGGCTCACGTGTTGAACCTTGTCGTGCAGCAATTTTTAACACACTATCCCGGCCTAGATGGCCTTCTGAACAGGGCACGAAAACTGTCAGCTCACTTCCGCCGTTCAAGCGCCGCAGCAGAGCGACTTGCATCGCTCCAGAAGTCTTTCGGCCTGCCGGTTCATCGCCTGAAATGCGATGTGGCGACACGCTGGAATTCAACTCTCCACATGTTACAGCGACTGTGGCAGCACCGCAGAGCCCTGGTGCAATACGTCATGACGTATAGCCTGGGCCAACGAGATGCAGAGGTGGGGCAGATCACCCTGATGGAGTGGTCTCAGATCAAGGACCTATGCACCCTTCTGCACAGTTTCGACATGGCGACGAATATGTTTAGCTCTGACAATGCCATTATCAGCATGACGATTCCAGTCATTTACATGCTGGAGCACACGCTAAACACTATTCGGAGTCAGGGGGTGGGACAACATGAAGGGGAGGAACTACAGGAGGATTCATATGCGCAAGGGACAACAACATCACGAAGGTCCAGACGTTCATCATCACCAACGCAGCAGGCATGGGACCATGGGGGACAGGGATCGACAAGGGCGCATAGTAGCAGGCGAAATGTTGAGCAAGGTGCAGGAGAACATGAAGAAATGGAGGACGAACTGTCCATGGACATGGAAGACTCAGCGGATGAGGGAGACCTTGGTCAAATTTCAGTTGAAAGAGGTTGGGGTCAGATGTCAGAGGAAGAAAGAACGGGTAGCACCTCTATGCCACAAACACAGCATGGACTTGGTCCGCATGGCTGCGCAAGACACATGAGTGCCTTTTTGTTGCACTACCTCCAACATGACAGTCGTATTGTCAAAATTAGAAGTGATGATGACTACTGGATTGCCACACTATTAGATCCCCGGTACAAGTCCAAATTTTGTGACATAATTCCAGCCATAGAAAGGGACGCACGTATGCAGGAGTATCAGCAGAAGCTGTTACTAGATCTTAGCTCGGCTTTTCCACCAAACAACCGTGCAGGTGCAGGGAGTGAATCTCCCAGTTGTAACTTGACAAACATGGGACGGTCTCGTCATCTTCAACAGTCTACCCGTACCAGTAGGACCTTTTCTGGTGCCGGTAACAGCAATTTTATGGAATCTTTTCATAATTTTTTTAGACCCTCTTTTGCAAGGCCACCAGAGACAACAAGTCTGACACATAGTCAACGGCTGGAGAGGATGATACAGGAGTATCTCCAAATGAACATCGATGCCATGACTGTGCAACTGGAGCCTTGCTCCTTTTGGGCTTCAAACATAGAAAAATGGCCAGAGCTCTCCAGTTACGCCTTGGAGATTTTGTCGTGTCCAGCTGCCAGCGTTGTCTCTGAACGTGTATTCAGTGCTGCTGGGTGTGTGCTGACAGATAAGCGCACGCGTCTGTCCAGTGACAATGTGGACAGACTGACGTTCATCAAAATGAACAAGTCATGGATCCAGAAGGAATTTACTACCCCTGTGTCATCCTGGGGAGAGTAAATGCTTGTGGATTTGGAATGTGCTTGATGCAAATCAAAACATCCTGTTTGCAACTAGGGCCCAAGTGCTGCCACTGATGTGGTGGGTGTCTGTGTGGCCCAATTTTTGGAAAAAAGGGAGACTCCGCTTGGAGTAACCCTTGCTTGCTGTGTTTTTAAAAGAAGCCAAGATGAACAGAGCTGGGATCAGGAAAGACTTTGCTACCTACCCCGGTGTCATCCTGGGGACGGCTAAGAATAGCGTATTTTTGAATGTGCTTGATGCAAATCAAAACATCCTGTTTGCAACTAGGGCCCAAGTGCTGCCACTGATGGGGTGGGTGTCTGTGTGGCCCAATTTTTGGAAAAAAGGGAGACTCCGCTTGGAGTAACCCTTGCTTGCTGTGTTTTTAAAAGAAGCCAAGATGAACAGAGCTGGGATCAGGAAAGACTTTGCTACCTACCCCGGTGTCATCCTGGGGACGGCTAAGAATAGCGTATTTTTGAATGTGCTTGATGCAAATCAAAACATCCTGTTTGCAACTAGGGCCGAAGTGCTGCCACTGATGGGGTGGGTGTCTGTGTGGCCCAATTTTTGGAAAAAAGGGAGACTCCGCTTGGAGTAACCCTTGCTTGCTGTGTTTTTAAAAGAAGCCAAGATGAACAGAGCTGGGATCAGGAAAGACTTTGCTACCTACCCCGGTGTCATCCTGGGGACGGATAAGAATGGCGTATTTTTGAATGTGCTTGATGCAAATCTAGCTGTGAAGTGTACAACTGGGGCACAACTGCTGCCACTGAATGGGTGGGTGTGTGTGGGGCCCAATTTTTGGAAAAAAGGGGAGACTCCGCTTGGAGTAACCCTTGCTTACATTGTTTTTAAAAGAAGCCAAGATGAACAAGTCATGGGTCAGCAAAGACTTTGCTACCTACCCCAGTGTCATCCTGGGGACGGCTAAGAATAGCGTATTTTTGAATGTGCTTGATGCAAATCAAAACATCCTGTTTGCAACTAGGGCCCAAGTGCTGCCACTGATGGGGTGGGTGTCTGTGTGGCCCAATTTTTGGAAAAAAGGGAGACTCCGCTTGGAGTAACCCTTGCTTGCTGTGTTTTTAAAAGAAGCCAAGATGAACAGAGCTGGGATCAGGAAAGACTTTGCTACCTACCCCGGTGTCATCCTGGGGACGGATAAGAATGGCGTATTTTTGAATGTGCTTGATGCAAATCTAGCTGTGAAGTGTACAACTGGGGCACAACTGCTGCCACTGAATGGGTGGGTGTGTGTGGGGCCCAATTTTTGGAAAAAAGGGGAGACTCCGCTTGGAGTAACCCTTGCTTACATTGTTTTTAAAAGAAGCCAAGATGAACAAGTCATGGGTCAGCAAAGACTTTGCTACCTACCCCAGTGTCATCCTGGGGACGGCTAAGAATAGCGTATTTTTGAATGTGCTTGATGCAAATCAAAACATCCTGTTTGCAACTAGGGCCCAAGTGCTGCCACTGATGGGGTGGGTGTCTGTGTGGCCCAATTTTTGGAAAAAAGGGAGACTCCGCTTGGAGTAACCCTTGCTTGCTGTGTTTTTAAAAGAAGCCAAGATGAACAGAGCTGGGATCAGGAAAGACTTTGCTACCTACCCCGGTGTCATCCTGGGGACGGCTAAGAATAGCGTATTTTTGAATGTGCTTGATGCAAATCAAAACATCCTGTTTGCAACTAGGGCCGAAGTGCTGCCACTGATGGGGTGGGTGTCTGTGTGGCCCAATTTTTGGAAAAAAGGGAGACTCCGCTTGGAGTAACCCTTGCTTGCTGTGTTTTTAAAAGAAGCCAAGATGAACAGAGCTGGGATCAGGAAAGACTTTGCTACCTACCCCGGTGTCATCCTGGGGACGGCTAAGAATGGCGTATTTTTGAATGTGCTTGATGCAAATCAAAACATCCTGTTTGCAACTAGGGCCGAAGTGCTGCCACTGATGGGGTGGGTGTCTGTGTGGCCCAATTTTTGGAAAAAAGGGAGACTCCGCTTGGAGTAACCCTTGCTTGCTGTGTTTTTAAAAGAAGCCAAGATGAACAGAGCTGGGATCAGGAAAGACTTTGCTACCTACCCCGGTGTCATCCTGGGGACGGATAAGAATGGCGTATTTTTGAATGTGCTTGATGCAAATCTAGCTGTGAAGTGTACAACTGGGGCACAACTGCTGCCACTGAATGGGTGGGTGTGTGTGGGGCCCAATTTTTGGAAAAAAGGGGAGACTCCGCTTGGAGTAACCCTTGCTTACATTGTTTTTAAAAGAAGCCAAGATGAACAAGTCATGGGTCAGCAAAGACTTTGCTACCTACCCCAGTGTCATCCTGGGGACGGCTAAGAATAGCGTATTTTTGAATGTGCTTGATGCAAATCAAAACATCCTGTTTGCAACTAGGGCCCAAGTGCTGCCACTGATGGGGTGGGTGTCTGTGTGGCCCAATTTTTGGAAAAAAGGGAGACTCCGCTTGGAGTAACCCTTGCTTGCTGTGTTTTTAAAAGAAGCCAAGATGAACAGAGCTGGGATCAGGAAAGACTTTGCTACCTACCCCGGTGTCATCCTGGGGACGGATAAGAATGGCGTATTTTTGAATGTGCTTGATGCAAATCTAGCTGTGAAGTGTACAACTGGGGCACAACTGCTGCCACTGAATGGGTGGGTGTGTGTGGGGCCCAATTTTTGGAAAAAAGGGGAGACTCCGCTTGGAGTAACCCTTGCTTACATTGTTTTTAAAAGAAGCCAAGATGAACAAGTCATGGGTCAGCAAAGACTTTGCTACCTACCCCAGTGTCATCCTGGGGACGGCTAAGAATAGCGTATTTTTGAATGTGCTTGATGCAAATCAAAACATCCTGTTTGCAACTAGGGCCCAAGTGCTGCCACTGATGGGGTGGGTGTCTGTGTGGCCCAATTTTTGGAAAAAAGGGAGACTCCGCTTGGAGTAACCCTTGCTTGCTGTGTTTTTAAAAGAAGCCAAGATGAACAGAGCTGGGATCAGGAAAGACTTTGCTACCTACCCCGGTGTCATCCTGGGGACGGCTAAGAATAGCGTATTTTTGAATGTGCTTGATGCAAATCAAAACATCCTGTTTGCAACTAGGGCCGAAGTGCTGCCACTGATGGGGTGGGTGTCTGTGTGGCCCAATTTTTGGAAAAAAGGGAGACTCCGCTTGGAGTAACCCTTGCTTGCTGTGTTTTTAAAAGAAGCCAAGATGAACAGAGCTGGGATCAGGAAAGACTTTGCTACCTACCCCGGTGTCATCCTGGGGACGGATAAGAATGGCGTATTTTTGAATGTGCTTGATGCAAATCTAGCTGTGAAGTGTACAACTGGGGCACAACTGCTGCCACTGAATGGGTGGGTGTGTGTGGGGCCCAATTTTTGGAAAAAAGGGGAGACTCCGCTTGGAGTAACCCTTGCTTACATTGTTTTTAAAAGAAGCCAAGATGAACAAGTCATGGGTCAGCAAAGACTTTGCTACCTACCCCAGTGTCATCCTGGGGACGGCTAAGAATAGCGTATTTTTGAATGTGCTTGATGCAAATCAAAACATCCTGTTTGCAACTAGGGCCCAAGTGCTGCCACTGATGGGGTGGGTGTCTGTGTGGCCCAATTTTTGGAAAAAAGGGAGACTCCGCTTGGAGTAACCCTTGCTTGCTGTGTTTTTAAAAGAAGCCAAGATGAACAGAGCTGGGATCAGGAAAGACTTTGCTACCTACCCCGGTGTCATCCTGGGGACGGATAAGAATGGCGTATTTTTGAATGTGCTTGATGCAAATCTAGCTGTGAAGTGTACAACTGGGGCACAACTGCTGCCACTGAAGGGGTGGGTGTGTGGGGCCCAATTTTTGGAAAAAAGGGAGACTCCGCTTGGAGTCACCTTGCGGTGTTTTACATGACTTTAGAAGGGCGTGCCATGCCTATATCTGTGTGTCCTCCTCTTTTTCCTTGTCCAGCTGTTTTGTTTTCGCATGAGTACATGTCCTTGTCACTTTCCCATGTGTTTGTGTTGTGTTGTGAGTTGTTTGTCACCTTTTGGACACCTTTGAGGGTGTTTTCTAGGTGTTTTACTGTGTTTGTGATTGCCTGCCATTGTTTCCTATGGGCTCGAGTTCGGTTCGTCGAACGTTCGACGAGCCGAACTCGAGCCAGACCCCCCGTTCGGCGAACCGCCTCGAGCCGAACCGGGACCGGTTCGCTCATCTCTAGTCCTAACCCCTGTACCACCCCCAATTTCATTACTTGTGCCCTGGTCACTATCTGCACTACATTCCCCTTCTATAAAGTGAATACCCTCGCCCCCCATTCCTAGTTTAAACACTCCTCCAACCTTCTATCTATCTTCTGCCCCAGCACAGCTGCACCCTCCCCATTAAGATGCAGCCCATCCCTAGCATAGAATCTGTAGCCAACTGAAAAGTCGGCCCAATTCTTCCGGAACCCAAAACCCTCTTTCCTACACCAATTCCTGAGCCACCTGTTAACCTCCCTGATCTCCCTTTGCCTCTCTGGTGTGGCTCGTGGCACAGTTAGTATTTCTGAAAATACCACCTTGGAGGTCCTTGCTTTAAGCTTACAACCTAATTCCCTGATATCATCTTTAAGGACCTTCCACCTACCTCTAACTTTGTCATTTGTGCCAATGTGTACATTGACCGCTGGGTCCTCCCCAGCCCCTCCCAGTAATCTGTCAACCTGATCAGCAATGTGCCGAACAGCGATGTGCCGAACCTTAAACAAGAATATTTCTGTAATGTAATATTTTATTATTAAAAGTAGTGGAGATTTTTTTTTATTCTTAATTGTATGATATTTAAAAAATGTTGCCATTAATATTTCTTTAATTTTGTAATAAGATCAATATATGATATTAGTTTTGTATTTTTTGTGTAATTTTCTAAAACGTATGAATGTTCGGCAATAATGCCTAATAATACCTAATAATACCTAATAATGCCTAATTATACCATTCTAATCAATACTGAGGTTAATACGTGCATTATATGGCTATGTAGAAGAAACATTGTTTGGGGTATACCATATCCCATTAACAGATATATGTCACTAATATATGATTAACAGGCTCCAGGGTTAAAGCACATGTAGAAAAGGGAAAAAAAGAGAATAATAAATTAAACAAGAATAACCACCCACTAACTTAATTGACGAGAAAGGAAAAGTGTTTGAAAGCTAGATAAACAAATGTACATCAGAAATGCAAACTCTGTTTGCCCAGCTGGTTACATTTTATTTATGAAGAGCTGACACTCTTAAGAACTAATCTAGCCAGAAATATTGCCAGAGGCAATGAACTCAGCTGGACCCATGATGGCAGTGTGTGTCACTGACATCAATGACCACGGCCATTCTCACGCTCAATATCGGGCAAGCCCACAAAATCATGGCACGTCAAAGCAGCTAGCTCACGCAATTCTTAGGGTGAGAAAAGCAACAGTAATTGAAGTAATTTCCTCTGGCAACAAACTCATTTGCACTCTTGACGTCGTGGCTGCTCACACAGTGCTGTGTGAACTGCTGCTAGGACCTGTGGGGACCTCTTGAAGTCATCTAAGTTCACTCCAGTGCCTGTCACACAGCAGTGTGTGAGACAGCATTGACTGTAACAGTGGGTATTGGATCATTGTAGCACCCCCTTATTGGATTACGCCGTTCTCGGACAAGGGATTTGACAAGGAATTAAATTGGTGAAAGAGGGGGCCTGTTGTCTTTATTTCTTTACTAATTTTCCCTTTTTATGTCTTCCAGATTTGCTTTTGGGTAACATTGGAATATTGCGGACGTCACTATGGATTACGTTGGAAATTTTGGGGATTTTTTTTAATAATTAATTGGTGAACAAAGGCTTGAGTCGTGGGTTTTTGTCCTCATATTTCTTTTTTCTTTCTTTCAACTACAACTGGAATTAGTAATGGATGTGTCTGATAGACGTCCACCCATTACTAATAACAGGGCTTGATGCCAGCTGGCCATTCACAGCTAGTTCCAACCCCATATATCACTCCATATGCATTTTCGTAAAAAGCAATTAAGACCATATGCATTAAAATCTCTAACTATAATATTAATAATAATAAAAAGAAGTTTAACCTCTACGGTTGGTAAAATCTTTGAGGGTTTCTTGAGAGATGCTATACTGGAGTAAGAAAAATTACCTTATGACAGAGTATCAACATGGGTTTATGAGGGATCGATCCTGTCAAACTAATTTGATCAGCTTCTATGAAGAGGTAAGTTCAAGCATGGACCAGGGAAATGCAGTGGATGTTGTGTATATGGACTTTTCAAAAGCTTTTGATACGGTGCCACACAAAAGGTTGGTACATAAAATGAGAATAATGGGGATAGGGGAAAATATGTGTAACTGGGTTAAAAACTAGCTCAGTGATAGGAAACAAAGGGTGGTTATTAATGGTACGTACTCGGACTGGGTCTCAGTTCATAGTGGGGTACCACAGGGGTCAGTATTGGGCCCGCTTCTTTTCAACATATTTATTAATGACCTTGTTGGGGGAATGCGGAGTAGAATTTCAATATTTGCAGATGATACTAAACTCAGCAGGGTAATCAATACAGAGGAGGATAATTTTATATTACAGGGAGATTTATGTAAATGCCAGGGCTAATAAAATAATGGAATGTATTAAAACAGGTATAAGTGTTCATGAAAAAAATATAGTTCTACCTCTGAACCAGTCACTGGTGTGACCGCAGTTAGAATACTGTGTACAATTCTGGTCACTGATATATAAGAAGGACATAGCTGAACTGGAGAGGGTGCAGAGAAGAGCGACCAAGATTATTAGAGGAGTGGGTGGGCTGCAATACCAAGACAGGTTATTAAACTTGGGGTTATTTAGTTTGGAAAAACGAAGGCTTAGGGGGGATCTAATCACAATGTATAAATATATGAGGGGACAGTACAGAGACCTTTTCAAAGATCTTTTTACACCCAGGCCTGCGACTGGAACACGGGGGCATCCGCTACGTCTTGAGGAAAGAAGGTTTAATCATAATCACAGACGAGGATTCTTTACTGTACGAGCAGTGAGACTATGGAACTCTCTGCCGCATGATGTTGTAATGAGTGATTCACTACTAACATTTAAGCAGAGCCTGGATGCCTTTCTTGAAAAATGTAATATTACCAGTTATGTATATTAGATTTTATGACAGGGTGTTGATCCAGGGAACTAGTCTGATTGCCCTATGTGGAGTCAGGAAGGAATTTTTTTCCCCATTGGAACTTGTTTGCCACATTGGTTTTTTTTGCCTTCCTCTGGATCAACATGTTAGGCTACGGGTTGAACTAGATGGACTTAGAGTCTCCCTTCAACCTTAAAAACTATGATACTATGAAGGTTTCCCACTTGTTCAACTACCGTATATCTACTGCTTGTTTTCTGCATAAGCATAAAAAACATGTCTTAGCACAATGATACATAAATAATAGGTTTCATGCATTCCACACACTGTAGAGCGGGTTTGTTTGTCATTTTTCCTTGGGCAAGTTTCCCCATTGTCATTGGTTCATCTAATGCCTATTCATAGCAAAATTTATCCTTGATGAATTTTGTTTCTGCTCCATTTTCACTCCATTATCTCTTACATCACAGTCTTTATTTTCTTTATAGTCACTATCATCCAAATCCTCAACTGTAAAATAATTTGCATGACCGCAAAAAAAAATATGTTTCAAATTATCTTACCTATACCCCATTATTAGATTTCAAGAAAATTATATAGGAAAAAATTATAACACCACAAAATGCTTCAATGAAGACACCAGACTTATGCTATGCAGCATGCACATATGCAATGGATATGAAGATACTTTGGGGTTTCCCAGGCTCCATTGATAGGTTTTAGAGTTACGTTTTCTCACCTTTAGTCACCATATACCTCTGCGTACTTCACTCTCCTGGTGAGCTGTGCGTAGTGGCCTACCCTCTAGGAAGCACTAGAAACCCCTCAACAGCCTCTTAGGGAGCCAGGACTGAAGTGGTATTTTTAGTGGTGTGGCTAGGGGCTTTCTAGTCTATACAGTGCCCCATAGAGTGTGGTTGCGACTTCTTTGTGTTGTAGGCTTTATTATTTCCATTACTTATGCATGAGTGAGTTTCATACATATCAATGGACCATGTTTTGTGTTGCCTCTGCAGCCTCTCCTTCACTTCCTGGGCCGCTCATCATTGCTCATCCATATGCACTGCTTTCCCTGCTAAATGGGTGGACTGGCATCTGGGAATGGTTGCAGTCAGACATGCCCATAGCCTGTGAGACAGCATCTGACTTCCACCAATCACAGGTACTGTCTGCGGGTCAGTATAATGGTAAAAAATAACATAAAACATTTGGCGTGGGGTCCCCCCGTATTATGAAGCACAGCGCAGATAAAGCCCATGGGTACAGGCTGCAGCCCCCAGCCCTGTACTTATCATGGCTGTATATCAAAACGATACTGCGACTGGAACACGGGGCATCTGCTACGTCTTGAGGAAAGAAGGTTTAATCATAATCACAGATGAGGATTCTTTACTGTACGAGCAGTGAGACTATGGAACTCTCTGCCGCATGATGTTGTAATGAGTGATTAACTACTAACATTTAAGCAGACCCTGAATGCCTTTCTTGAAAAATGTAATATTACCAGTTATGTATATTAGATTTTATGACAGGATGTTGATCCAGGAAACTAGTCTGATTGCCGTATATGGAGTCAGGAAGGAATTTTTTCCCCATTGGAGCCTGTTTGCAACTTTGTTTTTTTTTTTTTGCCTTCCTCTGGATCAACATGTTAGGCTATGGGTTGAACTAGATGGACTAAGGGGTACTTTGTACGCTGCGACATCGCAAGCCGATGCTGCGATGCCGAGCGCGATAGTCCCCGCCCCCATCACAGCTGCGATATCCTTGCGATAGCTGCCGTAGCGAACATTATCGCTATTATTATTATTATTATTATTATTGTTTATTTATAGAGCACCATTGATTCCATGGTGCTGTACATGAGGGGGTTACATACAGAATACATGTACACGTTACAATAGACAGACTAGCACAGGGGGAAGAGGGCCCTGCCCTTGCGGGCTTACATCTTAAAGGATTTTGGGGAGGAGACAGTAGGTGGGGTGTAGGTGGGGCGGCAGCTCCGCACGGTGGTGGGGCGGCAGCTCCGCACGGTGGTGGGGCAGCAGCTCCGCACGGTGGTGGGGCGGCAGCTCCGCACGGTGGTGGGGCGGCAGCTCCGCACGGTGGTGGGGCGGCAGCTCCGCACGGTGGTGGGGCGGCAGCTCCGCACGGTGGTGGGGCGGCAGCTCCGCACGGTGGTGGGGCGGCAGCTCCGCACGGGGGTGGGGCGGCAGCTCCGCACGGGGGTGAAGCAGTGAGGTCATTGAAGGTTATAGGCATTTCTGAACAGATGAGTCTTTAGGTTCCGTTTGAAGCTTGCGAGTGTAGTAGATAGTCTGACGTGTTGAGGCAGTGAGTTCCAGGAGACTGGGGATGCTCGGGAGAAGTCTTGGAGTCGGTTGCATGAGGAGCGAATGAGAGAGGAGGATAGAAGGAGATCTTGGGAGGGCTATGGCAGCTTCACATGCACTCACCTGCCGTGCGACGTCGCTCTGGCCGGCGACCCGTCTCGTTATTAAGGGGGCGGGTCGTTTGGCGTCACTGCGACGTCACACGGCAGGCGGCCAATAGGAGCGGAGGGGCGGAGATGAGCGGGATGTAAACATCCTGCCCACCTTCTCCCTTCTGCATATCCTACGGGAGCCACGCTGACGCCGGTAGGAGATGTTCCTCGCTCCTGCGGCTTCACACACAGCGATGTGTGCTGCTGCTGGAGTGAGGAACAACATCGGACCATCGCATCAGCGTAATTGTGGATTACGCCGACGCTACACCAATGATACGATTACGACGCTTTTGCGCTCGTTAATCGTATCATCTAGGCTTTACACACTAATGATGTCGCCTGCGATGCCGGATGTGCGTCACTTTCAATTTGACCTCACCAACATCGCACCTGCGATGTCGTAGTGTACAAAGTACCCCTTCAACCTTAAAAAACTATGATACTATTAAACTATGATAAAATAGAAGGAATCACATGTCATGTCATCAAGCCCAAATTAGTGAGATCTCCCATCAATAATTTTATAAGTGAAAAGAAATAAACATAAACACCAAAAATCCATAAGTTTGGAATAAAATACAAAAAACACCCTCTTTCACCACTTTTTTAATCCCCAAATGCTTCTGCAGGTGCGACATAATCCACAGGACATCTCATGGGGATTCAGCTCTGCTCCATCTGAGTCAGTGAGCAGCCATAAAGCATGGCTGCCTGCTGAGAGTGCACACAGAGAATGACTGAGCCATGTGATTAGTAGTGACGTCACTCAGATTACTTGCAGTCCCATTGTCGTTTTCCTGTGACCAGAGGTAACCTTACCTAAGGTGACCTCAGTAAAGGCAATGACTTCACCTCAGGTAAATCTGCCTCTCCTGGCAGAAAACCGCTTTTTTTTGCCAATAAATGTAGATTTGTTGAAGAAAATTTTACACCATATTCCTTGCCATGGTTTTTGATGTGTTTTTTTTACACAGTTCTGATGCAGTTTTCTGCCATAAGGTGCAAATTTAGTGCTGAAATGTCTGCACCAGATTTCTGCACCAAATTTGCACCTCCTGGCAAAAAAACGCAAACCTTTTTTTGCATTTTTGGGCTAAGAGATGCAAATTTGTTGATGACATTTTTACATCATCTTTACGCACCCAATCTACACCTCCTAGCTCAAAAGGTTGCTTCTACTCAATACTGAGCAAAGGGTCTGAATACTTATGACCATTTGGTATTTCAGTTTTTCGTGTTTAATAAATTTGCAAATATTTCTACATTTCTGTTTTTTCTGTACATTAATGTTTTTTTATGTACATTAATGAGAAAAAAATGAACTTTTTTGAATTTACCAAATGGCTGCAATAAAACAAAGAGTGAAAAATGTAAAGGGGTCTGAATACGTTTCGTAACCACTGTATATATATAAAACAATATTAGTTCCGGTTTTAATAAGTGTTCTTCATTTACAATGTTACTTATAGTCTAAACTTGGTCAGTTTACTGTTTTATTAGTTATTACAATTTTTTTAACTTTACATTGAAATATAATTTTCTCTGCCATGCGATACCTTTGGAACTGGCACCAATAAGCAAATGTGCCCTGTTAGGAATATTTAAATCCTAGTCCAGGACAGACTAATGAAACTTTGCCTTGGATAGAGGAAATGCCAAGATGCAACTTTAATTATAATGCTAATTAAAAATTCAGTCTTATTTTATTTACAAATAAAACATTTGACTTGATAATAATTGCACCATAATCGACAGTAGAACAGTTCATGATATACATATAGGATAGAGTAGGAGTCTTTAATTCTATTATTTCCTTACCCCTGCAGGGAGAAGTATCCATGGCTATTAAATTCTTTTTAGAAATTAAATGGCTAATCTAATTTGCATACTGACAGCTCTATTGTGATGCTTGAGAGCGAATGATTTATGAAGCTAAAATATTCAGAGTACCCACAGGGCAACAAAAGTGTAAAGTTGTACACAGTGAAATAACAGCAAGTAAACTTTAGAGGAATTGCAAATACTGTATGTCATTAACTGTTTGCCATTAATATATGAGGGCATAGAGTATATAAATGAAAAGGATCTGCAGACACATTAAATATTAGGGTTGTGAACTTTTCAAGCAAGCTTTACTGACAATCCTTTAAAAATGTGCTGACAAATCATATTTCTAATTACATGTCTTCTACAATCTGTTGAAATTATACAGTCTATAAAAAAGGACTGAGTACAATCTAGGGTAAAAAAAGGGAACTCAAGAGCTCTATTTTATATTGAGATTACACTATCAGCAGGGTGTCATATTGCCGTACATAATGAAATTGAAATATAATCTATATTTAAATGATAAATAGGATTGTTTAATATCCATTATTCTATTACTGAATGATTCAGAAGGCAGGAAATATACTGCATGTAAGCCGCAATGCATCCCTCATTAAACATATTCGAACAGTACCTTCCCCTCTTCCTTATGTAAACCAGATCTTTCCATTATTAGGTTCTATAATAAAATAGGTAAAATAATTGAGCACATAGGTGGTGTAAGGGGTCAATGACTAACAAATCTTCCTTAGTTGCCAAGGTCCTCCAAATACAGTATTTTCATTTCACCATGACCTTTTCTGTACAATTGTCACTTAGTTGGCCATGCAGCATGCACATTCACTGCGCTAACAGCGCATCCAAGTTGGTGTAACAGCAGCAAATCTAATGCACAGTATCACTGAAATGCAAATGTATTACTGTACTGCCCTCCATGTACTGTACTGTTGCCTAATTATTCTTTGCAATACTTTGCAATCTATCTGTCATATATGTATCATGTTTTCTCTAGTTAACCTACCTCAACTACAGAATTGTGCAAAAGTATTAGGCAGGTGAGGTAATGATGATGGTAAGTAAGTATACTTTAAAAACTATACGTTTTAGTAGTTGATTTGTATTATTAAAATAAATGAACAAAAGAGTAATCTAGTTGCCTGCCTTTGAACTTACTGAATCTTCTGAATATCTTTTTTAAAATGAAGAGTTCAAAACTACATTCCATATTCTAGATGTGACCCTACAACTGATGTATAGATGGGTAACTGTTGGGATTAGATAATCTAATCTCTCTTTTTTTATACACCATAAATTCCTGTTTGCTTTTGCAGTTGCTGCTTGACATTGAATGCTGCTTCTCAGCTTACTTGTACCCAGAATATCCAATTCGTTCTCCTGTTCTGTATTCCAAAGTTAACTTATATTTAATGTATATCGAGCAATAGGAAAACTCCATCCAGGTGCCTAACTCTACATTTATCAACATTAAATCTCATTTGTTAAGTGTTTGTCCGCTCAGACATCTTATCCAGATCGTTTTGTAATATTTTACTGTCAAAGTCAGTTTTAAATATGCTACATTGTTTAGTGTCGTCAGCAAAGATGAATATTTTACTCTCAATCCGATCCACAAGGACATTAATAAAGAGCTTAAAGGGAATCGGTCAGCAAGTTTTTACTACCCCATCTAAATGCAACATAATATAGGCAAGGAGATTCTGAATCCAACACTGTATGGCATAATATACATTAGATTACTAACTGCAGCCATTCTGACACCATCAAAGAATTTAGTTTCAGCAAAACTACACAGCTGATTGAGCTTCCCTTCCCACACCAGGCTCTTAATAGAAATTGTGCATTGACTGTGAAGTGTCAATCCCAGCAGGGGGAGTGTTGGACTGCTAGTCCAGATTGGATATATGCGGGAAGAAACCGGGTGTCTCATCATGCTATCGCCACTCAAACGAAGTGGATAAAATTAATCCATGTCTTTATTAAATTGCAGGGTCAGTTCAACGCATTTCGGAGGTCACAGCCTCCTTGCTCAGGACATCAAGCAATGCTACAAATAATCTGTTCTGATAAGGGATGAGCCAGTATAAATTCCTTTGGAGATAAACATCACATGACCGCCCTTGATTTTTAAACATTGGCGGGATCATTATCAGTTCAAAAATGGTAACTGAGTAAAGAGCAAAATTGTTAAAATTTATGTCATATGACAGTATTAATATCAGATTTTATAACATTAATACTGTCATATGACATAAATTTGAAAAATTGGGCTCTTTAAAATGATGATCCTGCCAATGTTTGAAAATCAAGGGCAGTCCTGTGACATTTATTTCCAAGGGTATTTATACCGGCTCATCCCTTAACAGAACAGATTATTTGTATCATTGCTTGATGTCCTGGGAAAGGAGGCTGTGACCTCTGAAACACATTGACCTGACCTTGCAATTTAATAAAGACATGGTATAATTTTATCCACTTCATTTTGATTAGTAATAGCTGATGTAAAGCTCATATCTTATAATGCCCTCAAAAACTATGCACACAACTGATGTAAGACTTACTGCACGGTAGTTGCCTGGATCCACCTATTTACCTTTCTAAATATCGGTTCCATATCAGCAATCCTCGAATCCTGTTTCAAAAGTCTTATTGCAAGAGTCTAAGAAGAATAAGATACAGCACTCTGCCACTTACTGAACTTAATTTCCTCAATATTCATTGATGAAAGATATTTGGCTAGGAGCATTTGTCAATGTTTAATTTGCTGAAATGCAAGTACTTCTTCTTATGCAAACTTATTTATATTAGTTAGCGAACAATAAGTTCCTTGATGAACATGGATGAAATATGCTTGTTTTATATCTCAGCCTTTTCTTTGTCACTTATAATTATCTTGTTATTATCTTCTAAGAGGCCAGTGTCATCTATTTTTTTTCTTTTTTTAGCATTGATGTATTTATACAATAAGTTTGTATTTATTTTAACCCCTTCACTGCCTGAGCTCATTTTCACCTTCACATCCAAGCCATTTTTTACAATTTTGACCAGTGTCAATTTGACAGGCTATAACTCTTGAACACTTTAATGGATTTAGGTTATTCTAACAGTTGTAAATTTAGGCTGATATTTTTTGCATTATTTGTGAAAAAATTTGAAATTTGGAGAAAATTTTGTAAACATTTCAATTTTCAAACTTTGAATTTTTATGCCTTAAAGCAGAGTTATGTCACACAAACTGTTACTAAATAATATTTTCCACATTACCACTTTACATCAGCACAATTTTTGAAATTATTGTTTTTTAAGTAAGTTAGAAGGGTTCAAAGTTTATCAGTAATTTCTAATTTTTCCAACAAAATTTAGAAACACATTTTTTTTTAGGTATCACATGACATTTAAAGTGCACTTTCTCCTGATTACCATAATACCCCATATGTTGTTGAAAACTACTTCTGAGGAACAGTACAAAGTGAAGAAAAGAAGAAGTGCAGACAGTTGGACTGGTTTACAGGTGCCATGACACATTAGTAGAGCAACTGAGGTGCCAGAACAGCAGAAACCCTCACAGCTGACTTTATTTTACAAACTGCACTCATCAATGAATGCATCCAGTGGTGCAGTGAGCATATTAACACTACAGGTGTGTCATAACATTTTAAACTATTGGACAGTAAACAAAAAGTAGTTGCTTATTTACCACTGAATAGATGTCTTAACTACAGATTTCCATTTTTCACAATAGGAATAGGTAAAAAATACCCCATAATGTGTTACACAAATTCTCATAAAGATGGCAATACCCCACCTATGACTGTACAGTACTGTTTGGCTGCACCACATGAGGGAAGAAGCGCCATTTGATTTTTGGAGACTCTAAAGGGTGCTTTACACGCTGCGACATCGCTAGCGATTGCTAGCTATGTTGAGCGCGATAGCACCTGCCCCCGTCGTTCGTGTGACATTTGGTGCTCGCTGCCGTAGCGAACATTATCTCTATGACAGCGTCACACGCACATACCTTGGCAGCGACGTCGCTGTGACCGCCGAACAATCCCTCCCTCAAGGAGGAGGTGCGTTCGGCGTCATAGCAACGTCACTGCGGTGTCACTAAGCGGTTGGCCACTAGAAGCGGAGGGGCGGAGATGAGCGGGACGTAACATCCCGCCCACCTCCTTCTTCCGCATTGCCGGTGGACGCAGGTGAGGAGATGTTCGTCATTCCTGCGGTGTCACACATAGCGATGTGTGATGCCGCAGGAACGACGAACAACATTGTACCTGTGGCAGCAGTGATATTAAGGAAAGGAGCAACGTGTCAACGATCACCGTTTTTGAACAATTTGATCGTCGCTCATTGGTGTCACACACTGCTATGTCGCTACCGGCGCCGGATGTGCGTCACTAACGACGTGACCTCAACGATATATCAGTAGTGATGTCGCAGCATGTAAAGTGCCAGAACAGAAGAAATCCTTTCAAGTAAACAAATTTTGGAAATAATACCCCTCTGGTAATTCCTCAATCGGTGTAGTGATGATTTAGTCTCTGGAAAAAACACATGGTGACAAACACAGTGAAGGTTGCAAAATAAACAAATCACAAATAAGTTGTTGTGCCCAGTGCATTGTAGTGCCCATACATTGTGCCCAGCTTGTGTTTCTGAAACATCAACCCCATACATTTAAGAGGGTTCTACTCACTACAGCAATGCCAAACATGTGGATGCTAACTGTGGTTTAGGCACATTGTGGGGCTCAAAAGAGAGGGGGCATTTGGATTTGGGAGCACAGATTTTGCTGGATTTCATTTTTGATGGGGGAGCCATAGCATTTTTCCAGAGTCTATGTGCTACCAATAATGTGTAAACACTAGGACTGAGTGGATCGACTATAAAAGCCCATTTGAAAGACATCAGGGTGCTGGACCAGGGCACGGGATTCCAGATGCATGATCCAGATGGCCGCTAGCTGTGGGATGTAGCAGAGCTGAAGCAGCGTGGGACCTCGTGTTGATTACGCCAGTCCTGTATGGTGTTTGGGTTTAATAAAGTGGTGAAAGAGAGTGTGTTTTGTACTTTATTCCAAATAAAGTATTTTTTCTCTGTTTGTGCTTATTTACTTTCATGTATAGGTTAGTAGCCGAGGTATTTCATAGACGCCTGTGCCATCACTAAGCTGGGGTTTAGTAGCAGCTGTGCACTATTATTAACCCCTCATTACCCCAACTGCCACCCTTCCAGGGCAATGGGAAGAGGCGGTAAAGTACCGGGATTGTCACATCTAATGGATGCGGCAATACCGGCCAGCTGCGGGCTGAGAATACCAGTTCCCAGCTGGCTTTTTCATGGCTGGGCATCAAAATTGGGGGAGAATGAACATCTATTTTTTTTTTTAATTATTTATTTAAATTAAAAAATAAAGCCGCATGCGGTTTCTCTTAGGCAGGAGTCACACTTGCGAGGGACTTGCACGAGTCTGACATCGCATCACCAGCACAGCCGCGCACACTTCTGACAGGAGCATGCATGTGTTTGTAGGTACATGCACTCTCATGTTCAGAGAATGGCAGGCCGTGCCGGGTGATGTCATGCCAGACATGTACGAGTCTGACATCGCATGACCTTGCACAGCCGCACACTCTTCTGACAGGAGCATGCATGTGTTTCTAGGTACATGCACGCTCATGTTCAGAGAATGGCAGGCCATGTCGGGTGATGTCATGCCCAACTTGCATGAGTCTGACATCGCATCACCCGCCACAGCCGCACACTCTTCTGACAGGAGCGAGCTACATTTGTTTCTGTATACATGCACGCTCACCATACTCACCCGTGGATACTTGCAATGCTTTCCCCACCCACTGGCCATCCTGGTGCCTTTGATTGGTTGCAGTCAGCTGACACGCTGACTCTCAGGGTGGGTGCGCGTCTAACTGCAACCAATTACACGCGCCAGTGGGCGGACAAAACAGTGAATATTGAATTGTCGGCTTCGGAAGGGAAAAGCATGACCCGGAAAGAGTTTGCCGCTATGACACAGCCTGGGCGAGTATACCACAAGTGATCCTACCGCTCTATTACTTCCACCAATGTTTTTAATCAGATTCTGGTCCCCATTGACTTACATGGGCACTGGATTCCAGAGCAGATCGGGATTTTTTTTTTAAATGAGCAGTGATCCGCTGGTCCCATTTTTTTGCAAGTCTGAGCAGCTCTAGTAAACACCTTTTAGTATTCTGTTAACTGATGATGGACCTGAGTATGGTTTTGTGTTTTTGTAGGTTGAGTTGAGTGCTTTTTGGTGGGAATTTTGGTACAGAATATTTTGGATCAGTTCACATTTATTTTGTTCTCAAGGTTTCCATCTACATCTTCGAAATATGTAATTCAGGTGAAATCTGCGACAGATCCATTCACTAAGGAGGCAGCAAAAGTACTCTTGACTCCATTTGGCCTCTGTTTAGCGGTGTACAGTATGTTTTTTCATAGGTGAACAAAACTGCTGATGACTGGACTTTTGCGCTCAACTAAAAAGAGGAGTAAAAAGATGGACACCACTGGATCACAGGCAAGATGTGAGGTCAAAGAGACTATGTTTGGCTCATTATAGCAAATTTTCCATTGGGAATTTTGTCTGAATACCATCTTCCAGAGATTTAAGGTTTGTGCCCACGGTCTGCACACATTTTGTATTCAACTTTTTGTGAGGCAGAAACAAGAAGCAACTGATGATTAGGTTTTTTTACGCTGTAAAAGTGATACGACAGTTTTTTTCTTCAGGTCAGTACGATTACAGCGTGCAGCAATACCACATTTATGTAGTTATTTTTCTGTTTTGCAGTTTTTTCACAAAAACTATTTTACAGGGAAAAAAACGTTTTTGCATTGCTATATTCTGAGAGCTATAGCTTTCTTTTTTTGGCTGACTGAGCTATGTGATGGCTTGTTTTTTGCAGGACAATATGACATTTTCAAAGGTGCCATTTTTATTCATATATGACTTTTTTTTACACAAATATACGTATTTATTGGAATTATTTTTTCATTTTTCTTTTTTTTGTGTTTTTTTAGATTTTCACTTTTTTTAAAACAAAAACTTTTTAAAAACTTTTTTACTTTGTTCCTATATGGGACATTACATTACATTATTCTGATTGCAGCTGCAATGTACTGCACAGCTATATCTCTGCAGTACTTCACAGCTGTCAGAGCTTCACAGAGAAAGACTGAGTGATCATGTTGCAGGCACTGCTCATGTTCATAATACCAAGCTTGCAGTCACCAACATTATACAACATCAATATTGGTAGATTATTCTACACATAAAGAATTTATTATACTGTTTCAGAGATAGAATTGTATAATGGAACCATAATGCTTCAGCGCAACAACCCTTTTCACAAAAGGGACAGCATAATCGATTAATACAGCAACACAGCACCAATTACTAACTTACATATCAATCCCAGCAAAGGACCATACTCGTCTATTTCCTCAGAATCCTTATCATTAGAGATGAGCAAACCTGTCAGGTAAAGGTTTGCCAATTTCAAATTCAGTATGAGCCTTAGCTTGTTGGATGGAGCTCAGTTAATCCTGAGTCAGTAATGTTCATTTTTGTTCATTTCTCTCCCCAAAAACTGAGTGCATTTTCAAAAATGCTTTCGTAACAGCATTTTCTGCTTTTGTTTAGGATTGTGGTACTGTTTGATGTGGGGATGTGTAAAATCAGTGGAGGAGGCAGGCATTCAGGACTGAGAGAATCCTTTTTTTTGCACGGCACCATTTTTTTGTCTTAACTTTATTTGTGGATGTAACTTTAGCCAATCACGTGACAGAAAACATCCAGATGGTTCAGACAGAAGGGCTTCTGTGATTGGCTGCCTAAATCAAATGTCCATTTGCATATAAATTGTAGACATGTTGCGTCGGCGCCATTTTGTGAATGTGAAATGTTAGGGAAGGTGCTGCTGCCAGTGTTATCGCCGGGGCTGCTACACAGTGAGCTTATCTAGGGTTTTAAAACTAGGTAGTTGAGATAGATAGGAGAGTGACAATTTAGAAGAGGGACGTGTAGCATAGCGAAATGTGTGTGTGCCACAAATCGGCGCATGTCATGATAGATATAGGGATTAGTATTTGTGGTGCCTTCTTAAGAGTTGCAAGTGAAGCATCATATTGCAACATTTTGCTGCCTGCTCCAAATTATGCAGTCCAGCACATTTATAGGTTTCAGAGATATACACACAGGAAGGCACACTGGGAAAAAATCCTCTGTTTTTTGGTAGATTGGACTAATAGATTACATTGCATGCATGCTGCTGTTTTTAATGGCTACGCAAAGTTGCTTGTCCCACATTCCTACAGCATCCTGTCCCTAAAATATATTTGTTTTTTCTTAACTTCACCTATCACTGTCCCTCCCTCTAACAGCGTACACGCCTCATTCTAGTGAAGGCAAAATTGTGGTGCGGCCCGTGATCTATCCTTTATACAGGCTGAGTCACGGTGTGCACCGGTCAATGACAGCGCTCTCATAGCTCTGAAAGTTGAGTGTAAAAATGAATAAATAATTTAAAAAAAATGAAGTGGATTCCCTCATATTTTGATACCCAGCATAAATAGAACAGACAGCCACAGGCTGCAGCCCCCAGCTGTGTGCGGTATCTTGGCTGTGAATCAAAATTTGAAGGACCCTACGCAGGTTTTCTTTATTAATATAAGCAGTGTTAAAATAGGTGTGGGGTCCTCCAATTTTGATCCCAACAAAGAGAAAGCAGACAGCTGGGGACTGTTATTCTGAGACTGGGGAGGCCCCTGGTTAGTGGGATCCCTCAGCATAAAAATAGCAGCCACCCGACAGATAGCACAACCATTAGATGAGCAAATTGTGGCATTTTATCAGGGTCAACCCAATTGCCCTGGTGCTGAGGCGATCAGGATATGGGGTTGATGTCAGCCCTGAATTGTCAAAATTCACAGCTGCCATGGAGACCTGGCTTGGTAATTGACAGGGTTCTATGAGACCTCCCCATTACCAACCCTATAAGTAAAAAGAAAAAAAAAATACATAAAAATACTTTATTTTAAATGAAAAAAACACCCCCTCTTTCACCATTTTATTAATCCTCCAAACACTCTTGCACATCCAATATAAAACACACGATGTCCCACGCTGATCCAGGCTCTGCTACATGTAGAAGCTGCAGTGGTAGAAAATGCAACCATTCACTGCAGC
The DNA here is from genome assembly GCF_048569485.1 of Anomaloglossus baeobatrachus. Classification (NCBI taxonomy): domain Eukaryota; kingdom Metazoa; phylum Chordata; class Amphibia; order Anura; family Aromobatidae; genus Anomaloglossus; species Anomaloglossus baeobatrachus. Next base: position 277,338,543 of record NC_134358.1, read on the forward strand.
TTCTGGGACACACTGAGGGCAGTGGAGGACTCGGCTGTAAGAAGCGTGGATGTTAGTCAGGTCACGGGAGGTTGCAGCCGGGTTACCACAGTACCAAGAGTGAACACGTGGCTGGATTGCCAGACTGCTGGATTGCAGGACTCAGTGGCAGAGCAGTCCGGCAATCTGGCAGTCAGGTCACCGAAGTTCAAACCACTACCCTCAGTGAAAATTAAATCTGCTGCTCTCAGTGAAAGTGGAACCCACTGCCAAGATTACTGCCCTGTCATATTGTAGGACATGGCAACACAGAAATCTAGTAGAGGGTTCCACTTTCACTAAGGGAAATGGTGTGACCTCAGGGGAACTTCATGATGGTTTGTCGGATTGTGGGCATGGCGGCACAGCAGTCTTGCAATCCTTCAGTCAGGTCACCAGAGCTCACACTCAGTGCTTCCCGCTGTCTCATTACAGGTCCTGCCAAAATCCAATTGGGTGGTGCTTTGTTTTAAACATCCCCTTCCTTCTTTGGTTGATGCTCCCTGATGAAGACACATTGTTAATTATAAGACCTCAGGCATTATATACTTATTTACATGCACATGTCCAAAAAATTACTTTGGGAAAAGCAAGGGACAACTACATGTACAGATCATCGAACACCTTGGAGAAATAATAAACAGGAGAGACGCACCCCTTACAAAGCGAAAAAAGATGCAATTTCCTTTGGGCTTGAATGGACATTTGAGTGTCGCTAGTTTCATTTGACTCTGACCACTTTTTAACATCTTCAGACCCATGTTTGGGAGCTAGCCATTTGACATATCTATAGGTCTTTTGACTGCATTACTTTTATCTATATTGCCCCATTTGGATGAGTAATATGTCTTATCCCTCTATCTTGAGTAATGTCTTTGAATAGATATACCTATGTACCTTGGTTCAACTACTTTGTAGTGTCTTTTTAACTGATACTGTATAGGTATTTTTCAGAACACCCCTGCATTAATGAATTTGTATGCATTGTGTGAATACTAACATTTGCTATAATATATATATATATATATATATATATATATATATATATATATATATATATTTATTTATACAGTCATATGAAAACGTTTGGAAACCCCTATTAATGTTAACCTTTTTTCTTTATAACAGTTTGTGTTTTTGCAACAGCTATTTCAGTTTCATATATCTAATAACTGATGGACTTAGTAATATTTCTGGATTAAAATGAGGTTTATTGTGCTAACAGAAAATGTGCAATCCACATTTAAACAAAATTTGACCGGTGCAAAAGTATGGGCACCTCAACATAAAAGTGACATTAATATTTTGTAGGGCCTCCTTTTGCAAAAAAAACCAGCTGCTAGTCACTTCCTGCAGCTTTTAATAAGTTCCTGGATCCTGGATGAAGCTATATTTGACCATTCCTGTTTACAAAACAATTCCAGTTCAGTTAAGGTTGATGGTGGCCGAGCATGGACAGCACGCTTCACATCATCCCACAGATGTTCAATGATATTCAGGTCTGGGGACTGGGATGGCCATTCCAGAACATTGTAATTGTTCCTCTGCATGAATGCCTGACTAGATTTGGAGAGGTGTTTTGGATCATTGTCTTCCTGAAATATCCATCCCCTGCGTAACTTCAACTTCGTCACTGATTCTTGCATATTATTGTCAAGAATCTGCTGATACTTAGTTGAATCCATGCGACCCTCAACTTTAACAAGATTCCAAGATGGGCACCCTTATCAATTTCTTGATTTGAACACTCCTAACTACTTTTTACTGACTTACTACTGACTTACTGTCAGTTTCTACAGTGAGGAACATAATAAGGAAACGGAAGAACACAGGTGCTGTTTTTGTTAAGCCCAGAAGTGGCAGGCCAAGAAAAATATCAGAAAGGCAGAGAAGAAGAATGGTGAGAACAGTCAAGGACAATCCACAGACCACCTCCAAAGACCTGCAGCTTCATCTTGCTGCAGATGGTGTCAATGTGCATCGGTCAACAATACAGCGCACATTGCACAAGGAGAAGCTGTATGGGAGAGTGATGCGAAAGAAGCCGTTTCTGCAAGCACGCCACAAACAGAGTCGCCTGAGGTATGCAAAAGCACATTTGGACAAGCCAGTTACATTTTGGAAGAAGGTCCTGTGGACTGATGAAACAAAGATTTAGTTGTTTGGTCATACAAAAAGGCGTTATGCATGGAGGCAAAAAACCCCAGCATTCCAAGAAAAGCACTTGCTACCCACAGTAAAATTTGGTGGAGGTTCCATCATGCTTTGGGGCTGTGTGGCCAATGCAGGCATCGGGAATCTTGTTAAAGTTGAGGGTCACATGGATTCAACTAAGTATCAGCAGATTCTTGACAATAATGTGCAAGAATCAGTGACGAAGTAAAGGTTAACATTAATAGGGGTGCCCAAACTTTTTCATATGACTGTACACACACACACACAGCTCTCTCTATATATATATACATATATATATATATATATATATATATATATATATATATATATACTGAATATGTGATTGAGTTGTGCTCCCTGAATAAATAACATTTAAAAATAAATCATCAGGGAGTTGGTAGCCAGTTTGTTTGGCTTATGAAACACAATTTCCGCTCTAATCTGTGATAATTTCTACCTTAAATTTACCTCATATCGCACATTAGTGGATGTGATGGAATGCAATCTGCGCTCCATGCTAGTATAGGCAGGCACCACAGAATTCTTCCTGGTAGCCTGTATGTTATCCAAGGAGTAAAAGCTTTGGAATGTAACCTGCAATCCAGAATCCAGAGTATGCTTCCACAGGTGCAATACGTGCTTTTCTGACCTACTGTATATGTCACTTCCGGTGCCAGCCTGCAAATATGAATGTGCTTAGCATACTATAGACATGTGACCGCACAATACTGGAACGTGGGGGAAATAAAGGGTGCTAAAGGATTAGTTTAAATAGGGGCCATTTGTGGTGTTCTGTTTGTACACACTACATGATAGTCATTGTTACAGGGTGCCACATCATTCTCTTTTAGATATCTGTCCTCTACTTTTATGGATCCCCTGATAAACATCAAAGACTTGAGGGTAAACGTGTCAGGGTGAGCATCAAATATTATAAGGGAGTCCTTGACTACTGCATTGAGATGAGTAACAGTTTTCATTATTTGTTTTACACCAAGTGAAGGGGATTGGCTGGTTAATTGGGATACCCTCTATCTAGCCAATTTGTTTTAGGTCACTCTTATTTAAGCCTTATATAACTCTTTTCTGAAACACAGTATTTCCCTTTAGTGTGTGAAACAAAGTACATGTTTATTGTTTTGTCTATTTTCATTACATATATTTATTCTTTGGGCATAATTAGGGTGTTTGAGGGTCAGCCTCCATTGAGTGGAAGCGCCAAGTCAATCGTAAGGTGCCAACCCTCATATAGGTAGGGAAATATCAATCTAGGGCTACCTTAGGACCAGATAGTCCTTTTTGACCCCCTACACTACTATTTTTTAACACTTACAAAGTGTTCACTAATGGGAAGTTTTAAATAATATTATTAAAAGTTATAGTCTAAAAGGTTGATTTGTGTTTTTAATTAATTTTCCTCACACATCTAAAAAGCCAGCACTTTCCCCATGTGTGGTATTTGTTGCGACAAGTATGTATATAAAATTTGACGAGTAACAACACCGTCTCTGACTGACTGATTTAACATTTTTTTCTGTGACTTGCTGCTACTTTTTACTATATTATGAATGAATACAAAAATGTGGAATCAAAATTAAAATAATGCAGGATGTATGCCAGTTACACCATATCAAGGAATAATTATGGTAAATCTGGCACTGCTTCTTGTATCTCTGTCTGTCCCATAAACTAAATATCTCTATTAATAAAATACAATAAATCATTTTAAGAAACAAGTGTATTTACTCTTTAGGCCTCTTTCACATGTCAGTGATTCTGGTACGTTTGTGCTTTTTTTTTAACGTACCAGAATAACTGACATACGCACACCCATTATAATGAATGGGTCTGCTCACACATCAGTGATTTGCCACTGCACGTGTCTCCGTGCGGCGTACCCGCGTGTCCGTGATTGCCGCACGGAGACATGTCCATTTTTTTCTGGCATCACTGATGTCCCACGGACCACGCAGTGGTGTGGTCCATGAAACACGTGCCAGAAAAAAATGTGCTTTTAAAATAAAAATCATTTTTACTCACCCGGCTCCAGCGATGTCCTCTGCAGCCCATGCAGCTTGCTGCTTCTGAGCCGGCTCATTACTGTCGCGCATATTCATGATGCACGACACAGCCGACCCGGAAGCAGCTGCTGCGGGGTTCAGCGCCGGCCGGATGGTGCACCGCAGGAGCGATCACCACCATGGACAGCGGGAGCGCGCACAGGTGAGTTAATCTCTATGTGCAATCACGGGCCACGGAGAACGGATTGCACTTAGACAACCCACGTGTGCCATGATTCATGGCACACGGAGGGACATGTGCGTGTTTTGCACGCCAGTGAAAAACGTCAGTGTTTTTCACTGACGTGTGAAACGGGTCTTAGCCAATCTTACACTGGGATATTTGTTCTATAATATTGCACTGTCTGTTTTAAACATCTGGCTTCTATAAAAGTAACAATTTAAGGTTTCATCTGCAACACTTTTATTATGGCGCTAATCAAAGGTAATTTGCTTCATATTTATTTTTTTAAGTTGTCTGTTTTATGATATTAGCAGTTTTCAAAGAACACCAGTGCTAATTGCATGAGATGTGTAGATTTATTGCCTTTACAGATTATTTTCCATCTGTACAGTGCTTCCATTGGGACCCAGTTTTATAACATCTTTTGCTTATTAACCCATGTGAGCTGGACTGTGTAAATTGCATCTGTTCATTACCATTTTTCTACATATTTACAATTGTGCTTTTTTCCAGACAATTAATTTCATTTGACAACGGTTTACTCGATATTAACTATGTATAAAAGATAACTTTCTGTCAATTTGTAACAGATTTCTGCAGTAAATTCTTGGCAGTAACAGTATGAGAATTATCACATACAGGATTACAAATAATGCACAGTATAATTACAAAAGTGCATTCGGATGAAAATGTTCTAATGCACCATACAGTAGAAAACTAAAGAACCATTGAACCTAGCGCACAGCTTGACTTTCTGCATCATACCACCCATCAGTATCGACTGCACAGAATAATATAACTTGTACAGAGACTACAGAAATAAGAGAAAAACAAATAAATGAAAAGATGATTTTATTATAACTGTTGCAAGTGTATTCAAATACTCTATGGTATTTATTTTTATTGGTAATAATGTATTACTATTAGCACGTTTTTTGATCTTTACATTTATTTTATCACCTCTAATAAGCAATTTAACCACACTCCACATTTGACCTAAACATATATATATATATATATATATATATATATATATATATATATATATATATATATATATGTATATATATATGTATATATATATTATTTGGTTGTGTGAAGCAGGGTTTCTCTATACCGGACAGGTTCTAATTATAGTAGTGACCAAGACTTGTGCTGCTTGCGGCCAATTAACCAATTGCAATATTTTCCAACTTATTAAGAAAAAGCACCAGATGCACAGCCCTGATGATGCTATAATTGCAAAGCAAAAGTATGGGTGCCGCGTCCTGCATGAAAGACAACCATTAATGAGAAGAAGAGAAAAGCTCATGCATAATGGACGCGCAACCCAGTTCTGATAATGAACAGTAACTATGGTCCATATAAATTACAACTTTTATTAAGTCCAAAAAGAGACACACACATAAGTGTACATTAAAAACAATTAAAATGTGCAGGATATACACAGTTACAAACACGTTCCCCCTATAAAGATGGATAGGGTATCACCATACATAAGAGAATGATACAAGGTAACATACACAATTCAGAAAGTGGTTAGTAATGATTCTCTATACCTCCGAAAATAGGATTTGCATAACACCCAGGGCTCATAGCATTACAGTTCTTTATAAAGGTCAGAATATACAAAACGTACCCCAAAAATGATGTACAATTTATTTCCAAAGGTCTAAAGCCAGTATAATAAGTATACACACAATTGGCAGGAGATTAATAATATCAGACCAAAGACACAAGGATGTATGTTAGTGATATATAACCAATTATATGACAACACAGTGTTGCTAGTAAAATATCATATCACAAGCAACAGAACAGTACCAGATCTGACACCGGCACCATTCCAAGGTATGGAAGCCCTACAAAATTTAGGACCAATGTAAGTCCTTGTAAGGGGCCAAAAAGGAGGGTACCCTACAGAGACCATAATGTGCCAGTCTCACCACCATGTCTAAGTAAACGGAGGAGGGGGGGAAGGGAGGGGAAGGGGGGTTATACCATAGTAATATAAAACCCAAGTGTGGAGCATAAACCGGAGGTTATGGTAATACCAGAGTTAACATGGCAGGCCCCACGTGTATCGCTGCGGAAAGCTTCGTCAGGGGAAGGTATGGCAAGGACCTCATATTGTGAGGTATATATAGGGACCTAAATCATTAATTGTAACAACAATTAAGCAATTTACAAACCATTAGTGATCAAAACAAAAGAATCTGACTTCGGAGTATGGGCGCCGCCATGACCGGATGTGATGTCATATCCGGAGCTCCGGAAACCGGAAGCTACATTTCAGGGATCAACAGTCTGTTTTATAGGCAAAATTAACCAAAGAAACACAACTTTATGTTTTGCAACTTCAGCGAACACATGGTGTCCTGAATCTATAGAGAAAGTACTCCAAACAAGGAAAGTGCAAGGATATAATTATCGCCACGACCGGAAATGAGGTCACACTGAGAGCTTAAGGGATGAGTGTGATACTGTGATCACTGCGCATGCCCATAACCCAAATGAGTAAATAGATGATTCGTCAGACACCTGGTGTTTAGAGAATACTATAGACCCATAAGGTTACACAGACTATTAATTAAATTAGCAGGAGCCTGCTTTTGTGCATATTCGGGTTCACAGGAATTATAATAGATAATAAGGGGCCATTTCAGATATACAGATAACCAAATGTTGCTAATAATAAACCCTGCTGGCATTCTCATATGTCAAATTACTCTAAAAGGACAAGATCATAATGATGATACTATGGTGAATGCATAGTACCACATGGATAGCCATGGATTTATCCTCTAATTGGTTAATACCACATGATGTGGATTTATCCTACAATTGTAAGTGCATAGTGCCACCAATATAGTGGTTCTATTAGTAAAGGAATAATATCCCCCATCATTAGTACCGCAACTGCGGATTTATCCATGGCCTCCAAATTGGGGGCAGCTGATGACATGTAAAAGAACCCATCACGCGATTAAATTAAGATGCTGCAATATACATCATATGTTCCTCTCGTGTTACCACATATATGGGGTTATATCAAATCATGCTGATAATGCATAGCTTTAAAAATTATCCCAAGAGGTTTCTATCATTAGTACCACAATTGCGGATTTATCCATGGAACTGCGATAGGAAATATAAAAATGGAACGAAATACTATAATATACATCAAGTGTAATTTCAATGCCACCATACCAATAGGATTATATTAGATACACTACAGGGTATGTAGCCCCAGATATAATTCCAAGGAGTTATAAATTTAAGTTTTAGTGCGCATATAAAAGCCTTCCCATTACAAAAGATGGTATCCTAACGTCGATGTTAACAATTAAATGAGTTGCCCCCCCCTCCTCTGTTTACTTAGACAGAGTGGTGAGACTGGCACATATGGTCTCTGTAAGGTACCCTCCTGTTTGGCCCCTTACAAGGACTTACATTGGTCCTAAATTTTGTAGGGCTTCCAGACCTTAGAATGGTCACGGTGTCAGATCTGGTACTGTTCTGTTGCTTGTGATATGATATTTTACTAGCGACACTATGTTGTCATATAGTTGGTTATATATCACTAACATACATCCATGTGTCTTTGGTCTGATATTATTAATCTCCTGCCACTGGTGTGTATACTTATTATACTGGCGTTAGACCTTTGGAAATAAATTGTACATCATTTTTGGGGTATGTTTTGTACATTCTGACCTTTATAAACAACTGTAATGCTATGAGCCCTGGGGGTTATGCAAATCCTATTTTCAGAGGTATAGAGAATCATTAGTAACCACTTTCTGAATTGTGTATATTACCTTGTATCATTCTCTTATGTATGGTGATACCCTATCCATCTTTAATGGGGGAATGTGTTTGTACCTGTGTATCTCCTGCACATTTTAATTGTTTTTAATGTACACTTATGTGTGTGTCTCTTTTTGGACCTAATAAAAGTTGTAATTTATATGGACCATAGTTACTGTTCAGTATCATAACTGGGTTGCGTGTCCTTTATGCATGAGCTTTTCTCTTCTTCTCATTAATGATTTTCCAGCTTATATGACTCATTTTTTCCCCCAAAACTGGGATAAAATGGGGATGTGTCTTACAATACGGATATGGCTTAACGAGGCGGCGGTCATAGGAGGCAGGGTCAGCGATACTGAGTGCTCAGAGGAGCAGTGAAGTGGCTCAGGAGGGTCCCAGGATGGGGGTGTCTCAGTGGTGAGTGCATTGATCTGACTGTGGGCTCCATTAAATAGCCCCGGTTGACGTGATGGACTTCAAGAAATTGGCTATGGAGGTGGCGCGTGCACAGATTGACATGATGGATGTCAAGAAAATGGCCACAGAGTCCTATCTGTGTATATGCCGCCTCCGTGGCCATTTTCTTGATGTCCATCTCATCACCGTGGATGATTTAACGAATCTCACAGTTAGATCAATGGCGCCCACCACTGAGATGCCCTGTCCTTTGACCATCCTGAGTTGCTCCACTGCAGTGACACCCCCGCAGCCTGCTGGCAGATCAATTACGCCTGCCACAACACCCCCAAGCCCGCAGTATCGGCAACCCTCCTGAGTTGCAACACCCTCCCTCTGAGTCCGCAGCATTGCTAACCCTGCCTCCTGGGACCTTCCTGAGACACTCCACCACCGCCACTGCCCACTGGTGAGCATTAAGATTAAGACTAGGATTATACAACGGACCCTCATTTTAACATTAAAAAATATTTCTTCCTATTTTCCTTCTCTAAATTTGGGGTGCGTCTTACAATCTGGTGCGTCTTATAAAATGAAAAATATGGTAAATGACGTTGTCAATCTCTAACAGTAGTTTTAAATGACATGATGTTGTAGCTCAACTGTTACAGTATCAATGATGCAATCTAAGAAAGCCAGTGGGTTACCATGAAGGCCAGAGGCCTACTGAGGGCCACCATCACTGCAGTTTTCGTGGTTCTGCAACCCCTTCATAAGTTTATATGTAGCAATAAGTCCTAGATTGTGTCACTCCCTTTAATAAGCGCTTGCTTGTTTTCCCACACATGTCAGCTGATCTGATAAGTCAACATGTACAGATCCATTTACACCTATTAACTAGTTAAAACCTACTGACAGTCTCAGACAGCAGAATTTAGCACACGTCAGCAAATCATTCCCCACCCCCATCGTCAGCTTAATGCCAATGAGTTGTTATTACAGCCAAATGCCAGCTCATGACCTTTATAACAGTCATTACATATTTCCTGTGAATGTTGGCTTAGAAACACAGCATTTATGCTGAAGCACTGCTCTATACAGCACAAGCAATCAGAAGATTGCAGCTTCAAGTCACCTAAAGGCCCCTTTACACACTGAGACTTTCTAGTGATCCCACCAGCGATCCCGACCTGGCCGTGATCACTGGAAAGTCTCTGGTGAGCTGTCAAACAGGCAAACCTGGCCAACGACACAGCAGCGATACGGACCTGAAGAACGATCTAGCTGGTCGTTGGGGATGTGTCAAAGCAGTTATTCGAAAGGGAAGTCGCCAACGAAGTCATTGTAATGGTGTCAAACACAACGATGCTTGCTGCGCAGCAGGAAACAAAGGACCAAAAAATGTTCCTGAAAAATGTGTAGCGATCAGCGACCTCACAGCAGGGGCCAGGTTGCTGATGCGTTTCACACACTGCACCACACTGCACCACACGGTACCAAAACCTTTTTCTTTTAACACATTGCAATGTCACTGGGGAAGTTGCTATTATGTCACAAAACTGGTGACGTTACAGCGATATCGCTAGCGATGTTGCAGTGTGTAAAGGGGCCTTAAGGGGTCAAGTAAACACAATAAAAAGTGTAAAAAAAGTTTTAAAAACTAAAAAAACACAAATTCAAATGATTCCCTTTTACCCCATTAAAAATATGACAGTAAAAAAATACACATATTTGGTATCACTGTGTTCACAAATGCCCGATCTTTTAAAATGTAAAATAAATTAATCTGATCAGCAAATAGTGTAACGAGAACAATCAAAATGCCAAAATTATGTTTTTTTTGTCACCACAACATTGCAATAAAATGCAATAAGAAGCAATCAAAACATCACATCTACCCAAAAACGAAAATGTCTATTTTTGGTAGCCTTTCCTGAAGAAGGCGATAAGTTTACTTCAAAATGCATTGAGTAAACAACCTTTTATTTTCAATTCTGTTTTTACATTGAACTTCTTCACCGACAGCATCGCTGGATTAACCACATTTTTATTCCTGCCTTCCCCTGGATTTTATACCAATGCCCTTTTGGCTAGTGGTCCTTACAGCAGTTGTACATGCGAATTACACTGGGTGTGGGTCACACAATCCAACCCAGTGAGCGGTTTTGCTTTTTTAGGCCTTCTGGTATGATTGGATAAGACCATATTGCACTTTTTATCCACATTGTTTTCCTCCAAAACTAAAAGGTCAGCTCAGAATGCAAAAAGTAAGCTATCACGCAGCACAAGATCCCAAAAAATTACGTACATCGTTATGGGACTAGAAAAAAGACAACAAAATTCTTTTTTTGACAAATTTCTGATTTTTTTTCATCAACATACAGTGAACATGGTAAATAACCCCCCCCCCAAAAAAAACAAAACAATAATGGAGTTGCACTTTTTTGCATTTTCCCCCCACTTGGAATATTTTTCCCATTTTCCAATGCAATATGTGGCAGAAGGAAGGGAGTCATTCAAAATTACAACTCATCCCACAAAAAAAATCCTCACACGACTTCTTTAATGGAAAAATAAAAAACTTACCACTCTTGGAAGCAAGGAAGGAACAAATGAAAGTTAAAATGGAAAATTGCCATGTTGTAAAGGAGTTAAAAGATCAATAATTTATAGATATAAGTAATTTTTATACAATTCCTCATATATTGCATGTAAGTTGTCAAACAATCTCAGGTTCAAGTCACCAAGGAGTCTCAAAAAATAAGAAAAATAAATATTTGTTTAAAAAATATTACTAAATATAAACATTTAAATGACATTATTCTCCTAACTTAATGATAAAAAGACATGCTTGATAAAATCCTATCCATAAAAATTGGATCTAGTGAAATATAAAATATATACTGAACAAAAATATAAATGGAACACTTTTGTTTTTGCTCTCATTTTTCATGAGATGCACGGAAATATCCAAGACTTTTCTATGCACACAAAATGCTTTTTTTCTCTCAAATACTCTATTGTTCACAAATTTGTCTAAATCTGTGTTAGGGAATGTGCCCACGATCAGGACTCACTGTGTCTTGGACGCAGCAGGTCATGACCTGAAGGATAATGCAGGAGACCGCAGCTGCTTGTACCCACGATCAGGGTTCAGTGCGCTGCGGTCTTTCACTTGTGTTCTCCCTACAGAAAACGCATGCGAATCCGCAGCAAACAATTGGCATGCTGCGGTCTGGAAAGCCGCACCGCAGGTCAGTGTTTGCTGCGGAAAAAACAAGCACAGTGGGCCCCAGATTTCTAGAAATCCTGTCCACTATGCTTGTACTGTAGAATGCAGCGTTTTGGATGCAGCTGAAGCATGCTGTGTCCAAAACGCTGCAAACACTGATCATGGGCACGCAGCCGTAGTGAGCACTTCTCCTTTTCCAAGATAATCAATCCACCTGTCAGGTGTAGCATATCAAGATGTTGATTAGACAGGATGATTAGTGCCTTAGGCTGGCCACTATAAAAAGTCACTCTGACATGTATAGTTTTACAGTATTGGGAGGTTGTGTGGGGTCAGAAAACCTGTCAGTATCTGGTGTGACAATCATTTACATGTCTGCCAAGTGTACTGTACAGTGAAAACTGTGATTCATCAATGAGATTCATGAATGTCGAGAACACCTCTACAATGTGCCAGACTCCATCTTATGTAAGCATTTGCCTAATTAAGTTGGTTAAAATGACAAATTGTAGTCAAGTGGAGAGCATGAGGACGACAAGTATGCAAATGACCTTCTCTGAGAAGGTTTCTGACAATTTGTGTAGAAATGTTTTGGTTATTTAAACCAAAAGTTGCCGCAGCTGTGCAGGGTGGCTGATCTCAGGCAATCTTGGAGGTGAATTTGCTGGATGTGGAGGCCCTGGACTTGTGTGGATAAATGCGGTCTGCGGTTGTGAAGCCAATTGGATGTACTGCCAAATTCTCTGAAACTCATTTGGAGATGGCTTATGGTAGAGAAATGAATGTTCAATTCACAGGCAACAGCTGTAGGGGACATTCCTGCAGTCAGCATGCCAACTGCATGCTTCCTCAAAACATATGATGTCTGTGGCATTGAGACGTGTGATAAGACTAGATATTTTAGAGTGGTCTTTTATTTACATACTTTCTAATGACCATCTTGATATTGCACATCTGTGAGGTGGATGGACTATGGGGTGCTTCACACACAGCGAGATCACTGCTGAGTCACGGTTTCTGTGACGCAACAGTGACCTCATTAGCGATCTCGCTGTGTGGGACACTGAGCAGCGATCTGGCCCCTGCTGTGAGATCGCTGCTCGTTACACACAGCCCTGGTTCATTTTTTTATTGTTGCTCTCCCGCTGATAAGCACACATCGCTGTGTGTGACAGCGAGAGAGCAACAATCCTGAATGTGCAGGGAGCAGGAGCCGGCGTCTGACAGCCGGCGGTAAGCTGTAACCAAGGTAAACATCGGGTAACCAAGGTGGTTACCAGATATTTACCTTTGTTACCAGCCTCCGCCGCTCTCACGCTGCCAGTGCCGGCTCCCAGCTCTCTGCACATGTGGCTGCAGTACACATCGGGTAATTAATCCGATGTGTACTGTAGCGAGGAGTGCAGGGAGCCAGCGCTAAGCAGTGTGCATGGCTCCCTGCTCTCTGCACATGTGGCTGCACAACACATCGGGTAATTAACCCGATGTGTACTGTAGCTAGGAGTGCAGGCAGCCAGCGCTAAGCAGTGTGTGCGGCTCCCTGCTCTCTGCACATGTTGCAGCACAGCGATACGTGTCGTTATGATCGCTGCTTCGGCTGCTGTGTTTGACAGCTAAGCAGCGATCATAACAGCGACTTACAAGGTCGCTGTTACGTCACAGAAAATGGTGACGTAACAGCGACGTCGTTATCGCTGTCGCTTAGTGTGAACCCAGCTTATCTCAAAGAAGGAAATTGAGGAGTGTTCACTAATACAGATTTAGACAACTTTGAGTACAATATTTGAAAGAAAAAGGTTGTATGTGTACATGGAAAAAGTCTTAGCTCAAGAAAAATGGAACTAAAAACAAAAGTGTTGCTTTTATATTTTTCTTCAGTTTATGTATTCAAATTCAAAATCAAATTGTAAATGAAAAGAAAAAACAACGAAAAAACATCAAAATACCAGAATTGACGTTTCTCAGTTGAAACACAATCCCCCTAAAGTGCAATAAAAAGCAATAAAACAATTTTTAATGCTCTAAAATTGTATTCACAAAAATTAGAGCAATGGAAAATAATAAGCTTTTATCCAGACTGATCAGTGGAAAAAAAAAATATTATGAATTTCAGACTAGGGAGACATAAAACAAAATTGTATTTTTTTTAAAACAATTCCCAAATTTAACAACTACAATATAAAAAGCCTTATCAGATTAATATCACAATAATTGTACTGACCTAATATATTATGTTTTCAGATTTTTTTTAACACTCTTTTTATTCACTCCTCCTTGGTTACAGATCCTTGTCCTTTGGTCTTCCTAAGAGCAGAGCCAGTCAAAACCCTAGGAACACTTTACACCACACCCACCAGACACACCATTGGGGGGCCTGAAGAAAATAGGTCCGCCCACTTGGGGAGTTGGTAGGGAAGAGTGAAAAAGGGAAAGGTTTGTGTTGTTGGAGGTGAAAGAGAGAGGAGGTCAGGAGCATGGCTCCTTGAGTCTACTAGGTGGCAGACGTTGTCCTGGGCCTGGTAGGAGCTAGAACCCCAGTCGCAGGAGATCGTGTTAAGGGGCACGGATTGCCAAGAAGGGCAGCCGGCAGCCTTCAGCCATCTCCGGGCAGGGGCCAGGGCACGACGGGGTACATGCACCCTAGGCCGGGAAATAGCTTCAACAAACAGCCACTAGCTAGTGCTAGCTTTTTCTGTATATACAGTGGAACCTTGATTAACGAGAACAATCCGTTCTGGGACTGTGCTTGTTAATCAAGTTACTCGTTCAGCAGAGCAAGATTTCCCATAGGAAATCATTGCAATGCTGACAATTCATTCCACAATGTGTTAAATGTCCCATCCTGGTCCCCTATTCTATCATTCCACACATGCACAAACGCACACAAACATGTACAAACACACACAAACATGTACAAACACACACAAACTCACACAAACACACACAAACACACAAGCACAAACACATATTATATGCTCTCCTTACTTTCCGTTCCATCGCCGGTCTCCTGGGACTTGCTGTTCTCCGGTGCGGGCCATGTATCGGGTAACCATAACGACGAGGGCGGAACTTTCTGCCAGAGCACTGACGTCAAAGGCAGAGCTACTTACCTCTGATTGGCCAGCGCGCTGCCTTTGAGTAGCGGTGACAGGAACCAGGAAGTTCCTGCTTCGTCACTATGGATGCTGATGCCTGGATGCCTGGAGTGGAGTGGAGTGGAGCGGGGCGGCGCACTACAGGACCCAGGAGACCGGCGATGAAACCGAAGGTACACATATTATATGTTCACCTTACCTTCCATTCCACCGCTGGCCTCATGGTACTTGTAGTTTGCCGCAATGTATCTGGGAACTACAAGAACCATGAGCCCAGCGGTGGAACTGAAGGTAAGGTGAGCATAATACTGTATGTGTGTGCGTACATGTGTGTTTGTGTGTGTTTGTGCGTACATGTGTGTGTTTGTGTGGACTGCAAGTGCGGGGCAGAGCGCGGTGGATGGACAGAACTGGAAGTGTGTGCAGTGAGGATTTCGCTCGTACAGCAAAGCTTTCTCGTAAAGCGGGTTACAAATTTACAGAAAGCTTTGCTTGTTAAGCGAAATTCTCGTTAAGTGGGTTACTCGTTAAGCGAGGTACCACTGTAATACTATATTTCCCATTCAAACAACACCTACATTCCTTAGCAAAATTAACTGTACAGTGCAGGAGTGTCAGAATCCAGTTCTACATTGATTAACTTTTTACCATAATAGCAATAATCTAAAAAAAGAAATTGACTTAATAAGCTAAAAACTATGCCCAGATTAAACTTACATACAGATGTACAGCAGCATTTTCTAGCTGTATTCTTATACTTTATTAGAGCAAGATAACTTGAAGCAGAAAACTGTGACTGAGCGCTAAAATGTTCAATAAATTTGTGTAACACAAGTGCTACTCACAAACAAGCAAGGGTAGTTAAGACATATGGGGTCAGATATCAAGAGACCACATCATAAACAAAGGGGTAAGACAAAAGCATCATTAGGTCACAGTATGAGGTCAGAATTACAATAGGGTAGCATACCAAGAGCAAGGGGCTAGACGAACAGCTAGTCAGAGACAAGGTCCAAGGTCAGGCAGCAATAAATCAGAGACAGGACATCGGGAAAACAAGGCATGCATACACCACTGAGCTAAGGCAGAGACTGGCAGTAATCACAGACTTACAGCCAGTGATATAGTCAGGTAACACTCAGAAGAGGAGACCTTAGAGGAAACCCAGGAGGCCCTGGGTCTGATTGGGCAGCTGGACTGTCACTAACACTACTGATAGCTTATTACGTCCCAGCCTCAGATTGGACAACTGAGCTGTCACTCCCAAGCTGACAGCTCAGCACACCTCTGCCTCAGATTGGACGGCCTTGCTGTCACCCCTAAACTGACAGCTTAGCATGACCCTGATTCTGGAGGATGGCCAAGCTGTCACTCCCCAAACTGACAGCTTAGCATGACTCTGATTCTGGGGGATGGTGAACTGTCACTCACCACATTGAAGACACACTGTGTAGGAATCATGACATTCTACTAAAACTCTCGTTATCGATTTCAGCATCAAGATGTTTTTCAATATCATGTTCTAAGACTTTTTTTACATTAAAAATGCTACATTTGTATAAATCTGTACAATGTCAAATATATTTTGCAACATTTATCAATGTAGCAAAAGTTGCAGAAGTTATTTTGATGGTTTGAATAGGGCCGAGTTGGTCAATTAATTTATCGATCCTCTACACAAGCACAATTTGATATTTCACCATTTTACTCAACTTGTTTTTTTTTTCCAGTACATTATAATGTAAAATGAATGTTGTCTTTCAAAATTACAACTCCCACAAAAAAAGAGTTGTAGTACAGTTATGTCAACAGAAAAAATAAAAAGTAATGGCTACTGAAAAAGATAAGCAAAAAATGAAATCACAAAAATTAAAGTTTAATCAGTTGAGAAGCATTTAAAGCATTTGTATGGTCTAAATCCAGGTCTGATGTCATTCTGTGACTGCAGACTTATTTATCCAAACATCACACATACTGTGCTCTAAGAGAATATGCCGGTTTCAGAGCTGTGAACTGCTCACAGCGCACAGTGCATTAGAGATAAGGATATTAGTGTTGAGAGAGTATGCTTGTCACTACTCGGTACTCGTACGAGTATCATTGTACTCGGGCTACTCGGCGGGGGCCGAGTAATCTCGCGATACTCGTGCTGTACTCGTGGTCTTCATCCCTGCATGTTGGCGCTCTTTTGAGAGCCAGCCCTCATGCAGGGATTGGCTGGCAGACCACTGCAATGCCACAGCCCTGTTAGTTGTGGAATTGCAGTGATTGGCCGGCCCGCACAGCGTGACCGAGCCTTTATACCAGCGGGCGCGCTGTGCTCTGCACTCAGCCATCCAGACAGTCAGTGCAGTTAGAGTGTTGCTGCTTCAGGGAAAGGTTTGCGGCCCTTTATAGTTATTTGCATAGCAGGGCTGCAAATAGTGTGACCAGAAGTCCTTCTCAGGACTATTGTAGTTGTATACAGGCAGGCAGGGTATAGCCAGGTCGGAGTACAGGAGCAGAGTCCTTCTCAGGACTATTGTTGCTGTATACAGGCAGGGCAGGCAGGGTATAGCCAGGTCGGAATACAGGCTAGTGACCAGAAGAGTCCTTCTCAGGACTATTGTAGCTGTATACAGGCAGGCAGGCAGGGTATATAGCCATTCCTAGTGGTGACCGTATACCAGCCTTCATCACCATATCTGGGGCTGGTGTACACAGTCTAAAACAGTCCTGATAGTGTCAGACTTCTCAGTAATTGTCGCTCCTAAAAACCTGTTAGGTTCTTATTGCGTCCGTGCTTGCATTTAAAAACCGCACGTGTGTGGCTGTCGGTTGCAGCGTACAGGTGCACTTGTGTGCGTTTTTCACAAACTAGTATATAACGCACAAGTCTAGTGAATAATACACGTCAGCAGTGTCTGATAGTGTCAACCTTCTCAGTAATTGTCGCTCCTAAAAACCTGTTAGGTTCTTATTGCGTCCGTGCTTGCATTTAAAAACCGCACGTGTGTGGCTGTCGGTGGCAGCGTACAGGTGCAGTTGTGTGCGTTTTTCACAAACTGGTATATAACGCACAAGTCTAGTGAATAATACACGTCAGCAGTGTCTGATAGTGTCAAACTTCTCAGTAATTATCGCTCCTAAAAACCTGTTAGGTTTTTATTGCGTCCGTGCTTGCATTTAAAAACCACATGTGTGTGGCAGTCGGTGGCAGCATACAGGTGCACTTGTGTGCGTTTTTCACAAACTAGTATATAACGCACAAGTCCAGTGAATAATACATGTCAGCAGTGTCTGATAGTGTCAAACTTCTCAGTAATTGTCGCTCCTAAAAACCTGTTAGGTTCTTATTGCGTCCGTGCTTGCATTTAAAAACCGCACGTGTGTGGCTGTCGGTGGCAGCGTACAGGTGCACTTGTGTGCGTTTTTCACAAACTAGTATATAACGCACAAGTCTAGTGAATAATACACGTCAGCAGTGTCTGATAGTGTCAAACTTCTCAATAATTGTCGCTCCTAAAAACCTGTTAGGTTCTTATTGCGTCGGTGCTTGCATTTAAAAACTGCATGTGTGTGGCAGTCGGTGGCAGCGTACAGGTGCACTTGTGTGCGTTTTTCACAAACTAGTAAATAACGCACAAGTCTAGTGAATAATACACGTCAGCAGTGTCTGATAGTGTCAAACTTCTCAGTAATTGTTGCTCCTAAAAACCTGTTAGGTTCTTATTGCGTCCATGCTTGCATTTAAAAACTGCATGTGTGTGGCAGTCGGTGGCAGCGTACAGGTGCACTTGTGTGCGTTTTTCACAAACTAGTAAATAACGCACAAGTTTAGTGAATAATATACGTCAGCAGTGTCTGATAGTGTCAAACTTCTCAGTAATTGTCGCTCCTAAAATCCTGTTAGGTTCTTATTGCGTCGGTGCTTGCATTTAAAAACCGCACGTGTGTGGCAGTTGGTGGCAGTGTCAGGCTCCACATTGTCCCTGGATAGAGACGTGCATGATGGCCTGTAAACCTGAAGTGCCCATTGTAAGGAAGCGGGACTATTGTAGTATAGCCCTTAGGCAGGGCAGCAAAAAATTTAGAGGCACCACATTGTCCATGGATAGAGACGTGCATGAGGGCCTGTAAACCTGAAGTGCCCATTGTAAGGAAGTGGGTCTATTGTAGTATAGCCCTTTGTCAAGGCAGCCAAAAATTGGGAGGCTCCACATTGTCCCTGGATAGAGATGTGCATGAGTGCCTCAAAACATTGTTCCCATTGGAAAGGAGCGGGTCTCCTGTCGTTGTAATGCCCATTCTAAAAGAATGGGCGAAAAAATTTACCACTGGGGGTATACCTGAAACAACGGCCTAACTATTGTAACGGTAATCATGGTGGCGCATGAGGAGAAGGAGGAGCAGTCCAGCGATTAGCCAAAGTCCAGAAGTGTGTACCCATGGGTGAGTGGAGGTACATGGCAAATTCCCGTTACAAACTTTAAATTCCGCTGTCATTTGCTGGTGGTGTGGTGAAGTCTGGCCCAATCCAACCCTTGTTCATCTTGATCAGAGTCAGCCTGTCAGCATTTTCAGTTGACAGGCGGGTGCGTTTATCTGTAATGATTCCACCTGCGGCACTAAAAACACGCTCTGACAAAACGCTAGCGGCAGGGCAGGCCAGGACTTCCAAGGCGTAGAGAGCCAATTCATGCCACGTGTCAAGCTTGGATACCCAATAATTGTAAGGCACAGAAGAATGTCGGAGTACAGTTGTTCGATCTGAAAGGTACTCCTTGAGCATCTGGGCAAACTTAGGATTTCTTGTGGCACTACCCCGCACCTCAGGGGCTGTGGTACGTGAGGGGCTGAGAAAACTGTCCCACATCTTAAAGACTGTTTCCCTACCTCTGGCGGATTGGACTTGTGCCCCTCTCGGCTGTACACCTTGGTTGTCCACTGATTCCTGACCTATGCCGCTAGCGTTTTGTGAGGGGAATGCTTTGCCTACTTCCGTGACTATGGCCTTCCGGAACTGCTGCATTTTGCCTGACCTCTCCGCCTCGGGAATAAGAGACATAAAGTTCTCCTTTTAGTGTGGGTCTAACAGTGTTACCAACCAGTAATGATTGTCGGCCAAGATGTTCTTAACGCGAGGGTCACGAGACAGGCAGCTTACCATAAAGTCAGCCATGTGCGCCAGACTATTAACAGCCATCACTTCAGTATCCTGACCAACACGATGACTGAACATGCTGTCCTCCTCCTCCTCCTCCTCACCATCGACCCTGTCCTCTGGCCAGCCATGCTGAACCGAGGATATGACTGCATGTCATATCCTCAATTTGGCCGGAGAGTTGCTCCATGTCTTCATCCTCCTCGTCATAGTCCTCCACTGCACGTTGTGATGAGACGAGGCTGGGCTGTGTGTTATCACCCACACCCACTACTGTTTCTTGCTCCAACTCATCGCACTCCGCCTGCAATGCATCATGTTTGTTTTTGAGAAGAGACCATTTTAGAAGGCAGAGAAGTGGTATGGTGACACTAATAATGTCGTCATCGCCGCTCACCATCTTGGTGGAGTCCTCAAAGTTTTGGCGGATGGTACATAGGACGGACATCCATCCCAACTCCTCAGGTGTTATGTGTGGAGTTTGACCCATTTCCCGACGGCTTAGGTGATGCAGGTACTCAACAACTGCCCTCTTCTGCTCACATATCCTGACCAACATGTGCAGAGTTGAATTCCAACGCGTGGGGACATCACACACCAGTCTGTGAGCCGGAAGATGCAAACGGCGCTGAAAGCCGGCAAGGCCGGCTGAAGCAGTAGGTGACTTTCGAAAATGTGCAGACAGGTGGCGAACTTTTACCAGCAGATCAGACAGCTCTGGGTATGACATTAGAAACCGTTGAACCACGAGGTTGAGCACATGGGCCACGCATGGAACATGTGTCAGCTGGCCTCGCCTCAAAGCCGCCACCAGGTTCCGGCCATTGTCACACACGACCTTTCCTGGCTTTAGGTTCAGAGGTGTGAGCCAGTGATCTGCCTGCTGTTTCAGAGCTGTCCACACTGTGGAGACACGGGGCTCAGTGGGTGCTCTCGTCCACTAAAACCCGCCGCCTTTAGAAAGACAGCGTGGCTCAGGGCTCATCCCAACTGAACGCCGACCTCCTTAACCGTGGGCGTAACACTACTCAGACAACACAGGGTGAGGGAACCACAATAGTTAGACTTTATTGGATCCCCAAACAATTAACGGCACATAACACATAACCAGCAAAACACACAAATATAACAGGCAACAGAGTCACACCCTTCCGCTGGCTGCTGGATGCGGGACCATCCTTCTCGACCGGCTGGTGTTAGCAGTACTGCAGCTGGAATCCCATAAACATATTCCAGAACATAAGCCCTCTCTTCTCTTGAGGATCTAGGCCCCAATGCATCCAACAACGCTGTGGCTTGGGCCATTTTGGACAAAGTTGATTCCCGATTGTCACTAGATCCATGATGTAGCACATAGTTTAAATCCTCTGGGTCAATATCGGCGGGATCCTCATCGTCCTCTGCATCATTCTGGGCATCCCAATAGACTAATTTCTGGATCAAGGCTGACCGAGTCTCAGCAATCCAGTAGATAATCTTTCGCCTCTGGCACAGATCCTGTAGCATCCATTTACTGCAGCGGTCTTAACTCCTCTCTTGTCCTTGTCCCATGGCTGAGCTGGTGCGGTTGCACATGGCAGCGTCCGAAACCTGAATGCCTCCCCTATGGCCTGCTGGGTATGCTTATGTGCCTCCCTGGTTGTTGAGCCCTGGACGGTGTCCGAAAACACCAGTCCGCTGCAGCTCCCCTGGGTAAACCAGGCTGAGTAGTATCCCACTGCTGCCACCAATTGTGGAGACACGGGGCTCAGTGGGTGCTCTCGTCCACTAAAACTCGCCGCCTTTAGAAAGACAGCGTGGCTCAGGGCTCATCCCAACTGAACGCCGGCCTCCTTAACCGTGGGCGTAACACTACTCAGACAACACAGGGTGAGGGAACCACAATAGTTAGACTTTATTGGATCCCCAAACAATTAACGGCACATAGCACATAACCAGTAAAACACACAAATGTAACAGGCAACAGAGTCTCCCCCTTCCTCTGGCTCACCAGGGATTTAGAATGCCTCACACTTTCCAAGCTGTCTGAGGTCTGCAAAGTCTGTAACAGGTGACTGAACTGTCCCAACCTGAGTGTTCTCCTTAGGTAGTCCTGGTTTGATGTTAAAATCCTGGCAGCCGGAGTCGATATCCCTAGGCTGTGGATATGGTCTCTGAGGATATCTACATGGAGCCTGCAAGTCTCCGACTAGACAATGGCTACTAAGGTAATCACATTAGCAATACACAACTACAATACAATAAATACTGGAAGAGACTGGAGATACAATAGATAAGCAAACATGACTTAGCACACATAAGAACAATAGTCTGGCTGAATGTTAAGAAACTTTAACCCATGAGAGTCCAAGTCGTCACACACACCTCTTCTGCATTGTGGGGTTTGTCACCTATGCAGATTAGCTTCAGCGCAGCCTGTTGCCGCTTCGCCGAGGCAGTGCTGCAGTGCTTCCAGCTTGGACTGGTGTGGAGCGTAAAGTGGATGAGGATGCGCAGGAGGAGGAGGAGGCTGAGGAGCATGACATTCCGGAGCTGTAGAGTGTGGGTGAAACCTTGACTGAGGTAGGGCCTGCAAACCTTGGTGTGGGAAGGACGTGTTCCGTCCCTCGATCAGACTGGGTCCCAGCTTCAACAATATTAACCCAGTGTGCCGTCAACGAGATGTAGCGGCCTTGCCCACAAGCACTTGTCCACGTGTCTGTGGTTAGGTGGACTTTGGCTGAAACAGCGTTGTTCAGGGCACGTGTGATGTTTTGTGACACGTGGTTATGCAATGCGGGGACGGCACACCGGGAGAAATAGTGGCGGCTGGGGACCAAGTAACGTGGGACAGCTGCCGCCATCAGGTCGCGGAATGCTTCTGTCTCCACCAGCCTAAAAGGCAACATTCCCAGCGCAAGCAGTCGCGAAATGTTAGCATTTAGAAGTGTGGCATGTGGGGCGTTGGCAGTGTATTTGCGCCTGCGTTCAAAGGTTTGCTGAATGGATAACTGAACGCTGCGCTGGGACAAGGACGTGCTTGATGATGGTGTTATTTCTGCGTGGGCAACTGCAGGTGCAGGGCCAGAGGAGGCTTGTTCGCGGGCAGCATGGACAGGGGATTGGCTCGCATGCACAACAAGCGAAGACGTAGCAGTGACATCAGCAAACACTGCTCCTCGACTCTGTTGTACATCCCACAAAGTCGGGTGCTTGGCTGACATGTGCCTGATCATGCTGGTGGTGGTCAGGCTGCTAGTTTTGGTACCCCTGCTGATGCTGGCATGGCAGGTGTTGCAAATGGCCTTTTTAGAATCATCTGGGGCCAACTTAAAAAACTGCCAGACTCGGGAAGACCTAACATTTGTACAGGCACCTTGTGTCGTGTTGTTGTTCCGGGGAACGGTTGCCTGACTTCTGCCTGGGGCCACCACCCTGCTTCTTACTACCTGTTGGGATGCTACGCCTCCCTCCCCCTGTGAACTGCTGTCCTCGCTTTGCATATCCTCCTGCCAGGTTGGGTCAGTTACTGGATCATCCACCACGTCGTCTTCCTCTTCCGCACCCTGCTCCTCCTCCTGACTTCCTGACAATTGTGTCTCATCATCGTCCACCCCTTGTTGAGACACGTTGCCAACTTCGTGAGAACGTGGCTGCTCAAATATTTAAGCATCTGTACATACAATCTCGTCATGACCCACTTCAACAGGAGCTGGCGAGAGGCCAGAATGTGTGAATGGAAACGTGAACAGCTCTTCCGAGTGTCCAAGTATGGGATCAGTAATGTCCGTGGACGTGTACTCGGCCTGGTGGTAGGAAGGAGGATCAGGTTCTGAAATGTACGGTGCAGTATCACGGCTACTGACACTTGACCGTGTGGAAGACAGAGTGTTTGTGGTGGTGCCAATCTGACTGGAAGCATTATCCGCTATCCAACTAACAACCTGTTGACACTGGTCTTGGTTCAAGAGCGGTGTTCTGCTGCGGTCCCCAAGAATTTGGGACAGGACGTGCGAGCGAGTAGATGTGGCCCTTTGTTGTGGCGAAATTAGAGCTTGCACACGACCTCGGTCTCTGCCTGCACCACCATCACGTCCACTTCCTTGTTCGTTGCCAACGCCCTTGCGCATTTTGCAATGCTGTGCTGATGTGTATTCACTAGACTTGTGCGTTATATCCAAGTTTGTGCAAAACGCACACAAGTGCACCTGAACGCTGCCACCAACAGGCACACACGTGCGGTTTTTAAATGCAAGCACGGACGCACTAAGAACCTAACAGGTTTCTTTCCAGGGACAATGTGGAGCCTCCCAATTTTTGGCTGCCCTGCCAAAGGGCTATACTACAATAGACCCACTTCCTTACAATGGGCACTTTGGGTTTACAGGCCATCATGCACGTCTCTATCCAGGGACAATGTGGAGCCTCCCAATTTTTGGCTGCCCTGCCAAAGGGCTATACTAAAATAGACCCACTTACTTACAATGGGCACTTCAGGTTTACAGGCCATCATGCACGTCGCTATCCAGGGACAATGTGGAGCCTCCCAATTTTTGGCTTCCCTGCCTAAGGGCTATACTACAATAGACCCACTTCCTTACAATGGGCACTTCTGGTTTACAGGCCATCATGCACGTCTCTATCCAGGGACAATGTGGAGCCTCCCAATTTTTGGCTGTCCTGCCTAAGGGCTATACTACAATAGACCCACTTCCTTACAATGGGCACTTCAGGTTTACAGGCCATCATGCACGTCTCTATCCAGGGACAATGTGGAGCCTCCCAATTTTTGGCTGCCCTGCCTAAGGGCTATACTAAAATAGACCCACTTCCTTACAATGGGCACTTCTGGTTTACAGGCCATCATGCATGTCTCTATCCAGGGACAATGTGGAGCCTCCCAATTTTTTGCTGCCCTGCCTAAGGGCTATACTACAATAGACCCACTTCCTTACATTGGGCACTTCAGGTTTACAGGCCATCATGCACGTCTCTATCCAGGGACAATGTGGAGCCTCATAATTTTTGGCTGCCCTGCCTAAGGGCTATACTACAATAGACCCACTTCCTTACAATGGGCACTTCGGGTTTACAGGCCATCATGCACGTCTCTATCCAGGGACAATGTGGAGCCTCCCAATTTTTGGCTGCCCTGCCAAAGGGCTGTACTAAAATAGACCCACTTCCTTACAATGGGCACTTCTGGTTTACAGGCCATCATGCACGTCTCTATCCAGGGACAATGTGGAGCCTCCCAATTTTTGGCTGCCCTGCCTAAGGGCTATACTACAATAGACCCACTTCCTTACAATGGGCACTTCAGGTTTACAGGCCATCATGCATGTCTCTATCCAGGGACAATGTGGAGCCTCCCAATTTTTGGCTGCCCTGCCAAAGGGCTATACTAAAATAGACCCACTTCCTTACAATGGGCACTTCTGGTTTACAGGCTATCATGCACGTCTCTATCCAGGGACAATGTGGAGCCTCCCAATTTTTGGCTGCCCTGCCTAAGGGCTATACTACAATAGACCCACTTCCTTACAATGGGCACTTCAGGTTTACAGGCCATCATGCATGTCTCTATCCAGGGACAATGTGGAGCCTCCCAATTTTTGGCTGCCCTGCCTAAGGGCTATACTACAATAGACCCACTTCCTTACAATGGGCACTTCAGGTTTACAGGCCCTCATGCACGTCTGTATGCAGGGGCATTGGTGAACCTCACAATTTTGGACTGCCCTGGCAAAGGAAAATACTACAAAGACTCACTTCCTCAAAATGGGCACATTTGACTCAAGAGGCCTTCATGTACGTCTCTTCTCAGGGACATCGGAGTGCCACACAATGTTTTCACGTAAAATCTTTCATGTAATCTCCAAAAGTAACATACACCAGCTCTATCTCACTATTGGGTATGTGCCCTTAACATTACCGCCATGAAAATTGATTTTGGTGTCATTTTTGAAGGTTTTCTGGTGAGTCCGTAAAAATGGCATAAAACACAGACAAAATTGTTCACAGCTGTGTCTTTTGAGTGATAAATACTTCAAGGGGTCTTCCCCATGCTGTTGCCATGTCATTTGAGCCTTCTTCTGAGACTTTTGTGACATTTTTAGGGTTTCTACATGCTGCCGAGGGGTCATTTCATAAAAATACTCGGGCTTCTATAGGATAACATTGGGCTCGGTGCTCGGGCCGAGTACACGAGTATCTTGGGATGCTCGGCCCGAGCCTCGGGCACCCGAGCTTTTTAGTACTCGCTCATCACTAAAGGATATATGTCTGCAGTCACATAGAGTGACTGTAGACTTATGGATTTAGGTAAGACAACAAACTTTAATAGTTTTGCAAATGGAAGCATGAAATGGTGGTTACTCTTTCAGTAAGCACAAATGTAGTTATATTAGATATGTTCTTTATTTGCAACATATAGCTACCTAGTTACTACTATAAGTTAAACTAAAAAATAATGTTTTTGTGTTTATACAGTATATCACAAAAGTGAGTACATCCCTGAATATTTTGTAAAAGTTTTATTTTATCTTTTAATGGGACAACACTAAAGATATGATACATTGATACAACGTAAAGTTGTCAGTGTACAGCTTGTATAACAGTGTAAATTTTGTATGCCCTCAAAATAAATCAATACACATCCATTAATGTCTAAAAAGTGAATATATCCCTAAATGAAAATGGCCAAATTGGGCTGAGTGTATCATTTTTATGTGTGGTCAGGCCACTAGTGATGGGCGAACAGTAAATATTCAAGTTCGGATTATTTGTAACAAATGCCAAACTACTATTCCGGTATTTGTCATGAATGGTAAACCTAATGCAATGTTAACGTCTTCTGTTCACTTTGCACTAATAAATCACCGTGAGCACTCAGCTGGATTACTTTCTCCTTTCTAAACCTAATGCATGTCAACAGGAACCTGAGTATTTTTCTTGTTGTGATGAATACTGGAAAGGTACTCGATATTTGGTAAGAATTATCCAAATACGGATAGTTACTATTCACCCATCACTAGTAGCCACCATTAATTTCCAGCACTGCCTTATCTCTCTTGGGCAAGAAATTCACTAAAGCTTTACAGGTTGCTTATGGAATCCTCTTCCACACCTCCATGACGACACCATAGAGCTGGTGGATGTTTAAGACCTTGTGGTCATCCACCTTCCATTTGAAGATGCCCCATAGATGCTCAATAAGGTTTAGGTCTGGATACATGCTTAGCCAGTCCATTATCTTTACCATCGTTTTTTTAGCAAGACTGTGGTCATCTAAGAGGTGTGTTTAGCATTGTTATTCTGTTTGAGTACTTCTCTGCTGCCCATTTTCCAAAGGAATGAGGTAATGCTATAGTTCATTATGTCACAGTAAATGTTAGCGTTCATGGTTCCTCAATAGACTGTAGCTCCTCACAGTTGTCAGCACTCATGCAGCCCCAAACCATGACAGTCCCATCACCATGCTTGACTGTAGGCAAGACACACTTGTCTTTTTACTAGTCACCTGGTTGCTGCCACACACTCTTGACATCATCTGAAACAAATAGGTTTATCTTCCTCTCATCAGATCATAGGACATAGTTCCAGTAATCCATGTCCTTAGTATGTATGTTTTCTGCAAATTGTGGGCATTCTTGCATATCATGTTCAGAAGAAACTTTCTTTAGAGACAACAGAAGACAGTGCAGCCAATTTGATGCAGTGTGTGGAGTATGGTCTGAGCACTGACAGGCTGACCCACCACCCCTTTAACCTCTACAGCAATACTAGCAACACTCAGAAGTGTATTTTGAAAAGCCAACGTTTGATGCTGAGCACATGCACTCAACTTCTTTGTTTGATGATAACAAGGATTGTTCTGAGTAAAACCTGTCATGTGGAACCACTGTATGGCATTGACCACCATGCTTTGGCTCAGTTTCAGGGTATTGGAAACTTCTTATATTCTAGGCCATCTTTAGGTAGAGCAACATTTTTTTTTCAGATCCTCAGAAAATTCTTTGCTATGAGGTGCCATGTTGAACTTCCAGTTACCAGTATGTGAGAGTGTGTGAGCGATAAAACTAAATTTAACAAACCTGTTCCCCATTCACATCTGAGACCTTGTAACATTAATGAGTCACATGACACTGGGGAGGGAAAATAGCTAATTGAGAACAATTTGTCCATTTTTACTTAGGAGTTTGCCCACTTTGGTTACTGTCAGTTTAGAAATAAATGGCTGTGTAGAGAGTTTTTTAGAGGACATACTAAATGTGCACTGTTATACAAGTTGTTCACTATCTACTTTATTTGTATCCCAAAGCATCATATCTCCAGTGCTGTCCCATGAGGAGATATAAAAATAAGTATTTTCTGTTATAATGAAGTAATGAATATACAGTATATATATATATATATATATATATATATAAATTTATATATTCACAGTGTATCACTGTGTATATCTTGACTGTTATGCCAAATGTGCTTAGTCGCAGATTTCTTGGAGTTTCGATTGAAGTTCCAATGTGCATGATACTCTAGAAAGTAAAACAGAGAGAAGCGTGGTATTTAGAATTTTAGCTGAGCTTTGTTGAAGTCATGAGATTAAAAGCAAATAGCCTAAGGCTTTAAAAAGAGAACTATTATTTTATAAATTATGCATTTTAATTATAGCCTAAAATCATAATTTGGACAATGCTCTTGGATGACAAAAAATAAATAAATAAACTATTCAGAGTTTATATCCCAGTTAATTTTCAAACTTATCCTCAAGAGAAAACAGTAACATTGTATCATAAACTTAATAGAATGTGAACATCAATATTGTATGGCCTTTAAGCTATGATATTGATTTTCTTTTCATGGTTTAGCACCAAGGTGTGCATATATATATTTCTAAGTATTATCTTAAGGTCAATAAAGTTTGGATTTTTCATTAAATTGCTGAATATCTGCCCACTGCAGGCAGTTTTTAAATCAGACTACTGGGTTTTTGATTAATTGATATCACTATTTGTAATAGGAAACCTGCATTATCTAATGAAAGCAAATAAATAGCAGTAAAATTGAGCTTCATAATCTGGAGCTTTCCCAAAGGTGTTTATCATTTCCTTGAATACAGTTTAAAGAAAGGCACAAGGATAGGTCACTAAATTGAAAAACTTGTTTTACAAAAGTTTGTTGTATGCTTCAAATTAACCAGTTTTTCTGAATGTTTTTCATAGTTATTAAACAAATAACTCTAGAGAACTATGAATATCAAAATTGTATATATATATATATATATATATATATATATATATATATATATATATATATATATATATATACACAGTATATCATGAATGTGAATATACCACCGCTCACATATTTGTAAATATTTTATTACATACAGTTGAAACCAGAAATTTATATACACTATCTAAAAAGACACATATGCATGTTTTTCTCACTACTGACATGAAATCAGAATAAACCTTTCCTGTTTTACATCAATTAGGATTTACAAAAGTATCTATATTTGCCAAATGCCAGAGTAGTGAGAGAGAGATTGTATTAAGTCATTTTTATTACTTTCTGCAAAGTCAAAAGTTTACATACACTGAGTACTGTGCCTTTAAACAATTTAGGACAGCTCATATTTCCATGTCATGTCTTTGGAAGCTTCTGACAGGTTTACAACATGCGGGATGAGACCTTGTGCATAGCGCTCGAGCACCCCAGATGAGTGCTCGAAGTTATTTTTTTTTTGTTTCAACTTGTCCAATACCATGATGACTTCACAGCCAGATGTCATCTCTGCAGACTATGTTCTTGAGTCTTCTGTAGCACATACAGAAACGATGCCCTTAAAAATAACAGCATTATTTTAATGTTCTTGAATAAATGTATTTACTTTACTCTGTGCTCCTGAATACATAATTTCCCTTTACTATGTTCCTTGAACAAAATATGACCTATGCACAATCCACTTTATGATACAAACCCTCCATACTGCTCTCTACTTTCCATATTGGGCCTTCTCTTCACACAGTTCTCTCTCACACTGACCCCCCCTATACTGCCCAGTCTCTATATTGTGCCCTGTAATCACACTGCCCCTCTTCCGCATACTGTTCCCTCATGACTGTTCCCTTACATTGTCATAAATTTTATCCTCTTTCTATACTGATCCCACACTACCAAGTCTTTTTTCTTTACCCCTCACACTTTCTCCCCCATACTGTCTACTTGTAATATATATTCACCTCACTCATTTCCCCCTCAATCATACTGTTCCCTCTCATAAAATGTCACTCTGGAGTGAAGAAATGCCCGACATGATATAGCGAGAAAATCAGTGAAGATGTTAAGAAATTCCATGGCAATAAGGAGTGGGGAGAGGAGACAACCATCTCACCCTCACCTGTGACTGATCCATGAGCTCCCTAATGTCCCTAGTGGATCTTTCCCCCTGTGCTCCATCGTGTGCCTAAGCCCTTGCTGACCTTAACTTATCCTATCTTGTGAGCGGGTCAGCGAGACACTAGTAGTTCCACTACTACAATAAAAGAACATTTAAAAGGTAAGTGAAATAGGTGAAAAAATATATATAAAGAGAAGGAAAAAAGCTCCGCATGTAAATATGTGCACACCAGGAATTACAGTGCCTACAAGTAGTATTCAACCCCCTGCAGATTTAGCAGGTTTGATAAGATGCAAATGAGTTAGAGCCTGCAAACTTCAAACAAGAGAAGGATTTATTAACAGATGCATAAATCTTACAAACCAACAAGTTATGTTGCTCAGTTAAATTTTAATAAATTTTCAACATAAAAGTGTGGGTCAATTATTATTCAACCCCTAGGTTTAATATTTTGTGGAATAACCCTTGTTTGCAATTACAGCTAATAATCGTCTTTTATAAGACCTGATCAGGCCGGCACAGGTCTCTGGAGTTATCTTGGCCCACTCCTCCATGCAGATCTTCTCCAAGTTATCTAGGTTCTTTGGGTGTCTCATGTGGACTTTAATCTTGAGCTCCTTCCACAAGTTTTCAATTGGGTTAAGGTCAGGAGACTGACTAGGCCACTGCAACACCTTGATTTTTTCCCTCTTGAACCAGGCCTTGGTTTTCTTGCCTGTGTGCTTTGGGTCGTTGTCTTGTTGGAAGATGAAATGACGACCCATCTTAAGATCCTTGAGGAAGATGCAGAGGTTCTTGGCCAAAATCTCCAGGTTGGCCGTGCTATCCATCTTCCCATGGATGCGGACCAGATGGCCAGGCCCCTTGGCTGAGAAACAGCCCCACAGCATGATGCTGCCACCACCATGCTTGACTGTAGGGATGGTATTCTTGGGGTCGTATGCTGTGCCATCCAGTCTCCAAACGTCACGTGTGTGGTTAGCACCAAAGATCTCGATCTTGGTCTCATCAGACCAGAGAACCTTGAACCAGTCTGTCTCAGAGTCCTCCAAGTGATCATGAGCAAACTGTAGACGAGCCTTGACATGACGCTTTGAAAGTAAAGGTACCTTACGGGCTCGTCTGGAACGGAGACCATTGCGGTGGAGCACGTTACTTATGGTATTGACTGAAACCAATGTCCCCACTGCCATGAGATCTTCCCGGAGCTCCTTCCTTGTTGTCCTTGGGTTAGCCTTGACTCTTCGGACAAGCCTGGCCTCGGCACGGGAGGAAACTTTCAAAGGCTGTCCAGGCCGTGGAAGGCAAACAGTAGTTCCATAAGCCTTCCACTTCTGGATGATGCTCCCAACAGTGGAGACAGGTAGGCCCAACTCCTTGGAAAGGGTTTTGTACCCCTTGCCAGCCTTGTGACCCTCCACGATCTTGTCTCTGATGGCCTTGGAATGCTCTTTTGTCTTTCCCATGTTGACCATGTATGAGTGCTGTTCACAAGTTTGGGGAGGGTCTTAATTAGTCAGAAAAGGCTGGAAAAAGAGATAATTAATCCAAACATGTGAAGCTCATTGTTCTTTGTGCCTGAAATACTTCTTAATACTTTAGGGGAACCAAACAGAATTCTGGTGGTTTGAGGGGTTGAATAATAAATGACCCTCTGAATAAACTTTTCTCAATTTAAAAAAAAAAAAAAAGAAAGAAATAACATTCTTTTTTGCTGCAGTGCATTTCACACTTCCAGGCTGATCTACAGTCCAAATGTCACAATGCCAAGTTAATTCTGAATGTGTAAACCTGCTAAATCTGCAGGGGGTTGAATACTACTTGTAGGCACTGTAGATATATCTTAAAATATGAAACTTTATTAAGTGCCAAACACAACAAATAAGGTTCAAAACATTTAAAATTACACAAAAAGCCCCCTAAAACACCAATGTAGGACATTATTGCCATAAGTAATAGTTAAAATGGACAATACAATCATACAATACAGACCCGTAAAGCGATAAATAACAGAATGTAGCAGCAGAAAACACATGTGTACATATGTCTCACAAGGGAGATGATAATGGCCTAAAAAAAACCAGCATATAATAATGGAACATCACAATAATTATGAGATAAATCACTCTGAATAGGAAAACCCAATCCACTACAAAGTAGTATAAAGAACCTATAGTGTGGTGTGGCAGAGAGGCCAGTGTCAGCCCAGGGTCAGGAAATACTATACCCAAGGTGAGAACTCCCAGATTAGGGCATGTGTGCCGCCCCGTGGCCCCGTTATCTTTAGATCATCTCAGGGTCTTCAGGAACTGCACGTCCCGGGTCCCTCTGGTCACAGGTAGGTTGACTTCTATGGGATTCGTGACGCCACTCTCGGTATTGCGGTCAGGGCCACCACCACTGCAGTTTAAGGGACACCTGGGGCTGATGGTAGGTACAGTTAGGTGTCATAGCCTCCCGAGAGTGAGGCTGGCCCCAGGGCCTGGTGTAGGTGTGTAGTACCACAGGTCGCAGAAGAACTCACACGCACAGCAGGTATGTCTTTCAGGGTTTTTACTCACTTCAGATGGCAGGGGTTAGTTAACCCGGGCAATGCTGTGATGCTCCAAGTAGGGAACCAGGCTCCTTCAGGCTGACTTATGAGGGTGGCTACTGACTTTCCTTCCTAGCCCTCTTTTTTTTGTTCCCCGTGTTGCACAAAGTCGTAAACCCCCAACACACTACTTACCTTCCAAACGACCTCGCTGTAGGCGGCGAACATCCGCTTCCAAAAGGGGGATGGACGTTCGGTATCACAGCAACATCACACAGCGGCCGGCCAATAGAAGCGGAGGGGCTGAGGTGAGCGGGACGTAAACATCCTGCCCACCTCCTTCCTTCCGCATTGCCGGCGGCTGCAGGTAAGCTACAATTCATTGTTCCCGGGGTGTCACACGGAGCGACGTGTGCTGCCTCGGGAACGATGAACAACCGGAGCACAGAAGGATGTTTGATTTTTAGAAAATAAGCGACGTGTCAGCGAGCACCGATAAGGTGAGTATTTTTGCTCATTCACAGTCGCACGTAGCTGTTACACGCTACAATATGTCAAACGATGCCAGATGTGCATCACTAACGACGTGACCCCAACGGCATATCGTTAGATATATCGTAGTGTGTAAAGCGGCCTTAAAGCCATAGCGCCAAAGACTTTGCACAGTGCAATGGCTTCTCACATAGCCAGGGCACTTTTTAGCCTTTCAGACAGGCCCTGACAAAAATGACTTCGAAGGGGGGTTGTTCCACCTGGTATTAGTGGCCCATCTACAGAACTCTGAACAAAATTCCTCTGCTGACCAACCCCCTATTAAAGCCTGAGTAGCTTAGACTCAGCAAGGGAGTCTCGGTCTGGATTATCATAAATCATACCCAGGACAAAAAAAAAATATTCTTCATCAAATAGACTGAGAATTGATTGGAATGAAGGCCCAGGACTGGGGATCTCCTTTCAGAAGTGAGACAAGTATTACTACCCACTGTTCTTCATTACATGATGAGTGAGGGCAAAGCTTGGAATAAAGTTTACAAGCTTCCCTGAAAAACCACAAACTTGTCCCTCCATTTAGAAAACCTGTCCGGGAGGGCTATATTGGGTTCTGGTTTAGTTTGAATGCAAGCCGTGACCAGCAGACCCACAATGTGCTGCAGCTGTTTAACAACCTGTGACTGCAGATCCGTCACTTACTGAGATACACACTACATCTGTTGTGCGAAAGCTGCAACTAGATGTATGAATTCATTTGAATCCTGCAAAAAAAAATTTTCCTGTGGTAATGTCACATCGGGGCGAGGGAACGACCTGCATGTGGCACAACACAAGTTGAAATCCAGTGAAAATGTTAAGGAAGGCCCTGGCATCTGGGAGTGGGGAGAGGGATCACCACCTCACAATCACCTGTGACTGATCTCTGAGCTCCCTAATGTCTTTAGACATGGAGTAAAGCCTGGACTGGGTGTTTATAGAGAAAGGGCATCATGATAAAATGCTGCAGCTGTGATTAAGGCTCAGAGTAATCTCAGTCAGAAGGGAAAAAGTCTTTAACACTTTAGACATTAATGGAAAGTAAATCCACTCCAATACAAGACGTAACCTGCAGATGAATCATACTCATGACACATACTCCCCTACCATACTGGCTCTTCAAATATTTACCCCCTGGCTCACCATACTTTCTCCTCACAAATGCACTCATTTCCCATACTGTGTTAACTTTTATAGCCACCTCTCGCTCCCCATATTGTACCTGCCCTCATCACCTTCCTTGCTCCCCATACTATGTCCTCAAATTTATTCCTCTCACTTGCTCCCCATTCTGTGTATGCATCCATTCCCTTCACTCCTCATACTGTGCCTGCAACCATTCCTTCCATATATAGTTTCCTCATACATTCCCACCTCACTCCCCATACTGTGTCTGCATCCATGCCATTCCTCTCACTGTAATTATTGTGTCCACATGCCTTCCCCACTTTTGCTCCTCATATTTTTTTCTCATACATCATCATCACTCCCCATACTGTGTCCTGACTCTTACCCCCTAGCTCTCCTTACAGTGTGCTCCCCAATCCCTTTCATCGTTCACCAAACTGTTAACTCATACATCCCCGCTCGTTCTCCATACTGTGTCCACACATATCCCCTCTCTCAAACTGTTTCCTCATACATGCCTTCCTCAATCCCCATACTGTATCCCCACCCATCTCCCTTCTGATACTGTTTCCTCACACATCCCTCCTCACTACTCATACCGTGTCATCAAATTTGTCCCTGCATCACTCATCATATTGTGTCCACAACCATCTCATCTCCTTCTTCTCACTCCTCCCTTGCTCTCAAAACTGTGTCTGCACCCATCCCCCTCTCACCACACTATGTCTGTGCCCACACCCCAGCCTCGCTCCGCATACTGCATTTGCACCCATCCCTTCCTTGATCTCTGAACTGTGTCCTCAAAATCCCTCCCCTTTCTCCCAAACTGTATTATATAAATTCTCCCCCACCGCTCCTTGCCGACTGCATCAACACCCATCCCCCCTCATAATGTTTACTCATACAGTGAAGAACAATAGGGTTACAATGTTTTGAACTTTGAATTGTGTTTTACATACCTTACCATTTATTACAACTTTAAGCATGAGACTACCTTAATTTTACAGACAATCATCTTGGCTATCTCATAAAGATATTTAACTTGCAACTATTTGGCATATGATTAGTTATGCAGATTTTTGCATGCCACTGCATTGTTAGGCTATGTGCGCACGTGTGCGCTCTGCACTGCACCTAAAAGGTGCGCTTCAGAGCGCAGCTGAAAAGCTCCGTTCTGAAGCGCATTGTGTCGGCGAGAACGTGCGCTCTGCCTGCAGCTCCTGCCATAGACAGAGCAGGGGCTGCCGGCAAAGCGCACGGAAGAAGTGACATGTCACTTCTTAGAACGCAGCGATTCGGGCAGCAGCCGAATCGCTGCGTTCTAATATGCCACGTGCGCACGGCCCCTGCACAATCTCCATAGACTGTGCAGGGGACGCAGGACGCATGCAGTTACGCTGCGCTACAAAGCGCAGCGTAACTGCATGAATTACGCACACGTGTGTACATAGCCTTACTGTTTTTCTCCTGGTGGGTGAAAGCATATTTTCTTCCTGTATACTACAAATTTCAACCTGTTCTTACATACTCTAATAGCTCAGTATGTTGTTAGGTTGATTCCCAAGCAAAAGGTTTCTGGTTCAAATTGAGGAGCAACCATGAAGAAGAGTTCCCAAGAAAAAACAAACAGCATCATCCATTTCATTCATAGCGATCTCTTTGGTGTCTCTTCAACTCCATTGGAGCACTTACCACTAACATTGTTTGAGCCTCTGCAGTACCGTCGTGTGATGTCAGCAGAATAGACATATTACCTTATCATACTACTGATGTCACCCTAACATAGAAGTGTCAGCGGTTGTGGTTTAAATTCCACCTGCATTTGAAAGTCAAGAGTACAGTTGATTGCTGCCAACTGTCTGCGTGACAGCTAACTTAGAGAACTACATAATCCTGGAAGGGAACAAAATGCAGCCACTGTGGAGACACCTTGAACGGCCACATGAGGTGGTCCAACACCACACCCCTGCTCGCTGGAAAAACTGAAGTAGGTTTATTTCATACACATACTGTATTTTGATGTGTCTATGATACCAAGTGAGACAGATGTTTGCCCAATTGTTCTTATACCACTAGTACGGCATCTGTTGTAGAGCTTAAGGACCATGTATTTTTTTTATTATTGCACTTTAAGAACCATAATTTTTTATATAACAATTTGAAACAGAAGAACCAGAGCTTGATTTAGGTAGAATGAGTTATATTTTTTAATTTTGTGAAACAGAACTGTTAATTTCTACTTACCGTTATTTTCTTTGTTTGGTGGAACTATGGAAAAATACAGCTTTTTCACCTATGTTTTCATTCTTTTGTAATTAATTATCTGTTGAAATTATAAGTAAACATGTTGTGTTTAATGTTATAAATATGGCAGTGACGAATATTTTTTTTTTATTTAGTACTTTTATGCAGTAAAAACATGTTTCTAAGAAAAAGTTAATCACTGGTTAACTGCAATCACAAAGCCATTTTTACTGTTAATCTAATTGTAGGGATTTCACGGATTTCAGTTTCAGCTCTTGGAAGGCTCCCTTAGCTTCTCCTTGGGATTGTAGGACAGAGGAATCTGGTAATATCCTTTTGTGGGGTTCAGGGGCGTATTCCGAGTTGGCCCTAACCGCTCAAAAAAGTTATCTACCCTGGGCTTTGGGAAGGTGTCGAATTTCAAGACCTCATTGAACTTTCTGTAGTCTTTACAAATGTGCTACTCCCCATCTGGCTTTGACACCAACATTATGGGACTGCACCAGCCATCTTCATTGACCTTGAGGTTCAACATCCTTTTAACATCCTCCAAGATCATATCTCTCCAGGCTCCATGGATCCGATAGGGCTTTAGGTTGACTCGAATATGAGGCTTTGTGAGAACCTCATGCTCTATGACCTGGGTGAAACCTGGTAACTCTGGTAACTGGTCTGCCTTCCTGTGCAACAACTCCTGACTTTGCTGCTTTAAGGAGTGGGAGAGTCTCTGCCATATAGACATCTTCCTTGTTGGCTTTTGGATGTGGTCAGCAAACAAGTAGCCTCAAGGGGTTGCCTGTCCTGCCAAGGCTTGATCAGGTTAACATGGTAAACATGGTACAGCTTACTTTTCCCTGATTGTTGAACTTTGTAATTAATGTTTCCAACCTTCACTACTTTAAAGTTGCCCTGCCACTTTGTAAGGAATTTATCCTTTATTGCGAGTACAGCACAAGTACCCGATCCCCAGAGTTACACTTTCTCAACCTAGTCAAATTATTATACACCATTGAGAGAATCTCCTGTGACTTGAGGAGGTGCTCCTTCACAATGGGCATCACAAAGGCAATCCTTTCCTGCATATGGAGCACATTCTCTAATACACTTCTGTAGGAAAAATTCTCATCTTCCCAGGATTCTTTTGCCACATCCAAGAGTCCATGAGGTTATCGGAATTACGGCAGTTTATATGGGGAGATGCTTGGGGAAGTTCCCAGATGGAGAACAACAGATAGAGAAATAGATAGTCCAAGCCCCACCCATCTTTTCTACCATCTTCTTTAACATGGCTTTTAAGGTTTTATAAACCTTTTCACCAGTGCATCATCTGTGGGTGGTATACTGAGTTCTGGAACTGTGAAATTTTCAGGCTTAGTTCACTCATGACTTTTGACAATAACAGTATCCCCTGATCTGTTAATATCTTTTTTAGCAGGCTAGTTTGAGAGAACATATGGACCAGTTCTTGAGCAATACACTTAGTGAAGCAGTTTCTCAACAGCATAGCCTTCGGGTATTGTGTAGCATAATCAAGGACCACTTAAATATTTGACCTTGATAATTGGCAGTTGAACTAGTAATGGCTAGCACTGCAGCCTTAGAGCACTGGGGTTTTGGGCTCATATCCCACAAAAGACAACATCTTCAAGAAGTTTGTATGTTTTCCACGTGTTTGCTTGGCTTTATAATTGGTTACCTGATTTATTCCAGGTAAAATATATCTTTGTACCATGTTAGCCATTGAAGATAAAAAATTGTTTAAAAGAACTAAAGTCCTCAGTGGTTGATACCTTTTAATGGATAACCGAAAAGATGGTAATAATAGCAAGCTTTCGAGACTGCTCAGGTCTCGTCTTCAGGTTCAATATAACAAAATCTGAAGAGTCACATATTTATACACAACAGGACATAGAATGGGGCAGTAAATAAAGGGCTATTTACTGCCCCATTCTATGTCCTGTTGTATATAAATATGTGACTCTTCACTCTTCAGATTTTGTGTTATATTGAGCCTGAAGAAGAGACCTGAGCAGTCTCGAAAGCTTGCTCTTATTACAATCTTTTCGGTTATCCATTAAAAGGTATCAACCACTGAGGACTTCAGTTCTTTTAAACTGATTTGTTCCCACACTCCAAGGACATACTGCATGGGAATTTTGATTCTGAGCCCCATTGGGGACAGTGATGATCACATCTGTAAAGATCTGTGGAATGAATAGAGCTACATAAGTGAGTAAAATGAATAAATAAAATAAACTAGGGGCTGCTAAAATTGGCCACCAGAATGGTCAGCTGGCATGTTGGACGGGATCAAGAGTAGCTCAAGATTTCTCTATAGCACCTAAGCCAGAAAAATTACTGGAGAATCTGCTTCTGCATCTTGTCTAACCCAGATGCCCACACAATACATAAGAATGAGCCATATCTAAAGGGTGCTTTAAGCCTGCTTTACACGGTACGACCGATTGTGCGATTTCACAATCGATCGTACCCACCCCCGTCCTTTTTGCGTCACGGGCAAATCGCTGCCCGTGTCGCACAAAGGTAGTAACCCCCGTCACACATACTTACCTCTCGTGCGACCTCGCTGTGGGCGGCGAACGTCCACTTCCTGGAGTGGGAGGGACGTTCGGCGTCACAGCGACGTCACACGGCCGCCGGCCAATAGAAGCAGAGGGGCGGAGATGAGCGGGACGTAAACATCCCGCCCACCTCCTTCCTTCCACATAGAGCCGGCGGCGGCCATGGGAGGCAGGTATGCTGATCATCGTTCCCGTGGTGTCACACGGAGCGGCGTGTGCTACCACGGAAACGATGGTCAACTAAATTCAACGATATTATGGAACCTAGCGAGCAGTACCCGACTCACGATTTGTGAGCGATACTGCGTCGCTAGGAGGTGTCACACAGGCCGGCATCGCCAGCGATGCCGGATGTGCGTCACAAAAACCGTGACCCCGACGATCTATCGCACGATAGATTGTCTGGTGTAAAGCAGCCTTTACACGCTGTGACATCGCTAGCAATCTCGTTAGCGATGTAACACGCCAGATCGCACATACGAATTGCAGAGATCGCACATGTGACTGGCGCTACAAAACTTGACCTATGTGCGATCTCAGCAAATCTTATCTGCGATCTGGCGTGCCACATCACTAACGAGATCGCTAACGATGTCGCAGCGTTTCAAGAACCCTTAACACTATGGGTCTATCCCTGACACCAGCAATTGTTCTATTACTTCACCTTTGTTTGGTCACTCCATATAACAGATCCCATATAATGGTAAAGTATGGTTACCGAGTGTCATCCCCTATCTCTCAATATTATGTGTCTGTGTCTTACAGGACATGTTCTCCAGAGAAAGATGTTCTTTGTAACCACTTATTCTCTAACCAAGAGTTGGAGATCTTGAACACAGGACTTATATTAAGAATTACCTAAAAATATTTAATTAATTTCTTACCAACATTGGACGTACTAAGTACATTCTAGCTCATGTCGGTATAATCACCTCCGACTGTCTCGGTGAGCCGATGGTAAGTCCCGCACATGTCTGCTGATTTGTACAGCCCACATCAGTTGCAGATGGATCCGCAATTCATCAGTGCCTGTTAACCCCATAGATCGCGCTGTCAAAATGTGACAGCGCAATGTAAATGGCCGTGGCGGGGAAAGCACGTTTTCCCTCCATCATCAGGCCCTGTGGCGCAATCATGGGAAGCTAATGGTTACCATGGTAGCACAGGGTCATTTGATGACTCCTGTCGCTATCATGACGTAGTTCCTGTTAAAACTGACAGAGCACCGTCTCAAACAGGAACACTGCATTTCTGCTAATAAGAGCTGTGCACTTATTATGAGCAGAAATGAACAAGCAATCAGACTGCTGATCTTATAGATATGATTCCTTTTTTTTAGTTTGTCAGTAAACCCATCATGAACATCCAATGAATGAAGCCTGTAAGGAGGTCTCGTGCTTCTAGTATATGGCTATTACAAGGATTTTTATAAACCCTATCACCCTCAGGCAATTTTCCATTTATTTGCTATTATTTTTTCTTCTCCTTCTTCCAAGTGCCATAGCTTTTTTTTTCCATCCACCTAGCAATATGAGGACATGCGATGTCGCTAGCAATTGCACCCGCCCCTGTTGTTTATGCGTCACGGGCAAATCGCTGCCCGTGACGTACAATATCTGTACTGTGCGTCACACGCACATACATTAGTAACGACGTCGCTGTGGGCAACGAACAACCTCTTTTTTAAGGGGGCGGTTCGTGCGGCATCACAGCGATGTCAATCAGCGGGCCACCAATAGAAGTGGAAGGGGGGAGAGCAGCTGCATTCACGTCACTCCTACCTCATTGCCGGAGGACGCAGGAACGCTGTTGTTCGTCATTCCCGGGGTGTCACATGTAACGATGTGTGCTGCCTCAGGAACGATGAACAACCTGCATCCAGCATGAGCAACAATATTTGGAAAATGAACGACGTTTCAACGATCAACGATTTGGTGAGTATTTCTGATCATTAGCGGTCGCTCGTAGGTGTCACACGCAACGACGTCGCTAACGAGGCCGGATGTACATCACGAATTCTGTAACCCCAACGATATCTCGTTAGCAATGCTGTTGCCTGTAAAGTGGCCTTTAGTCATTGGCAGAGACAGAACAATGCATGAGGTCTTTAAACCTCCACTCAAAATCAACACTCAGGCAGCTCAGCTACCTTAGATAGTCCAACGAAAAACTTGGAGTGGATGTAAAGGAGCGGCCAATCCCACTCAGCTTTTTAGCTTGCTCCTAAATCCCAGACCAAAACTCAGGGCCGATTTAAACACCCTCTACATCACCAAGGCTAGCCACTTTAGTGACACATACCTCACTGCCAGGACTTTTCCAGATGCTTCCCTACAATAGTATCCATATTATGTTTTGTATTTTGCAGCACATATTTACTTTATTTATTTTAATGATATTATTTTATGATAAGCTTTTACTCTATTGTAGTAAATTATAATAATTTCATGACAGCCTCTCTTTTCAATGCATTCAACTAATAAATATATAGTATCACCACTTCACGATCGGCCGCTTTTGCACTTTCCGTGTTTTTTTGCCTTCCTTCCTCCGAGAGCCGTCATTTTTTTTTCAGTCAGTCTGGTCATTGGAGGGCTCGTTTTTTTGCAAAACGAGCTGTACTTTTAAATTAAAAAATATGTTTTACCATATAGTGTACTGGAAAACGATAAAAAAAAATCCAAATGCGGAAGAATTGTAAAAAAAAGTGTGCTTGCACTATTGTTTGTGAGATATTTTATTCATTGTGTTCACTATTTGGCAAAACTGATGTGTGAGTGTGATGACTGAGGTTGGTGAGAGTTTGTAGACATCAAAAATGAAAAGGTTTATTTTTATCTAAGTGTTAAAAAAACCCTGAATTTTGTTCAAAAAAACTGGAGTATGTTTTGCGCCATATTCCGCGACCGGTAGCGTTCTCATTATTTGGGGCTAAGTGAAGGCTTATTTTTTGCATCTGACATTTTCAATGGTACTATTTTTGTGCCGATTCTACATTTTGATCGCCAGTTATTTCATTTTGCGCAAAATCTGTGGCATCCAAAAAACGTAATTTTGGTATTTGTAATTTTTGGGCGCTATGCTATTTATCCATCAGATTAATTGATTTTATATTTTGATAGATTGGGCATTTCTGAACTTGGCGATACCAAATGTGTGTATATTTTTATTTTTTTAACCCTTTAATTGTCAATGGGGCAAAAAGGGGGTGATTTGAACTTTTATTTTTTTTTTTTTTTTCAACTTTTCTAAACTTTTTTTTAACTTTTTTTATTTTACTAGTAACCCTAGGGGACTATAAGGATCAGCAGTCTTATTGCTCTTTCATGTCTGCTTATCACAGCTACACAGTTGTAAACACCAGAAATGCTCATCTATCTCACACAACTCTCGGCCAAGTGAAACAGGAAGTGAGTCATGTGAGCTACAGGAGTCATCACATAACTCTGTGCTACCATGACAACCATCGGATCCATGTGATCACGTTACGTGACTTCCAGTTTCGGAGGGTGAATGAAATTTTATGGCGACCATGATTATAATGATGCTATCACAGCGCTATTTAAGGGGTTAAAAG
The DNA here is from genome assembly GCF_048569485.1 of Anomaloglossus baeobatrachus. NCBI lineage: Eukaryota > Metazoa > Chordata > Amphibia > Anura > Aromobatidae > Anomaloglossus > Anomaloglossus baeobatrachus. The sequence goes on from NC_134358.1 coordinate 277,381,638, forward strand.
GTACAGGCAGATCGCGGATCTGATCGGGCCTGCTAGGCACATATGCCAACTGTACAAATCAGCTGACATGTGCGTGGATCCCCCAGCTGCCCACGGCAGCCAGGTGGGATTAACCCTATGATCACTGGGACATAATTTTACTGCCCACGGTCGGTAAGGGGTTAAGTAAGGTGATGATGATTAATTAATCCTTTAACAAAGCCTTTCTTCCAGGCATACAATGTCTAGTTTTTTGTAGACAAAGAGAAACCAAGGGAAAAATTGTAAAAACATACCCTGCTGTAACTAAATAAAAGCATAGTGCATATAAACATAGGGTACTTAGTAAACACTGTTTTTGATCAAAAAAAGCATAAAGCTATCCCACCAACGCCAAGGTGTACCCAGTTGGGATAGTACCTACACTCTCTAATATTAAAACCTTACCATGGGTCTAAAATAGGCCTCAATGTGGCTAAGGGCTGAGAGCGACCGGGTCCCAACAGGACACACACAGTCAGGGGGATTCACAGAATGAAATGTCCAGCTCACCAAGAGGGAGGGCCACACCCCATTTGTACTGAATACAAAAAACTACATAAAAACAAAAAAATGAGCCAAAAACAGTGTTTACTAAGTACCCTATGTTTATATGCACTATGCTTTTATTTAGTTACAGCAGGGTATGTTTTCACAATTTTTCCCTTGGTTTCTCTTTGTCTAATGGCCAGTGTGAACATGAGCTCACAAGCTCCATGTATACCATCTCATACTCCGGCTCATTTTTTTTTTTTTTTTGTTTTTATGTAGTTTTTTGTAGAGTCTAAGAAATTTACTGAAAACTGGTAAAAACCAGGAGAAAAATAGATATAAATTGTGAAAAATAATATATATATAGTTTTCTTAATATAATGAGAAAAATGTTCTATAAGTATAAAATTAAAAGACAATTTTCTTGTTAATTATATCACAAGAAGTGTATTAGTAAACATTGCAAACTATACACTTTAGATTTCAGATTCATTACTAATAAGGACTTGTATGAGGAATATACAAGTACTATAGAAATGTAATGGACCATATTCTATAAAATTAAGATACCAGTAAGTAGTCAAAAATGAAAGAAAATAAACTCATATTTTAATAATTAAAAAATGAATTGTATACTAAGTAATTCTTAACATGCAAACATATCTTAGGATTTGTACTTTGACATATGATATAATATATAAAATAAAAACAGTTACTAAAGCAAGCTCTTTTGTCTTGAGAAGCAATAACAGTAAGAATTTGTATGGCTAGAAAAAATAAAAATGACATACTCAGATTGTTATTTTATGACGCATCACATAGAGGTAAAAGTTAATGAGCTACAACAGTACATTGCATTTTCTGTAGAAAATTCTAGGACTGAAGACCAAAATGTGAATGCAAGATTAGATTAAAAATTATTTGACAATTTAGTCCACCATAGCTGATAATTAATGTTCCATAGGCACCATGATTGAGTGGATGAGTGCTTTCAACATTACTCTATTTATATAGTTATGCAGTTTTTGCTTGTATTAATTTGTTTTTGTATCATTGCTGCAGTAAATTTAGTATAATTTGTAGAGTGCTGCAATGCCCCAGGCCCTTGGGATACTCGGTTCTGGGTGGTAGATAATGGGGATCACCGTCATAGGTGTCCATGCCCGTTCCGTGACCTGGGGGGGCGCTCGGTAACAGGTTTATTTTGTATGTCACTTGTGACGCAACTGGCGAGTTGCGGTAATAAGATGTCCCGCCGCTGCTGTGGTTTTAGGGACAGATGTGTGGCGCCCTGGACAAGCCAGGTCGTCACAGGTACTACACCAGTACACCCTACACCCCGGCTAGGCACACCGAAGCCAAACACAAAATCCTTGTTGCCTTCCTCCAGGGGCTGATGTCCACACCAGGAGGTGGGCCAGGCAGTTGGTCCCGTCCACTGAGGAGTTCACAGTCCTGGAGGCGGGAAAAAGGAGTGAGTTCAGTGAGAGGAGAGTTGAGTTTTGGAGAGGAAAGTGGTAGCAGAGGAGACTGACCATGTCCGGGTGTGTGGCCCGGGCACTCAGCAAGGTTGGCAGACGGTGGTGACCGTCTGCAGGAGAGGCTAATCGGAGCAAACCGTATGGACCGTGGACGGGCGGTGGCCCAGCGGTACTGGATCGGAGAGTAAAGAGAAGCCAGCACCATCCGGCAGGGCTTACGGACCCCATCCAGGCTAGGAGTCGCCGTAAAACCGGTCAAATCTGTTAGCGGAGGGAACCTCCGGGGTTTCCCAGCAGCCAAGACCCGATTGAAGGCAACAGCTCACATTGTAGAGGGAAACACAGTCACCGCCAAGGCTACAGTTCCCAGGGCCAGAGCCTGCGGGCAAAAAGGGGCTCCCTCAGCATCCATCCAAGCTGGGTAGCGGGTTACCGGTGGGAAGCCATTGGAACCATAACTCAACACAGGAATGCCGCTCGAGCCACCACCGAGCAGCAGCAGCAGCCGGATCCGAGCAGTGGGTGAGCGCAGTGTCCCCTCCTCCACCCGCGACAACTTGGCATCACGAACAGGATCTTACCACTCTGCCATCTGGTAGAGGTGCGCCTTGTGACCGCCAGAAGTGTCCGGCCAAAAACTTTGAGAAGCCGCCATTTTGGGCGCGAAAAATCCCCGCTCGAGCGTCTCCTCGAGCAGTGGAGGCGAGAAAGCCAAAATACCGCCCCATTAGAGGAGGAGCCGGAAAAAAGGCTAAAGGAGACGGATGGCGTCTGGCCGCATGTAGCTCATGACTATAAAAGCAGGGACGCCAGGACTCTGCAGCAATACTGGGTTCCTGGAAAAAACTCACTGCCGAGATGCACAGTCCAACTACCAACAGTGAAGCCCCCGCGCTCGGCACGGCGGCGTAGGTGAGGGACAGGACCGCCCCGCTGAGTGACTGTCTGCAGGCCCGCATGCAGCTCCTCCTGGAGGAGTGGGAGAATAACATGGCGGACGTGGTGGCTGCTATGCGGAGACGCGAGGTGGAGGAGGATTTGGAGGAATGGGTAAGAGACCCACGCTCCTGTATTCCCAAGGGATCGGCCACTGTAGCTGAGGGGCCCGGCCTGCACCCACTCGCCCTGCCTCCTCCCCCGCAAACCGTGTTAGCTGCTGCCGCCCCACCACTAGGCCCGCTAACCGTCCAACCGGTATCGATACCCTGCAAATCCGCCCCGGCGGACCGACCAGCTGCAGACGCTCAGGGCTGCCCTGAACCTCCCCTATGGGAGCCGCCGAGGTCTAATCCCTTAACCAAGATGTATCAGAGGCCCCGGCCAGGATGGCACCAGTCGCTGTGCCCGAGCCCGGGACCGTGATGTGGATGAAGGCCAGAATAATTGAGTTCAACCAATGCCACCAGAATCAGATATACCTCATGATGGAGCAGTGGACCAATGAGGTGGAAATGCTTGTTGCGGCTGCCATAATGCATGGGATGGGAGCAGATGTAACGGAGCCGATGGATGACCCACGTCCCCATGTCCTACCAGGACCGGCCACTGCGGCTGGGGGGCACGGCCCAGTCTCGGCCCTCGCATCGTCCCTGCCATTACTTATGGGGCGCCTCAGCGTTAACCAACCTGACCTGCTACCCCGTGCTACTACAGAAGGATCTGATGTGCTGGATGCTGGAAGCCTGGAGGCTGCGGCAGCTGGTGGAAACCCGCCTGGCACAGAGACAAGTGATAGTGACTCCAGCTCCGGCGCCGAGCCCATCCCTGAATTCGGGAAGGCGAGTGAGCGTCTTCGCTACGAGGGAGAGCCAGTGGTTTATTACATCCCGCGCACCGGGGGGAACGGATACCGGGCACCCCTCTCCCAGCAGACCTGTCACTGCATGTTCGATATGTTGGTGGCAGAGGATGAGGCCACCTCAGTGGAAGGTGAGCAGTGATGGCGGCGGAGCTTCACTGCAAGTTGTCCCCGTTGGGACCACCAGTACCGTTTGAACGTTTTTTGAATGATAAGTAAAGAAACCAACCGAAGAATTTACCTGATTGAACCGTGATTGAACCGGCCGTTGCCGGCAACTGTTGTCCCCGTAGGGACTGTCTGCAAACCTTGCGTAAGGAACTTCTTACGGACAAGTCCGAGAACTTGCAGGGCAACCACAAACTCAGTGGCATGTAAATAAAATTGTTGTTTGCTTGACACCGTTAACGCCTCCGGAGAGGCTGATTTGGGAGGATGGGCCTGGAGGAAAGGGATGGCCCAGGTCCACCACTACCGTAACCGGTGGCAATCCTCCGGGGGTTCAGGGGTCCCCATGGACGCGGGTCCCCTGAAAGAGACAGAACCCGCTCGGGCAACTTGGTGCTAGAGTGGGGTCAAGGGGTGCTGCCCATTTGCTTAGGGGCAGCATCAGGGCCAGGTTGCTTGGGTGGGAGAAGAGCGGAAGCCGTAATCGTTATTAACAATGTTGGTAACGTTTAAGTATGTGCCTCCCGATGTGGGAAGAATGAAAAAATGCTTGTGTTTTAAATGTTTTTACCGTTTTATCTTTTACAGTTAAAATAAAACCGGTGATGGACGAGCAGCCCGCGGACATTCTGCATTTTGCTAAGGGGGAATGTGGCGGCCTGGACAAGCCAGGTCATCACAAGTACTACACCAGCACATCCTACACCCCGGCTAGGCACACCGAAGCCAAACACAAAATCCTTGTTGCCTTCCTCCAAGGGCTGATGTCCACACCAGGGGGTGGGCCAGGCGGTTGGTCCCGCCCACCGAGGAGTTCACAGTCCTGGAGGCGGGAAAAAGGAGTGAGTTCAGTGAGAGGAGAGTTGAGTTTTGGAGAGGAAAGTGGTAGCAGAGGAGACTGACAGTGTCAAGGTGTGTGGCCCGGGCACTCAGCAAGGTTGGCAGACGGTGGTGACCGTCTGCAGGAGAGGCTAATCGGAGCAAACCGTATGGACCGTGGACGGGCGGTGGCCCGGCGGTACTGGATCAGAGATTAAAGAGAAGCCAGCACCATCCGGCAGGGCTTACGGACCCCGACCAGGCTAGGAGTCGCCGTAAAACCGGTCAAATCCATTAGCGAAGGGAACCTCCGGGGTTTACCAGCAGCCAAGACCCGATTGAAGGCAGCAGCTCACATTGTAGAGGGAAACACAGTCACCGCCAAGGCTACAGTTCCCAGGGCCAGAGCCTGTGGGCAAAAGGGGCTCCCTCAGCATCCATCCAAGCTGGGGAACGGGTTACCGGTGGGAAGCCATTGGAACCATAATACAACACAGGTGCAGGGAAAGGCAGTCACCATCAACCTGCCGGGAGGAGAATAACCGCAGCCGCCTGTGGGACCCGTCCATCCAGCCGTTTGTTTGACCAGAGACTCTGTGTGAATTACTGGCTGAGTGAGTACCACCTTGCCGTGCGGCACAGCGCTGCCCCCGCGACCCTGCACCTCACCAGGCCCTGTAACCCGCCTGTCATCCCTAAAACCCTCACCGGGGCCCCGGGACAACCAACCCCCTACCCACAGAGGGGAGAACCAACATCCAAGCTGCTCCCTGTCATCGCTCCCGGGATCTCCGTCTAGAGCAGCGGTGGTGTCACAACCTCACTACAACCATGGGTGGCGTCACGGACAATATCCCCAAACCACACACCAACCTCACTTTTCACCCACGGGCAAGGAACGCCGCTCGAGTCCCCGGCATCCGGCCCACCACTCGAGCCACCACCGAGCAGCAGCAGCAGCAGCCGGACCCGAGCAGTGGGTGAGCGCAGCGTCCCCTCCTCCGCCCGCGACAGATGGTATAGCAGCAAGTGTGTTAGCGCCCTCCGCCAGTAGGGGCTTAAGTCTCATGTAGGTGTGCTGCGCCTTGTGGTGCGCCAGTAATAGACACAACACAGTTCTTACAGATTAACTGGTATTTACTCACTGGATGTTGCAAGTGCAATTTGGTATGGCTGGTCAACTGACTTTCCTTTGTCCCGATGCTGACATGAGTCCCAGTTGAGCCCTCTGTGCACATGCAGAGCTGATGGTCCCCTTGCCTGAAGCTGTTGGTGACCTGCGGCGCTCCGCTCCTTTGTTTTTCTGGGCCCAGTATGACAGGCCTCGCGGTCCCTTGTGGGGTAGGCTACTTTTTGGTGCCCTCTCCCGGGTCCTATATATGAGGCTGTGTCCCTTGAGCTTATGGGTGGTGTGGTACATCGAAGTCACCACACACGGCTGGATCAGCAGACCGCCTGAAGCTGTAATCTACTCTGGGGTCCAGTACACCGTCGTGCGTAGTACCTGGGATCTTCTGTCTACCCTCAGGCTACTACCTCCTAGTCACCCTTTGGGGTCTCCTCACAATCCTCACACCCCTCTCACTCACTGACTCCTTTCAACTGTCACTCCTTCAACTGTCGTTTTTCCTCTGCCTACTCTGCCTAGCAACCCCTGTCTCTTCCCATTAGCTACGACCCATCCCCAGGCTAACAGCTAAGGAATTGGATTTCACATCTGCCCACTGTTAACCGTCTACATGCTGCACCCAGTTCTCAGGGAATGTGCCCCTACCTGTGTGTGAGATGTGGGTTGTCGGCACAGGGTGTTCCAGAAAACCTTAGGATCCTGCAGACCACTGGGGTAGCATACCCCAGGGTGCTGCATAATATTATAAAAATTTCCTTGGAGGGGTGGTCCAGACCCTTAAATGTCCTTTCTAAATATCTATCTTTACAATCCAATCTCTTTTAGCACTGTGACCTGACAACTAGTACGAGCAGACAAACTACAGGGACACACTAACACTAGATGTCCCAGAAATTTTGAGCTCCCTCCTGAAGTCCCGAAAGAGGGTCAGATGACCCTTAGTCCAAACTGAATAGAACTAACTAGAAACTAAATGGCTAAACTCAATGGAAAACAACAACCTCCTGTGGTGCGACAGTAATGGCCTTAATTACAGAACAAAAGACGGTGGTTATAGGATGTTAGCTAAAATCCTTCAGGTCATTCGACCTGTTTCTGGGTTCCAAAGGTAGAAATGTTAAATGACCCCTCTCTGGGACTTCTAGTGTTAAACAGGCACCTTGCAGTGGGGGAAGCTGCCTTATAAACACAGAGCCTAATGGTGGGGGCAAGGAAGCACATCTGGGTAATGTTGCACTCCCCCTTTAAAAGAAGGGAAAACAGAGCCGCTGTGCCCTAAATGCACTCCCAAGAGCCCAACTGTGCATGCAATGGAGTGGTAGGTGCCCACAGGCAGGACAGCCCTGAGAGCTGCGGGGTCAGGCAGGGGTCGACAGCAAAACACCTGTCAAAGTGACACTGGTCAGAATTGCAAAAAAATGGCCTGATCATTATTGTGAAAACCATACTTATGGGTAAAGAGGTTAAGAGTTTTTCAAAATTGAACTAAAAATGGAATCAAAGTTTCTCCTGTTAGTCTCTTGCTGGCTGTATTAACCAGTCTCTTGGCCATTTTGGCTGGGCCTCACACTGCCTGCATATTATCTTCTACTTTGAGAGTCACACATTAGGACACTTTTAAGTGAGCTCTCCTCACTGCAACAATGTCAAACATGTGGAAGCTAACTGTATTTTAGGCACACTGTGGAGCTCAGAAGAGAAAGGAGCATTAGGATTTAGGAGCACAGATTTTGCTGGATTCTTTTTTGAGGGGGGAACCATAGCATTTTTCAAGACCCATCATGATACCACTAATGTGAAAATCCCCAAAATTTCCATTAACCGATTACAGACCTGAGTGGGGACTTGTGTTTTTGTGCGTTGAGTTGAATGCTATTTGGTGACAATTTTGGTACAGAACATTTTTGATCAGTTCACATTTTTCTTGTGCTTTATGCTGAGCACTTACATTGAGGTTTCCATCTATATCTCTGAAATACGTAATTCGGGTGAACTCCGTGACTGATCCATTCACTAGTGAGGCAGCAGAGTTACCCTGGGCTCCGTTTGGCCTCTATACAGTGGTGTCCATCTTTTCAAATGTGAACAAAACTGTTAACATCTGCACTTTTGTGCTCACACAAAAAGATGGACACCGCCAGACAATAGGCCAGACATGAGGTCAAAGTGACTCCCCCTGCCACCTTACAGTGAATTTTCCATTTGTAATTTTGTCTGAATCACTTTTTTCAGAGATTTAAGGGTACTGGCCCACAATCCGCACACGATGTGTAAAGAATGCAGCATGTCTTCCCTTGCGGAGAAGCAAGTGTTCTCTTCAGAATACTGCAGATTCCTCAGCCTATGATCATGGTTTGGGGTGCTGTGGACCTTTGCTCTGTTTTCCCACCTGATGACACTCGGTCTCCGCAGCATAAATTGACATGCTGCCGCAAATTGACATGCTGCCGCTCGGGAAACTACAGCACCTGTCAGTTTGCATTTCTATAAATCCCATCCACTGCGATTGTACAATGCAGCAGATTGTAAACAGCAAAAACACGCTGCTTATATAACACTGCTATTGCTGATTGTGGGCATGCACCCTTACACATAATCCTGCTCCAAGATCTCAGCATAGAAAGCAGGATAAATATGAGATGCTCCATACTTCGATCTTTTAGCGGCAGAATGAACAATAAATAGTGCTCAAAGAATTAGCTTTATTTATTTTTACACCGTTCATGTTGCGGTATAGGTAATTAGGCGGCTCTATTTCTCGGGTCAGTATGATTATTTCTTTTTTTAGGTTTGGAAACTATCACACTAAAAACATTTTACAAAATAAAGTTTTTTTGCATCACTGGATTTTGAAGGCTATAGTTGTTTAATTTATTTGCTGTCATTTTTATCATTACCATTTTTGGCCACTTTTTCATCAATTTCTATTCCACTTTTTGTGAGTCAAATAAAAAATGATTCATCACTACAATAAAATGTAGAATCTAATAATCCCCCTACCCAGTATAGGGAAAACCCGTGAAGGAGGGAAAGTGACCAAAATCCATAAATATAAAATTACTAAATGTTATTAAATAAATGAAAAAACATATACAACCACAATAGTAAAAGACAGGATAATTCCAAAAATAGCAGCAAGACAAGTAATAGCTGTGCCTAGTCTCACATCAGATCAATCAAGAAATAACATCTGGAACACCATTCTGAGTCTGAACTGGGTGCAAAAACCTAAAACATCTACACTATATGGAGAGAAGGTATGCACACCAGTGACTATACAACGGGAATATATAAAAAGCAGAAACTGCTGTGTGAATACTGACATGAAAAATCCAATAGCTATATGAAAGAGTGAAAGTATGAAAAATAGAATCTGCATTACTGCCATGAACATATGAATAAAGAGATATTTAGCTATTGAATTGATCAATGCAATAGAGCCCCAACACTACGCCAAAGTATTTCTCTACATTGAGGTCCCTAGCTAGTGTGTGTCCTTTCATGCAGTTAAAAAACTTACCGTGTATGGGAAGCTGAGACCCAGGCTATTTATGCGTATGATATGGATTGGCAATAGGTGTGGTTGGGGAGGGTTCACAAACGAAAAACTACAAATCAAACAAGAAATAACATCTGGAACACCATTCTAAGCCTGAACTGGGTGCAAAAACCTAAAAAATCTACACTATATGGAGAGAAGGTATGCACAACAGTGACTATGTAAGGGGAATATATGAAAAGCAGAAACTGCTGTGTGAATACTGACATGAAAAATCCAATAGCTATATGTAAGAGTGAAAGTATGAAAAATGGAATCTGCATTACTGCCATGAACATATGAATAAAGAGAAATGTAGCTATTGAATTGATCAATGCAACAGAGCCCCAACACTACGCCAAAGTATTTCTCGACGTTGGCGTAGTGTTAGGGCTCTGTTGCATTGAGCAATTCAATAGCTAAATTTCTCTTTATTCATATGTTCATAGCAGTAATGCAGATTCCATTTTTCATTCTTTCACACTTACATATAGCTATTGGATTTTTCATGTCAGTATTCACACAGCAGTTTCTGCTTTTCATATATTCCCCTTACATAGTCACTGGTGTGCATACCTTCTCTCCATATAGTGTAGATTTTTTAGGTTTTTGCACCCAGTTCAGACATAGAATGGTGTTTCAGACGTTATTTCTTGATTGATTTGTAGTCTTTCGTTTGTGAACACGGCCCCACCCACACCTATTGCCAGTCCACATTATACGCTTATATAGCCTGGGTCTCAGCTTCCCATACACAGTAAGTTTTTTAACTGCATGAGAGGACACACACTAGCTAGGGACCCCAACGTAGAGAAATACTTTGGCGTAGTGTTGGGGCTCTGTTGCATTGATCAATTCAGTAGCTACATTTCTCTTTATTCATATGTTCATGGCAGTAATGCAGATTACATTTTTCATACTTTCACTGTTACATATAGCTATTGGATTTTTCATGTCAGTATTCACACAGCTGTTTCTGCCTTTCATATATTCCCCTTACATAGTCACTGGTGTGCATACCTTCTCTCCATATAGTCTCACATCAGAGACTTTACCAGTTTGATGTGAGACTAGACACAACTATTTACAGCTAGAAAAGGATAGTCCTAGTCTTGTTTTCTTTTACATGGTGTGTGTATCCCCCCTGATATGCCAGAGGTCGTGAAATGCGTAGGGAGACACCAGGACATTTATGAGGGGCAGTCACAGTGGAGGGCCAGATGTTGACTGCCCTTGTAAGGGCGTGAACAATTTATGGAGGGCGAGCGTTTCCCCATTTAGGAATAGCTATCTAATCCTATTGATCCTCCCTTCTTTTGACTGGAACAGATGGGATACCAGCTAAAGTGGACCTGCACAACTGATTGGGTGAGATCAATCCATTTTATATTTTGAATGTGGTTTCCTTTGTTGTAGAACCCTATCTATATAAGTTTGGTAATTATACCTTTCCCATTGTTATTGTTTTCTCCCCCACTGGGTATGAAAATAGATGGTCCCACCAGTGGTTGTCTATTCTTGGATAATTTACTTTGTTTGTTTGGCATACCTATAGGTGTTTACTGAGTGACTATATATCCTATGAACATGAATCCTATGTATGCTTTAAATATTTTGTGTGGTTTTTAATTACCTTGAGTGTTTGTTGGTTACAAATTATTTACAATGGTTTTTAAGGGTTTATTAAAGGTTTACGTTTAATCACAGTTTGCTATATCTATTCCTTATCCCTTGATAACCGTGTTTTGGGGTTCTTGGGGTTCCCCACTCTGGTTGCTTTTTCTATATCCCCTACATGCACTCAGCCATAAACAGAACACTTCTGGGGAAGGGTGGGCGGACTTTTTCAGTTTTTTTTTTGTGCACACTACATCCGATCATGCTGTTGTTACCCTCAGTGAAAGCTGTTCAAACACTGCAAGTGGTCATTCTCTCCATAGGGTTAGAAGAATACGAGAAAAAATATATATAAACTGTCACATTTTCTTAGTTATCAAGAATTATTAGCAGCCAACTGGAGAGAAGAAAGAATACCATCTATTTCAGAAGTGACGGACAGGGTTTCAGCTCATAATTTACGAGTATAATATTGCATTAAAAGAAAAAAGCTATCAAAGATATAAAATAAGATGGTCTCTTTGATCCCAGATGTACATGCCAAACCTTGTTTTGACTTAGTACCTTGACATTCGCTAAATAATATAAATGTAACATGTTATTTCCAAATGTGTTTTTTACTGTGCTAAATGAATATAAGAGTTTATAATCTTGCTTGACGTTGAAACTTAACGAATTGCTTCAACGTCTTCCTCCTTCCCTTTCTTCTTCCCCTCTTTATTCCCTCCCCCTTGCCTTCCCACCTCCTCTCCAATTTCCCTTCTCTCATCCCCTTTTGGCCTACCCTTTCTTTCCTTGCACTTCCTTTTCTTTGTTCTTTAAACAACATTTTTAAGAATGCATTTTAAATACTTCAATTAGCCCCTCCCCTGTTATTGTTAACCCCTTAAAATGTAATAAAGTATACAAACACTGCAAGTAGCTCGCACTGGGATGAGCACCGAGCGTACCCAAGCACAGCAATGCACTCTTGAGTGGTTTGCATGCCTAAAACATCCAAACACCAAACCGGATGTCTGTTTTTTTTGTGAAAAAAGTCTCTAAATTCCTTAGTAAACAGCGTTTTGTGGAAAAAAAGAATATGACAGAAGGAAACGGATATGATTTTTGGATTCAGCAAAAGATAATTAATGAAGATCATGTTATTTTGTAGTCCAAAAAATTGATGTGGAGGAGTATTGATATTTATTAATCCCAACAATTTTATCAAAACAGTCAATTTGTCTTTTCATCCCTAGCTTGCTATCATTATAGGCCACTGAGGAAAAATATTTGCAGCCTGTGACAGCAGACGAAATGATGTAGAAGCCATGACATTTATTGCCAGTGTATATTATTAACAAATCATTATACAATAATATAAAACATTTTTGTTCTTTTCAAGAAAATTTAATTTTATGTACATAAAAAACACATATATTTACTTAATAAAATAACAGGATAAGCACCAGATGGCATGGGAAAGATAAACGGGAAATAAAAAAAGGTTTTAATTTATACACTTATAAGCATGTCTCTTCTTCAGTTCTTTGCTATGTTGTTAGATGAGATGCAATAGAACAAGAACTATGAATGATCACATGCAAACAGTGCCAAAATCAGACATATTTGCATTTTACAATCTTGTCAATCTGCCTGCCATCTGAATAAACATTTATTCAGCTTAAACATGTTTCCATTAATTTATACAGCCTTAAATGGGATTTGTTATAACTCTATTCATTGTGAAAACTGAGCAGCATATGTGACAATATCAAAATATGAATAATTCTAAACAGTTTTCTACAGTCACATATATTTTTAAATGTAGCACAAGTATCCCTATACAGTCTGCCATTTATAATAACGTTTAACATGTCTTATGTTTCCAGACCACAACTGTCACTGGCATGTAACATTCTCGCTAGTTTTAAGGGACAACATATTATATAATGCAACAATAATGGTAAAAAAAAAATGAAAAATGGCTCTGTTTTCATATATTTGATTTATCAAATTTCTTAAAAATATAAACAGTCTTTTTTTCCCATAGCAACCAATCAGAGTTAAAGGGTCATTTCTTAAACTACTCATAAAATAAAATAAAAGCTGTCTTGTGCATCTAACCTGTTTTTGTTTTGGGCTCCCCTTACACATTGGATGGATTTTGGATGGTTATTGGCTAGGAGCCATCACAGCCCTCTGTCCTCTACACAGAAACACTCATTCAGCCAATAACTCTTGTGTTCTCTTTATGACCTTTCTGGTGGCGGTCTTGCCAGAGCTATATTTATCAAGACAACAAATTTTCTAAATCCCTAATGCACATTGTTCCCCCGTGGTCCCCACATAGCTTTCTCATGAGCCAGATCAGACACCCCCATACTTTGCACTGACGAGGGGCAAGCACCCCGAAACACCGTGTCTGCAAATTGGGATTCTGATCTGGCTTATATAGCCTGAGTCATATTGCAAAGGATTGTTGAAAATCCACTTGTGACTTTTAATACCGCTACTTCCAATAGGTGGCGCTGTGCTAGAGTTTGTCTCCTTTACTGGAGAGACAATTTGAATATTTCTTAGAGGGGCGTGGCAGCTATAAGTCCCCTTACTTGGCAGCCAGACTGGCTTGCAAAGTCTCCTTAAGGAGAATAGTGTTCCCCCGTGGTCCCCACATAGCTTTCTCATGAGCCAGATCAAACACCCCCATACTTTGCACTGACGAGGGGCAAGCATCCCGAAACACCGTGTCTGCAAATTGGGATTCTGATCTGGCTTATATATCCTGAGTCATATTGCAAAGGATTGTTGAAAATCCACTTGTGACTTTTAGGATCGCTACTTCCAATAGGTGGGGCTGTGCTAGAGTTTGTTTCCTTTACTGGAGAGACAATTTGAATATTTCTTAGAGGGGCGTTGCAGCTATAAGTCCCCTTACTTAGCAGCCAGACTGGCTTGCAAAGTCTCGTTAAGGAGAATAGTGTTCCCCCGTGGTCCCCACATAGCTTTCTCATGAGCCAGATCAGACACCTCCATACTTTGCACTGACGAGGGGCAAGCACCCCGAAACACCGTGTCTGCAAATTGGGATTCTGATCTGGCTTATATATCCTGAGTCATATTGCAAAGGATTGTTGAAAATCCACTTGTGACTTTTAGGATCGCTACTTCCAATAGGTGGCGCTGTGCTAGAGTTTGTCTCCTTTACTGGAGAGACAATTTGAATATTTCTTAGAGGGGAGTGGCAGCTATAAGTCCCCTTACTTGGCAGCCAGACTCACTTGCAAAGTCTCCTTAAGGAGAATAGTGTTCCCCCGTGGTCCCCACATAGCTTTCTCATGAGCCAGATCAGAAACCCCCATACTTTGCACTGACGAGGGGCAAGCACCCCGAAACACCGTGTCTGCAAATTGGGATTCTGATCTGGCTTATTTATCCTGAGTCATATTGCAAAGGATTGTTGAAAATCCACTTGTGACTTTTATGATCGCTACTTCCAATAGGTGGCGCTGTGCTAGAGTTTGTCTCCTTTACTGGAGAGACAATTTGAATATTTCTTAGAGGGGCATGGCAGCTATAAGTCCCCTTACTTGGCAGCCAGACTGGCTTGCAAAGTCTCCTTAAGGAGAATAGTGTTCCCCCGTGGTCCCCACATAGCTTTCTCATGAGCCAGATCAGACACCCCCATACTTTGCACTGACGAGGGGCAAGCACCCCGAAACACCGTGTCTGCAAACTGGGATTCTGATCTGGCTTATATATCCTGAGTCATATTGCAAAGGATTGTTGAAAATCCACTTGTGACTTTTAGGATCGCTACTTCCAATAGGTAGCGCTGTGCTAGAGTTTGTCTCCTTTACTGGAGAGACAATTTGAATATTTCTTAGAGGGGCATGGCAGCTATAAGTCCCCTTACTTGGCAGCCAGACTGGCTTGCAAAGTCTCCTTAAGGAGAATAGTGTTCCCCCGTGGTCCCCACATAGCTTTCTCATGAGCCAGATCAGACACCCCCATACTTTGCACTGACGAGGGGCAAGCACCCCGAAACACCGTGTCTGCAAATTGGGATTCTGATCTGGCTTATATATCCTGAGTCATATTGCAAAGGATTGTTGAAAATCCACTTGTGACTTTTAGGATCGCTACTTCCAATATGTGGCGCTGTGCTAGAGTTTGTCTCCTTTACTGGAGAGACAATTTGAATAATGCACATTAGACTGCTGGCTGAACCCAAAAATATTGGTGGGTTTGGTTAACAGTAGTGATGAGCGAGTATGCTTGTTACTACTCGGTACTCGCACGAGTATCACTGTACTCGGTCTACTCGGCGGGGACCGAGTAATCTCGCGATACTCGTGCTGTACTCGTGGTCTTCATTTCTGCATGTTGGCGCTCTTCTGAGAGCCAGCCCTCATGCAGGGATTGGCTGGCAGACCACTGCAATGCCACAGCCCTGTTAGTTGTGGAATTGCAGTGATTGGCCGGCCTGCACAGCGTGACCGAGCCTTTATACCGGCCGGCGCGCTGTGCTCTGCTCACAGCTATCCAGAAAGTCAGTGCAGGGAGAGTGTCGCTGCTTCAGGGAAAGGTTTGCGGCCCTTTATAGCTATTTCCGTAGCAGGGCTGCAAACAGTGTGACCAAAAGTCCTTCTCAGGACTATTCTAGTTGTATACAGGCAGGCAGGGTATAGCCAGGTCGGAGTACAGTAGCAGAGTCCTTCTCAGGACTATTGTTGCTGTATACAGGCAGGGTATAGCCAGGTTGGAATACAGGCTAGTGACCAAAAGAGTCCTTGTCAGGACTATTGTAGCAGTATACAGGCAGGCAGGCAGGCAGGGTATATAGCCATTCCTAGTGGTGACCGTATACCAGCCTTCATCATATCTGGGGCTGGTGTACACAGTCTAAAACAGTCCAGATAGTGTCAGACTTCTCAGTAATTGTCGCTCCTAAAAACCTGTTAGGTTCTTATTGCGTCCGTGCTTGCATTTAAAAACCGCACGTGTGTGCCTGTCGGTGGCAGCGTACAGGTGCACGTTTTTCACAATCTATTATATAACGCACAAGTCTAGTGAATAATACACGTCAGTCAGCAGTGGCTGATAGTGTCAGACTTCTCAGTAATTGTCGCTCCTAAAAACCTGTTAGGTTCTTTTTGCGTCCGTGCTTGCATTTAAAAACCGCACGTGTGTGCCTGTCGGTGGCAGCGTACAGGTGCACTTGTGTGCATTTTTCACAAACTATTATATAACGCACAAGTCTAGTGAATAATACACGTCAGTCAGCAGTGTCTGATAGTGTCAGACTTCTCAGTAATTGTCGCTCCTAAAAACCTGTTAGGTTCTTATTGCGTCCGTGCTTTCTTTTAAAAACCGCACGTGTGTGCCTGTCGGTGGCAGCGTACAGGTGCACTTGTGTGCATTTTTCACAAACTATTATATAACGCACAAGTCTAGTGAATAATACACGTCAGTCAGCAGTGGCTGATAGTGTCAGACTTCTCAGTAATTGTCGCTCCTAAAAACCTGTTAGGTTCTTATTGCGTCCGTGCTTGCATTTAAAAACCGCACGTGTGTGCCTGTCGGTGGCAGCGTACAGGTGCACGTTTTTCACAAACTATTATAGAACGCACAAGTGTAGTGTATAATACACGTCAGTCAGCAGTGGCTGATAGTGTCAGACTTCTCAGTAATTGTCGCTCCTAAAAACCTGTTAGGTTCTTATTGCGTCCGTGCTTGCTTTTAAAAACCACATGTGTGTGCCTGTCGGTGGCAGCGTACAGGTGCACTTGTGTGCATTTTTCACAAACTATTATATAACGCACAAGTCTAGTGAATAATACACGTCAGTCAGCAGTGTCTGATAGTGTCAGACTTCTCAGTAATTGTCGCTCCTAAAAACCTGTTAGGTTCTTATTGCGTCCGTGCTTGCATTTAAAAACCGCACGTGTGTGCCTGTCGGTGGCAGCGTACAGGTGCACGTTTTTCACAAACTATTATATAACGCACAAGTGTAGTGTATAATACACGTCAGTCAGCAGTGGCTGATAGTGTCTGACTTCTCAGTAATTGTCGCTCCTAAAAACCTGTTAGGTTCTTATTGCGTCCGTGCTTGCATTTAAAAACCGCACGTGTGTGCTGGTCGGTGGCAGCGTACAGGTGCACTTGTGTGCATTTTTCACAAACTATTATATAACGCACAAGTCTAGTGAATAATACACGTCAGTCAGCAGTGGCTGATAGTGTCAGACTTCTCAGTAATTGTCGCTCCTAAAAACCTGTTAGGTTCTTATTGCGTCCGTGCTTGCATTTAAAAACCGCACGTGTGTGCCTGTCGGTGGCAGCGTACAGGTGCACGTTTTTCACAAACTATTATATAACGCACAAGTGTAGTGTATAATACACGTCAGTCAGCAGTGGCTGATAGTGTCAGACTTCTCAGTAATTGTCGCTCCTAAAAACCTGTTAGGTTCTTATTGCGTCCGTGCTTGCTTTTAAAAACCACATGTGTGTGCCTGTCGGTGGCAGCGTCAGGCTCCATATTGTCCCTGGATAGAGATGTGCATGAGGGCCTCAAAACATTGTTCCCATTGCAAAGGAGCGGGTCTCCTGTCGTTGTAATGCCCATTCTGAAAGAATGGGCGAAAAAATTTACCACTGGGGGTATACCTGAAACAAAGGCCTAACTCTTGTAATGGTCATCATGATGGCGCATGAGGAGAAGGAGGAGCAGTCCAGCGATTAGCCAAAGTCCAGAAGTGTGTTACCATGGGTGAGTGGAGGTACATGGCAAAATCCCGTTACAAACTTTAAATTCCGCTGTCATTTGCTGGTGGTGTGGTGAAGTCTGGCCCAATCCAACCCTTGTTCATCTTGATTAGAGTCAGCCTGTCAGCATTTACAGTTGACAGGCAGGTGCGTTTATCTGTAATGATTCCACCTGCGGCACTAAAAACACGCTCTGACAAAACGCTAGCGGCAGGGCAGGCCAGGACTTCCAAGGCGTAGAGAGCCAATTCATGCCACGTGTCCAGCTTGGATACCCATTAATTGTAAGGCACAGAGGAATGTCAGATTACAGTTGTTTGATCTGCAAGGTACTCCTTGAGCATCTGGGCAAACTTAGGATTTCTTGTGGCACTACCCCGCACCTCAGGGGCTGTGGTATGTGAGGGGCTGAGAAAACCGTCCCACATCTTAAAGACTGTTCCCCTACCTCTGGCGGATTGGACTTGTGCCCCTCTCGGCTGTACGCCTTGGTTGTCCACTGATTCCTGACCTATGCCGCTATCGTTTTGTGAGGGGAATGCTTTGCCTACTTCCGTGACTATGGCCTTCTGGAACTGCTGCATTTTTCCTGACCTCTCCGCCTCGGGAATAAGAGACATAAAGTTCTCCTTGTAGCGTGGGTCTAACAGTGTTACCAACCAGTAATGATTGTCGGCCAAGATGTTCTTAACGCGAGGGTCACGAGACAGGCAGCTTACCATAAAGTCAGCCATGTGTGCCAGACTCTTAACAGCCATCACTTCAGTATCCTGACCAACACGATGACTAAACATGCTGTCCTCCTCCTCCTCCTCCTCCTCATCATCATCTACCCTGTCCTCTGGCCAGCCATGCTGAACCGAGGATATGACTGCATGTCATATCCTCAATTTGGCCAGAGAGTTGCTCCATGTCTTCATCCTCCTCCTCGTCATAGTCCTCCACTGCACGTTGTGATGAGACGAGGCTGGGCTGTGTGTTATCACCCACACCCACTACTGTTTCTTGCTCAAACTCATCGCGCTCCACCTGCAATGCATTATGTTTGTTTTTTGAGCAGAGACCATTTTAGAAGGCAGGGAAGCGGTATGGTGACGCTAATAATGGCGTCATCGCCGCTCACCATCTTGGTGAAGTCCTCAAAGTTTTGGCGGATGGTACATAGGTCGGACATCCATCTCCACTCCTCAGGTGTTATGTGTGGAGTTTGACCCATTTCCCTACGGCTTAGGTGATGCAGGTATTCAACAACTGCCCTCTTCTGCTCACATATCCTGACCAACATGTGCAGAGTTGAATTCCAACGCGTGGGGACATCACACACCAGTCTGTGAGCCGGAAGATGCAAATGGCGCTGAAAGCCAGCAAGGCCGGCTGAAGCAGTAGGTGACTTTCGAAAATGTGCAGACAGGCGGCGAACTTTTACCAGCAGATCAGACAGCTCTGGGTATGACTTTAGAAACCGCTGAACCACGAGGTTGAGCACATGGGCCACGCATGGAACATGTGTCAGCTGGCCTCGCCTCAAAGCCGCCACCAGGTTCCGGCCATTGTCACACACGACCTTTCCTGGCTTTAGGTTCAGAGGTGTGAGCCAGTGATCTGCCTGCTGTTTCAGAGCTGTCCACTCCACACCTCTTCTGCATTGTGGGGTTTGTCACCTATGCAGATTAGCTTCAGCACAGCCTGTTGCCGCTTCGCCGAGGCAGTGCTGCAGTGCTTCTGTGTCGCCCTGGACAAGCCAGGGGCCACAGAGCACAACACTTACACACCCCACACTCCCTGCAGGCATATCATAGTCAAAACACAAAATCCTTGTTGCCTTCCCCAGGGGCTGTTGTCCACACCAGGGGGTGGAGCCAGGCGGTTGGTCTCCATCCACCAAGGAGGAGGGAAAAAACAGGCAGTGAGAGTTAAGCTAAGGAAGTTGAAGGAGGAAAGTAGTAGAGAGGAGAAAAGTGACAGCAAAGAGCCTGAAGTTGGTTCGGGTGTGTGGCCCGGACAGGACAGCAAGGTTGGCAGGATGTGGTGACCGTCTGCAGTGGAGGCCGATTGGAGTCTGCCGTAAGGACCGTGGACGGGTGGTGACCCGGCCGTACCGGACCGGTATACAAAGAGAAGCCAGCACCATTGGCAGGGGCCTTTCGGATCCCGGCAAGGCTTGGTGTCGCCGTGAATTTGCCAAATCCGTTAGTGAAGGGGACCTCAGGGTTTCCAAACAGCCAAGTCACGATAGAAGGCAACCGTCCAACCGTGAAGGGGAGACACCGCCACCGCCAAGGGCAACCGTCTCCCAGGGCCAGCGCCTGTGGGCAAAAGGGGCTCCTCCGGCCCATATCCAGGTCGGGGAGCGGGTTACCGGTGGGAAACCATCACTACCAACACTGAACTTAGGTGCAGGGAGAGACAGTCATCACTAACCTGCAGGGAGGAACAACCGCAGCCGTCCGAGGGACCCGTCCATCCAGCCACTTGTTTTACCGTGAACTGTGTCATCATCATTGGGCTGAGTGAGTACCTCCGTGCCGTGCGGCACAGCTCTGCCCCTGTGACCTTGCACCTCATCAGGCCCCGCAACCCGCCTGTCATCCATCTCTACCCCATCACCGGGCCCTGGGACAACCAACCCCCCTACCCACGGCGTGGAGAAATAACAACAAAGCTGCTCCCTGTCACAGGCTCCCGGGATCCCCGTCCAGAGCAGCGGTGGTGTCCACACAATCACCACAACCGTGGATGGCGTCACGGACAATATCCCCAAAACCCAAACGACCCCTTTTCACTCACGGGCGATGAGCGCCGCTCGAGTCCCCGGGATCCGGCCATCGCTCGAGCCACCGAGCAGCAGTAGCCGTAGAGCAGCGGCAGCCGGACCCGAGCAGTGGGAGAGCGCAGCGTCCCCTCCTCCGCCCGCAACACTTCCAGCTTGGGACTGGTGTGTAGGGTAAAGTGGATGAGGATGCGCAGGAGGAGGAGGAGGCTGAGGAGCATGACATTCCGGAGCTGTAGAGTGTGGGTGAAACCCTGACTGAGGTAGGGCCTGCAAAACTTGGTGTGTGAAGGACGTGTTCCGTCCCTCGCTCAGACTGGGTCCCAGCTTCCACAATATTAACCCAGTGTGACGTCAACGAGATGTAGCGGCCTTGCCCACATGCACTTGTCCACGTGTCTGTGGTTAGGTGGACTTTGGCTGAAACAGCGTTGTTCAGGGCACGTGTGATGTTTTGTGACACGTGGTTAGCAATGCGGGGACGGCACACCGGGAGAAATAGTGGCGGCTGGGGACCGAGTAATGTGGGACAGCTGCCACCATCAGGTCGCGGAATGCTTCTGTCTCAACCAGCCTAAAAGGCAACATTTCCAGCGCAAGCAGTCGCGAAATGTTAGCATTTAGAAGTGTAGCATGTGGGTCGTTGGCAGTGTATTTGCGCCTGCGTTCAAAGGTTTGCTGAATGGATAACTGAATGCTGCACTGGTACAAGGACGTGCTTGATGATGGTGTTATTTCTGCGTGGGCAACTGCAGGTGCAGGGCCGGAGGAGGCTTGTTCTCGGGCAGCATGGACAGGGGATTGGCTCGCATGCACAACAAGCGAAGACGAAGCAGTGACATCAGCAAGCACTGCTCCTCGACTCTGTTGTACATCCCACAAAGTCGGGTGCTTGGCTGACATGTGCCTGATCATGCTGGTGGTGGTCAGGCTGCTAGTTTTGGTACCCCTGCTGATGCTGGCATGGCAGGTGTTGCAAATGGCCTTTTTAGAATCATCTGGAGACAACTTAAAAAACTGCCAGACTCGGGAAGACCTAACATTTGTACAGGCACCTTGTGTCGTGTTGTTCCGGGGAACAGTTGCCTGACGTCTGCCTGGGGCCACCACCCTGCTTCTTACTGCCTGTTGGGATGCTACACCTCCCTCCCCCTGTGCACTGCTGTCCTCGCTCTGCATATCCTCCTGCCAGGTTGGGTCAGTTACTGGATCATCCACCACGTCGTCTTCCTCTTCCGCACCCTGCTCCTCCTCCTGACTTCCTGACAATTGTGTCTCATCTTCGTCCACCCCTTGTTGAGACACGTTGCCAACTTCGTGAGAACGTGGCTGCTCAAATATTTGGGCATCTGTACATACAATCTCGTCATGGCCCACTTCAACAGGAGCTGGCGAGAGGCCAGAATGTGGGAATGGAAACGTGAACGAACAGCTCTTCCGAGTGTTCAAGTGTGGGATCCGTAATGTCCGTGGACGTGTACTCGGCCTGGTGGTAGGAAGGAGGATCAGGTTCTGAAATGTGCGGTGCAGTATCACGGCTACTGACACTTGACCGTGTGGAAGACAGAGTGTTTGTGGTGGTGCCAATCTGACTGGAAGCATTATCCGCTATCCAACTAACAACCTGTTGACACTGGTCTTGGTTCAAGAGCGGTGTACTGCTGCGGTCCCCAAGAATTTGGGACAGGACGTGCGAGCGACTAGATGTGGCCCTCTGTTGTGGCGAAATTAGAGCTTGCCCACGACCTCAGCCTCTGCCTGCACCACCATCACGTCCACTTCCTTGTTCCTTGCCAACGCCCTTGCGCATTTTGCAATGCTGTGCTGATGTGTATTCACTAGACTTGTGCGTTATATAATTGTGCTTCTTACTGCCTGTTGGGATGCTACGCCTCCCTCCCCCTGTGCACTGCTGTCCTCGCTCTGCATATCCTCCTGCCAGGTTGGGTCAGTTACTGGATCATCCACCACGTCGTCTTCCTCTTCCGCACCCTGCTCCTCCTCCTGACTTCCTGACAATTGTGTCTCATCATCGTCCACCCCTTGTTGAGACACGTTGCCAACTTCGTGAGAACGTGGCTGCACAAATATTTGGGCATCTGTACATACGATCTCCTCATCACCCACTTCAACATGAGCTGGCGAGAGGCCAGAATGTGCGAATTGAAACGTGAACAGCTCTTCCGAGTGTCCAAGTGTGGGATCAGTAATGTCCGAGGACGTGTACTCGGCCTGGTGGTAGGAAGGAGGATCAGGTTCTGAAATGTGCGGTGCAGTATCACGGCTACTGACATTTGACCGTGTGGAAGACAGAGTGTTTGTGGTGGTGCCAATCTGACTGGAAGCATTATCCGCTATCCAACTAACAACCTGTTGACACTGGTCTTGGTTCAACAGCGGTGTACTGCTGCGGTCCCCAAGAATTTGGGACAGGACGTGCGAGCGAGTAGATGTGGCCCTTTGTTGTGGCGAAATTAGAGCTTGCACACGACCTCGGTCTCTGCCTGCACCACCATCACGTCCACTTCCTTGTTCGTTGACAACGCCCTTGCGCATTTTGCAATGCTGTGCTGATGTGTATTCACTAGACTTGTGCGTTATATCCAAGTTTTTGCAAAACGCACACAAGTGCAGCGGAAAGCTGCCACCAACAGGCACACACGTGCGGTTTTTAAATGCAAGCACGGAGGCACTAAGAACCTAACAGGTCTCTATCCAGGGACAACGTGGAGCCTCCCAATTTTTGGCTGCCCTGCCAAAGGGCTATACTATAATGCACCCACTTCCTTACAATGGGCACTTCAAGTTTACAGGCCCTCATGCACGTCTCTATCCAGGGACAATGTGGAGCCTCTCAATTTTTGGCTGCCCTGCCAAAGGGCTATACTATAATACACCCACTTCCTTACAATGGGCACTTCAAGTTTACAGGCCCTCATGCACGTCTCTACCCAGGGACAACGTGGAGCCTCCCAATTTTTGGCTGCCCTGCCAAAGGGCTATACTATAATACACCCTCTTCCTTACAATGGGCACTTCAAGTTTACAGGCCCTCATGCACGTCTCTACCCAGGGACAACGTGGAGCCTCCCAATTTTTGGCTGCCCTGCCAAAGGGCTATACTATAATACACCCACTTCCTTACAATGGGCACTTCAAGTTTACAGGCCCTCATGCACGTCTCTACCCAGGGACAACGTGGAGCCTCCCAATTTTTGGCTGCCCTGCCAAAGGGCTATACTATAATACACCCACTTCCTTACAATGTGCACTTCAAGTTTACAGGCCCTCATGCACGTCTCTACCCAGGGACATCGTGGAGCCTCCCAATTTTTGGCTGCCCTGCCAAAGGGCTATACTATAATACACCCACTTCCTTACAATGGGCACTTCAAGTTTACAGGCCCTCATGCACGTCTCTACCCAGGGACAACGTGGAGCCTCCCAATTTTTGGCTGTCCTGCCAAAGGGCTATACTATAATACACCCACTTCCTTACAATGGGCACTTCAAGTTTACAGGCCCTCATGCACGTCTCTACCCAGGGACAACGTGGAGCCTCCCAATTTTTGGCTGCCCTGCCAAAGGGCTATACTATAATACACCCACTTCCTTACAATGGGCACTTCAAGTTTACAGGCCCTCATGCACGTCTCTACCCAGGGACAACGTGGAGCCTCCCAATTTTTGTCTGCCCTGCCAAAGGGCTATACTACAATAGACCCACTTCCTTACAATGGGCACTTCAAGTTCACAGGCCCTCATGCATGTCTCAACCCAGGGACATCGTGGAGCCTCCCAATTTTTGGCTGCCCTGCCAAAGGGCTATACTATAATACACCCACTTCCTTACAATGGGCACTTCAAGTTTACAGGCCCTCATGCACGTCTCTATCCAGGGACAACGTGGAGCCTCCCAATTTTTGGCTGCCCTGCCTAAGGGCTATACTATAATACACCCACTTCCTGACAATGGACACTTAATGTTTTGAGGCCCTCATGCACGTCTCTATCCAGGGACAACGTGGAGCCTCCCAATTTTTGGCTGCCCTGCCAAAGGGCTATACTATAATACACCCACTTCCTTACAATGGGCACTTCAAGTTTACAGGCCCTCATGCACGTCTCTATGCAGGGGCATTGGTGAACCTCACAATTTTGGACTGCCCTGGCAAAGGAAAATACTACAAAGACTCACTTCCTCAAAATGGGCACATTAGACTCAAGAGGCCTTCATGTACATCTCTTCTCAGGGACATCGGAGTGCCACACAATGTTTTCACGTAAAATCTTTCATGTATTAATCTCAAAAAGTAACATACACCAGCTCTATCTCACTATTGGGTATGTGCCCTTAACATTTCTGCCATGAAAAATCATTTTGGGGTCATTTTGGAAGGTTTTCTGGTGAGTCCGTAAAAATGGCGTGAAACGCGGACAAAATTGTTCACAGCTGTGACTTTTGAGTGATAAATGCTTCAAGGGGTCTTCCCCATGCTGTTGCCATGTCATTTGAGCACTCTTCTGAGACTTTTGTGCCATTTTTAGGGTTTCTCCATGCTGCCGGGGGGTCATTTCACAAAAATACTCGGGTCTCCCATAGGATAACATTGGGTTCGTTGCTCGGCCCGAGTACACGAGTATCTTGGGAGGCTCGGCCCGAGCTTCGAGCACTCGAGCTTTTTAGTGCTCGCTCATCACTAGTTAACAGCAGTCTAATAT
Organism: Anomaloglossus baeobatrachus; assembly: GCF_048569485.1. Taxonomy (NCBI): domain Eukaryota; kingdom Metazoa; phylum Chordata; class Amphibia; order Anura; family Aromobatidae; genus Anomaloglossus; species Anomaloglossus baeobatrachus. The sequence continues at coordinate 277,406,937 of NC_134358.1, forward strand.
ATATAGGGGGCTTTACACATTCTTGACACTTCAGCCTCTTTTTTATTACATTACATTTTTACAGAGGATATTGTCAATTACAGTCAAACTTGCCGGATGTCATGGCATCTTCTGACATTGTTCACACTGTAGAGTCTAACATACCACCTGGTTCTCTCTGTGTGCTCAGTTAGAACCGGGTGTCGACCAGTTGTAAGTTTACAGGTGGTCAGACTAGCCGGAGTTAATTTCTTCTGGCCTATGAATTACTGCTTGGGTCACGGGTTTCTGTAGCCCTATCACAACCGTCCCTGTTCCTGGATTGGGAATGAGGGGGTATTAGACCAGGGCTATTAGTTTGGGCTATGCTTGTGGTCCAGACATCACCAACATAAGCTGTATCTCTAGGATAAGGGATTTAGGGATTCCCTTAGCCTGATGGCCAATTTAGGAGTCATATTGCCAGTTCTACGTCACTGATTGTGATATTAATAATGGCCCATCCAAGATTTCTTCATGGACCCTGTAGCCTCCTTTGGAAGGCAGTTTCAAGCAGTGTCTCTCCAGGTGGCTTAATTAAAATTGGGTGTTCAGTCTTCTTCCTCAGCACAGTCTGGATTGGTTGCTGGATAGTTGGAACCTAAACTGACTCTTACAGACTGGTTTGCTGAGGATCGCAGTCAGTCTGTTTCCTTCTACAAGACATGTAAATTTTATTTCCATCTGAATCCTCTTTCATCTGGAAGTGAGATGCTGCACAAGGGCATTGTGGTCTCACTTCTTAGTGGTGATACACAGTTGTGGGAATTTTGTTTGCCTTCTGATCCCCCTGTTTTAGGGTCAGAGGACTTTCCTTTTCTGCAGTCTTTCTCATATACGACAATCTTGATAAGGTGTTGTTGTCCAAGTCTAAGATCTGTTTACTTTAGCTGTTCACTTGAACAGGGGAGTCAGCTGGCTGATTATTACTACTCTGAGTTTCAATGTTGGTTAGTGGAGACACAGTGGAATGACCTTGCTTTTAAAAGCCAGATTTTTCTGGGCATTTCCAAGAGGTTTAAGGAGGCTTTTGTGATGTATGAGACTCCCAGCTCTCTCAGAAGTTCCACCCTAATTACAATTGTTTCCACCCGCGTCACAAGTTTGCCTTTCCAGTATTCATCACTGGTGAAATAAGTCTGTAATCAGAGGCCTAGGTTATGGATAAAGAACCGTAATCTGGTTAAGCTCCTATAAATCGAGACACGGACAAAGTCCACCATCTTTCTTTTGAACAAAGAAAAGCCAGGCCATTGCTAGAGAAGAGGTGGGATAATGGGACCATTGGCAAAACTCTCAGTTTTGTAATCTTTAAGAGCTTGTTTCTCAGTGCCGGACAGATTGTACATCCTGCTATTAGCTAATTTGGCACCTGGCTTCAACCTTATAGAGCAGTCGGAAGGTCTGTGCAACTCCTGATAACCCTTCTCAGAGAATATAGCACAAAACTCAGACAATGATTTAAGGATCCTAGAGGTTATGCTTCACACACAGGTCCACAGATAGGTATTCTTGCAGTAAGAGCTCCACTGAACAATGTCCTGGGTCTTCCAGTCAGCTTCTGGATTGTGTAGTGTAAACCTTGAGAAACCTAATACAATTTGTGCAGGTAGGTTTTATAGCACTTGGCATGTTATCCGCTCAGAATGGAGAACACAAATGTGGAGGTCCAATTGCTGTATATATTCCCTGAAGACTCCTTGGGAGGGAGGTGACAAGTTGACAGTAAAAATCCATACAGAGCCAGATAACTCATCAACCCTTAAAGGGAATCAACCAGCAGGATTTTTATATGTAAAGTAAATCCAGTGCTTTACTGGCCCTAGGATGCTAAATCTAAGTATACCTTTTGTTCAACAATTGTATGTTTTATTTCAAAAATATGTGCAAGTAAAGTTCCTGCAATGCACTGCTATTTGATTGACAGGTGCAACAGGAAGGTAATGTGGGTCGGGTTTAGCTATCTATTCCCACCCCTGTCTGCCTGTGTGACCTTCCTCCCTGTCTGTGTGCCTGCACCAAAATTAACATCTATTATGGTGAGACGGGGAGGAAGGTCAGCCAAGCAGATAGGGCTGGGAATAAATAGCAAGACCTGACCCACATATTCTCTTCCTGTTGTATCTGTCAATCAAATAGCAGTGCATTGATGAAACTTTACTTGCATATATTTCTGAAATAAAACATCCAATAGCTGAACAAAAGGTTTGCATAGATTCAACATCCTAGCGCGAGTATAGCTTTACTTTATATATAAAAATCCTGCTGGTTTGTTACCTTTAACCCAGAGGAATGAGTAAAGTGTTCATCAATAATGTTTACACCAGAACCACTATCGAGAAACACCTTTATAGGGACTTCTTGCCCCCTTATTTTTACTCTGGCAGGTAAGATACACTGAGATATCATGGTGGAGGAGAAACAAACACCTAGATTGGAATTAGAGATGAGCAAACTTTCAAAGTTTGGTTTGCCGAGCCTTACCGAACAAATGCTACATTTGCTGAACTGTTCGACGAAACTTTTCGAACCTCATTGGACTCAATGGGAGGCCGAACCTAAGGCAGAGAAAACATCTTTAGAGAGGTTGAAAACAGCAAAAATATATTTTACAATGCAGCCCAACTGTCTTGTCTTGGCTTGGCCATTAGCATCCTAGGCTACTGACATAAGAAATATTGAGGTGGATGAAAGACTTGCAGACCCATCTTGAAGTCTTGAGATTTAAAACTATTTCAGTCACACAACAGGACAGGGGCATCAATTCCCCCCCCCCCATTTTCCCATAGTGTCCTTGCACAGCAGGTATTTATGGTCCATGTAACACACAAGAAGTGGCCTGGCATCTTCATTTAAGAAATAAATAGGTGAATGAGTGAAAGGCAAAGGCCTCTGGCTCCCAGATCCCTGGCACTACAGAGAATACATGACTTGGAGACCCATCTTGGTCTCCTGAGATTTAAAACCTTTCAGGCTCACAGCAAGACAGCAGGACAGTGGTATCAATTGCCCCCCCCTCTCATTTCCCAATAGTGTCTCTGCACAAAAGGAAAATATGGTCCACGCAACACAGGATGTGACCTAGGAGAACACAAAGGATAGGGTTGGGCACTTACATTTTGAGAAATAAAAAGTGGTATAAGTCACATAATTTTGCCTCTTGCTCTCACACCTCTGTCACTACAAACAGGTCATAACATTGGGACCCATCATGGAGTATTGATATTTAAAAACATTGCAGGCAAACAGCAGGACAGTGACCTCAATTGCCCTCCTCCCCCATTTACCATAATAGTTTTGCACACCAGGGAAGTATGGTTCATGCAACACAGGATGTGGCTTTGGTGTCTTGCGTGGGACAAAAACACCAGGCATGGTCACTTCCATAACAGCTGACAAGCTGTCTCTCACCCCCAGGGTAAACAAGTGGAGGTTCTGAGATTGGAAACCTGTGTGAGAATAGTTTCATCGGTGATGCAGGAGGTGAAACAAGCAGCAGACGTGGTTGATTTGGAGGCCAATTTTTGGTTAGGCCCGGTAGGTCAAATTTTAATGCAGTTAGATTCCCACAGTAATGCATGTTGGCTGCGCATCTGCCGGTTCATTTATCATGAAATTTTGCCTCTACTGAGTTTTTGTTTACAATGTTGGCAGATAACGTAATTTGGGTCAACTTTTTAAGGTCTCAAAAAAAGCCAAGGTCCAGGCTAGGTAACCCCTTCCTGCGAACTGCAGACCCACAACTGCTGCCTGCCACAGCTAGATTTGTGGCTAAGGATGCAGTGCTTCTCATGGTTACATCGCTAGGTGTGTGTTAGGGAATCACCAATGTAACCGACTCATCTTCCTCCTCCCCCTCCTCCTTGTCATCTCCTGAGCTACACAGCTGCATGTCTCTGGGTTCACAACAAGTTGGATTTACAACTTCATCATCAGACTCTATGTTGTCCCATTCCTCACCTGAAATAACATAACAGTACGTGTGCAGCTCAGGTATCTGAGTCTCATCGTCACATCAGGTGACGAGGGTCGGGTTCTTGCTCGGACCCTACTTTGCGAAGGCCAGGATCCAACTCAAAAAGATTTTGGACATCGGTGCAGATACTCTCCTCCACTTGAAACTGGAAATCTTTGGAGCAGTCTTCTGATGCCCATGAGATACAATGTGTTAACAGCTCTGCAGACTCGCTCATGTGTAATACCAGATTTCTGGGACAAAGTAGTCCTCTAAACTTGACCTCAGGTGGCATAACTTATGCTGGTCTGACAGGGTGATGAGTGGAGAACAGCATTTAATACTCCTGAGGGTCACTTTGAAAATCTGATAATTCCATTTGGTTTAACCAATGTGCCTTCGGTTTTTCAACATTTTGTAAATTATGTATTTCCTCACCTGTTGGGAAAATTTGTTATCATACACGTGAATTATATTCTTATTTATTCTCTAGATCTCAGGTCAAACATGGAACATGGTAAACCCATTTTGAAATTACTCAGGGCTAACAAGCTGTATGCTAAGCAAACCATAATAATAACCATATATGATACATATCGATGGAGTTGCAACCTCTAAATCAATTGGAGTCATAATTAAGGATTTCTTTGGCCACTCTAGCTAGGGGTAGATACCATCTGACCAAACTTTATAATTTGATTCCAGCATTAAAGTGTTTAGTATTCCTGTGTATGGTGGAGTTCCATAACCTGTGGAAATAAAAGGTTTAAGTTGTAGGTATCAATATTTTTCTTTAGAGGGGAAATGATATTTATCTCGAAGGACTGAAAAAAGAAATAATGTCGTCAACATTAAATAGGTGGTGAAACCTAGTGATAGAGATGAGCCACCCCCCTGGAGTTCGAGTTCGGTTCGTCGAACGGTGCCCCGTTCGACGAGCCGTTCGACGAGCCGTTCCTCGAACTCTCGAAGCCCATAGGAAACAATGGGAGGCAATCACAAACACATAAAAACACATTATAAATGTACACATACAGTTAATAAACATTGCCATAACACTTACCAGTGCCCGCGATCCATCCTGCACTCTGTCTCCCTCCGATTTTCCATTGGTAGTCGTTGCGTCCTCCCGGTAACCAGCAGTGATGCAGGACCTATCGTGATGTCAAAATAGCCATGTGACCAGTCACGTGTCTATTATCTCATTGGCTACAGACTGGTCACATGGCTTTGACGTCATGTCCTGTCCTAGGTCCTGTCATTGCACTCTCTGGTACACGGTGCACATTTGTGTATCGCCGTGTACCGGGGACATGCTCTGGCACACGGTCGACTCCCTGTTCTGCTTCCCTGTTCCATTATTGACCGGCTGACACAGCCGGTAAATAACGGAGATCACCGTTGCCATAGCAACGCACCTGACGTCACCGCTAGCAATGGCACCGGGAATCACGTGATCTGAGCACCGTTGCTATGGCAACCCGTCTGTCAGCGGTGACGGTACCGCTAACAGCCAGCAGCACTGATCAATCCCGTAGTGAAAAGGCTGCATGGGGAGAAGCGTCTTTCTCCCATGCAGTGCTGCTAATGGAGCAGAGCTGCATGTGTTGCAGGAGAAAGAAGACAGAAGAGCATGGATCGTGGAGGGATAAGAGGGAGTAATAGACATGGAGTCTCTAAGTGTGTCTGTGTATTTATTTCTATTAAAGTATTTTTTCTCTGTGTGGTGTCTTTTTTTTAACCCTTTATTGGAGATTCCTAATAGCCGGGTCAAACTTGCCTGACATGAAGAATCTCTGGCTTAATACTACCTAGTAAAACAAAGCTAGTATTAACTCATAATTACTCAGCGAGCCACCATCACCAGGGCAGCTGGAGAAAGTTGGATACAGCGCCAGATGATGGCGCTTCTATAAGAGCGCCATTTTCTGGGGCGGCTGCGGACTGCAATTCGCAGCAGAGGGGCCCAGAAAGCTCGGGCTAACCTGTGGTGCGGATTCCAATCCCCAGCTGCCTAGTTGTACTCGGCTGGACACAAAAATAGGGCGAAGCCCACGTGTTTTTTTTTAATCATTTCATCAAATTCATGAAATAATTAAAAAAAGGGCTTCCATATATTTTTAGTTCCCAGTCGGGTACAAATAGGCAGCTAAGAGGTTTTTTTTTTTTAGTTTTTTGGCAAAAAAAATAAAAAATGCTTCCCTGAATTTTCCATTCACAGTGAAGGTAACACCAAGCAGTGGGGGTTGGCAGCTAGTAGCTGCTTGGATTACCCTTAGCTAGCAATACAAAAAATGCAGTGGGAGCCCATATATATTTTTTTTTATTATTTATTTAAATAACTAAAAAAAAATGGGCTTCCCTGTATTTTGATTGCCTGACATGACAGTGCTGTAAAAATAAATCAATAAAAAAAAATGACGTAGCGCCCCGCGGTATTTTTGATTCTCAGCGCAGTTAAAGCAGACAGTTACGGGTTGCCACTCCCATATGCCTGGCATTACCTTGGCTGGAAATCAAAATACAGGGAAGCCCATTATATTTTTTTACTTAAAAAATAGTTAAAAAAAAAATTACGTGTGGTCCCCCATTTTTGATAGCCAGCTAGGGTAAAGCATAAGGCTGTAGCCTGAAAACCACAGCTGGCAGCTTTACTGTGGTTGGGGATCCAATGTGGAGGTCACCCCAGGTTCTATTTTATAAATATTTTTTAAATAATAATAATTACAAAAAAAAGTAGGGTCCCCCCCAAATTGGATCACCAGCCAAGGTAAAGCGGACAGGTGTGGTCTGGTATTATCAGGGTGGGAAGGTCCATAGTTATTTGCCCTTCACAGCCTAAAAATAACAAGCCGCAGGCGCCCCAGAATTGGCGCATCCACTAGATGCGCCAATCCTGGCGCTTCACCCCAGCTCATCCCGTGCCCTGGTGCGCTCATCCCGTGCCCTGGTGCAGTGGCAAACGGGGTAATAAATGGGGTTGATACTAGCTGTAAAGTCACCTGACATCAAGCCCAGCAGTTTGTGATGTCATGGCGTCTATCAGATACCCGACATCACAAACTGTCAGTACTAACAAAACAAATAGACGAAAAAAAATTTATTTGAAAAAACACTCCCCAAACAATTCCCTCTTTCACCAATCTATTGTAAGGAAAAAAAATAAAGGGGTCCCACGATGACTCTGGACCGTCTAGAATATGGGGGGACACGCTCAGGGAACGTATCCCCCATTTTCTAGGAGTGCAGACTCCATGTGAGGAGTATGGGTGCAATGAATCTGCACCCACTCTCCCCGGGTCCACAGCAGCAGAGTCCATGTCGTAACTGTTGCTATCATAGCTCCAATGCCCTGCTCATGAGGTAAGGGCATGACTAATCAGGAGAAATATTCTACATTTCCAAATATTGTTATTTGCTGATATTATTGCTATTCCACCTACTATATATTGGGGATAGGATCTTGGAGATGGAATACCCCTTTAGGTCCAGTTATCCTGCTGAATGAATACTAAACAACAGAGCTCGCTATTTGGACACGTTTTCTTGTGGCGCATAATGGACTCTCATTTTTGGTTGTCATTCAGCAGTGCAACTATAAAATCAAATCCCTCCACTTGGAAATATAGTATAGCTCTCCTGATCAACTATGTTCCTTACCTCATGAGCAGGGCATTGCAGTTGCTTACAGATGCATGGTTACTGCCACTCACTGTGTCTGAACACAGGAAGCTGAGCTGACAGCCGCTCTGTGCAAGCGGTAGCATCTATTGTGAAGGAGGGGGCCGCGGGGGATCAACGCTGTACAGGTACTGTGGGACACCGGGGAACACCGGTGGGGTTATAGTGGGTGAACTGGCAGGGCCTGGCGAGGAGTTTTCTGTCACATGTGTCATGGCACATGCGACAGAAATAAGAGGAGTAGGGTGAATGCGGCCGGCGCGCTGCTGTGCGCGTGGCCATCTTGGATTTCCGGGAGGGGGTTGGGGGGGAACTTTGGCTACTCCGGGGGACCAGAGGGGACCGGGGAGGAGAATTATCTCCCATCTGACATGTTTGTTCATGCCAGATGGGAGATAAAAACTTTTTTACCGGCGCTGTCTTTTACTGTAACGTGATCATCGGTATACGGTGTATACCTGTGATCACATGAGCGGGGACCAGAAAAACCGGCCTGAATCATGATCTCAAGCGTCTCAGGTACCCCCTGAGACCCCAGAGGTTTTCCGACGCTGTGGGGCGCTATTCACTTATTTCTGCCTGCTGTTTATAAACGGCAGATCAAAATAAGGCTACATTCACAAGAATGATCTGTTTTTGCGGTTCGCAAAAAATGGTCCTATTTTTTTCACATGTAGCATCCGTTTCCATTCCGTATACAGTCCGTATGTCATCTGTTTGTCATCCGTGTGCCTTCCGTTTTTTTTTGCGTACTCCAAAAAAACTGAAGGAGGGAAAATACATAAATTTACCCAGGATCCATAGCTTCAACCTACATGAGGCGGTCACATGTTCACTCCAGTGCCATTTTCTATTGCTTTTCACAGCGTAGAGCGCTCTGGTGATTTTCTTGTGCTTGTACACTTCATATCAGTCTTTTCTGTCATTATAATGGCAGAAAGACACACAATGTCCCACTCCCCTGCATTTTGTAATTTTGCACCCTTAAGGTGCCTTTCATGTGGCAGTAAGGGGTGCTTAGCCTTGTATTTAGCCAAAAAAATAAATACATTTAAAAAAAATGATGTGGGGTTCCTACTATTTTTGTAGCCAGCCAGGGTAAAGCAGACGGCTGCAGCCTGCAGACAATAGCTGGCAGCTTCACCTTGGCTGGTAATTCAAAACTGAGGGCACCCCACGCTGTTATTTTAAATTAAATAAATAATTAAAAAAAACAAAAACACGTGGGGTCCCCCCAAAATTGGATCACCAGCAAAGGTAAAGCGGACAGCTGGGGTCTGATATTCTCAGACTAGGGAGGTCCATGGTTATTAGACTCTCCCCAGCCTAAAAATAGCAGGCCGCAGCCATCCCAGAAGTGGTGCATCCAATAGATGCGCCAATCCTGGTTCTTTGCTCCAGCTCATCCCGTTGCCCTGGTGCGGTGGCAAACGGGGTAATAAATGGGGTTAATACCAGACGTGTAATGTCACCTGGCATCAAGCCCTGGGTTTGAGATGTCAGGCGTCTATCAGATACCGCCATCACCAACCCAGTCAGTAATAAAAAAAATAGACGACAAACACATTTTTATTTGAAAAAACACTGCCCAAAACATTACCTCTTTCACCAATTTATTAGAAAGAAAAATAAATCCAGGTCTGCTGTAATCCAAGGGGTTCCCATGACAATCCATTCCATAGTCACTGTCCTAATCAATGAAAAACAGAATGTTCCATATTGACTGGGAGAGCAATGCAGTGACCTGAGCTAACATCAATAGGTCAGCCCAGGTCACTGCAGGGCATGACAAGTGCTGCTGTCAGGAGCGAGGTACATTACCTGCGGTGACGATCTCCTGCACTGCTGATAGCAGAGCTGTCACTGACTTCAATGACCGCCGCCTTCCCAGCCAAATATCGCGGGAACCTGTGACGTCACCGCTAGTCACAGTCTCGGGTCGGCAGAGAGAGGAAATGTGAAACGGCAGCCATGGAGGACAGTGACAGCGCTGAAGTCGGGAGGGCAGGACTTCATCACCGCAGGTAAGCCAAGCAGGGTAATGTGTGCGGAGTGCGAGGTGGGTGGAGCTAAGCAGAGTAATGTGTGCAGAGTGACAGGTGGGTGGAGCCAAGCGGGGTAATGTGTGCAGAGTGACAGGTGGGTGGAGCCAAGCATGGTAATGTGTGCGGAGTGTAAGATGGGTGAAGCTAAGCGGGGTAATGTGTGCAGAGTGCCAGGTGGGTGGAGCCAAGTGGGGTAATGTGTGCAGAGTGCGAGGTGGGTGGAGCCAAGTGGTGTAATGTGTGCAGAGTGCCAGGTGGGCGGAGCCAAGTGGGTAATGTGTGTGGAGTGCGAGGTGGGTTGAGCTAAGCATGGTAATGTGTGCGGAGTTCAAGGTGGGTGGAGCTAAGCGGGGTAATGTGTGTGGAGTGCGAGGTGGGTGGAGCCAAGTGGGGTAATGTGTGCAGTGTGCCAGGTGGGTGGAGCTAAGCGGGGTAATGTGTGCAGAGTGCCAGTTGGGTGGAGCCAAGCGTGGTAATGTGTGCGGAGTGCAAGGTGGGTGAAGCCAAGCGGGGCCATGTGTGTGGAGTGTGAGGTGGGTTGAGCTAAGCGGGGTAATGTGTGCAGAGTGCCAGGTGGGTGGAGCCAAGTGGGGTAATTTGTGCAGAGTGCCCGGTGGGTGGAGCCAATCGTGGTAATGTGTGCAGAGTGCAAGGTGGGTGAAGCTAAGCGGGGTAATGTGTGCCGAGTGGGAGGTGGGTGGAGCTAAGTGGGGTAATGTGTGCAGAGTGCGAGGTGGGTGGGGCTAAGCGGGGTAATGTGTGCGGAGTGCGAGGTGGGTGGAGCCAAGCGGGGCCATGTGTGCGGAGTGCGAGGTGGGTGGAGCCAAGAGGGGTAATGTGTGCGGAGTGCGAGGTGGGTGGAGCTAAGCGGGGTAATGTGTGTGGAGTGCAAAGTGGGTGGAGCCTAGCGGGGCTATGTGGCTCTGAGGACGTCAGTGCCGGGGACTGCATGGCTGGGGACAGGTGACTGTGAGTGTTTGTGTGTGTACATGCTGAGTGCAGGAGGGAGCGGAGCCCAGCGGGGAAGTGTCGGCTCCCTGCACACGTAACTAGGGTAAATATCGGGTTACCAAGCAAAGCGCTTTGCTTGGATACCCGATATTTATCTTGGTTACCAGCTTACCGCAGGCTGCCAGCGATGGCTCCCTGCACACTGTAGCTGTAAAAAGCCCTGCTTTTGGTGATCGAGCCGTTCCCGAACGTAACTCGAACTATCAAGCTTTTAGCAAAAAGCTCGAGTTCGATCTCGAGCACCCCTAAAATGACTCGAACATGAAATTGGCGAACCTCGAACATCGCTTAACTCTACCTAGTGATTCCCACTGTGATCCAAAAGCTAAAAGGTAACAGATTAATTGTCTGGGGGAAATTCTTCAGTCCCAATTTTGACTGAATGTTTAAAGTAAATATTATCTAGAGCCCAAGAATAAAAAAAACTAGACTGGAAACAATGAAGCAGATTATAAAGTCCTGGTAAAAAGACGTATTTCGGAACTTAACATGAAGGATGTATTTGATGTAATTTTTTATTTGCTTTATCTTTTTCTTGCCACTTATTTTCATATTTATGAAAGTTATCTAAGTGGTGCACAATGTGTAAAAGTTGTAACATTTCATTTTGGAGCAAACTTTGAAAAAAAACCCAAAGCATTGAAAATTTTTGCCATATGTATCAAAAAACACATGAAATTTGACATGAAATGACAAGAAGAAGCAATAGAACAGCATGGATCAGTTGTTCCTGAATTGCAACATTGCCTTTCCTTCAACTTCAGCTTCATAATTGTCAGTGAATGAAGAACCTGAAAGTATTGAGGAATCAAGTGATAACAAACAAAACAAAACAAAGATTGTAAAATACAATCCCATTTTGGATATGGCTATGTTCAAATGGTGTCTTTTTAAGGCGACAGCAAAGCCGCAGAGTTTTCTCAGCTTAAAGTACTGACAGTCATTTTCCTAAAGCGATGCTGTTCTTAGGGCTGTCATTTTTAGGGCTTTTTGCCACCGTCATCTTTTAGTGTATACTGTAATTTATAAAGCACAGGCAGCTTCTGAATAGAAGCTGCCAAAAGTGAGTGTGCTACCAAATTTACCAGTGTCAGGGTTTTTAAAGCTGGAATATTTACACAGCAATGTCATTTTGACATTACAGTGCATTATATTTATTTCATGGGACACTTTTGTGGGACTTTTTCCAGGCAGAAAAAAGGCCTTATTTAGATGAAGTGTTCTCTATTTATGAGATGCCTGCGTGTGCAACAAAGATCCACAGTAACCTTTGTGCCAGTGCAGATGACCAGTCACTGGAAATGGTTTTCACTTCACAGGTGTGCCCTGTCAGGTTTAATAAGTGGGATTTCTTGCCTTATAAATGGGGTTGGGACCATTATTATTATTATTATTATTATTATTATTATTATTATTATTTATTTATAGAGCATCATTAATTACATGGTGCTGTACATGAGAAGGGGGTTACATACAAAATACATATACAAGTTACAGTAGACAGACTAGTACAGAGGGAAGAGGGCCCTACCCTTGCGGGCTTACATTCTATAGGATTATAGGGAGGAGACAGTAGGTGGGGTGTAGATTGGGCGGCAGCTCCGCACGGTGGTCGGGCGGCAGCTCTGCATGGTGGTCGGGCGGCAGCTCCACACGGTGGTCGGGCGGCAGCTCCACACGGTGGTCGGGCGGCAGTGAGTTCATTGTAGATTGTAGGCATTTCTGAACAGGTGGGTTTTCAGATTCCGTTTGAAGTTTGCAATGGTAGGGGATAGTCTGACAAGTTGAGGCAGCGAGTTCCAGGAGACTGGGGATGCTCGGGAGAAGTCTTGGAGTCGGTTGCGTGAGGAGCGAATGAGAGACAAGGAGAGAAGGAGGTCTTGGGAGAACCGAAGGTAACGTGTTGGAGTGTAGTGGGAGATTAGTTCAGAGATGTAGGGAGAAGACAGATTATGCACAGCTTTGTAGGTCAGTGTTAGTAGTTTGAATTGGATACGGTGGAAGATTAGGAGCCAGTGGAGGGACATGCAGAGAGAATAAGCGGGGTGGTATTGAGGAGAGATGTGGATCAGTCGGGCAGCAGAATTAAGGATGGACTGGAGAGGGACGAGCGTGTTGGCAGGGAGGCCACAGAGGAGGATGTTACAGTAGTCGAGGCGGGAGATTATGAGGGCATGCACTAGCATTTTTGTAGATTGCGAAATGAGGAAAGGGCGGATTCTGGAAATATTTTTGAGTTGAAGACGGCAGGAAGTGGTGATGGATTGGATGTATGGTATGAAGGACAAGGCAGAGTCAAAGGTCACTCTTGGTAGCGAACTTTGGGTACTGGCGAGAGCATGGTGTTATTTATTGTGATAGATAGATTAGGTGGAGAGTGTAGGTGAGACAGAGGAAAGATGAATAGTTCAGTTTTGGCCATATTGAGCTTTACGAAGCGAGAGGAGAAGAAGGAGGATATAGCAGATAGACATTTTGGGATTTTGGACAGCAGAGATGTGGCATCTGGGCCAGAGAGGTAGATCTGGGTGTCGTCGGCATATAGGTGGTATTGGAAGCCATGGGACTTTATGAGTTGTCCCAGGCCAAATGTGTAGCTATAAATAAGTAAGGGTCCTAGGAGAGAGCTTTGAGGGACGCCAACAGAGAGATGGCGGAATGAAGAGGTTGTGTGAGAGTGGGAGACACTGAAAGTGCGATTGGAAAGGTATTAAGAGATCCAAGAGAGGGCAAGATCTCTAACACCAAGGGAAGAGAGGGTCTGTAATAGGAGGAAGTGGTTAACGGTATCGAAGGCTGAGGACAGGTCTAGAAGTAGGAGTATAGAGAAGTGCTTGTTAGCTTTGGCAGTAAGTAAGTCATTCGTGATTTTAGTCAGGGCAGTTTTGGTAGAATGATGTGGACGGAAGCCAGACTGTAGGTTGTCAAAGAGAGAGTTAGAGGAGAGGTGGGAGGAAAGTTCAGCATGGACATGGACCATCAGTTGTGTTGTGCAGAAGTCTGGTGGATAAACAGCTGATAGTCCTACTGAATAGACTGTTAGAATTTGTATTATGGCAAGAAAAAAACAGCTAAGTAAAGAAAATGAGTGGCCGTCATTACTTTAAGAAATAAAGGTCAGTTAGTCCGAAAAATTGGGAAAACTTTGAAAGTGTCCCCAAGTGCAGTGGCAAAAACCATCAATCGCTACAAAGAAACAGGCTCACATGAAGACCGCCCCAGGAAAGGAAGACCAAGAGTCACCTCTGCTGTGGAGGATAAGTTTATCCGAGTCACCAGCCTCAGAAATCGCAGGTTAACAGCAGCTCAGATTAGAGACCAGGTCAATGCCATACAGAATTTTAGCAACAGACACATATCTAGAACAACTGTTAAAAGGAGACTTTGTGCAGCAAGCCTTCATGGTAAAATAGCTCTTAGGAAACCACTGCTAAGGACAGGCAACAAGCAGAAGAGACTTGTTCTGGCTAAAGAACACAAGGAATGGACATTAGACCAGTGAAAATCTGTGTTTTCGTCTGATGAGTCCAAATTTGAGATCTTTGGATCCAACACCCGTGTTTATGTGCGACGCAGAAAAGGTGAACGGATGGACTCTACATGCGTGGTTCCCACTGTGAAGCATGGAGGAGGATGTGTGATGGTGTGGGGGTGCTTTGCTGGTTACACATTTAGGGATTTTTTTAAAGATTGAAGGCATACTGAACCAGCATGGCTACCACAGCATCTTGCAATGGCATGCTATTCCATCCGGTTAGCATTTAGTTGGACCATCATTTATTTTTCAACAGGATAATGACCCCAAACACATCTCCAGGCTGTGTAAGAGCTATTTGACTGAGAAGGAGAGTGGAGGGGTGCTACCACAGATGACCTGGCTTCTACAGTCACTAGACTTAAACCCAATCGAGGTGGTATGGGGTGAGCTGGACCGCAGAGTGAAGGCAAAAGGGCCAACAAGTGCTAAGCATCTCTGGGAACTCCTTCAAGACTGTTGGAAGACCATTTCCAGTGACTACCTCTTGAAGCTCATCAAGAGAATGCCAAAAAGTATGCAAAGCAGTAATCAAAGCAAAAGGTGGCTATTTTGAAGAACCTAAAATATAAGACATATTTTCAGTTGTTTCAAACTTTTTTGTTAAGTATTTCATTCCACATGTGTTAATTCATAGTTTTGATGCCTTCAATGTGAATCTACAATTTTCAGAGTCATGAAAATAAAGAAAACTCTTTGAATGAGAAGGTGTGTCCAAACGTTTGGTCTGTACTGTAAGCATACAGTACAGACCAAAAGTTTGGATACACCTTCTCATTCAAAGAGTTTTTTTTTCATTTTCATGACTCTAAAAATTGTAGATTCACATTGAAGGCATCAAAACTTTGAATTAAAACATGTGGAATGAAATACTTAAAAAAGTGTGAAACAACTGAAAATATATTTTATATTCTAGGTTCTTCAAAGTAGCCACCTTTTGCTTTGATTACTGCTTTGCACATTCTTGGCATTCTCCTGATGAGCTTCAAGAGGTAGTCACTGGAAATGGTTTTCCAACAGTCTTGAAGGAGTTCATAATGATGCTTAGCACTTGCTGGCCCTTTTGCCTTCACTCTGCGGTCCAGCTCACACCAAACCATCTTGATTGGGTTCAGATCTGGTGACTGTGGAGGCCAGGTCATCTGGCGTAGCATCCCATCATTCTCCTTATTAAGAGTAGAAATGGGTATGAAGATCTGCATATTATAGTTTCAATGAAATAATATACATAGACCAATATAGATCATATATGTAACGCAGAAGGACTAAAATACATGAACCAAATCGCTAAAGGGAAAACCAAAACAAGAACAAGAGAGGCGATCTGCGGTTCAATACATATTTTTATTTTGTATAAATATTCATAAAAGTGTGGACAAGTGAGGGGAGGAAAACAACGGTATACATCACCGCAAACATTTAGGTACAGAATAAAGTATGCCAAGGATCTTCAGTAATACAAGATATAAGGTCATATCCAACAAGGATGGAGGTCCTATAGTTAGGAGAAAGACCACATCAGGTAAACGCATCAATCCACTCCCGCTAGAACATTAATTGAAGGCAAAATAAGCCATATCCATAACAATTCATATGAATATCCAGGCAGGAGGGATTGAGACGGGACCTCAGATGTGGAAAAGACTCCAAATGTTATCCGTTTGTTATAATAACAATTGCGTATTAAATGCACATCTGTATTCACGCCTCAAAAGAGGATTTACCATAGGCATACCAGTATATTAATCCACATCCATATGCCTATGCATCACAAACAAAGTTACCCATGTGCTGATCCATAAGAAACTGTATATTCTGCGAGCTCTATTAAAGAGGTCACAACATACAAACTCTGTGTATGATAATTCCAAAGATAGTTTGTATGTATATAATCCAAATTTCATAAAGGATCAATACACATGAGAACAGCGGCATAAGCAGCAATATGGAAATACCCCACATATGATTATACGCATGCAAATGCGTGCACGTACATTGGGGTCCACATGGAAGTCAATGGAGTATCTTTCATGGAAGTCAATGTGTGCGTCATGCAGGATAGAGTACATACAAAAATTACCTCACAATAAGGCATACCAATGTATTAATACTCATCCGCATGCCCACGCATCACAACCAAAGTTACCCATGTGCTGATCCATAAAAGACCATATTATCTGCGAGCTCTAATAAAGAGGTCACAGCATACAGACACCATATATGGGAAATTCAAAGGTAGTTTGCATGCATATAGAACAAATTTTATAAAGGATCAACACATGTGATAAGCAGCGGCATAAGCAGCAATATGGAAATACCCTACATATAATTATACGCATACAAATGCATACACATACACTGAAATCCACATGGAAGTCAGTGGAGTATCTTCCATAGAAGTCAATGCAGGATAGAATACAGAGTTTAATGATATAAGCCTATATGGATAAATGTGTTTAGAATTAAAACTATAGCAGGTGAACACACACAAGCTATAGTATTATGACTTAGTGCAGACAAGCCACATAGGCATAACCTCACAGCGATTACCAGTAGTGTGCTCGTTTGAACGGAGATGTTTAAATAAATCACAAGCCACAGCACGTGCAAGTGTCAGTGCAAAAAAAGCATCTAGCACCACGGGGCAATATGGCCAATAGTGCCACCGGGTAGCAAGGATTAAAGCACTAACACTACACATGCACTAATGGCCGGCGACCACCATCACAATTACAGCGGGATAAAGGGGATTATATTCCCACCTAGAGGGGCTAAGCCCACTCTCTGGACAAACCAAATGATGAATAAGACATTACCTACGATGTGTAGTTTGCAGGTGGAATGCGCCCGATGCGCATTTCGGAGTGTACCTTCGTCAGGGGGCGTGACCGGAACATGCGGGGGTGCCGTTAAAATAGGCCTTCATCCCCCAGCTGATTGGGCAGATCATCCGACGCATCCGCCGCCGGCCGACCGGAAGTCCCGCCCCGCAAGCGCGTCATGGCCCCACAGGACGCCGGGTGAAAACACCCGGCGTCCCCGTAGCCATAGAGACGCACCCGCGGGAACAGGACTCCCAGGCAAGCGGCGCATGCGTCAACCACCCAGCCAGGAGGGGGATAAAATAGAAATAGAGGATATAGTCTATCGGGGCTGTTTGTGCAGGGGAAAGGCACAGGATGAGGCTCACTAATTACCTCTGCAGAACATAGACGTACCATCAGTTCCATCATAACACAGGTTATATAATAATAACCTTGCAACAATACCATATAAGATAAACACATACATTATACAATACATCAATAAAAGTGATTACACACTACACAGATTACATATAATGCATGAATAGAAATAAGCATATGTTTATCATAGCAAATATTAGAAAATATATCTATATATAAAAAAAAAAGATATACAAAACAAAACTAATAGAAAAATAGAAGATATAAGAGGAATATCCAGATGATACGCTGCAGTCGGGGGGAATCCATCCATGTACACATCCCATATATACAGCATGATGACAAGAAATCAATCGCCAATACAGATGACACGTACCAATATATTTACTACCATTAGGCCTAAAAGGTAAAATTAAAAAACAATTAAAATCAAACAAACACCATAACAATTACAAAAACGAAGTAAAACTCATGTTTTCATTAAGGCCCTGGGGCTGCACTGTACGAAGACGCCAAATCCATTGCGTCTCCAATTGTGCCAGTCGCTGACTGACTCTACCTCCACGAACATCCACTTCCAAGGTATCAATCCCACGGACTAAAAACCCCCTCGAATCACAATCATGGAAGAGTTTGAAGTGCCGTGGAATTGTCTTGAGAGTGGAAATATCAATGTGTTCCCGTGCGGCTTCTATTCCCAATACGTGCTCACGAACCCGAGTTTTCAACTGTCGGGTCGTTAGCCCAATGTAGATCTTAGGACAAGGACAAACTCCGTAATAAATTACAGACTTTGATTCGCAAGTGATCCTCTTCCTGATAGTATAATTCTTGGTGGAGGAAGAGTCGCAAAAAGTACTTGTCCGCAATACGTTGGGACAAGCCACGCATTTACCACATGGTGAGCAACCAGTCCTAACGGCTGGTACACCGGGGAACATAGGACGTGGACCACTTTCGTGAAGGCTATGAACCAAGTAGTCTTTTAAATTTTTGGCTCTGCGTAAAGTAATCTGTGGTCTTGAAGGTAAAATTTTGGCCAGTATGGAATCAGCCTGTAGAATCGGCCAAGACTTCAACAAAATATCTCGGATGTCAGAATGTGCGGAGCAGTAATTGGTAATAAACCTAATGGTTGAATCACTGCTCCGCACCTTCTTAGAGTACAGCAAATCATTCCTCACGGAATATTTGGCTCTATGATACGCACGTTTGATCGTGCGTTTGCTGTACCCCCTCTCCGAGAAACGCCTGGTTAGTTCAGCCGCCTGTAGTTCAAAATCACAGTCATTAGAACAGAGACGGCGGATACGGAGAAATTGTCCAACAGGTATAGAACGGATCATATGTGGGGGATGAAAAGATGACGCATGAAGTAATGTATTCGTCGCTGTAGATTTACGATGTAAATTGGACTGTAAACAGTCCTCAGAATCCCTGTACACCAGCACATCCAAAAATGCCACGGAATCAGCTGAGCTTTGATGCGTAAGACGGATGTTGCGGTCATTGGAGTTCAAATCGTTGACAAACAATAAAAATGAATCAATAGACCCCTGCCAGATGAGGAAAATATCGTCGATGTACCGAGTCCAAAGGAGGACTCGGCCCATCGACGACTCCAAATCTGCCAGGGGGAGGTCCCTCTCCCACAGCCCCAGGAACAGATTAGCGTAGGCTGGCGCAAAAGAAGCGCCCATTGCTGTACCCTGGAGCTGGAGATAGAAGGACCCCTTAAAAATAAAGAAATTATGTGTCAACGCGAACTCCAATAACCGCAACACCAAATCCACAAAACTAGATGACAAATTACTCATATTCAGATAAAATCTCACTGCTCTGATTCCGTCAGCATGTCGGATACTGGTGTACAGGGATTCAACATCACAAGATGCTAGAAGAGAATCCTTACCCACATATAGTCCGTCTATTCGTCTCAGAAAATCACCCGTATCCTGGATAAATGAAGGAAGATTCCTCACAAGTGGCTGAAGTTGGTCATCAAGCCACTTATTGATGTTCTCGAGGAAGTTCCCATTTCCTGAAATAATCGGGCGACCCGGAGGAGAGGAGGAGTTTTTGTGTATTTTTGGTAATAGGTACAATGTAGCAATCCTAGGTTCAGATACAATCAAAGCCGACGCCAATTCAGGGGAGATAGTACAGTCATCTTTAGCCGCATATTTAATCTGCTTGAGTTCTGCAGCATATTTACTGAGGGGGTTAAATGTTAGTTTCTTATAACATATATTATCCCTTAATTGGCGAAACACCTCTTTCTCATATGCAGATGTCGGCCAGATGACTATATTTCCCCCTTTATCCGCGGGCTTCATTGTAACATCTGGTAGCCTTTGCAACTCCTGAAGACGATTACGTTCATTCTTAGATAGATTATCAATCCTGACCCGACTAGACAAATTTTCGAGGTCTTTAGATACCACCTGTACAAACAAATCAATGTTTGCACAGGAGGATAACGGTAAAGATTTTTTGGAAGAAGGTTTAATACAAGATGGTACCTTACCTCCCTCACCAGCTCTATGTTCAGATTCTAACTCAGATAGTATTGCTAGCGCCGCTTGTTCTTTTTCTGTAGGAAACAAAATTCAAGATGTATCATCGAAAAAGTATCTTTTAAATAAAAGAGATCGAGCGAAAAGATGTAAATCTTTAGTCAGTGTGAACAAATTTAACCCAGCCACTGGTGAAAAGGATAAACCTCTAGACAATAGGGATAAATCAGATTTACTAAGTATATGTGAACTAAGATTAATCACCTTGTTGTCAGCGTTGTTGTTAGATCCTTTAGGTTTTTTATACCAAGGAGGCTGATATCTAGGAAAACCACCACCGCCATATGTCGCTCCCGATCTAGTACTGGAATCAGATGCTTCAGATACTTCACTCAAGGAGGATGTATTGGAATGGGCAGAGGGACGTCTCGTTCCCTCCTGAATGGCAAATGATTTACGCCAGAAGTATACTTTATTCTCAGAAAAATCCTTCTGGTCACGTCTAAACTTCCTCAGATGAACATCTCGAATTTGTTTCACAAGGGAGTCAACCTTCTTCATAGCCTCAGAATCATATTTGTCAGCCTTGTCAGGGGGACAAATAGACCGAAAAGAGGTCTGTTTTTGATCGATGACAGAATCCATCTTGGCAATATTAGAGGTATTTAAGTCTATCAGGAGTTGCATAAGACTAAAGGAGCAACTATTGCACATATCCTCCCATTTTGATATAAAGTCTTGGTCCTCAACCACAAAGGTTGGTGTTAGTCTCACCCTAAGACCACGTGGTATTAATTTTTTATCGATGTATTTGGTCAGAAGTAGCCTGCTCCACCAAAGGCGTGTACGTTTGCTTAGAAGAGAAGTAATCTCAGAAAACATGAGATCTAGATCCGGTCCACTACTAATCTCATTATCCGTGGAAACCTCACCAAACACTTGGTCCACTTGATTCAGCCATGACGATTCCATGGCCTTATAGTCCATTATAATTATACCTAGGTCTGTGCATAACACAGTAAGAAGAACAAGAGTAGAAATGGGTATGAAGATCTGCATATTATAGTTTCAATGAAATAATATACATAGACCAATATAGATCATATATGTAACGCAGAAGGACTAAAATACATGAACCAAATCGCTAAAGGGAAAACCAAAACAAGAACAAGAGAGGCGATCTGCGGTTCAATACATATTTTTATTTTGTATAAATATTCATAAAAGTGTGGACAAGTGAGGGGAGGAAAACAACGGTATACATCACCGCAAACATTTAGGTACAGAATAAAGTATGCCAAGTATCTTCAGTAATACAAGATATAAGGTCATATCCAACAAGGATGGAGGTCCTATAGTTAGGAGAAAGACCACATCAGGTAAACGCATCAATCCACTCCCGCTAGAACATTAATTGAAGGCAAAATAAGCCATATCCATAACAATTCATATGAATATCCAGGCAGGAGGGATTGAGACGGGACCTCAGATGTGGAAAAGACTCCAAATGTTATCCGTTTGTTATAATAACAATTGCGTATTAAATGCACATCTGTATTCACGCCTCAAAAGAGGATTTACCATAGGCATACCAGTATATTAATCCACATCCATATGCCTATGCATCACAAACAAAGTTACCCATGTGCTGATCCATAAGAAACTGTATATTCTGCGAGCTCTATTAAAGAGGTCACAACATACAAACTCTGTGTATGATAATTCCAAAGATAGTTTGTATGTATATAATCCAAATTTCATAAAGGATCAATACACATGAGAACAGCGGCATAAGCAGCAATATGGAAATACCCCACATATGATTATACGCATGCAAATGCGTGCACGTACATTGGGGTCCACATGGAAGTCAATGGAGTATCTTTCATGGAAGTCAATGTGTGCGTCATGCAGGATAGAGTACATACAAAAATTACCTCACAATAAGGCATACCAATGTATTAATACTCATCCGCATGCCCACGCATCACAACCAAAGTTACCCATGTGCTGATCCATAAAAGACCATATTATCTGCGAGCTCTAATAAAGAGGTCACAGCATACAGACACCATATATGGGAAATTCAAAGGTAGTTTGCATGCATATAGAACAAATTTTATAAAGGATCAACACATGTGATAAGCAGCGGCATAAGCAGCAATATGGAAATACCCTACATATAATTATACGCATACAAATGCATACACATACACTGAAATCCACATGGAAGTCAGTGGAGTATCTTCCATAGAAGTCAATGCAGGATAGAATACAGAGTTTAATGATATAAGCCTATATGGATAAATGTGTTTAGAATTAAAACTATAGCAGGTGAACACACACAAGCTATAGTATCATGACTTAGTGCAGACAAGCCACATAGGCATAACCTCACAGCGATTACCAGTAGTGTGCTCGTTTGAACGGAGATGTTTAAATAAATCACAAGCCACAGCACGTGCAAGTGTCAGTGCAAAAAAAGCATCTAGCACCACGGGGCAATATGGCCAATAGTGCCACCGGGTAGCAAGGATTAAAGCACTAACACTACACATGCACTAATGGCCGGCGACCACCATCACAATTACAGCGGGATAAAGGGGATTATATTCCCACCTAGAGGGGCTAAGCCCACTCTCTGGACAAACCAAATGATGAATAAGACATTACCTACGATGTGTAGTTTGTAGGTGGAATGCGCCCGATGCGCATTTCGGAGTGTACCTTCGTCAGGGGGCGTGACCGGAACATGCGGGGGTGCCGTTAAAATAGGCCTTCATCCCCCAGCTGATTGGGCAGATCATCCGACGCATCCGCCGCCGGCCGACCGGAAGTCCCGCCCCGCAAGCGCGTCATGGCCCCACAGGACGCCGGGTGAAAACACCCGGCGTCCCCGTAGCCATAGAGACGCACCCGCGGGAACAGGACTCCCAGGCAAGCGGCGCATGCGTCAACCACCCAGCCAGGAGGGGGATAAAATAGAAATAGAGGATATAGTCTATCGGGGCTGTTTGTGCAGGGGAAAGGCACAGGATGAGGCTCACTAATTACCTCTGCAGAACATAGACGTACCATCAGTTCCATCATAACACAGGTTATATAATAATAACCTTGCAACAATACCATATAAGATAAACACATACATTATACAATACATCAATAAAAGTGATTACACACTACACAGATTACATATAATGCATGAATAGAAATAAGCATATGTTTATCATAGCAAATATTAGAAAATATATCTATATATAAAAAAAAAAGATATACAAAACAAAACTAATAGAAAAATAGAAGATATAAGAGGAATATCCAGATGATACGCTGCAGTCGGGGGGAATCCATCCATGTACACATCCCATATATACAGCATGATGACAAGAAATCAATCGCCAATACAGATGACACGTACCAATATATTTACTACCATTAGGCCTAAAAGGTAAAATTAAAAAACAATTAAAATCAAACAAACACCATAACAATTACAAAAACGAAGTAAAACTCATGTTTTCATTAAGGCCCTGGGGCTGCACTGTACGAAGACGCCAAATCCATTGCGTCTCCAATTGTGCCAGTCGCTGACTGACTCTACCTCCACGAACATCCACTTCCAAGGTATCAATCCCACGGACTAAAAACCCCCTCGAATCACAATCATGGAAGAGTTTGAAGTGCCGTGGAATTGTCTTGAGAGTGGAAATATCAATGTGTTCCCGTGCGGCTTCTATTCCCAATACGTGCTCACGAACCCGAGTTTTCAACTGTCGGGTCGTTAGCCCAATGTAGATCTTAGGACAAGGACAAACTCCGTAATAAATTACAGACTTTGATTCGCAAGTGATCCTCTTCCTGATAGTATAATTCTTGGTGGAGGAAGAGTCGCAAAAAGTACTTGTCCGCAATACGTTGGGACAAGCCACGCATTTACCACATGGTGAGCAACCAGTCCTAACGGCTGGTACACCGGGGAACATAGGACGTGGACCACTTTCGTGAAGGCTATGAACCAAGTAGTCTTTTAAATTTTTGGCTCTGCGTAAAGTAATCTGTGGTCTTGAAGGTAAAATTTTGGCCAGTATGGAATCAGCCTGTAGAATCGGCCAAGACTTCAACAAAATATCTCGGATGTCAGAATGTGCGGAGCAGTAATTGGTAATAAACCTAATGGTTGAATCACTGCTCCGCACCTTCTTAGAGTACAGCAAATCATTCCTCACGGAATATTTGGCTCTATGATACGCACGTTTGATCGTGCGTTTGCTGTACCCCCTCTCCGAGAAACGCCTGGTTAGTTCAGCCGCCTGTAGTTCAAAATCACAGTCATTAGAACAGAGACGGCGGATACGGAGAAATTGTCCAACAGGTATAGAACGGATCATATGTGGGGGATGAAAAGATGACGCATGAAGTAATGTATTCGTCGCTGTAGATTTACGATGTAAATTGGACTGTAAACAGTCCTCAGAATCCCTGTACACCAGCACATCCAAAAATGCCACGGAATCAGCTGAGCTTTGATGCGTAAGACGGATGTTGCGGTCATTGGAGTTCAAATCGTTGACAAACAATAAAAATGAATCAATAGACCCCTGCCAGATGAGGAAAAGAGAGAGCTCGCAGAATATACAGTTTCTTATGGATCAGCACATGGGTAACTTTGTTTGTGATGCATAGGCATATGGATGTGGATTAATATACTGGTATGCCTATGGTAAATCCTCTTTTGAGGCGTGAATACAGATGTGCATTTAATACGCAATTGTTATTATAACAAACGGATAACATTTGGAGTCTTTTCCACATCTGAGGTCCCGTCTCAATCCCTCCTGCCTGGATATTCATATGAATTGTTATGGATATGGCTTATTTTGCCTTCAATTAATGTTCTAGCGGGAGTGGATTGATGCGTTTACCTGATGTGGTCTTTCTCCTAACTATAGGACCTCCATCCTTGTTGGATATGACCTTATATCTTGTATTACTGAAGATACTTGGCATACTTTATTCTGTACCTAAATGTTTGCGGTGATGTATACCGTTGTTTTCCTCCCCTCACTTGTCCACACTTTTATGAATATTTATACAAAATAAAAATATGTATTGAACCGCAGATCGCCTCTCTTGTTCTTGTTTTCATTCTCCTTATTAGTCAAATAGCCCTTACACAGCTTGGAGGTGTGTTTGGGGACATTGTCCTGTTGAAAAATAAATGATGGTCCAACTAAACGCAAACCGGATGAATAGCATGCTGCTGCAAGATGCTGTGGTAGCCATGCTGGTTCAGTATGCCTTCAATTTTGAATAAATCCCCAACAGTGTCACCAGCAAAGCACCCCCACACCATGACACCTCCGCCTCCATGCTTCACAGTGGGAACCAGGTGTATAGAGTCCATCCGTTCACCTTTTCTGCGTCGCACATAGACACGGGTGTTGGATCCAAAGATCTCAAATTTGGACTCATCAAACGAAAACACATATTTTCACTGGTCTAATGTCCATTCCTTGTGTTCTTTAGCCAGAACAAGTCTCTTCTGCTTGTTGCCTGTCCTTAGCAGTGGTTTCCTAGCAGCTATTTTACCATGAAGGCCTGCTGCACAAAGTCTCCTCTTAACAGTTGCTCTAGAGATGAGAAGGTGTGTCCAAACTTTTGGTCTGTACTGTATATATATAAATATATATATATATATATATATTGAATGCATAGCCTTTCCTAGTTTTGGAGTCAGAAATTAAGAATGTGTTCAAAATTGAAACAACATTTATTCTGATTCTCCTCTACGTCTGTTGCTGGCTGTATTGCTATCCCGCACAGTAATTTTATAATACTAAACAAAATGAGAAAAACTGAAAAAGGTTGATGCAAATAAACAGAAACTGTATCCATTAAAACATGCATTTGCCACTATAGTGACAAAGCGAAGGCACCACACATACAAGTGAATTTATACAATCATATAATGTACACCTGGTCTAAAAAAAGAGGTAATAATAAACATGTTGCAGTAAAAATAATTGTTAGGGTAAAGAAGGCAGTTAAGTAGTTTTAAATATATACAAGTTAATTACAAGTGTATCAAAGTATTGCAATTGAACCTAAAGTGCAAAGTGCCAATAGGAGACAGAGAATGAGGGTTTGACTACAGGGGGTTAAAAGTTGCATCAATGTGCATATGCAGACACACAGCTAATTATGTCAGCAAAGTAGGTAATTCCATTAAGGAACATAGATAAATGAAGCACAAGGTTTGTGGCTATATGTAAAGATGCGCTGCGCATGAGTGAGCTGTGTATATAACCCAGGAGGGGGAAAAGGTAAACTAACTGGAAAAGAGAGAGGGAAAGGAAACCCAAGTACATGTATCTCAACAGGCTACAACCAAAGAGCAGCAGGGTATTGTTACGGGGGGACAGGCAGATTAGGACCAGGGGTATATATCCCAATCGCCAGTCAGGGCCCACCGTGCTCCAGATGGTAATGGAGCTGCTGGCACCCTGTGGGTTAGGCGGAGACTATAGAGCTGGATGGCTCTGAGATAACTCAAGGAACCGGTCACGTGCGTAGGGACACGTCAGACCGGACGACAACCCAGTTAGCGTTTTGGTGGAACGGACGCTACTCCGACCACATGTGTAACAACACGTCAGGCCGGATGGTAACCAGTTAGCGTTGACCGAGAAGACCGCTGCGACAGCGCCCTGTCGGCCACGTGTGTAAGACACGTCAGGCCGAGCGGTCCTCCGATTAGTGTTTCTGGCCACCACTCGACTGGCCACGTGTGTAAAGGACACGTCAGACCAGGTAGTCACACCAGTTGCATTTGACTGGGAAGCTGAGGAGGATAATAGGGTTTACACACCCAATCCAGGAACACCCTGTTAACTTCACAGGGGTTCTGGGGTACACTGCCCGTGATCGTAGAGGGCACAACCGGACAGGTGGCGCAGCAGGTACACTGTCCGTGTGCGTAGAGGGCACTCTCGCACAGGTGACGTAACAGGTATTCTGTCCGTGTGCGTAGGAGGCACAACTGAACAGGTGACGCAGCAGCCGCAGCTCAGTTAATGCCACTGGACTGCTCTAGCACAACAGGAACGGTAGCAAGGAAGCACGACGCCTGACCCTCATGTGCTGAGCCACAAATCTTGGCGAGACAGGCACCGTTCGCCTAGCCCTACCTACCGCTTCCATCAAGGCTTATGCCACCAAGAACTCTAAATGAAGACTGCTCCCCTCCATGTTGTCTCCAGCCCCTTTTATAACCTGGGTCCGCCCCAAACCCAGGGTGGAACCACCAAAGTCCAATAGTAGAGTGCCATGTCATTAGTGACGTCACATGCGACCTATCCGGAACTGCCACGTCATTGATGACTTCATGGCAGCCACGCCCCAAACACTTCACCAGTCATCGTCTGACGACCAATGGTGAGGTGCCAGATCATAGGGGCGGGCCTCTACGAGCCAGTCCGAACACGTCATCAGGACACCTGACACCCTCTGCCCTATCAGGGCCTGCCACCTCACGGACATGCTCAGTAAGGTCCTTACCGGACCTAGCCTCTGATGCACTGAGGGTATGTGCGCACGTTGCTTTTTACCTGCTTTTTACCTGCTTTTTTGCTGCTTTTTCTTCTGCGCTGTTTAATGCCAAAATGGATGTGTTCTTCTATTCAAGCAAAGTCTATGGGATTTTGGCTTTCTTGTTCACACTATGTTGTTCAAAATGCTGCCTTTTTGTGGCAGAACTTTGGTCAAAAACTCAGCTTTGCAGTGCAAAACCCAAATGGCAAAAACAATTGACATGTTGCTTCTTTGAAAAGCTGAGTTTTTGACCAAAGTTCTGCCACAAAAAGGCAGCATTTTGAACAACATAGTGTGAACAAGAAACCCAAATTCCCATAGACTTTGCTTGAATAGAAGAACACATCCATTTTGGCATTAAACAGCGCAGAAGAAAAAGCAGCAAAAAAGCAGGTAAAAAGCAGGTAAAAAGCAACGTGCGCACATACCCTAAGTGCCTGAGCATGCTGAGTAGCCTGAGTAACAGGCTCAGAAAGCAGACTATCAGTTTTAGCATGCTCAGTAGGCACATCCCAGAACTTAGACACAGCACGAAGTCCAAGTACCTGTGCAAAGAGGCTGTTAGGGTTAATTGTGGGAGCATGCTCAGTAGCCTGAACTGAGGACTTAGTCTCAGACATAACACAATCAGGCTGAGCATGCTCCCTAGGCAAAACACCAGGCTTAGACTCTGGCTGGGGTAAATCAGCGCACGCATGCGCACTAGCCGCCTCTCCACACTTAGACGTGGTGAAAAAAGCAGCCAACTGGACGACCCGAGGCACGGCCAAGAATGGCAGCCGGCACCTGGGCGCAACAGGAACCACAGCAGGCTGCTTACGGCTATGGCAGCGCCGGTTCGTAACAGTACCCCCCCTCTAGCGGCCCTCCCACTCGAATGGTCTATAGGTGCCACCGATACCACTGAGTGACGGGCGGACGATGGAGACATGCAGTGGGAGCTACAAGACTCGCTACACCGCGTAATCACCCCAGACGACCAGTCGATATGTGGGGAATGCCGCTTCAATCAAGGAATACCCAGAAGAATATCATCTGCACCCTTAGGGAGAACCAGAAATGAAATGGTCTCCCTATGCCCAGATGACATGGCAAGGGTAATGGGCACTGTCCGCTGGTGAATTACCTTGGGCAACAAGGACCCATCCACCACACGGACTCTCACTGGCCTTGGCATTTGCACCAGCGGGATGGCATGCCGCCGGGCAAAAGAGGAGGAGATGAAACTATCCCCAGCACCTGTGTCCACAATTGCCCTTGTGGACCATGTTGACCCCTTAAAGGAAATGGACGCGGGAAACGTCACCCTAATGGATGACGCAGAGTCCAGTCTACCTCCAGCTATGGTCACCAATTGCGGTCACTTACCCTGACGCTTTGGGCAACGGTTGGCATAATGACCATACTGCCCACAAGCAAAACAGGAAATGCCCTTGCGACTCGATGACCTAGCAACACCAACCCTAGCGATGTCCATAGGAACAGAGACGTCCTCTAAGGGAGGTGCAGTAGGAGAGACCACTACAGTGGCTGAACGACCCTCTGACCTGCACTCAAGATGACGTTCTGAGGTCCGCAGGTCAATGCGGGTAGCCAGAGTCATGAGGCCCTCAAGGGTAGTTGGTACCTCACGCGACGCTAATGCGTCCTTCACGTGCGAGGCTAATCCCCTCCAGAACAGTGGAATGATAGTCCTCTCTGACCACCCCAGTTCTGCAGCAAGCGTCCTGAAACTCACAGCATATTGACTAGAGGAGGTACGCCCCTGCTCCAAAGTCAGTAGCTGTAGGGCCGAGACATGAGTGACCTGAGGCCCAGGAACACTTGTCGCAAGGACTCCAAAAACTCCTTAGAGTCCTGTACTACGGGGTCATTCCTCTCCCACAATGGTGTAGCCCACTCCAGTGCTCTATCAGAGAGCAAGGAGATGATAAACCCCACCTTTGACCTCTCTGTAGGAAACCGTGCAGCCAACAGCTCTAGATGGACTGAGCACTGGTTCACGAATCTCCTACATGCCTTGCTGTTCCCCGTAAACTTGTTGGGCAGCAAGAGGTGAGGGAGGGTTGGAGTAGGCTTGGTGACGGACACCATTGCAGCCACTTGAGCCACCACATCATTCATATCAGCAGCAAGAGCAGACTTCTCCAGAGACCTCACTCTGGCATCAAGCTGCAGTATGAACTGACGTAGCTGCTCCATCTCCGCCATGCCAGCCAGACCCTGGCGCAGTCTTACTGTTACGGGGGGACTGGCAGATTAGGACCAGGGGTATATATCCCAATCGCCAGTCGGGGCCCACCGTGCTCCAAATGGTAATGGAGCTGCTGGCACCCTGTGGGTTAGGCGGAGACTATAGAGCTGGATGGCTCTGAGATAACTCAAGGAACCGGTCACGTGCGTAGGAACACGTCAGACTGGACGACAACCCAGTTAGCGTTTTGGTGGAGCGGACGCTACTCCGACCACGTGTGTAACAACACGTCAGGCCGGATGGTAACCAGTAAGCGTTGACCGAGAAGACCGCTGCGACAGCGCCCTGTCAGCCACGTGTGTAAGACACGTCAGGCCAAGCGGTCCTCCGATTAGCGTTTCTGGCCACCACTCGACTGGCCACGTGTGTAAAGGACACGTCAGACCAGGTAATCACACTAGTAGCATTTGACTGGGAAGCCAAGGAGGATAATAGGGTTCACACACCTAATCCAGGAACACCCTGTTAACTTCACAGGGGTCCTGGGGTGCGCTGTTTGTGCGCATAGAGGGCACAACCGGACAGGTGGCGCAACAGGTACACTGTCCGTGTGCGTAGAGGGCACTCTCGGACAGGTGACGCAACAGGTATTCTGTCCGTGTGCGTAGGAGGCACAACTGAACAGGTGACGCAGCAGCCGCAGCCCAGTTAATGCCACTGGACTGCTCTAGCACAACAGGAACGGTAGCAAGGAAGCACGGCGCCTGACCCCCATGTGCTGAGCCACGAATCTTGGCGTGACAGGCACCGTTCGCCTAGCCCTATCTACCGCTTCCAACAAGGCTTATACCACCAAGAACTCTAAATGAAGACTGCGCCCCTCCATGTTGTCTCCAGCCCCTTTTATAACCTGGGTTCGCCCCAAACCCAGGGTGGAACCACCAAAGTCTAATAGTAGAGTGCCATGTCATTAGTGACGTCACATGCGACCTATCCGGAACTGCCACTTCATTGATGACCTCATGGCAGCCACGCCCCAAACACTTCACCAGTCATCGTCTGACGACCAATGGTGAGGTGCCAGATCATAGGGGCGGGCCTCTGCGAGCCAGTCCGGAGTTGCCATGTCATCAGGACACCTGACACCCTCTGCCCTATCAGGGCCTGCTACCTCACGGAAATGCTCAGTGAGGTCCTTACCGGACCTAGCCTCTGATGCACTAAGTGCCTGAGCATGCTCAGTAGCCTGAGCAACAGGCTCAGAAAGCAGATTATCAGTTTGAGCATGCTCAGTAGGCACATCCCAGAACTTAGACACAGCACGAAGTCCAAGTACCTGTGCAAAGAGGCTGTTAGGGTTAATTGTGGGAGCATGCTCAGTAGCCTGAACTGAGGACTTAGTCTCAGACATAACACAATCAGGCTGAGCATGCTCACTAGGCAAAACACCAGACTTAGATTCTGGCTGGGGTAAATCAGCGCACGCATGCGCACTAGCCGCCTCTCCACACTTAGACGTGGTGGAAGGAGCAGCCAACTGTATGACCCGAGGCACGGCCAGGAATGGCAGCCGGCGCCTGGGTGCAACAGGAACCGCAGCAGGCTGCTTACGGCTATGGCGGCGCCGGTTCGTAACAGGTATGTGCTCATAAGATACTGCAACAATGTGGTTTGGCAAATTCCCATCTGGCTTTTTTTATGATATTTTTTCAATAATGGTGGGTGTCCTCTTTGGTCGTCCATGAAGTCCACTTTGACTCAAACAACGACGGATGGTGCGATCTGACGCTGATGTTCCTTGAGCTTGAAGTTGACCTTTAATCACTTTAGAAGTTTTTCTGGGCTCATTTGTCACCATTCTTATTATCCGTCTCTTTGATTTGTCATCAATTTTCGTCCTGCGGCCATGGAGGTTGGCTATAGTCCTATGGATCTTACATTTGTGCAACTGTAGTCACAGAAACATCTAGCTGCTTGGAGATGGTCTTACTACTGATTACAAGATTGAAGTCCCCTGTGATGCAAAATTAAACCTTGATTTAACATGTCCTTTTTGTCACATTATTTTCAGGGTTATCATCATTTCTGTCCAGGTGTTTCATGATTTTTTTTTCTTTTTAAATTCTGTGGAAGCATGGTTGAAAAGCAATGTCTGACTTTCAATTGTTCATTTTCATAGATTTTTTTTTTTTACTATTACTTTTGTCAGATTCAAGTTATTTCTGTGACCATTGTGGGTTTTTCTTTCACTAAACAAGGTGTACCAACAATTTTGACCACGTGTGTAAATCCCATGAAAGTTTAAACAACAATTCTTATTCCACTCTAATTCATAGCACATTGCTTTAGGGTATGTGCGCACGTTGCTTTTTACCTGCTTTTTACCTGCTTTTTTGCTGCTTTTTCTTCTGCGCTGTTTAATGCCAAAATTGATGTGTTCTTCTATTCAAGCAAAGTCTATGGGAATTTGGGTTTCTTGTTCACACTATGTTGTTCAAAATGCTGCCTTTTTGTGGCAGAACTTTGGTCAAAAGAATACCAGAATACTGAGAATACCAGACCACAGCTGTCCGCTTTACCTTGGCTGGTGATCCAATTTGGGGGGGACCCTACTTTTATTGTGTAATTATTAATATTTATACAATAATTATAAAAAAGAGCCTGAGGGGACCTCCACATTGGATCCCCAACCACGGTAAAGCTGCCAGCTGTGGTTTTCAGGCTACAGCCGTCTGCTTTACCCTAGCTGGCTATCAAAAATGGGGGGACCCAACGTCATTTTTTTTTTAACTATTTTTTAAATAGAAAAAATTAATGGGCTTCCCTGTATTTTGATTGCCAACCAAGGTAACGGCAGGCAGATGGGGGTGGCAACTTATAGCTGTCTGCTTTATCTGCGCTGAGAATCAAAAATACCGCGGAGCGCTACGTCATTTTTTTAAAGATTTATTTTTACAGCACTGTGATGTCCAGCAATCAAAATACAGGGAAGCCCATTTTGTTTTTAGTTATTTAAATAAATAATTAAAAAAAATATATATGGGCTCCCGCTGCATTTTTTGTATTGCTAGCTAAGGGTAATCCAAGCAGCTACTGGCTGCTAACCCCCACTGCTTGGTGTTACCTTCACTGGCAATGGAAAATCCAGGGAAGCATTTTTTATTTTTTTTGCCCAAAAACTACAAAAAAAGGACATGAGCTTCGCCATATTTTTGTATGCTAGCCAGGTAAAGCAGGCATGTGCAGGAAGAGTTGGATACAGCACCAGAATATGGCGCTTCTATGAAAATGCCATTTTCTGAGGCGGCTGCAGACTGCAATTCGCAGCAGTGGGGCCCAGAAATCTCAGGTCAACCTGTGCTGCGGATTCCAATCCCCAGCTGCCTAGTTGTACCTGGCTGGACACAAAAATGGGGCGAAGCCTACGTCATTTGTTTTCTAATTATTTCATGAAATTCATGAAATAATAAAAAAAGGTCTTCCTTTTATTTTTGGTTCCCAGCCGGGTACAAATAGGCAACTGGGGGTTGGGGGCAGCCGTACCTGCCTGCTGTACCTGGCTAGCATACAAAAATATGGCGAAGCCCACATAATTTTTTCAGGGGGCAAAAAACTTCTGCATACAGTCCTGGATGGAGTATGCTGAGCCTTGTAGTTCTGCAGCTGCTGTCTATCTGTATGGAGAAGAGCAGACAGCAGCTGCAGAACTACAAGGCTCAGCATACTCCATCCAGGACTGTATGCAGAATTTTTTTGCCCACCAAAAAAATGACGTGGGCTTCGCCATATTTTTGTATGCTAGCCAGGTACAGCAGGCAGCCACGGGCTGCCTCCAACCCCCAGTTGCCTATTTGTACCCGGCTGGGAACCAAAAATATAGGGAAGCCCGTTTTTTTTAATTATTTCACTTATTTCATGAAATAATTAAAAAACAAATGACGTGGGCTTCGCCCCATTTTTGTGTCCAGCCACTTAAAAACTGCCATGAGGATAAGTATTTGTGGCTAGGGTTGCTACACTTGCCTGATGGCATACTGGGTTTACATTCTGAACATTCTGTAAGCCGAGACAGAGTTGGACCCTGGGATGGTACACATACTTCCAATGCCTAGTTTTGCGGGCCCTTGTTCAATCAGGGTTCCCCCCACCAGTTTTTGCACTCCCACCTCCTCCATCTCCGAATTTTCATCTCCAAGCACATTGTCCATATCATTTGCAAGCTGCATACACCGCAGCATTGCCTCTGGGAAGTGGCAACTGGCTGTAGTTAAACTACTGTAATTTGTTTAGTTGACTAACATCACACTGCCACAAAGTTGTTGAAAGGTATAGAAGACCAGACAGAAGTGGGACTCTTGCTGCCTAATCTACACCCAGGCATAGTTGTGTGTTATAATTACTGTAATCTGGTAGCAGCTCAGAACTTGAGAAAGCTAGCAAATGCACCAGGCCTAGCTGACAGGCTTAACTTAGTGGTTCAGTGCTATCTGAAACCCCACCCAAGCCCAAGCTACTTGTTCAGGTAAGCCACATGTGTGCTTGTTTCTGCACAAAAAAACCCCAACATTTGAGCATAGATGTCTGACATCTGTGAGGAATCAGCCAAGATGGTGAGTGGCAATAATGCCATAAGCAATGTAAACAGGACTGTAAGGCTAGAATACCTTCTTACATGCCTATAACACACTATCCCTTCTCCAGCAGCTTGTAAATGCATATACGAGTTGTATTATTATAGAATAGAATACATTTTTTACGCTGCAGCAGCAAGGCTACAATCCATGCCTGCATGATTTTAGAGAAGATAATTTTAAAGATATTTTAATTTAGGCTTATTATTTTTTGAATAATTTTAATATTTCTATTCAACATATAAAAAAAACATGTTGCAATATAATACCTATGTGTTGAAAAGAGATAGCAGAAATAAATTATTTTGCATTATAATTACAAATATTTAATGCCAAGCGCATGAGATACAGGTACTGTAGGTGAACTAATTGGTAAGATACAGTGTTGAAGCAGCTAAAATGAATATTAATGGGGATGATAGAAATCGACCAGCAATTTTTTTTTGCTGTTTCCATCATCTCCATTAATGGAATGATCGGTTTCATGTTCACCCATCATGCCATTCCAATTCCTTACCTCTGTTGAGAGGAAGAGGGGGTTCAAGACCACTATTTTAGTGACTAGTAGGGATTCCAGAAGTAAACTCCCAGAAATGGCACATTTAAAAACAATTTTGTGGATAAACGTCTATTTTAATACAACCTCCACTTTAATTTGCTTTCTAAAAATGTGATCTAGTATGCATGCGTGTATATGATATAAGTGTTATCCCCTATATAAAACACTGACCAGGATAAATAGCTATTACCTATGTACAGTGCTTACAATGCATTATATGAGCAAAAAGAAATAAGTTGCCTAATAAAATAAATGAGTTTTTAGTGTAATGCATGGATGCAAGTAGAGTTGAGCGCGGTTCGCGGTTCGTGGTTCTCCAGTTCGCCTTTCAAGTGGTTTTGGGGGCTGTTCTAGACCGAACTAGAACTCGAGCTTTTTGCTAAAGCTCGATAATTCTAGTTACGTTCGAGAACGGTTCTAGCAGCAAAAAGCCAAGCTAATTCCTAGCTGGCTCTCTGCTGTACTAGTGTAAGTCACTCTGTGACTCACACTATTATGAAATTTCAGTGTATAGTGTGCGGGAACAGCACATTCAGATCACTGCTGCTGGGATAATGGCGATCGCCATTTTTTTTTTTCCTTGTCTTCCTTCCCTAAGCGCGCGCGCGTAGTGGGGCGGGCCAGCATGTCAGCCAATCCCAGACACACACAGCTAAGTGGACTTTTAGCCAGAGAAGCAACGGCATGTGTGATAGGATGTCCATGTCACATGTCCCTGCATTATAAAAACGGGTATCTGCCCGTCCAGACGCCATTATCTCTTCTGCATCTGGGTGTCAGTCACCGCTGACGTAGCTCCTGTCTCCGATACTGCTGTGTACACTCTACACACAGCGCTATACAGAATAGGGATAGAAGTTTCAATTAGCCCTTGTAAGGGCTAATAACAGCAGGCTCAGAGCCATAGGTGACAGTCAGGTCAGTGGAAACAGATTTTAACAGCTACAGATAACAGCGTCTGTGTAGCTAAGGTCAGGGACTTCCTCGCTGCGTTTCCCCATTAGGAGGGATAGAAAGTGAGGCTTCCTTTCCTGTACACTGACCCACAACCCTGCCACTGTACCCTCCTGCCCTTTGCACACTCAAGCTCATTGTTACTAAGCCATTATACTAGCAAACACTGAGTAAACTTAGTGGCATCCTAAAAGTGGTTGATGGACTTCCATTAGTGTCCCACTGGTGCAAAGCTATTTGCAGCATCACTGCATTGCACACTCAAGCTCATCGTTACTAAGCCATTATACTAGCAAACACTGAGTAAACTTAGTGGCATCCTAAAAGTGGCTGTTGGACTTCCATTAGTGTCCCACTAATGCAAAGCTATTTTCAGCACCACTGCATTGCCCACTCAAACTCATTGTTACTAAGCCATTATACTAGCAAACTATGCTGCCAGTTTAAGGGCCGTAGTTGCATTGTCAGGGATAGTTATTGTTGTTTATTCTGCTGTTAATAAAGATCGACCACCGCTGCAATCTACACCACCTCTCAATTTTTACTACCACATTTTAAGTGCACAATCTTGTCGCAATCAAAATGAGTGGCAAAATGACAGATGCTGATGGAAAGGGGAAGAGGCGTGTTGGAAAAGGAAAATAAGGGTTTGTCCAAGGGGAAAGTGGCAAAGCTCCATTAACATCTGCTGAACATAGACCATCTTCCAGCAAAAGTAAGATGTCTACTACTTACCGTGGACAATCCGATGTGCTCCCTTTTTTACGGACACGAACAACTGGAACAAAGGTAGATGATGGCCAAAAAAAGAAAATGCTTGAATGGATCTCAAGTGGTCCAACAAGTGCCCTCTCAGCCACCTCAACTATCGCATCCAAAAAACACCAGTCCTCTCAGTTGTCATTCCAATCACGCTTGCTTTCTCCCAGCTCTGAAGTCTCCATCCGCCCTGCACAGTATGGTGGAACTAAGATGGCTGAGTCTGCAGAGCTGTTCAGTCACACTATAGCCTAGGAATCAGAGGTCTGCTCCTAAGCTACAGTGAGTACAGACCAGGAAATGGTCTGCAGTGATGCCCAGAACCTTTGTGACTCAGATTCAGGCCGTGAGGATCAAGTTTCTGAGCATAATGTTGACCCTTATTCACAAACTGTAACACCTGTTGTTATAGACAATGAGGAACATACTGATGACGAGGAGACGCAGATACCAGATTGGGATGACAACTTAAATATTGGTTCACGTTAGGAAGAGGCTCGGTCTGAGGGTGAGGGGAGTGCAATCACAACGCTTGATGAGGAAGTTCTAGATCCCACCTACTGTCAACCCACAGTCAGGCACTCGAGGAGGTCAACAGAGGTGGTGGAGGAGGATGCTACTGATGACGAAGTTACCTTGCGCCTTCCTGGACAGAGGAGAAGTACTGGTAGCACGTCTACAACTGCATCCTCAGCCACCACTCTGCCTCTGAGCACTAGTCAGGGGGGCTCATCAGGTCGCATGCCCTCTAAGCCTTGCCTAGCCTGGACCTTTTTTTGACATAGAAAAAGATCACCCAAATCATGTGATATGTAAAATTTGTCATGATTCTATTAGTAGAGGGCAAAACCTCAGGAGTTTGACAACTTCTTCCATGAATTGTCACATGAATAAATATCATATGTCCCAGTGGGAAGCTCACCATGCTGCAATGCGGTCTAGCAGAGCGAACCATCCACCGCCTGCCTCTTCAAGTGCATCCGCGTGCTCTTCATCTTCTAGGACTGTGGGGACAGCTGTCACACCTGGTTTTCCATGCACAACTTCCACCACCTTAACCGCAACAGGCAGTTTGCTTGGTAGGTCGTCATTTGGTTTAAAAGGTGAAACAAGTGCGTGTGTACAACTCTCTCAGACATCGATAGCATCAATGTTGGATGAAGGCAACATCATGTCTACGCCTGCACTTTCCTCGCAAACCTGCATTTTTTCACGGACACCCTACTCACCAACGTCTACACACAGCAGCCAGATCTCTGTCCCTCAGATGTGGACAAATAAAAGGCCATTTCCTGCGACCCATGACAAAGCTAAGAGGTTGACTTTATCCCTCTGTAAGCTCATGGCTACCGAAATGCTGCCTTTCTGCCTGGTGGACACACAGGATTTTAGAGACCTTATGTCTGTCGCTGTGCCCCAGTACCAGATGCCCAGTCGCCACTACTTCTCTAAGAAAGGTGTGCCTGCGCTACACCAGCATGTCGCACACAACATCACCGCTTCCTTGAGAAACTCTGTATGTGAACGGGTGCATTTCACCACCGATACTTGGACCAGTAAGCATGGAAAGGGACGTTACATGTCGCTGACTGGGCACTGGGTAAATATGGTGATAGATGGTGAAGGGTCTGCTGCACAAGTCTTGCTGTCCCCACGACTTGTGTGTCAATCCTCTGTCTGTCCAAGTTTCTCCACTGCTTCTGCCTCCTCCACCTCGTCTGGGTCCTCCACCTCCGTCCCAAGCCTGCCTGGTCAGGCCACCAGCGTTGTAACTGCGCAGAAGGAATCACGCACCCCTCATTACTATGCTGGCAGCAGAGCACAACGGCATCATGCAGTCTTTAGCTTGAAATGTCTTGGAAATAAGAGTCACACAGCGGCTGAGTTGTGGGCAGCTCTGGAGACTGAGTTTAATAAATGTTTGTCGCCACTCAACCTGCAGCCTGGTAAGGCCATGTGCGACAATGCTGCAAACCTGGGTGCGGCCCTTCGCCTGGGCAAGGTGACACACGTGCCTTGTATGGCTCACGTGTTGAACCTTGTTGTCCAGCAATTTTTAATACACTATCCTGGCCTAGATGGCCTTCTGAACAGGGCACGAAAACTGTCTGCTCACTTCGGCTGTTCAACCACCGCTGCTGAGCGACTTGCATCGCTCCAGAGGTCTTTCGGCCTGCCGGTTCATCACCTGAAATGCGATGTGCCGACACGCTGGAATTTGACTCTCCACATGTTACAGCGACTGTGGCAGCACCGTCGAGCCCTGGTGCAATACGTCATGACGTATAGCCTGAGCCAACGAGATGCAGAGGTGGGGCAGATCACCCTGATGGAGTGGTCTCAGATCAAGGACCTATGCACCCTTCTGCACAGTTTCGACATGGCGACGAATATGTTTAGCGCTGACAATGCCATTATCAGCATGACAATTCCAGTCATTTACATTGTGGAGCACACGCTAAACACTATTCGGAGTCAAGGGGTGGGACAGCAGGAAGGGGAGGAACTACAGGAGGATTCATATGCGCAAGACACAACAACATCACCAAGGTCTAGACGTTCATCATCACCAACGCGGCAGGCATGGGACCATGGGGGACAGGAATCAAGAAGGGCGCATAGTAGCAAGCGAAATGTTGAGGAAGGTGTAGGAGAACATGAAGAAATGGAGGACGAACTGTGCATGGACATGGAAGACTCAGCGGATGAGGGAGACCTTGGTCAAATTTCTGTTGAAAGAGGTTGAGGGGAGATGTCAGAGGAAGACAGAACGGTTAGCACCTCCATGCCACAAACACAGCGTGGACTTGGTCTACATGGCTGTGCAAGACACATGATCGCCTTCTTGCTGCACTATCTCCAACATGACTCTCGTATTGTCAAAATCAGAAGTGATGATGACTACTGGCTTGCCACACTATTAGATCCCCGGTACAAGTCCAAATTTTGTGACATAATTCCAGCCATAGAAAGGGACGCACGTATGCAGGATTATCAGCAGAAGCTGTTACTCGATCTTAGCTCGGCTTTTTAACCAAACAACCGTGGTGCAGGGAGTGAATCTCCCAGTTGTAACTTGACAAACATGGGACGGTCTAGTCATCTTCAACAGTCTACCCGTACCAGTAGCACCGTATCTGGTGCTGGTAACAGCAATTTTATTGAATCTTTTCATAATTTTTTTAGACCATCCTTTGCAAGGCCACCAGAGACAACAAGTCTGACACATAGTCAACGGCTGGAGAGGATGATACAGGAGTATCTCCAAATGAACATTGATGCCATGACTTTGCAAATGGAGCCTTGCTCATTTTGGGCTTCAAATCTTGAAAAATGGCCAGAGCTCTCCACTTACGCCTTGGAGATTTTGTCATGTCCAGCTGCCAGCGTTGTCTCTGAACGTGTCTTCAGTGCTGCTGGGTGTGTGCTGACAGATAAGCGCACGCGTCTGTCCAGTGACAATGTGGACAGAATAACGTTCATCAAAATAAACAAGTCATGGATCCACAAGGAATTTACTACCCCTGTGTCATCCTGGGGAGAGTAAATGCTTGTGGATTTTGAATGTGCTTGATGCAAATCTACCTGTGAAGTGTACAACTGGGGCACAAGTGCTGCCACTGAAGGGGTGGGTGTGTGTGGGGCCAATTTTTGGAAAAAAGGGAGACTCCGCTTGGAGTAACCCTTGCTTACAGTGTTTTTAAAAATGATTTAAGATGAACAGAGCTGGGATCAGGAAAGACTTAGCTACCTACCCCAGTGTCATCCTGGGGACAGTTAAGGATGGCATATTTTTGAATGTGCTTGATGGAAATGTACCTGTGATCTGTACAACTGGGGCACAAGTGCTGCCACTGAATGGGTGGGTGTGTGGGGCCCAATTTTTGGGAAAAAAGGGAGACTCCGCTTGGAGTAACCCTTCCTTGCTGTGTTTTTTAAAAGGAGCCAAGATGAACAAGTCATGGTTCAGCAAAGATTTTGCTACCTACCCCGGTGTCATCCTGGGGACAGGTAAGGATGGTGTAATTTTGAATGTTCTTGATGCAAATCTACCTGTGAAGTGTACAACTGGGGCACAAGTGCTGCCACTGATGTGGTGTGTGTGTGGCCCAATTTTTGGAAAAAAGGGAGACTCCCTTTCGAGTAACTTTGCGGTGTTTTACATGATTTTAGAAGGGCATGCCACGCCTATATCTGTGTCTCCTCCTCTTTTTCCTTGTCCAGCTCTTTTGTTTTCGCATGAGTATATATCCTTGTCACTTTCCCATGTGTTTGTGTTGTGTTGTGAGTTTTTTGTCACCTTTTGGACACTTTTGAGGGTGGTGTTTTCTAGGTGTTTTTATGTGTTTGTGATTGCCTCCCATTGTTTCCTATGCGGTTTGAGTGGTTCGCCGAACCGGTTCGCCGAACCGAACTCGAACAAGACCTCCGTTCGGCGAACCGAACTCGAGCCGAACCGCGACCGATTCGCTCATCTCTAGATGCAAGTAATTCTCGATTGTTCAATTGAACAGATAGTCCGTATTTTCTTTTTTTATATTAGAAGGAACAAGGTTTAGCTGCTCACTTGTAACATGACCTTTCAAATAGGTTTCCTCCTTTTCAATGAACTTGACTATAATAAATGTGTATACCCTGTATCACCATTATTAGTTGCCTGTTAATCATAAGCACACTGGCGGCATGAACATTTTTATATTTATGTTATTTGGAATGGAGAGTGTTTGTTGCTCTGATAACCCTCATTATTCTGTGGCTCATACAGTAGCTTAATGATGTCTGTGACAAGAAAATTATATGTAAAATGTTGCAAATGGAAGAATCAGCATTGAAACTTAGTAAACTCATGAATGGTTTATAGCACTTCATAAATATTCTTCTTTTCTTCTCTTGCCATTTCCTTAGGTTATAGTAGTCTCAATAATTTTTGGATATTGCGCCATATAAACATAAACAGCTAATCCAAAGCTCAAATCTCTTTAGATGGACCAAATTGTTACTATTTTATGATAACTAAAACAAAATTCTAGTTTTAATTATTCATTCATTGGCCTCAAAATTCCACTTGACGACTATTACTAGCAAATAATACCAATTTTTGTGTGTAATTTCTGAAGCACTTGTACAAATCAGGAGTACATATTTCCCATAACATTATTATCGGTGACAGGTGAAATTAAGTTGCTTTTGCTTCTAATGACAATGACCTTTCAAAGGATGAGAATGAGATATAATAGACAAAAGTGAACAGTCACTTTTTGAAGTCTGCGTGTTGGAGGAAAGAAAAATGTACATGCTTTACTCCCCCTTCAGATAATGACATACTGCTACGTCATATTTTGCAGTTACTTCCCATAAATGAACAATCTTAGACATTCCAAAACATCATGGTGATTATGTGGGAGGCTCAACTTGAAGAAGGTGTCTATCACGGGGATCCCTTTTCAATCCCCCTGTTTGCCTCATTTAAATAAAAAAAAGCTTAGACTTGCCTCCCATTCCAGCACCATTCCAGCAAAGTTGGAACAGGTGTTGAGACATCATGCGAGTCCTTCTTCCAGTCATAATTGGCTTTTCTGTCACAACTATTATTGAGCCACCCCCCTAGTGTTCGAGCTTGGTTCGTCGAACGGAGGTTCAGTTCAGCGAACGTTTGACGAACGTTCGACAAACACCTTTGAACCCCATTGAAAACAATGGTAGGCAAACACAAACACATAAAACACATTATACATATACACATACAGTTAATAAACATTGCCATTATACTTACAGGTCCCCGCGACGCGTCCTGCACTCTGTCTCCTGCCGTTTTTCCTTCCGATCATCACTGCACCCTCCTGGGAACCAGCACTGATGATAGGACTTTCCGTGACGTCGTCATAGCATGTGACCAGTCATGTGTCTATTATCTCTTATAGAAACAAAACAAGAGTTTAGTGCAAAAATTGATACATTTTAATACAGAACAACTGGCACAATGTAAAAGTCGGCAGCAGGATACACACGGCGTGTGTATAACAACAATTTTTATTATATAATCAATATATAGAGTAAAACTAGCAATCTGGGTCTTACTGGCTGCAGATCACAATGTCCTTAAGGCGAGAGAGTACTACTAATGCATAACCCAAACATGAATATAGTAGAATGTAACAGTTAAAGATTAGTTAGTACTACAGGTGCCAAGTTAACTAATACAAGCTTGTCAGTAATCATTATGGATCCAAATAACACATGATTTTAGCAGCAGAGTAAAACGCAGATTGTGGGTAGCGTAATCGGTAGCATAGAAGTAGGCATACCCATAATTAACACACAGCCAGGTGGAGAGCAGCAGAGAGGTCCCCCTGGAGCAAGGACCCCGACGTTCGTTTCACGATCACAAAGATTTTAGATAATTTCATCAGGGGGAGAAGGTGGAACACCATACAGAAGTGCTGTGCTTTTAAACATGGCGCTCGGTCTCTCCTGCTGCTCTACCCCCAGAGCGTCAGCGCAGGTGCACCAATCGCAGCCGGTTATCCAGACATCGTTAGCAGTCAACACCCCAAATGGAACTGCGCATGCGCGGAATTGGGGACGCGTCACCCGAAGTCTGCGCAAGCGCACAGGCGATAATAACGCCGGAGATGCCGGTCCAGTATACGCAGAGATGCAGCCGCACAGTCAAAGAGGAGGAGGAGGAGCAGGAGCAATCAGGTAAGACACATCAATAGATAAATCAAATAATCACAAGCACAGGTAAAAAATGCCATAATCCCATGATATAAAATCACAGAGTCTTCAGTAATCCGCTTCATTAAACATCCCAAATATGGCTTACGAGGAATATAACAAATATATGATATGTTCATAAAAAACAACAGATGCCATGAAGATAGAAGTTCCAGAGTGCCTGAAAAAAGTGAGTTTATCTAGAATTTAAAAATAGACAGAAAAATATGACTAAAAACAAGGCACAAGAAA
Source organism: Anomaloglossus baeobatrachus (assembly GCF_048569485.1). Taxonomy (NCBI): domain Eukaryota; kingdom Metazoa; phylum Chordata; class Amphibia; order Anura; family Aromobatidae; genus Anomaloglossus; species Anomaloglossus baeobatrachus. The sequence goes on from NC_134358.1 coordinate 277,450,539, forward strand.
CCAGGGAGATAACAAGGAGAAGACGCTCATCGTAAGAAGGGCACAAAGCTAAGATGTTCGTTTAACACTAGGACTACTGGACTCGTGACACCTACTAGAACTACTGAATGTAGTCATTTTGAATACTGACGTGTTTTCGTTTATTTTTAGAGTTTCATTTGTGGTTATTTATTAATAATTATATTTTTTTTAAATGTATTATTATTGTGAGATCCAACAGTAATGCTTTGGAATGGTTTTTTTCTGATTTTTTTTCATATTTTTCTACAGGAAACAACAAAAGTAAACTAAGTAAAACAATAATAATAGACGTTTTAAAATAATTTATTATTAACCCCTTAGTGACGGAGCTAATTTTCACCTTAATGACCAGACTAAATTTTGCAATTCTGATCAGTGTCACTTCATGGGGTTATAACTCTGGAACTCTTCAATGGATCCCGGTGATTCTGAGAAGTTTTTTTCGTCACATATTGGACTTTATGTTAGTACCAAATTTAGGACAATATTTTTTGCGTTTATTTATGAAAAAAATTTAATTTTGGCAAAAATTTTGAAAATTTAGCAATTTTCAACTTTTGAATTTTTATACCGTTAAACCAGAGATTTCTGTGACACAAAATAGTTCATAAATAACATTTCCCACATGTCTACTTTATATCAGCACAATTTTGCAAACAAAAATTTTTTTTGTTAGGAAGTTAGAAGAGTTCAAAGTTTATCAGCGATTTCTCATTTTTACATCAAAATTTACAAAACCATTTTTTTAGGGACCACATCACATTTGAAGTGACTTCGATAGGCCTAGATGACAGAAAATACCCAAAAGTGACACCATTCTAAAAACTGCACCCCGCAAAGTACTCAAAACCACATTCAAGAAGTTTATTAACCCTTCAGGTGCTTCACATGAACAAAAGCAATGTGGAATGAAAAAAAGCAAAAATTAAATTTTACCTAAAAATGTTGCTCTAACCCAAATGTATTCACTTTTAGAAGAAATAACAAAATGGACCCCAAAACTTGTTCCCCACTTTCTTATGAGCGCGCCAATACCCCACATGTGGTCAGAAACCTCTGTTTGGACAAATGGGAGGGCTCGGAACAGAAGGAGCAATATTTGAATTTTGGAAAGCAAATTTGGCTGAAATAGATTGCGGGCACCATGTTGCATTTACAGGTCCGCTAATGTACCTAAACAAAAGAAACCCCTCACAAGTGACACCATTTTGGAAACTAGACCCCTCAAGGGTACTATCAAGGGGTATAGTGAGAATTTTGGATCCACAGGTACTTCACAGATTTTGTTAACGTTATGTTGTCATATTGAAAATTTTAATACATTTCTCAAAAATGTTGCTTTGTCATCAATTTTCTCACTTTTTTAAGAGGTAATTCCAAAAATTTGACATCAAGGTTTGTTACACACTTTTTTATGAGCGCAGTGATACCTCACATGTGGTCTGAAACCTTTGTTTGGACAAATGGGAGGGCTTGGAACGAAAGGAGCAATATTTGAATTTTGGAAAGGAAATTTGGCTGAAAAAGATTGCGGGCACCATGTCGCATTTGGAGGTCCCCTAAGGTACCTAAACAGCAGAAACCCCGCACAAGTGACCCCATTTTGGAAACTAGGCCCCTCAAGGAATTTATCTAGATGTTTGGTGGGTTACCCTGAACCCCCAGGTGCTTCACAGAATTTTATAACGTTGAGCCATGAAAATATAAAAATAAAATTTTACCACAAAAATGTTATTTCAACCAGGTAGCTTTTTTTTTCACAAGGGTAACAGGAAAAATATCACCATGACATTTATTGTGCAATTTCTCCTGAGTTTGGTGATACCTTATATGTGGTGGAAATCAACTGTTTGTGTACACGGCGGGGCTCGGAAGGGAAGGAGTGCCTTTTGACTGCAAAATTGTCTGGAATCAATAGCGGACGCCATGTTGCATTTGGAGAGCCCCTGAGGTGTCTATACAGTGAAGCTCCTCAACATGTGGCCACATTTTGGAATATAGACCCCACAAGGAATTTATCTAGATGTTTGGTGAGTACCCTGAACCCCCAGGTGCTTCACAGAAGTTTATAATGTTGAGCTGTTAAAATAAAAAAATACATTTTTACCACAAAATTGTTACTTCAACCAGGTAGCTTTTTTTTTTACAAGTGTAAAAGGAAAAAATTCAGCATAAAAGTTATTGTGCAATTTCTCCTGAGTATGCTGATACCTTATGTGTGGTGGAAATCAACTGTGTGGGTGCACAGCAGGGCTCGGAAGGGAAGGAGCGCCATTTGACTGCACAATTGGCTGGAATCATTAGCGGACGCTATGTTGCATTTGGAAAGCCCCTAAGGTGCCTAAACAGTGGAGGACCCCCACAAGTGAACCCATTCTGGAAACAAGACACCTCAAGGCTTTTATCTAGGTGAGAAAACTGTACCTCATAACCATCATCTATCACAGAAATAGTAAGGCACAATTGCCCTTAGTAGGGCAAAACATGTACCTAGCACATACTCCTATACAACATCAAAAAACAGAAGAAACATGGAGTAATAAATAGTGCAAAAATAGTAACAAATTTTATTCAATTATTATATAGAAGTGAACAAAACACAAAAGAAAGGAGAGAAGGAAATGGCCATATAAATACAATAAAATACATAGAATGGGGGGGGTTTGAGGGTAGAAAGTAGCCCCAGGGGAAGCGGCAGCAGCATGTATGGAAATAATCACAGAATGTCAGTTCATTGACCTAGATAGCTGTTGTTACAGACAAAACACCAACATGACGGCATATAATAAATCATAAAGACCCTCGCCTTTCCTCCCTGATGAAGCAGTGCCCACAGTGGTAGTATTCACCTTGCGAAACGTACGTTGGAGGTTATAGGGGGCTTTCCTCTATGGGGGGTCTCCCTACCTGGGGATTTGGCTTTGTTTTGTAACCAGCATCTTTTGCAAGCAGCTCTCTGCGCATTGTTCAACATGGCACTATGTTGATGGCAGGAAACATAGTGGATTCTACATATGTATTGTGCTCATAGCAGCACGACTACTTTATGTTTGCATTTGGCACTTTATAAATTTTGCATGCTGCTATTTCTTGCACTGAATCCACTCAAGCACCCAGCACTTTATGATTATTATATGCCGTCATGTTGGTGTTTTGTCTGTAACAACAGCTATCTAGGTCAATGAACTGACATTCTGTGATTATTTCCATACATGCTGCTGCCGCTTCACCTGGGGCTACTTTCTACCCTCAAACCCCCCCCATTCTATGTATTTTATTGTATTTATATGGCCATTTCCTTCTCTCCTTTCTTTTGTGTTTTGTTCACTTCTATATAATTGAATAAAATTTGTTACTATTTTTGCACTATTTATTACTCCATGTTTCTTCTGTTTTTTGATTTTATCTAGGTGTACAGTGAGCAGTTTGAATCCAAAAGTACTTCACAGAATTTGATAAGCTTAGGTTGCCATATTGAAATTTTTCATTTTTTTCCACAAAAATGTTGCTTTAGCATCATATTTCTTACTTTTTCAAGAGGCAACAACAAACCGTGGACCCAACAGGTTGTTATCCAATGTCTTATGAGCACAGGGATACCTCACATGTGGCCAAAAACCTCTGTTTGGATAAATGGGAGGGCTTGGAATGGAAGGAGCACCATTTGAATTCTGGAAAAGTTGAAATAAATTGCGGGCACCATGTCACATTTGCAGGGCCCCTTGGGTACCTATACAGCAGAAACCCCCCACAAGTGACCCCATTTTGGAAACTGGATTTTATTCAGGAGTATAGTAAGCATTTTGAATCCACAGGTACTTCACAAAAATGTTGCTGTAGCAACAAATTTCTCACTGTTAGGCTATGTGGCCATGATCCAGCAACACGGCTTCTAGTACACAGTGTCAGCCTTACTGCAGAGATGTGAGTGTTGTCCACGGGAGAACGCAGCTGCCCATGCTCACGATTTGGGTTCAGGCTGCTGTGGAGCTCTATGCTACCCGCAGAGAACACCAACCCGATATTTACCTTGGTTACCAGTGCACGCAGCTACACGTGCAGAGAGCAGGGAGCAGCGCACACCGCTTAGAGCTGGCTCCCTGCTCTCCTAATTACAGCACACATCGGGTTAATTACCCAATGTGTGCTGCAGCTACATGTGCACAGAGCAGGGAGCAGTGCACACCGCTTAGCGCTGGCTCCCTGCTCTCCTAGTTACAGCACACATCGGGTTAACTACCCGATGTGTACTGCAGCTAAATGTGCACAGAGCAGGGAGCAGCGCACAATGTTTAGCGCTGGCTCCCTGCTCTCCTAGCTACAGTACACATAGGGTTAATTACTGATGTGTACTCTGCTACACGTGCAAGAAGCAGGAGCCGGCACTGACAGTGAGAGCGGAGGAGGCTGGTAACGAAGGTAAATATCGGGTAACCAAGGACAGGGCTTCTTGGTTACCCGATGTTTACCGTGGTTACCAGTGTCCGCAGAAGCCGGCTCCTGCTGCCTGCACATTTAGTTGTTGCTGTCTCGCTGTCACACACAGCGATCTGTGCTTCACAGCGGGACAGCAACAACTAAAAAATTGCCCAGGACATTCAGCAACAACCAATGACCTCACAGCAGGGGCCAGGTTGTTACTGGATGTCACACTAAGCAACATCACTAGTAACATCGTTGTTACGTCACAAAAGTTGTTTGTTAGCAGCGATGTTGCTAGCGATGTTGCTTAGTGTGACGGGGCCTTTACTCTCTACTGCTAGGACCAGAGACAAACAACTCCCTTCGTTAGCATAAGATAAGATAAGAGCCTACAGTTTTACAAAAAAGCTCTATTCAGATCAGCATTAAGGTCCAGTCACACTAAACAACTTACCAGCGATCCCAACAACAATAGGGATCGCTGGTAAGTTGCTAGGAGGTTGCTGGTGAGATGTCACACTGCGACGCTCCAGCGATCCCACCAGCAACCTGACCTGGCAGGGATCGCTGGAGCGTCGCTACACGAGTTGCTGGTGAGCTCACCAGCAACCAGTGACCAGCCCCCAGCGCCGTGTGGAAGATGCTGCGCTTGGTAACTAAGGTAAATATCAGGTAACCAACCCGATATTTACCTTGGTTACCAGCGCACAAAGCTACACGTGCAGAGAGCAGGGAGCAGAGCACACTGAGCGCTGGCTCCCTGTTCTCCAAGTTACGGCACACATAGGGTTAATTACCCGATGTGTGCTGCAGCTAAATGTGCACAGAGCAGGGAGCAGCGCACACCGGGTGCAGCTGCACAGGGTACATATATAGGGTATAGAGTACAGGGTGCAGCTGCACAGAGCAGTGAGCAGCGCACACCGCTTAGCGCTGGCTCCTTGCTCTCCTAGTTACAGCACACATTGGGTTAATTACCCGATGTGTACTGCAGCTAAATGTGCACAGAGCAGGGAGCAGCGCACAATGGACAGGGCTTCTTGGTTACCCGATGTTTACTGTGGTTACCAGCGTCTGCAGAAGCCGGCTCCTGCTGCCTGCACATTTAGTTGTTGCTGTCTCGCTGTCACACACAGCGATCTGTGCTTCACAGCGGGACAGCAACAACTAAAAAATGGCCCAGGACATTCAGCAACAACCAACGACCTCACAGCAGGGGCCAGGTTGTTGCTGTATGTCACACACAGCGACATCACTAGCAACATCGCTGCTACGTCACAAAAGATGTTCGTTAACAGCGATGTTGCTAGTGATGTTGCTTAGTGTGACTGGGCCTTTACACTGTAATACAACCAGGTAACAATGAAAATGTGAAAAGTTGACATCTGAATTGAACTACATCTATATGAACATCAGGGTAAATAAGATACAGTGAAAAAATTATGCACAAAACTTAACAGCAACTTTTAGTGACAAATGGACATCAAAATATAGCAGGTAGTCAAAATGACTACCTTTAATAGTTATAGGTGAATGTTGAAATAAATGCGCAATTTTTGCACCTAAATTATTTATTGCCAAAAAATCTTTTTTAACATCCTATTTCAGGAAATGTCCCCGAGTCTCAAGCCAGAATTCCAAAAAATGTAGTCAAAGAGAAAAAATACATAGTGCCAAGTAGTCAAAATGACTACCTCAGTAGCTCTAGTGTTAACCCCTTAGGGGACAGTGTTCCTAACATATAAATCCAGCATGTTTCACGCTGGGCCAGAATTTTTTGTACAATCCCACCCCTCGCACCCCCATGAATGACGTCGATACCTCTGATTTTCAGGGATGTCAGCTCACAATCATGGAAGACATGAAAACGGCGAGGGAGAGTCTTTAAGGTGGAAGTGTCAACCACTGTTCGTGCCGCAGCAATGTTCCTCATATGCTCCCTCACACGTTTGCGCAGCTCTCTACTGGTAAGGCCCACATATATTATGCGGCACCCGCACGTGGCATAATATACCACATTGCTGGTCCTGCATGACACATAGTGGCGGATATTAAAGCTGTGCAAACCATCAGCAGAAGTGAAGGAGGAAGTACGAAGGACATTGCTGCAGGCCAGACAATGACCGCAAGGGAAACTGCCCTTAAGAGGAGTACCAAGATCCAAAAAAGTGGTAGGCTGACGTGGAACATAGTGGCTCCGAACGAGTATATCACGCAGGTTACGTGACCTGCAAGGCGTCATGAGGGTGTTTTTCGCCAACAGATGATGTAGAATGGAGTCAGAGCGTAGAATGTTCCAGTGCCTGCTCCAAATAGATCGCATATTGGACCATTCATAGTTGTAGGTAGAAATAAAATTAACTTGACCAGGATCTGAGGAATTACCAGTCTTAGCTGCATTATAGTATAGCAGGGTGGACTGAGGAGTATGCTTCGCCCATAGGTAAGCTCTCTTGATGCTTCTATTACTATAGCCCCGCTCATGAAACTGAGTTATCAGATCTGCCACTTGCTCCTCAAACAACAGGTCCGAGGAGCATATACGTTTCATACGTAAAAATTGGCCAGTCGGGATGAACCGAATAGTAGATCGATCATGGGACGACGAGGCATGTAAGAGGGAATTTACCGAAGTTGTCTTACGAAAGACGTCGGTCTCAATAACCCCTCTATCATCAATTCTGATGTCAATATCAAGAAAGTCCAGATGTCTGGCATCATGCCTGTGAGTTAACTTGATATTTAATGAATTCATGCCAAGTCGGCCCATGAAATCGTCGAGTTGCTTCGTCTTGCCTGCCCACAAAATAAACAAATCGTCAATGTACCGCAACCAGCACTGCACATGTGCATCGGCCGGCCCGCCTTCGTCGCATAGCAAATTCATCTCCCAGAATACCAGGAAGAGGTTTCGTAAAAATTAGCCTGTCGGGATGGCCCAAATAGTAGATTGATCTACGTAAAAATTGGCCTGTTGGGATGGCCCGAATATACGTAAAAATTGGCCCCTCGGGATGGCCCAAATATACTTAAAAATTGGCCCGTCGGGATGGCCCGAATATACATAAAAATTGGCCCATCGGGATGGCCCGAATATACGTCAAAATTGGCCCATCGGGATTGCCCTAATATACGTAAAAATTGGCCCGTCAGGATGGCCCAAATATACGTAAAAATTGGCACGTCGGGATAGCCCGAATACACGTAAAGATTAGCCCGCCGGGATGGCCAGAATATACGTAAAAATTGGCCAGTCGGGATGGTCCGAAGATACGTAAAAATTGGCCTGTCGGGATTTTAGAAAACGACTGGCACAATGTAAAAGTCGGCAGCAGGCTACACACGGCGTGTGTATAACAACAATTTTGTGTTATAAAGCATATAATAAATATACAGGGTAAAACTAGCAATCTGGGTCTTACTGGCTGCAGATCACAATGTCCTTAAGGCAAGAGAGTACTACTAATGCATAACCCAAACATGAATATAGTAGAATGTAACAGTTACAGAAGAGGTAATACTACAGGTGCCAAGTTAACTAATACATGGTTGTCAGTAATCAATATGGATCCAAATAACACATGATTTTAGCAGAAGAGTAAAACGCAGATTGTGGGCATAAAAGTAGGCATACCCATAATTAACACACAGCCAGGTGGAGAGCAGCAGAGAGGTCCCCCTGGAGCAAGGACCACAAAACAACTGGCACAATGTAAAAGTCGGCAGCAGCCTACACACGGCGTGTGTATAACAACAATTTTGTGCTATAAAGCATATAATAAATATACAGGGTAAAACTGTCTACTTACCCGGCGTCTCCAGCGCTATCGCCTGTGCGCATGCGCGGACTTCGGGTGACGCGTCCCCGTTTCTGCGCATGCACACTACCATTTGGGGCGTTGACTGCTGACGATGTCCGGACAACCGGCTGTGATTGGTGCATCCGCGCTGACGCTCTGGGGGTGGAGCAGCAGGAGCGACCGAGCGACATGTTTAAAAGCACAGCGCTTCTGTATGGCGTTCCACCTTCTCCCCCTGATGAAATTATCTAAAATCTTTGTGAACGTGGAACGTACGTCAGGGTCCTTGCTCCAGGGGGACCTCTCTGCTGCTCTCCACCTAGCTGTGTATTAATTATGGGTATGCCTACTTCTATGCTACCGATTACGCTGCCCACAATCTGCGTTTTACTCTGCTGCTAAAATTATGTGTTATTTGGATCCATAATGATTACTGACAATCATGTATTAGTCAACTTGGCACCTTTAGTACTACCTCTTCTGTAACTGTTACATTTTACTATATTCATGTTTGGGTTATGCATTTGTAGTACTCTCTTGCCTTAAGGATATTGTGATCTCCAGCCAGTAAGACCCAGATTGCTAGTTTTACTCTGTATATTTATTATATGCTCTATTACACAAAAATGTTGTTATACACACACCGTGTGTAGCCTGCTGCCGACTTTTACATTGTGCCAGTCTTTTTGTATTCAAATTTATCAATTTTTGCACTACACTCTTTTTTTGTCCTCCTGTTTCTAAAAGTATATCTGAGTGTGCTATGCAGGTATCATGTTTAGGTTTTCCTGCTATATTATTTGGAATATTCTCATTATAAGTGTCTATTATCTCATTGGCTACAGACTGGTCACATGGCTAGACGTAATGCTAGGTCCTGTCAGTGCATCTCTACGGTACGCGGTGCTCGTTAGAGCATCTCCGTGTACCAGCGAGATGCTTGGGCACATAGTCGACTCCCTGTTCCTGCATGTCGGCGCTCTTTACAGAGTCAGCCCACATGCAGGACTGGATGCCACAGCCGGTGAATAGTGGCACAGGGAATCACGTGATCGGAGATCACCGTTGCTATAGTAATCCACCTGTCAGTTTGCTATTTCAACGGTGGCAGCTGTGATGTCACCGCTTACAACCTGCAGCCTCTGCTCACTCACTGAGTGATTGGACTGCACGGGAGCCGCAGCGTCTTCCTCCCATGCAGTGCTGTCTGATGTAGCAGATCTGCATGGGTTGAAGGAGAAAAAAGACAAAAGAGCAGGATCGTGGAGGGGTGAGAGGGAGTAATAAACATTGAGTCTCTAAGTGTGTCTGTGTATATATTTCCATTAAAGTATTTTTTCTCTATGTGGTGTCTTATTTTAACCCTTTATTGGAAATTCTTAATGTCCGGGTCAAACTTGCCTGACATTAAGAATCTCGGGCTTAATACTAGCTAGTAAAACAAAGCTAGTATTAACCCATTATTACCCAGGGAGCCACCCGTCACCAAGGCAGCTGGAAGATTTGGATACAGCGCCAGATGTAGGCGCTTCTATGAAAGCGCCATTTTCTGGGGCGGCTGCAGACTGCAATTCGCAGCAGAGGGGCCCAGAAAGCTCGGGCCAACCTGTTCTGCGGAATCCAAAATCCCAGCTGCCTAGTTGTACCTGTCTGGACACAAAAATGGGGCGAAGACTATGTCTTTTTTTTTAAATTATTTCATGAAATTCATGAAATAATTAAAAAAAGGGCTTCCCTATATTTTTAGTTCCCAGCCGTGTACAAATAGGAAGCTGGGGGATTGGGGGCAGCCGTACCTGCCTGCTGTACCTGGCTAGCATACAAAAATATGGAAAAGCCCACGTAATTTTTTGGTGGGCAAAAAACCCCTGCATACAGGCCTGGATGGAGTATGCTGAGTCTTTTAGTTCTGCAGCTGCTGTCTGCTCTCCTGCATACACTAGTTAATGGAGCATGCTGAGCCTTGTAGTTCTGCTCCCCCTTTCTCTCCCTCCAGCATACAGTCCTGGATGCAGCATGCTAAGCCTTGTAGTTCTGCAACTGCTGTCTGCTCTCCTGCATACACTAGTGGATGAAATATGCTAAGCCTTGCAGTTCTGCTCTCCCTGCCTCTCCCTCCAGCATATAGTCCTGGATGGATGATGCTGAGCCTTGTAGTTCTGCAGCTGCTGTCTCCTCTCCTCCATAAAGACAGACAGCAGACCGCAGTTGCAGAACTACAAGGCTCAGCATACTCCATCCAGGACTGTATGCGGGAGTTTTTTGCCCCCCCCCAAAAAAAAATTTCGTGGGCTTCGCCATATTTTTGCATGCTAGCCAGGTACAGCAGGCACCTACGGGCTGCCCCCAACCCCCAGCTGCATATTTGTACCCGGCTGGGAACCAAAAATATAGGGAAGCCCTTTTTTTTTAATTATTTCACGAATTTTATGAAATAATTAAAAGAAAAATTACGTGGGCTTTGCTCAATTTTTGTGTCCAGCCAGGTACAACTAGGCAGCTGGGGATTTGAATCCGCAGCGTAGGGTGCTCAAGCTTTCTGGGCACCCCTGCTGCGAATTGAAGTCCGCAGCCGCTCCAGAAAATGGCGCTTTCATAGAAGCGCCATCTTCTGGTGCTGTATCCAATTCTTCTGGTGACGGGTGGCTCGCTGAGTAATAATGGGGTTAGGGCTAGCTGTATATTATCAAGTGGCCCTAAGTCTGAAATTCATGGTGTCACACTAATGTTAGACCTGGCCAGCATGAATTTCTAGTACAGTTAAAAAAAACAACACATAGAAAAATATTTTTATTAGAAATAAAACATAATACAATTAATGACTCCATCTTTATTGAAATAAAGAACCCCCCTCCGCAATAATCCTAGGTCAAGGGTCCCGCGCCGTCCAATCCCGATCCAATATCATCTGATTGGTTTGATGGAAGGCAAAACGATCAGATGATATGTCAGGTTCAAGGGCCTGAATCACATGACACAGCAGCTGATTGTATAAACGGCTTTTTTACAATCAGCTGATGCATCTGTGCAAAAAAACCAAACTAAACACTTCTGTGCAGATTCCTATCCAACAGCATCAGATTATAGTTTAGCCGACCGGGCGGTAAAAAGCCGGCCTCACCACTCGACTTATAGTGTCAGCTGATTCCGTCAGGTGACTGCATCAGCTGATCATCGCCAGGTCTAAATGAGAGAAAGAGATGAGAGAGAGGAGAGCGAGAGAGAGAAGAGAGAGAGAAGAGAGAGAGAGGAGAGAGAGAGAGGAGAGAGAGAGGAGAGAGAGGAGAGAGAGAGGAGAAAGAGAGGAGAGAGAGAGGGAGAGGAGAGAGAGAAGAGAGAGAGGAGAGAGCAATGCAGCCTCATTCCGTGAACTGCTCTGATTTTAGAGATGTGTCCCGCGGCTCACAGCTGATGTCCGGCTCCTCTCCTCAGTGCATAATTAAATTAAATTATAATTATAAATAAATAATAATTATAATTTAAAATAAATTCTTTACTGGGACAGCCGGGACTCGAACTCGTGAACTAATTCTCCTTAGGCAGTCGCCCTACCCATTGAGCCACTGTCTATAATGAGAAGCACAGGAAGATTTGGTAATCTTGACCTCTGTATTGCAGTAGAGAATCCAGAAGTAGATTATTCAGCTACAAGGATTCATGGAGGGATGGATGGAGGGATGGATAGAAGGATGGGTGGATGGATGGATGGAGGGATGGATGGAGGGATGGTGGGAGGGATGAAGAGATGGATGGATAGAGGGATGGATAGAGGGATGGATAGAGGGATGGAGGGAGGGATGAAGGGAGTTATGAATGGATGGAGAGATGGAGAGAGGGATGGTGGGAGGGATGAATGGATGGAGGAAGGAAGGGATGGAGGGATGGAGGGATGGATGGAGGGATGGAGGGAGGGATGAAGGGAGGGATGAATGGATGGAGAGATGGAAGGTGGGATGGAGGGTGGGATGAAGGGATGGAGGGAGGAATGAATGGATGGAGGGAGGCATGGGGGGATGGATGGAATGAGGGAGGGATGGAGGGAGGGATGGATGAATGGATGGAGGGATGGATGGATGTATAGAGGGATAGATGGAGGGATAGAGGGATAAATGGATGGATGAATGGAGGTAGGGAGGAAAGAAGGGATGGATTGATGGAGAGATGGAGGGAGGGCTGGAGGAAGGGATGAATGGATGGAGGAAGGGATGGAGGGATGGATGTAGTGATGGATGGATGGATGGATGAATTGATGGCAGGATGGAGGGATGGATGGAGGGATGGATGGATGGAGGGATAGAGGGATGGATGGAGGAATGGAGGGAGGGATGAAGAGAGGGAAGAATGGATGGAGAGATGGAGGAAGGGATTGAGGGAGGGATGAATGGATGGAGGGAGGGATGGAGGGATGTATGGATGGATGGAGGGATGGAGGGATGGAGGGATGGATGAATAGATGAAAGGTAGGATGGATGGAGGAATAGATGGATGGATGGAGGGATAGAGGGATGGATGGAGGGATGGAGGGAGGGATTAATGGAGGGATGAATGGATTGAGAGATGGAGGGAGGGATGAATGGATGGATGGAGGTATGGATGGATGAATGGATGGATGGAAGGGCAAACACCGGCACTACCACATTCATCACCGCACAAACGCAGGCACTACCGCACGCATCATCACCGCACAAACACCGCCACTATCGATCCAATCATCATCGCACACGCAGGCATTACCTCAGTGACGTCCCCGCTGAAAGCGCGGCTCACTTTAGTTGCTGTGTGGATCTGACACAGAGCGCTTGTGTTCTACTGCCGCTCCTGTCAGCTTCATGTAGCAGAGCCGATAGCATCGTGGGACCTCTGTGGATTACGTCGGACCTAGAGGGGTATTTGGGGATTTTAATAAAATGGTGAAAGAGGGTGTTTTTTGTCTTTTATTCCAAATAAAGGATTTTTCGTTGTGTGTGTTTATTTACTTTCACTTACAGGTTAATCAAGGAAGGTATCTTGGGGAGACGCCTGCCATGATTAAACCCTTATTACCCTGATTGCCACCACACCAGGGTAATTTGGGATGAGCAGGGTAGAGTCCCGGGACTGTCGCATCTAATGGATGCAGCAATTCCAGGCGGCTGCTGGCTGATATTGTTGGGGTGGTGGGCTCCCCATAACGTGGTGCTCCCCATCCTGACAATATCAGCCTCCAGCTGTCTGCTTTACCCTATCTGGCTACAAAAATAGGGGGAACCCCACGTAATTTTTTTTAAAAATGTATTTATTTATTTTGGTAAATACAAGGCTAAGCACCCCTTAGTGCCACATGAAAGGCACCAATGGGTGCAAAATTACAAAATGCAGGAGAGTGGGACATTATGTGTCTTTCTGCCATTATAATGACAGAAAAGACTGATATGAAGTGTACAAGCAAAAGAAAATCACCAGAGCGCTCTACACTGTGAAAAGCAGTAGAAAATGGCACTGGAGTGAACATGTGACCGCCTCATGTAGGTTGAAGCTATGGATCCTGGGTAAATTTATGTATTATCCCTCCTTCAGTTTTTTGGCAGTACGCCAAAAAAACGGAAGGCACACGGATGACAAACAGATGACATACGGACCGTATACGTGTCACGCTCCCGATGCCTCGGCACCGCTCCTTACTCACTGATCCGGTCGCACCTGCATGGCACCGCTCCTTACCCACTGATCTGGTTCACGTGTCCACCGGTCACGGCTGCCGCTCCTGCTCGTGCTTTCCTGTGTCCTGTCCCCAGTCTCATGTGTCTGACTCATGCTTCTGTATAGGGTCAGGCCGCGCCCACTCACCTGGTCTTATGGGCCCAGCACTGCTGCAGCAGAATATGACATGAGGCTGTGCTAGGTACATAAGACTGGCCTTGCCATTTGGACGGGGCCTGATCAACATGTCTTGTAAGCCTCTGATCATACTATTGCCTGACATTCCTACCTGGCACTTGTGCCGGATTCCTGCACTGTCTCCAGGAACTCTGAAGCCCCAGTGGCTGTTCTACCCGTCCCCTGTGGGACGCAGTCCCTGCCATGCTAGTGCTCCGGCTACCGTGCACTCTGGCCTCCGGTGGGGTACAAGGCCCAGTGGATCCACCACCCAGACCTAACAATACGGAATGGAAATGGATGTCACACGGATGCACCCGTGAAATAAACGGACCGTTTTTTGCAAACCGCAAAAACGGATCGGTTGTGTGAATGTAGCCTTATTCTGATCTGCCATTTATAAACAGCCGGCAGATATAAGTGAATAGCGCCCCCCAGCATCAGAAAATCTCCGGGGTTTCAGGGGTAGCTGAGACCCTGGAGATCATGATTCAGGTCGGTTTGTCCGGTCCCCGCTCACGTGATCACCGGTATACACCGTATACCGGTGATCACATTACAGTAAATGACAGCACCGGTAAAAAATTATTTATCTCCCATCTGGCATGAACAGACATGTCAGATGGGGGATAAATCTCCTCCCCGGTCCCCCGATGTCGCCAAAGTGCCCCCTCCCTGTCCCCCTCCCGGAAAATCCAAGATGGCCGTGCGCACAGCAGCGCGCCGGCCGCATTCACCCTACTCCTCTGATTTCTGTCGCATGTGCCATGACACATGCGACAGAGAACTCCTCCCCAGGCCCTGCCAGGTCACCCCCTATAAACCCACCGGTGTTCCCCGGTGTCCCAGGGTACCTGTGCAGCGTTGTTACCCCGCGGCCCCCTCCGTCACAATAGATGCTGCCGCATGCACAGAGCGGCTGTCAGCTCAAGTTCCTGTGTTCAGACACAGTGAGTGGTGGTAACCATGCATCTGTAAGCTACTGCAATGCCCTGCTCATGAGGTAAGGAACATAGTTGATCAGGAGAGCTATACTACATTTCCAAATGGAGGGATTTGCTTTTATAGTTGCCCTGCTGAACGACTACCAAACATGAGGGCCCGTTATACGCCGCAAGAAAACATGTCTAAATAGCGAGCTCTGTTGTTTAGTATTCATTCAGCTGGATAACTGGACTTAAAGGGGTATTCCATCTCCAAGATCCTATCCCCAATATATAATAGGTGGAATAGCAATAATATCAGCAAATACCAATATTTGGAATTGTAGAATAGTTCTCCTGATTAGGCATGCCATTACCTCATGAGCAGGGCATTGCAGCTTTGGTAGCAACAGTTACGACATGGACTCTGCTGTTGTGGACCCGGGGAGAGTGGGTGCAGACTCATTGCACCCACACTCCTCACATGGAGGGTCTGCACTCCTTGAAAATGGGGGATACGTTCCCTGAGCGTGTCCCCCCATATTCTAGACGGTCCAGAGTCATCGTGGGACCCCTTTATTTTTTTTCCTTACAATAAATTGGTGAGAGGGAATGTTTTGGGGACTGTTTTTTCAAATACATTTTTTTTCGTCTATTTGTTTTGTTAGTACTGACAGTTTGTGACGTTGGGTATCTGATAGACACCATGACATCACAAACTGCTGGGCTTGATGTCAGGTGACTTTACAGCTAGTATCAACCTCATTTATTATCCCGTTTGCCACTGCACCAGAGCACGGGATGAGCTGGGGTGAAGCGCCAGGATTGGCGCATCTAGTGGATGCGCCAATTCTGGGGCGCCTGCGGCCTGCTATTTTTAGGCTGTGAAGGGCCAATAACTATGGACCTTCCCACCCTGAGAACACCAGACCACAGCTGTCCGCTTTACCTTGGCTGGTGAACCAATTTGGGGGGACCCTACTTTTTTTTGTAATTATTATTATTTATAAAATAATTATAAAAAAGAGCCTGGGGTGACCTCCACATTGGATCCCCAACCACGGTAAAGCTGCCAGCTGTGGTTTTCAGCCTTCAGCCTTCTGCTTTACCCTAGCTGGCTATCAAAAATGGGGACACCAAACGTAAATTTTTTTTAAACTATTTTTTTAAATAAAAAAAATTAATGGGCTTCCCTGTATTTTGATTGCTGGCCAAGGTAACGCCAGGCAGATGGGGGTGGCAAAAATATTGTGGAGTGCTACGTCATTTTTTTAATGATTTATTTTTACAGCACTGTCATGTCAGGCAATCAAAATACAGGGATGCCCTTTTTTTCTTAGTTATTTAAATAAATAATTAAAAAAAATATATGGGCTCCCGCTGCATTTTTTGTATTGCTAGGGGAGGGTAATCCGAGCAGCTACTGGCTCCTAACCCCAACTGCTTGGTGTTACCTTCACTGGCAATGGAAAATTCAGGGAAGCATTTTTTTTGCCAAAAAACTAAAAAAAAAATGACGTGGGCTTCGCCATATTTTTGTATGCTAGCCAGGTACAGCAGGCACGTACGGGCTGCCCCTAACCCCCAGCTGCCTATTTGTACCCGGCTATGAACTAAAAATATAGGGAAGCCCTTTTTTTTAATTATTTCATGAATTTCATGAAAAAATTTAAAAAAAACGACGTGGACTTCGTCCCATTTTTGTGTCCAGCCGGGTACAACTAGGCAGCTGGGGATTGGATCCGCAGATCAGGTTAGCCCGAGGTTTCTGGGCCCCTCTGCTGCGAATTACAGTTAGCAGCCGCCCCAGAAAATGGCGCTCTCATAGAATCGTCATCTTTTGGCGCTGTATCCAACTCTTCCAGCTGCCCTGAAGCTGGGTGGCTTGCTGGGTAATAATGAGTTAATACTAGCTATGTTTTACTAGCTAGTATTAAGCCAGAGATTCTTAATGTCAGGCACGTTTGACTCGACCATTAAGAATCTCCAATAAAGGGTTAAAAAAAAACACCACACAGAGAAAGAATACTTTAATAGAAATAAATACACAGACACACTTAGAGACTCCATCTTTATTACGCCCTGTCACCCCTCCACGATCCATGGTCTTCTGTCTTCTTTCTCCTTCAACACATGCAGCTCTGTCTGCTCCATCAGAAAGCACAGCTGCATGGGGGAAGACGCTGTGCTCCGTGCAGAAATCACTCTGTGAGAGTGACCACAGGCTCCCGGCTCTAAGCGGTGGCACGGGTTGCCATAGCAACGCTGCTCCGATCACGTGATTCCGGTGCCGCTGCGTGCTGGTAGCAGGACGTCCCGTCACCGCTACCAAGAGCGTTGCTATGGCAACGGTGATCTCCGTCATTGACTGGCTGTGTCACCGTTCAGGAGCCGGCTTCTGCGGACGCTGGTAACCACGGTAAACATTGGGTAACCAAGAAGCCCTTTCCTTGGTTACCCGATGTTTATCTTTGTTACCAGCGTCCGCCGCTGTCACGTTGTCAGTGCCGGCTCCCTGCTCTGTGCACACATAGCCAGACTACACATCGGGTAAAATTAACCCGATGTGTACTCTGGCTAGGAGTGCAGGGAGCCAGCGCTAAGCAGTGTGCGCTGGTAACCAAGGTAAATATCGTGTTGGTTACCCGATATTTACCTTAGTTACCAAGTGCAGCATCACTTTCACGCGTCGCTGCTGGCTGGGGGCTGGTCACTGGTTGCTGGTGAGATCTGCCTGTGTGACAGCTCACCAGCAACCCGTGTAGCCACGCTCCAGTGATCCCTGCCAGGTCAGGTTGCTGGTGGGATCGCTGGAGCGTAACAGAGAGATGCAATGACAGGTCCTAGCATGTCGGCGTCATAGTCATGTGACCAGTCTGTAGCCAATGAGATAATAGACACGTGACTGGTCACATGGCTTTTTTGACATCACGATAGGTCCTGCATCACTGCTGGCAGTGCTGGTTACCGGGAAGATTCAGCGATCATCGGATGGAATAGCGGCAGGAGACAGAGTGCAGGACGGATCACGGAGACAGGAAAGTGTTATGGCAATCTTTATAACTGTATGTGTACATTTATAATGTGTTTTTATGTGTTTGTGATTGCCTCCCATTGTTTCCTGTGGGGTTCGAGCGGTTCGCCGAACCGAGCTCGAACCAGACTTCGGTTCACTCATCTCTACTCATCACATTAATCATGCATTGTTTTGCCCCAAAGCCATAATCCAGGGTCACACTTGCTCTTGGAATGTATCTTTGAGTACCTCCAGCCAATTCAATGGCAATTCCTGGTCCCTTTTGCATTGCTTCTGGTTGAATTACTCAGGGATCTGCTATGGTGAGAAAAGCCCCAGTGTCACGAAAGCCAACCTACAACTTTTTGGCCGTCCTGCAGATGTTTATGCTGAAGATCAGAAGAACGGGTGGCTGTGGCTCGCACCCCATAGACTCCTGGTAGGGAAGTCAACATATCAGAGTCACTTGGCAAATCATCAGGGAGTGAATCCAGCTCTTCTCCTGTTGAGGGTGTCTGTAAATAATGGACAGGCAAAGGGGGTCTGTAACTGTTTTGCCTCCAAACACCTGGACAGTGAGCTTGCAGATGACCAGGCTGCCCACATCCATAATATCTGCATTCTATGATTCTTTCTCCACGTCATACTCCCAAAGAGGAGGCAGGAGTAATAGGAGGCACATTCACACGGGGTCCGCCATGTGTTGGTAGTCTAGTGGGACGGTGAACATTGGAGGCCAAAGGACAAGGCACCACTGGTGTTGGGGAGCTGGTAGTTTTTTTCTCACTGACTAGCAGCCATTTCCATTGAGGCTTGATGGTGAGAAGTTTATCAGCTAGAGCGGCAGCTTGATCCACAGTTGACGGCTTTCTCTCACGCACCACCCATTCCCTGATTTCAGCAGGGCACCTGGCATAGAAATTCTCTTTCAGGATGACCTGGAGGAAAGTCTCCCAAGTTAAGGCCCCTTCTCCCTCCAGCCAGCGATGGCATACTTGTTTCAGTCTGTGGGCATACATCTTGAAAGACACTTCTCCATCACAGACTAACGTACGGAACTGAGTCCTATAAGTATCTGGGGTCACGGCATAATGTTCCAGAATGGTCTGTTTTATCTTCCCATACTCACAATTCCCCTGAGGGTCCATAGCTCTATAGGCGTCGGCAGCTCCACCCTCCAAGAGGCCCACCAGGTGTCTGACTCGCTCTCTTTCTGGGACTTCCATTAATCGGCACTGATGCTCAAAGTCCTGGAAAAAGCCCTCAATGTCGCCTGCAGCTTCATTAAATGGCTTAAAGTCCATGCGGGACACTGGAGAATTCCCTCATAGTGGGTGCTGTGGTTACAGTCTGTCTGGAGCCTCTAGCTGCTTCCACAGCAAACCTCCTCTCCAGCAATGCCCTCTCTTTAGCTCTGCAAATGGCATCCATCTTATATTCAATGGTGACCTCATCTCCCAGCAGTGCCATCTCCTCCTCATATCACACAACCCATTGACTTTTTTGGGTATTTACCTCCAGCTCCCATCTTTCCTCCCCTTGCTGTGGAAATTGTTCCTCGGTGCCATCTTGCAGGCAAGCGTTTTCCAATGTCTCAATTAGTTGCTCCTTAGACAGTCCTTTGTAGCTGATTCCTAATTCACGGGCCTTTGTTTATATGCTCACCACAGTCCAGTTCCTGTATCCTGAGGTTCTGGTTTCAGACGTTGATGGGCTGTTGTCCTCCATTTCTTGTGCTCTGATCCCGCCGCTGCCACCAGTTTGTGATGAGGTATGCGACAGAGCAGTAAGGGACACCAGACCGATGAACAATCCAAGAAGATTTAATGAAAGCAGGGAGCATAAACATCTAATATCCAAATGGTTCTTTAGAGTCCACACAAAGGAAACAGATCTGGGGCAATCTGACGCCAAGGAGAATTCAACAGTCCTCAGATGTGTTCCCTTAATCCAGCAGCGTGGCAGCTGATCCTCAATGTCCATTCGTCCATGTACGGACAAAAAGGAGCTGGCCTAAGCACAGGTCCTCGCCCTTCACCCAACAAAGCATAACTAAACTAAAAAACATGTGGCTGAATCTCCCACCACTCCTTAGATCCACCCCCTTAACATTTGCTACTTGTAGCTACTAGTTAGAAAGACATTCCTAGACACAGTCTCCAGAGATTGTGTACCAGGGAAGCCCCCTGCAGAGGAGAACAATATATATGCAACCCCCACCAAATCAAGGACAATAGCTACTGCTGAAGCCTGATTGCAATATGATACAGGCTGGGGGGATATAATGTTACAGCATGTTCCCCCAAGCTGCTGGCTTCCTGCAGCAGCGACCCTCCTTCTTCCTTCAGGAACCCACTGCTTTGCCGCTGCCAGGTTCATCCGGACTTTAAGATGCACACGCCACATTTCTCCAAAATTTACACGAAAAAGTGAATCTTAGGCTAAGTGTGCACATTGCATCTTGTCCCTGCAGAAATTTCTGCAGGGATTTGACAGCACTCAAACGCAACATGCACATGGATTATGCACAAACTTCATAGATTGTGCTGGGGACCAGGTCGCATGCATTTACGCTGCAGTGCAAAACGCAGCGTAAATGTATGAAATTCAGCAACGTGCGCACACAGCCTTATAGTCTAAAAAAGTTTCTTTCATGTAAAATATTGATTTGATGTTTAAAACATTCTTTTGTCCAAAGATCTTTTAAAATGCAAAACAATAGCTATCTTACAACTTAAAATTTGACTCTTTGTTGTCATACTATGTAGTGATGGGCAAACCCGAGCTTTAAAGTTAAGGGCCCATACCAAACACCGAACATAAAGTTCTCAGGGAAGTCCGTGTTACTGTTCTGTTTCGGACACTCAGATAAAGGGCTAGGGGGCTGCAAAAAGAATAAAAATGGGATTAAAGCAGAAAAATTATACTTATTGAGATTCCATGCTGCTTTCACGCTGCTTCCGCTCATTAAATCTAAGAATATTTACTGCTGCACTCGTTCAACCACTTTGACGGCGTCTGTGATTGGTTGCAGTAAGACTGAAGCCCCACCCTCCATGCCTGTGTCCACTAATTGAATTGTAAAAATAACTAAATAATTGGAAACAATTATGGGCTGTCATCTATGTTTTGATACCCAGCGCAGATAAAGGAGTGTATGAAAATACGACAGATTCCAAGCATTTTTCCAATTACGGTAATTAAATAAATAATTTTAAAAAACAGTTTGGAGTCCCTCCAATTTTTATGCCTAGCAAAGATAAAGCAGAAAGCTGGGGGCTGGTATTCTCAGGCTGGAAAAGCTCATGGTTATTGGACCCTCATCCGCCCAAAAAGAACAGACCACAGCTACCCCAGAATTGGTGCGTCCATTAGGTGCAACAATCCTGGTGCTTACCCAGCTCATCCCTATTGCCCTAAAGCAGTGGCAATCGGGGAAATATAAGGGGTAATTACAGTTGTGATTTGTCAAAAAAAATCACAGCTGCCATGAAGCCCCTGATTAGTAATTGGTAGATGTCTATGAGATGGCTCACATTACTCAATTAATCGAGAAAGTAAAAGGAAATAAACAAAGAGAAAAATCCTTTGTATTTACTATATCATAAGTGACGGCCCCTTAACCTATTTAGGTACCTACTATCTATTTTTAAACTTATATGTGTCCTTGTTGTGGGCTTTTTAAATTCTACCTATTAAAAGTTATTTTTTAACAGGGTTTTTTTGGGGTGCTTTTGAGGTTTTTTGTCTATATTTACCCTGTTGTGAATTTGCTGCGGCTGTGGTTTTCAACCCAGCTTTCACCTCAGGTGAACTCACCAGTGGTGAACTCATTGAACCTAATGCCGGATTACCAGATTAGGCTATCTGCGCACATTGAGTATGTGATTGTAGACATTTCTGCACCAAATCTGTATCTCCTGGCCAAAAAGGCCCCTAAAATGTGATGTGCTTCTGGTGCGTTTTTCTGCCAGGAGATGCAGACGTGGTGCAGAATGTGCACACTGAGGTGCATAATAAGTTGAACTAATGGAACTCAATATCGGATTACCAATTTAGGCTATAAGCCCATACTGAGTATTTTGTTGCACACATTTCTGCACCAAACCTGCATCTCCTGGCAAAAAAATGCACCAGATATGCAATGCATTTTTGACACTGTTTTGACGCAAATTTTAAGCCAGTAGATGCAAATTTGGTGCAGAAATGTTTGCAACCAAATACGTAAAAATGTGCTTATAACCTAATCCAGCACTGAGTTTAATGAGTTTATCTGAGGGGAGTTCACTGAATTCAACGAGTTCATCTCAGGTGAGTTCACCTGCAGTAACAGCTTGGGAACCATGCCAACCAACAGCTGTGACCTCGGGTACACTTACCGGCTGCAGTGATCCGTCACATTTTCTAATTTGACCATGCATTGCAATCTCAGGATGTGGTAGACCCCAGATCGTCATGGGACATTGTGTTGTGGATTATATCAGATCTGAATCATGTTTCAAGGGTTAACAAATTGGAGAAAGAGGTTCTTATTTTAATAATGGATTTTTCCCTGTTTATTTCTTTTAATTCAAATGATTAGTAATGGGGAGATCTCACTGTTCCCTACCTATCACTAAAGCAGGGTATTGTGGCAGCTGTGAATTTTTGTCAAATTATAGCAGTCATTAACCCCTTATTTTATGCTGATTGCCACTGCACCAGAACAATCGGTATGAGCAGGGTAAGCATCACACATAATTTTTTCCAATTTTTTTTATACTTACTCTCCATTTTGGGGACCCAGACAGCTAGTGTGAGGATAACCAATAACAGACACTGGCACAAAGGGTGGGGTCACAGTCTGACTACAACCAATCACAGATGCTTTCACTGAGGGTGGGTGGGGGAAACAGTGAATATTTATAAGCTTTAATAAGCAAACTCGGAAGCAGTGTTACAGTCATGCAGAAACTTGGTAAGTATAATCACTATTTTGCTTCCTTTTGAAGCACCCTAGCCCTTTCTTCTATAATTTTGTAGAACTTAAGTTCAGGTTCTCATAGACTTATGTAGGGTTTGGAATCTGGGCTCAAGCTTAGTCCTGAACCGACCTTTTTTAAAGTTCAGCTGAACCTGGAGAACCCGAACATCTGCGGGTTCACCCTTTTTTAATCATGGGTATTTTCAGAGTAAATAAGTGAAGCCAAAAAATAAGTAAAACAAATAATATTAAAATAATAAAATTAAAATAGCAATTGATTTTACTCAATATAATTTTAGTACTGGATGTGCTAATTACTTTTATCTTTGTTTCTCATAGTGGTTTAACATCCTTAGAAACAACAATTTTGAATTAGCTCTTTTTATTTAAAATAAAGGAAACTAACAAAACTTAAACTCATTATCACAGTGTGATACCTTAAGATTAAAAGATAATGAAATTCAATAAATCTGTAATCATCTTATTGTTAGAAAGAGCAATATTTTGTATTAGACTTAGATCTGCAAAATATTGCTAACTTTTATAGTTTATTTTAGCATTGTTTTAACTTACAAGAAATCGAGTCAATATAGCTAAACAGTATTGTATAGCTTCAAAGTGAAATACAGCATTAATTAGCATAGACAGAATGTAATTACTGCTGCAAAACTTGTTGTCTTGAGCAGTCAATATGTTTTAACAAACTGTCCTACTGATGCAACTAGTTCATTACAATATCTATTACACTAATGTTCTAATTTTTTAAAATGTTTTATTATGGAAATTTTTGTCCTGTTTCAACAAAACAGGACAATGGCGATACATTTTATTAACCCCTTCACACCAAGCCTGTTTTCACCTTCCTGAACAGGCCATATTTTTCAATTCTGACAAAAATCACTTTTTTATGTAATAACTCTGGAATGCTAAAACATAGCCCAGTGATTCTAATACTTTTTTTAGTAACTCCATGGAAGTGGTAAGTTTTGGTCAATATGATTTTTCTTATAATATCGAAAATTTGTTAAAAAAAATATCAAAATTTAGCAGCTTACCACTTCTCTACTTTACATCAGCATCATTTTTTTTAAACATAGATTTTTTTTCTTAGGAAGTTGGAAGAGTTAAGATTTTATCAGCAAGCTTTCATTTTTAACCACAAAAATTACAAAACTAATTGGAAGTGACTTTGAGACTAGAGATGACCTGACCCATTGAAGTTTGGGTTCAGTGAGTTCAGTCGGACTTTAGATAAGGTTTAGTTCAGGACCCGGATTTGACTTCCACCCCCATTGGAAGTCACTGATTTGGCTCTCTGCTCACAGGTAGCCAACTATAAACAACCATAAACAGAGCATTTTCAGGGGAACGAAGGAGGGCAGGGTTTTGAAAAAAAAAATATTTTGCACACACTACATCCGATAATGTTTTTATCTCTAGTGCAAGCTATTCAAACACTGCAATTGGCTCACATTAGGCTGAGCACGTTAATGCTCAATGGATAAGTTAGCATAAGTAAAGCACCCGAGCTCCAAATTCGAGCACTGGTTTTTTTTTTGTACAATTTGTGTTTGGTATGAATACTAAGATCTACTGTTCGGGTTTGCAAATGTTGTTTTAGCTCCAAGTTTTTAATTTTTATAATGGCTAATAAGAAAAAATGGGCCTCACAGTTTATTGTGCAATTTCTCCACTAGCCTACATGTAATCAGGAACAACTTTTCAAGCATAGTGTAAAGGTCAAGAAATCAGCAACATATTATAGTGCAGATTTTGCTTCTGTGGTTTGCAGATGCCATGTCGCATTGACAGAGCCCATGGTACGCGAGAATAGCAGAACACCACATAAGTGGCCCTATTTTACAAGCTAAACTTCATAATGCATTCAACTAGAGTGCAGGGAGCATATTGACATAACATATGTGTCATAGAATTTTATACCATTGGGCAGTAGAAAAAAATAATTAGATTTTTACCCCAAAATTTCATTTTAACCAAAGATTATACATTTTTGGAAGGGGAAATGGCTAAAAATGACACCAAAATTTGTCACACAATTTCTGCTGAACATGGCAATACCCCATTTGTTGCTGTACAGTCCTTTTTAGATACTTAGAGAGAATCGGGAGGAAAGTAGTGCTGATTAACTGTTGGAGCATAGCTTTTCAAACTTCATATACATAGTTTACAAAATCCATATATCTAGCCCCTAAGTGCCAGAAGAACATAATCTCCCCTCAAGTTACCCTACCTTGGAAATTGCATCCCTCTGGGCATATATCTACAGATGAAGTGTTGATTTTAGACTTAATGGGAGTTTTTCAGTAACATGCAACAATGGATGTTGCATAGTGAAATATACACCTGTCAGTGTTACACTGACAAAACACCTTTCAGACCATTTTTCTGGCATGTTCTCAAATGTCACCATTGTTGTCCAACAAGGAGGTTATTATTTTACTTCCAGATGCCATAACATAAAGAAAAAAGGGTAATAGCAATGAATGAAATATTTTAAAAGATAAAAAATATTTGCTTGCTGCAATATGAATGTGAGATCTGTACTTTGCCAAAGCAACAACTGCATTGTCCAAGCACTAGTGCTGGCTCATACCGGTCATAAATGTCCTCCTGTGAATACTAGTTAATGGTGGAAAGAAAAAGGTTAAAGCTTTGCGGACTCGTAGGGATGAAATCACAGTAGAGATCATGATATGATTTGTCTGAGGAAGGAGCCTGCAGTGTTCTGAAATGCGTTGACAATAAATCATAAACAATATTGATCTCCATTGGGATTTATTCTTATGGTAGCTTGTAGCTTTAACCCTTTACTCTCCACCATTGACTATCCTCCACCTGGGTCTTTGCTGCAGCCGTATGCTATTAAGGTGGTTGTGACTCTCACAATCACATAAGGTGAGGCAATCCCAGACACCCCCCTGTTATTTTACTGGATAAGACCGTATTGCGCATTCTTCCTTTCCAGCACCTTTCTCTTGGAAATAGTATCATGGAGGACAAATTGGAGAACACTATGGAATATTTGGCACATTACTCATCTGACACATAACATGATGATGATACTTCTAACAGTAAGTTCATAAGTTTAGGTCAGTGTTCGGAAATGTTCTCTTTCTCCGCTGTCATAACTTTTAAGATTTTACCTTGAGGACATTTTCCAGTTGATGTGTTGGATCAGAAAAAACATTGTATGAACTTGAATGAGACGAGGAGGATAAGTAGAAAACATGGCTTAAACACATAGCTGTCCTGGGGAAGTAGTAGTGGGAAATGATGTTCTATTGGCACTAAGTCATATCAAAATTAGAGGTGAAAATCTGAGGGGGAGGTGGTAAGGAGCAAAGGATATTTCCCATACTAAGGAAACTTCCGTTCAAGTCCAAAATTATGTAAATAAGGATGAGGATGATTGTGTGGTGGACCGGACCAGAGAGCCAAATCGGGATGGCAAATCAAGTGGTGTTAGCAGACAAAGAGAGGAATGTCTTTGCAATAATCTATGCCAAGCAGACAGGTACTACATAGCTAATGTATTTCTTCAGAAACTTATCTCAGAAGACGTTAATTCAGCTGCTGTTGATGGATGAGGTTTAATATCAACTAAAAGCTCTCAACTTGATGGTTGCAAGTCATATATGCTATAAACTTTCTGAATTAAAACTTTTTTTATGTTGTCTGAAGACCAAATTATTCCACTTTCTGATTGGGCACCAGCACTATATGCTGAAGATGTCCTGAATAAATTAACTAGGAAATACAGGATTCTATCAGGACAAAAAAAGCATCACCTCCTTGCCAGGTAAAGGCAAATTGATATTTAAAATTAGCAATGCTCAATTCTGATATTATCCTTCATCTTATTATAGTCACCTGGATCTATGGCTGAGGGTGTGCATTCAGCTGACATGCATTGCAGCACAGCGACCCGTCGGGCACCTGCACTGCACACTGTGCATAGTCACCGGAAGCAAGAGCCAGTTCTGGGTCTAACATGTGTGCCCACTGATTAAGAAAATGCATATAGAATACTCCCTAACTTTTCATTGTTCCTGCTGTCAGTATTCATTGGCATAGGTAGCTTTCCTGATAGATTCATCTCTCTCCCTTTTGGACCCAGCAGGAACTCGTATTCTACCCAGTTGCTGATCATCAGTATTCTCTTGATGCTTAAATACCTTCCTTCCTTGGACTTGGACTATTCAGTTAATTAAAAACTTGGTTGCAAGCAGGTGGATTGTTCTCTTCTATTGTATTGTTGCTGAAAACTTTGCTGAACTTCCATCTGAGTCATCTGTAGATATTTAGTTCTGCTTGTGTTGTCAATAGTCTTTAGTGAGGTTAGCGAAGCGCTTTTTCCATCCATTTCCTATTTAGGGCACAGCAATAGGAATATCTAGGGTCAGGCATCCAGCTCGCCGCATAGGTGCGGAACCTATCTAGGGTTGTGAAGGACCCCAGGGACCATAAGTAGGTTTGGTGAAATGTGGTTCAGTGGATAATTTGGAGAGGCATTAATAAGTAGCAATACTTAGAAAATTGGTTCACTGTGTAATTTGTAGCAGGAACTGAAATGTCTTAAGACCTATTTAGCTAGTTTACTAGCAAATTTAGAGCAGGCATTACTAACTAACAATACCTAGAAATGTGGTTCAATGCACAGTTTGGAGCAGGCACTGAAAAGTGGCAAGTAGTGATGAGCGAGTACTAAAAAGCTCGGGTGCTCGAGGCTCGGGCCGAGCATCCCAAGATACTCGTGTACTCGGCCCGAGCACCGAGCCCAATGTTATCCTATGGGAGACCCGAGTATTTTTCTGAAATGACCCCCGGCAGCATGTTGAAACCCTAAAAATGTCACAAAAGTCTCAGAAGAGTGCTCAAATGACATGGCAACAGCATGGGGAAGACCCCTTGAAGCATTTATCACTCAAAAGTCACAGCTGTGAACAATTTTGTCTGCGTTTTACGCCATTTTTACGGACTCACCAGAAAACCTTCCAAAATGACACCAAAATGAATTTTCATGGCGGAAATGTTAAGGGCACATACCCAATAGTGAGATAGAGCTGGTGTATGTTACTTTTTGAGATTAATACATGAAAGATTTTACGTAAAACATTGTGTGGCACTCCGATGTCCAAAAAGCACGTTTTGTGCTTTTTACTAGCGATGTCGGTCATTTTTTTCTTCATTCTATCTCCCGTCGGTCGGTCTCGCTCTGTCGGTCTCTCTCTGTCTTGTCTGTCCCCCTCTCACAGTCTGTCGGTCATTCTCCCCCCTCTCTCTTACTTACCGTTCCCCAATCACTGCCACGGCGCTGCACAGCTGTGTTCACTAAACTCCGGTGGCTTTTCCTCTTTTGAAAAAGCCGGAGATTAAACAATCTCGTATTCCCTGCTTTCCTACTTTTCGGTGCCTATGATTGGTTGCAGTGAGACACGCCCCCACGCTGAGTGACAGGTGTCCCACTGCACCCAAACACAGCAGCCGGTGTGTGTGTACTGTGCAGTGAAATAAATAATTAAATAATTTAAAAAAACGGCGTGCGGTCCCCCCAATTTTAATACCAGCCAGATAAAGCCATACGGCTGAAGGCTGGTATTCTCAGGATGGGGAGCTCCACGTTATGGGGAGCCCCCCAGCCTAACAATATCAGTCAGCAGCCGCCCAGAATTGCCGCATACATTAGATGCGACAGTTCTGGGACTGTACCCGGCTCTTCCCGATTTACCCTAGTGCGTTGGCAAATCGGGGTAATAAGGAGTTAATGGCAGCCCATAGCTGCCACTAAATCCTAGATTAATCATGTCAGGCGTCTCCCCGAGATTCCTTCCATGATTAATCTGTAAATTACAGTTAAAAAACACACACACCCGAAAAATCCTTTATTAGAAATAAAAAACACTAACAAAGTCCCTCATCACCAATTTATTAACCCCGACAAACCCTCCATGTCCGGCGTAATCCACGGACCTCCAGCGTCGCGTCCAGCTGTGCTGCATGAAGGTGACAGGAGCTGCAGAATACACCGCCGCTCCGGTCAGCTTCACACAGCAACTGAGGTGAATATAGCAATCAGCTGAGCTGTCACTGAGGTTACCTGGATCCAGCGGTGGATGCAGCGGTGGCCGCGGGTAACCTCAGTGACAGCTCAGCTGATCGCGCTACTCACCGCCGCTCCGGTCAGCTCCATGCAGCAATTGAGGTGAGTATAGCGATCAGCTGCTGTCACTGAGGTTAATCGCGGCACCGCTGGATCCAGCGGTGGCCGTGAGTTACCTGACTGACAGCAGCTGATCGCGCTACTCACCTCAGTTGCTGTGTGAAGCTGACCGGAGCGGCGGTGTATTCTGCAGCTCCTGTCACCTGAGTGTAGCAGAGCTGGATGCGACGCTGGAGGACTGTGGAGTACGCCGGACATGGAGGGTTTGTCGGGGTTAATAAATTGGTGATGAGGGACTTTGTTAGTGTTTTTTATTTCTAATAAAGGATTTTTCGGGTGTGTGTGTTTTTTAACTGTAATTTACAGATTAATCATGGAAGGAATCTCGGGGAGACGCCTGACATGATTAATCTAGGATGTAGTGGCAGCTATGGGCTGCCATTAACAAATTATTACCCCGATTTGCCAACACACTAGGGTAAATAGGGAAGAGCCGGGTACAGTCCCAGAACTGTCGCATCTAATGTATGTGGCAATTCTGGGCGGCTGCTGACTGATATTGTTAGGGTTAGGGGCTCCCCATAACGTGGGGCTCCCCATCCTGAGAATACCAGCCTTCAGCTGTATGGCTTTATCTGGCTGGTATTAAAATTGGGGGGACCGCACGCCGTTTTTTTAATTATTTATTTATTTATTTTACTGCACAGTATAGACACGCCCACCGGCTGCTGTGATTGGGTGCAGTGAGACACCTGTCACTCAGTGTGGGGGCGTGTCTCACTGCAACCAATCATAGGCGCCTGTGGGCGTGAAAAGCATGGAATATGAGATGGCTGTGTGCAGAGCACAGCGCGCCCGCCGGTATAAAGGCTCGGTCACGCTGTGCAGGCCGGCCAATCACTGCAATTCCACAACTAACAGGGCTGTGGCATTGCAGTGGTCTGCCAGCCAATCCCTGCATGAGGGCTGGCTCTCAAAAGAGCGCCAACATGCAGGGATGAAGACCACGAGTATCGCGAAATTACTCGGTACCCGCCGAGTAGCCCGAGTACAGTGATACTCGTGCGAGTACCGAGTAGTAACAAGCATACTCGCTCATCACTAGTGGCAAGACCTATTTAGATACTTCACTAGCAAATTTACAGCAGGTACTATTAACTAACAATACCCAGAAACGTGGTCCACTCGTGTTACCGAGCCAAAGCCAAACAAGCTAAGGTTCGTACTGAAATTGAAATTGGCGAACCTTTATCGGATAGGTTTGCTCATCTCTAGTTCTACCTACGAAAAAACACAAGATCTACATAGATTCCAAAGTCCCAGATTCAGAGGCACAGTCCCTAATTGAGTGCTGAGTTCCACTGTTCTGGCTTCCTCTCAACTTGGAACTGCCATCTTCTTGCTGTCTCTTTAGCACCTATTCCTCAGGGAATGTGGTCAGCATCTCTCCACAGTGCATAATTTAATTTAACAAATTTCCTTTCCTCTGGTCTCCCCGTCACTCGAACTCATGACCTCTTTGATCTTAGAGAACAGGTCTATCATTGAACGACTCCATACACTAGACATGGGAGGAGGATTTGGTAATTTTGACCTGTATTGCAGGCAGGTAACTCAGAAGCTGATTATAAAAATACATAGAGATACATTTGTAAAGAGCTGTGCATCTCTACGTTCCTGCATTCTAATAGTGAAGGAAAAATCTGAATTTTTTTGTTCCTATAAAACTACTAAAAAATAGTAAATAATTACAAAAATCTCATTTTTTTTTATTCCCCTCTCTCCCCAGGACTCAAAGTAACAACCTTCAAATATTTCAGTAGGAGCTAAGTATTTGAGCCACATGCTCCAATGATGTCAGTATGAGAATTTTTTAAGCTAGAATCTGCATTAACCGCTAACTCCACAAGCAGATTATACTGGATAAAGAGAAGTGTTGAGCCACCCCCCTAGTGTTCGAGTTCAGTTCGGTTCGTCGAATGGCGGCTTAGTTCGGCGAACGTCCGAATAACGTTCGATGAACACCTTCGAAACTTTTTGTCCCTGATGAAGCCTACTGGCGATACGCTTGGGGCGTATCCCAGGGTCTCTACAGCTTGAAGCTGAAACATGTAGACGGGTTACTACTGGTCTGTATGTTTGGTTGGGGCCACTTTGTATTTTCAGCCTCCTTCTATGCTTGAGATCCTTTTACCTTAGGAGGTTATGGGTTGTGGCTGGCTCCAACAGATATGCTGATTGCTCTTATTCTAGTTATAGTTGATTGTATGGAATGTTTTAAACTGTGATGATTTTGCATGCTTATTGACCACAGCGAACATTCCATTTATAATACTGCTGTAATTTATGGAGAGACCCTGGTGTGGGTATATGTTTTTAAGTATGTTTTAATTGTTTATGCAATTCAATAAAATTCTATTTATTTATATGATAGTTGGGTGTGCTTCCCGCTTATGCAGTACTTTTTCTCTTCCCCTTCAGATGTTGTTAATACTGCTTGTGACAGCACCCCATTAATACTATAGGTTTATATATATTGCTGTGCACCCAAACTCCTTAGTACACCTTCGAAACCCATTGAAAACAATGGCAGGCAAACACAAACACATACAAACACATTATACAGGTACACATACAGTTAATAAACATTGCTATTATACTTAAAGGTCCCCGCGACACGTCCTGCACTCTGTCTCCCGCCGCTTTTCCTTCCGATCATCGCTGCACCCTCCCGGTAACAAGCACTAATGATAAGACCTTCCGTTACGTCATCATAGCATGTGACCAGTCACGTGTCTATTATCTCATTGGCTACAGACTGGTCACATGGCTAGACGTCATGCTAGGTCCTGTCAGTGCATCTCTCTGGTACGTGGTGCTCGGTTCAGCATCTCTGTGTACCGGCGAGATAATTGGGCACATACTTGGCTCCCCAATCCTGCATGTGGGCGCTCTTTACAGAGTCAGCCCACATGCAAGAACTGGATGCCACAGCTGGTGAATAGCAGAGATCACCGTTGCTATAGTAACCCGCCTGTCAGATTACTATTTCAATGGTAGCAGCGGTGACATCACCGCTTACAAACCGCAGCCTCTCATCACTCACTGAGTGATTAGACTGCACAAGAGCAGCAGCGTCTTGCTCCCATGCAGTGCTGTCTGATCTATCAGAGCTGCAAGGGTTGAAGGAGAAAGAAGACAGAAGACCAGGATCATGAAGGGATGAGAGGGAGTAATAAACATGGAGTCTCTAAGTGTGTCTATGTATTTATTTAAATTAAAGTATTTTTGGTGTCTTTTTATTAACCCTTTATTGGAGAATCTTAATGGTCGGGTCAAACTTGCCTGACATTAAGAATCCTTGGCTTAATACTAGCTAATAAAACAAAGCTAGTATTAACCCATTATTACCCAGCGAGCCACCCATCACCAGGGCAGCTGGGGAGTTTGATACAATGCCAGATGATGGCTCTTCTATGACAGCGCCATTTTCTGGGGCGGCTGCGGACTGCAAATCGCAGCAGTAGGGCCCAGAAAGCTCGGGCCAACTTGGGCTGCGGATTCCAATCCCCCGCTGCCTAGTTGTACCTGGCTGGACACAAAAATGGGGCGAAGCCCATGTCGTTTTGTTTTAATTATTTCATAAAATTCATGAAATATTTTAAAAAAAGGGCTTCCCTATATTTTTAGTTCCCAGCCGGGTACAAATAGGCAGCTGGGGGTTGGGGGCAGCCATACCTGCCTGCTGTACCTGGCTAGCATACAAAAATATGGCGAAGACGGCGTAATTTTTTTGGTGGGCAAAAAACTCCTGCATACAGTCCTGGATGGAGTATGCTGAGCCTTGTAATTCTGCAGCTGCTGTCTGCTCTCCTGCATACACTAGTGAATGGAGCATGTTGAGCCTTGTAGTTCGGCAGCTGCTGTCTTCTCTCCTGCATACACTAGTGAATGGAGCATGCTGAGCCTTGTAGTTCTGCTCCTCGTGTCTCTCCCTTCAGCATACAGTCCTGGATATAGCATGCTGAGACTTGTAGTTCTGCAGTTGCTTTCTGGTCTCCTGCATACACCTAGTGGATGAAGTATGCTGAGCTTTGCAGTTCTGCTTCCCCTGCATCTCCCTCCCGCATACAGTCCTGGATGGAGGATGCTAAGCCTTGTAGTTCTGCAGCTGCTGTCTGCTCTCTTCTATACAGACAGACAGCAGAAAGCAGCTGCAGAACTACAAGGCTCAGCATACTCCATCCAGGACTGTATGCAGGAGTTTTTTGCCCCCCAAAAAATGTATGTGGTCTTCGCCATGTTATTGTATGCTAGCCAGGTACAGCAGGCAGCTACAGGCTGCCCCCAACCCCCAGCTGCCTATTTGTACCTGGCTGGGCAAAAAAAATATAGGGAAGCCCTTTTTTTTTAAATTATTTCATGAATTTCATGAAATATTCAAAAAAAAATGTCGTGGGCTTCGCCCAATTCTTGTGTCCAACGAGGTACAACTAGGCAGCTGGGGATTAGAATCCGCAGCGCAGGGTGCCCAAGCTTTCTGGGCACCCCTGCTGTGAATTGCATTCCGCAGCCACCCCATAAAATGTCGCTTTCATAGAAGCGCCATCTTCTGGCGCTGTATCCAACTTTCTCCAGCTGCCCTGGTGACGGGTGGCTCGCTGGGTAATAATGGAATTAGGGCTAGCTGTATATTATCAACTGACCCTAAGCCCGAAATTCATGCTGTCATGCCAATATTAGACATGGCCACCATGAATTTCTAGTACAGATAAAAAAAAACACAACACACAGAAAGTTATTTTTATTAGAAATGAAACACAACACAATTAGTGACTCCATCTTTATTGAAATAAAGAACCCCCCTCCGCAGTAATCCTGGGTCAAGGGTCCCGCGCCGTCCAATTCCGATCCAATATCATCTGATTGGTTTGCTGGAAGGCAAAGCGATCAGATGATGTGTCAGGTTCAAGAGCCTGAATCACATGACACAGCAGCTGATTGTATAAATGGCTTTTATACAATCAGCTGATGCATCAGTGCAAAAAAACCCAAAACAAACCACACACTTCTGTGCAGACTCCTGTACGACAGCAGCAGCTGATAGTTTAGCCAGCCGGGCGGTAAAAAGCCGGCCTCACCGCTCGACTTATAGTGTCAGCTGATGCCGTCAGGTGACCGCATCAGCTGATCATCGCCAGGTCTGAGAGAGAGAAGAGAGAGAGAAGAGAGAAAGAAAAGAGAGAGAAAAGAGAGAGAAAAGAGAGAGAAGAGAGAGGAGAGAGAAAAAGAGAGAGAGAGAAAAAGAGAGAGAGAGAGAAAAAGAGAGAGAGAAAAAGAGAGAGAGAGAAAAAGAGAGAAAAAGAGAGAGAAAAAGAGAGAAAAAGAGAGAAAAAGAGAGAAAGAGAGAGAGGGAGAAAGAAAGAGAGAGAAAGAGAGAGAAAGAGAGAAAGAGAGAGAAAGAGAGAGAGAAAGAGAGAGCGAGAAAGAGAGAGTAAAAGAGAGAAAAAGAGAGAGAGAGAAGAGAAAGAAGAGAGAGAAGAGAGAGAGTGAGGGGGAGAGAGAGAGAGAGAAAGGAGAGAGAGAGAAGAGAGAGAGAGAATAAAGAGAGAGAGAGAGAGAGCTATGCAGCCTCATTCCGTGAACTGCCCCAATTTTAGAGGTGTGTCCAGTGGCTCACAGCTGATGTCTGGCTCCTCCTCTCAGTGCATAATTAAATTAAAATATAATTATAAAAGAATAATAATAATAATTTCAAATTATAAATAAATTAAATTAAATTCTTTACTGGGACGGCCGGGACTCGAACTCGTGAAGTAATTCTCCTTAGGCGGCAGCTCTGCCCATTTAGCCACTGCCTTTATTGAAAAGAATACGAAGATTTGGTAATCTTGACCTCTGTATTGCAGAGAGAGAGATAACACACAAACACTACCGCCCCATCATCATCCTCGCACACTCACAGGCATTACCTGAGTGAAGTCTCCGGTGACAGCACGGCTCACTTCATTGCTACATGGATCTGACATAGAGCTTTCGTGTTCTACGGCGCTCCCTGTCAGCTTCATGTAGCAGAGCTGAAAGTGTCGTGTGGATTACTTTGAACCTGGATTGTTCTTTGGGGATTAATAAAGAGGTAAATGAGGGGTTTTTTTGTCTTTTATTCCAAATAAAGGATTTTTCGTTGTGTGTGTTTGATTACTTTCACTTACACGTTAATCATGGAGGGTGTCATGGGGAGACGCCTGTCTTGATTAACCTAATCTTATTACCTCGATTGCCACCGCACCAAGGCAATTTGGGATGAGCCGGTTAGAGTCTCAGGACTGTCACATCTAATGGATGCAGAAATTCCGGGTGGCTGCTGGCTGATATTGTGAGGGTGGTGAGCTCCCGATAACGTGGCGCTCCCCATCCAGACAATACCAGCCTCCAGCCATGTGGCTTTATCTTGCCGGTATCAAAATTGGGGGGAAGCACAGTTTTTTTATTTATTTATTTATTTTACTGCACGATATAGACCCGCCTGCCGGCGGCTGTGATTGGTTGCAGTGAGACAGCTGTCACTCAGTGTGCGGTCATGTCTGATTGCAACCAATCATGGGCACTGGTGGGCAGGGAAAGCAGGGAATACCAGATTGAATAATGCACGGCAGCCATTTTCAAAAGAGTAAAAGCCGCCGTAGCTTTGTGACAGCCGTGCAGCTGATCGGTGAGTAGGAAAGAGAGAGGGATTGTGCTGGGGACGCAGGACGCATGCAAATACACAACGTGCGCACATAGCCTTACTGTGAAAAGCCACGCTTTTGGTGATCGAACCATTATCGAAAGGTAACTCGAACTGCCGAACTTGAAGCAAATCATTTGAGTTCGTCGAACGACTCGAACACTGCCCAAAATCACTCGAATTTGAAATTGGCAAACGTTTGGAATCGAATATCGCTCATCTCTAATAAAGAAATGCATAGTACATATCAGTCTATCTCTAAATCCTGTATTCTAGGGGCAGAAAAAAGAGAGATTTTCTTTCTTCCCATAAAATTACTAAAAATAAAAAATCCAAATAGGTCATCTTAAATGCATCTTTTTTTTAAATTATAAAAATAAATATCACAAAGCAGCCAATAAGATGCACATATTTGGTGTCTAATTGGCTTGTTTTTACCCCTACTTGTGTTTTGCAATCCCCTAGATCTTAGTATGACCATTTTAGAGTACTTAAGTTTTGTTCTCCATTGTCTTGTATGATGTTCAGGTCCGATTAAAGTTCAGGGCTTTGACCAAACTTTGGACTAAAGTCTAGCTGAACCCTGTAAACCCACACATATATATGGCTCCACTCATCCCTAGTAATTAAGTTTTTTAATATGCGAGCACTTGTGCGATGACTCAGGGTGACTGTCACGGACAGACTAGAGGCAAGCTGCTCACTCAGCAGAATTGCAAGAACCCTGAAACCCTTTAACCCCTGTACAGGGACCTGGAATTACAAGAAGGTCCAGGAGATTGCTGCCCATAGAAAGGTTGCAATCCAGAGAAGCGTGTTCGCCAGGCAGAGTCAAAACCAGGAGGTACAGAAGAGGCAAAATCAGCAGGCAAAAGGGTGGTCACTAAATCAGGCGAAGGTGAAACCGGAAGTGGCAGCGAGGTACAAAAATGGCAGGCAGCAGAATGGTCAGAAATCAGGTAGAGGTCAAAACACAGGTAGCAAAAGTAGAAGGGCAGGAACCAGAGATGCTGCAATGAATATACACAGAATATATCTGATGGTGCCAGCAAACTGGAGGAGGAATAAGAAGGGTGGGGTGCCTTCCCATTGATTGCAGCTGAAAGGTGATAACTTTAGTTGGAAGGCACATACCATCACAGTCAGCCAGTGGTACTGCAGGTCCTAGTGAAACCCAGCTTAGTGGATGGGTGGAGCCTGCACCCACTAGAGCCACTGGAACTGATTCCTGCCCTATCACCAGCACTGCCCATGGTAAGAATTTGGTGGCACCTGGTGACCGAAGCAGAAGTTGCAGTAGTGGACTCTGGTGGAGATGTGACAACTTGATCCTTTTTCTGCCCTCTATTTAATATTTCCTGTTGTCCCTGAGCTATTGGGTTGAAAATTGCAGTACAAACAGATATGATACTTTTTTTGTGTCTTGCTTTAACATACCCTGTGGTCTCAGCTATTCCTAAGGTAGTATTTCTGAAACATGTTGACCTGATTAGAGGCTTCTGTTTTGTTCTTATATTTTTAATTCATTATGGAATAAAAGTGATTATAATTTATCATTCCATTATTCCATCTCTTTCCATGTACTTCAATACAAAGCTGTATTTTGACATATCATTGAGCTAGCTGTTAATCTTTTTTTGACCCAGATTGATTTTAGTTGTATTACAGTGTAAATGAAGTAAGAAAGTATGGGTAGACAAAATGGCCAATTAGTGAATGACCAAGGTTTCTCTGATAATATAAATGACAAAGTTTATATAGTAACTGGAGAATCCAATGAAACTTATGAAAATCTGCATTTTGAAGTAAAAGAGTATTTGACGTGGTATAAAGAATCACCGTCTTGACTTTCTCTTACTTAAAGCTTCCCACACATGTCATACTAAAACTGATAAATCCCAAAATATGGTGATTATGTAATTTACATGTGAGGAGCCAAACTGGCATTTGAGATCTCGATTTCAACTTCTCTTAAGATATGACAGGAACTTTTGAACCCCAACCTATTTTCTTAATCTTTTACAGGTCATGAATTATGTGTGTCATTCTGGACAGTAGGCACTTTTCCAGTGGCGGTTACTGCAGCCTGCAATAATAGCACTCGTCCACGCTGAAGCTTGGTAAGATATAGCACAGCTAACACTGATGAAGGTCTAAAAGACTAAAACGTTTGTGTCTGTTTATATTTGGATTTTGAAATAAATGTCATTAATCTGCATATGAGTGCCAAGTTCACTTCTTACTTTGTATGGGATTGGATTCTACAGGAAGTGCCATATGCATTCTACCAATTGCAGGATTGTGTATTAGAGGGGCCCCCTGCAATGGTGAACAATAGACACACAAATCCCCCACCAGATGTGGGACAATGAATCTTACTGCAAGCCTGATATCATTAGGGTCCATGGAGGCCAATTAGGATACACACATTTACAACCCCATCCCTTCTTCAAATTGTGAACTTGAAATTGACGAGGAAGCAATCTCTAATAAAACATAGAATTAATGTAACCGATGCTCAATGGTGTAAAAAGTCCAAATTCCTTAATGCTTTGGGCTCTACATCCGTGGGTTCAATAGTCTTCAGTCAGCAGCCAGCTCCTCAAAGTAATGAAATAAATCTTCAATTTTTTTTTTTGTAAAACAATACTATTGTGTATGGCCCCTTTATAATTCACTCATATATGGTAATATAAATAGTACTTATTCAATACGTGTTTAGGTATTCATACAGACTGAGAAATTAATTGACCTTAGCCAATGAAGTTTGTGTGAATAAAGGCAGATGGTATTAAAACCTACGTATTAATAAGCTTAGTCAGATAGCATATATAGAATTCACAGATGACTACCTATAGTAAAAAGCACTAAGAGCATATTCTATTGTCGTGTTTCAAGTACAAGCTTTCATTTGAACATGATTCTTATATTTTTTTCAAAACTGACTTCTTTGAGTCCGTGTAAATGATGTGTAAATCTTTTATAAGATGAACATAGGGTGTTCATTTCTTTTCATCTGTCTGTCTTAAATAGATTTTTATATTTTTAATGGACAGCAGGAATTCTCACCCACACCATTAATCGAAACAATAAAAAAACTGGAAAAGCAGAAACCTTTCATTAAAAGGCGAAAAATCTGAAAACATGCAGCGCTACTCAGCAACCGTCTTCATTTACCCTTTCAACTTGGAGTTGAATTCCTCTGTAAAGCATTGTCTACTTTACTTGCTTCTTGTCATATTTATATATTTGTACAGTACTTTAATATTTTCAAGGAGATACAAAAAAGTTTAATACAATCTTTTATTAAATTGTAGTATTAGTGTATTCCTAGGATAGGGCAAAAAATTGGATCAATGGGGGTTCTTATATGGGCACTGCTGTATATCTGCTAACTGAAAGGGATGTTCCACAGTGTATTCACTAGATGGACTGTTCTTAATTTCACTTTATGTCTCTTGCAGCAGCGCAAATAAAGATCAGTAAGAAGTAATTCAACCCAAAAGTTAGTATACAGTGAGTTGCAAAAGTATTTCCCTTTGATATTTTTGGTGTTTTGTTACCTCCCGACCTGTAATTTCACTTTCTTTTACTGTGAGTTGGCCTCAGTTCATGTAAAGAACATGCCTGCAACTGTGAACATTTATTATTCCTTTTATTGTGAAGGAAAGAACAAATACGAAAAAATAATTGAAAACTTTAGTGTGCATAACTATTCACCCCCCTAAAGTCAGGACTTTCTAGAGCCTCTTGTTGCAACAATTACAGCTGCA
Organism: Anomaloglossus baeobatrachus; assembly: GCF_048569485.1. Classification (NCBI taxonomy): domain Eukaryota; kingdom Metazoa; phylum Chordata; class Amphibia; order Anura; family Aromobatidae; genus Anomaloglossus; species Anomaloglossus baeobatrachus. Next base: position 277,490,221 of record NC_134358.1, read on the forward strand.
GGTCACTTTGGATAAGTCTCTATAAGCTTTACACATCTTACTACTAAGCTATTTACCCATTCCTCAAGGGAAAACTGCTCCAGTTCCTTTAAGTTAGATGGTTTCCTCTAGTGAACAGCATTCTTCAAGTCCGACCACAGATTCTCATTTGGACTAAGGTGTGGGCTTCCACCAGGTTACTTCAATACATTTACACGTTTCCCGCGCAACAGATGGGGGCGAGTACCCATACTAGCGATATCGGGACCGATATCGCACGGTGTAAAGCCTGCTTAAGTCTTAAATCACTGATAGACTGAATCAGGTTTTGTTCAAGAATGTCACTGTGTTTCACACCATCCATCTTCCCCTTAATTAGGACCATTTTCCCTGTTCCTGCTGCCAAATAACATCCCCATAGCATGATGATACCAGCAACATGTTTCACTGTGGGAAGATAAGCTGTGTTGGTTTGGTGCCCAACATAGCATTTACCTTGGTGGCCAAAAAGTTACATTTTGGTCTCATTTGACTACAGTACCTTCCTCCATACATATGGGGAGACTCCCACACCTTTTGACAAACTCCAATCAAGCCTTCAAATTTTTGGCTGCAGATAAAGGCTTTATTCTGGCCACTCTTCCATAAAAGCCTGCTCTATGGAGTGTATGGCTTATTTTGTCTGTATAGATAGATACTCCAGTCTCTGATTGGGAAATCTGCAACTTCTGCACGGTTACCTTTGGTCTCTGTGCTGCCTCTCTGATTAATGCTCTTCTTACCAGGGCTCAGAATTTTAGTAGGTGGCCCTCTCTTGGTAGGTTTATTGTCACAGCATGATATTTTCACTTGATGAAAATGCATTTGAAGGTGCTCTGAGGGATCATCAGAGATTTGGGTATTTTTTAGAACTCTATCTTGATGTGCACTCCTCAACAACTTTGTCTATGAGTTGTTTGGAGATCTCATTGGTCTTCCCTGTGATTTTAGTTAGTAGTGCCTCTTTCTTAAGGCCCCATCACACACACAGATAAATCTTTGTCAGATCTGTGGTTGCAGTGAAATCATGGACATATTCTTCCATTTGTACACAGCCACAAACCTGGCACTGATTGTCCACAATTTCACTGCAACCACAGATCTGCGGCAGATTTATCTCTGTGTGTGACAGGGCCTTTAGTAGTGTTAAAGTCTCTGTGGCCTTTCAGAAAATGTGTGAACATACTGATAGGCCATGAGTCACTTAGATTGCCCACAGGTGGACTTCCTTTAACTAATTTTTAGACTTATGACTGTAATTGATTGCATCAGAAATTTTTAGGGGCTTCATAGCAAAAGGGATAAATACATACAGTGAGGAAAAAAAGCATTTAGTCATCCACAAATTGTGCAAGTTCTACCACTTAAAAAGCTGAGAGAGGCCTGTAATTGACATCATAGGTAGACCACAACTATGAGAGACAAAATGAGAAACAAATCCAGAAAATCACCTTGTCTGATTTTGCAAGATTTTATTAGCAAATTATAGTGGAAAATAAGTTCATCTCAATATTTTGTTATATATGCTTTGTTGGCAATGTCAGAGGTCAAATGTGTTCTGTAAGTCTTCACAGGGTTGGCACACACTGTTTGTAGTTTGTTGGCCTATCCCTCCATGCAGCTCTCCTCTAGAGCAGTGATGTTTTGGATCTGTCGCTGAGCAACACGGACTTTCAACTCCCTCCAAAGGTTTTCTGTAAGGTAAAGATCTTGAGACTGGCTAGGCCACGTCCAGGACCTTCATATGCTTCTTACAAAGCCACTCCTTTGTTGCCCTGCTGGTGTGCATGTGATCATTATCATGCTGAAAGACCCAGCCATGTTTTATCTTCAATGTCCTTGCTAATGGAAGGAGGTTTGCACTCAAAATCTCACAATACATTGCCCCATTCATTCTTTCATGTACACTGATCAGTTGTCCTTGTCCCTTTGCAGAGAAACAGACCCAAAGCATGATGTTACCACCACCATGATTCACAGTAAGTATGAAGTTCTTTGGATGCAACTCAGCATTCTGTTTCCTCCAAACATTACGAGTTGTGTTTCTACGAGACAGTTCTACTTTGGTTTCAACAAACCATATGACATTCTCCCAATACTCTTCTGGATAATCCAAATGCATTCTAGTAAACGACAGACGGGCACGGACTTGTACTGGCTTAAGCAGGGGGACACGTCTGTCACTGCAGTATCTGAGTCCCTAGTGGCGTAGTGTGTTATTGATGCTAGCCTTTGTTACAGTGGTTCCAGCTCTATGCAGATCATTCACTTGGTCCCCCCGTGTGGTTCTGGGGTTTTGCTTACCGCTCTTGTGATCATTTTGACACCCACGTGGTGAGATCTTCTGTGCAGCCCCAGATCGAGGGAGATTATCAGTGGTCTTGTATGTCTTCCATTTTCTTATTATTGCTCCCACAGTTGATTTCATCACACCAAGTAGCTTGCCTATTGCAGATTCAGTCTTCCCAGCCTTGTGCAGGGATACAATTTTGTTTCTGGTGTCCTTCGACAGCTCTTTGGTCTTCACCATAGTGGAGTTTGGAGTGTGACTGTGGGTTGTGGACAGGTGTCTTTTATACTGATAACAAGTTGAAACAGGTGCCATTACTACAGATAAGGAGTAGGACAGAGGAGTCTCTTGAAGAAGAAGTTACAGGTCTGTGAGAACCAGAACTCTTGGATGTTTTTAGGTGACTAAATACTTATTTTCCACCCTAACTTACAAATAAAATCTTGCAAAATCAGACAAGGTGAGTTTCTCGATTTGTTTTCTTATTTTGTCTCTCATACTGTAGTTGTGGTCTACCTATGATGTTAATTAAAGGCCTCTCTCATCTTTTTAAGAGGGTAAACTTGCACAATTGGTGGCTGACTATATACTTTTTCTTTACGGTATGCACACGGCTATTTTGACTTATTTTATCCCATATATTTATTTTTTGCCTATATTTTTCTCACTACATATTTTCCAACTTAGACTATTTATTGCTGATGCATCACATACATTGAATAACTAAAATATTTAAACACCTGTTTTAATGTCTCAAAACAGGTAAAAAGCCAATATGGGCGAATTATTTTCAAAGGCAGCAATCTTCAGTTTGTTTTTGTGTACACTATGAACAGTCAATGAACCTCCATTTGAGAAACTCTTGTTAATTTTTTAGGTCATTCAATTACTTGGTTGAACATTAAAGCATTGGTGAAAGCAAAAAAAATAACAAAAAAGTTGCAAAATAGTAGTTCAACGTCATAAATCAATGAATAATATAAAATCTAAATACCTTGTTTTTCAATTTATAAGACGCACCTGATTATAAGACGCACCTAGGTTTTAGAAGAGGAACATTAAAAATATATATATTTTGAGCCAAAATAGTGCACTAAAACATTTTAATAAAATTATAACTTTTTAAAAAAATATAGATTAAACTGCAGCATTATAAGTAACATGAACCATGTTCGTAAATAACATGAGGGGAAGCTTATGGGATGATGGGGTGTCTTTGGATGATGGACTGTTACGGAGGTTCTGTGGATGATGCACGGTTATGGAGATCTGTGGATGACGCTCTGCTATGGTGATCTGTGGATGACGCACTGTTATTGGGGATCTATAGATGACACTCTGTTATGGGGGATCTGTGGATGATGCTCTACTATGCTGATCTGTGGATGACTCCCTGTTATGGGGATCTGTGCATGACGCACTATTATGAGGGATTTGAGGATGACACACTGTTATGGAGGTTCTGTGGATGATGCATGGTTATGGGGATCTGTGGATTAGCTCTGCTGTGCTGATCTGTGGATGACACACTATTATGGGGATCTGTGCATGATGCTCTGTTGTGCTGATCTGTGGATGACGCACTATTATGGGGATCTGTGGATGACACACTGTTATGTAGATGTGTAGATGACGCACTGTTATGGGGATCTGTGGATGACACACTGTTATGGAGGTTCTGTTGATGATGCATGGTTATGTGGATCTATGGATGACACTCTGCTGTGCTGATCTGTGGATGACACTCTGTTATGGAGGGTCTGTGGATGATACATGGTTATGTGGGCTGTGGATGACGCTCTGTTGTTCTGATCTGTGGATGACACTCTGTTATGGAGGATCTGTGGATGACACTGTTATGGGGGATTTGTGGATGATGCTCTGTTATGGGTATCTGTGGATGACGCACTGTTATGAGGGATCTGTGCATAACACACTGTTATGGGGATCTGTGGATGATGCACTGCTGTGGGGGATCTTTGGATGATGAACAGTTATGGAGGATCTGTGGATAACGCACTGCTGTGGGGGATCAGTGGATGACACACTGTTATGAGGATCTGGGACTACCAGCCCCCTCATCCTTAGGAATACACCCACATACTGTATACCATACATGGCGGTATTCTGAAAGATGAAAGAGGTTGCAGTCACATTTATAATACTTTAGCCAATATATTACAGTCCCTCCCTTGAGTGTTTATACTAAAAATGACTACAACCCTCACAATCCTTCAGAATACACTCATTGATACAGTATATTCTGAAGGCTGATAATGGGGGTTGTGTTCCCCGTCATTGTATTTGCTCACCTATCAGGGTCAGCTTACTGATTGGTGGAGGCAGCTCTGCAGCAGTTGCCTACACCAATCAGTATCCAGCCCTGCAGAGGAGGAAGACAATCATTCTTCTCTCTCTCTCCTCTTACTTAAAATAGTCTCCATCAGGAGAACTGAAACGGAGCCCGCCGCAATATCTGCAACTGCGCTACATCAGATGCAATGGACTATAGGAGAATGGCTATGGAGGTGGCACATGCGCAGATAAAGATCTTGACTCTCTGAGATCTCAATCTGTGCCTTTGCTGCTTCCGCTGCCATTTTCCTGAAGACCATGGTGTCTGAGGCAGCACAGGGGCAGATGGTGGTGCCCACCTCCGGAGCCATTTTCCGTCAGAAACGTGGCCCCCTCCTTGCGCCGCCGTGACACCCCAGCTACAGTTCCAAACCAATGCTCAAGCATCGCTCCACTGATACCGCTGCAGGAACCTGGCGACAGCAGTGGCACAAGCTTTCTGTGACTTTGCTACACCGCCGTAACGCTCCCCTTGGCGACAGCGGCGGGATCAGCCTCCTGTGACTCCGCTCAACCGCCGCAGCACTGACCGGTCAACTAGATCCAGTTTGTAAGATGCACCCTTATTTTCCCCTCAATTATGGGGGAAAAAAGAGCATCTTATAAAGCGAAAAATACAGTAAGGTATTCATTAATTAAACTGAAAAGTAAAATATCTGTACTCCAAGCCTTGATCAGCTAAAACAAGTTTGCATCTGAATAGAATAAGAAATCATGAGATTAAAGAGAGATACAATAGAGGGCTTATGCACCTCCATGGAAGCGGTAATAAAGCGTTACCATTATGCTAAGTTTATACATAAAAGGTGTTATTTTGAGAACTGTGTTTGAGTTGATAAAGAAAATAATCCGTACAGTTATTGAACATATTTTCCCATTACAAACACAAACTTAAATATATTTTATTTGGATTATATGTGATATATGTGATATATCAGCAATAAATAGCAAGTATTTGTGAAGAGTAAAGGAAATAATATTACGTGATTTTCAAAATATTTCACAGATCTAAATATAAAAATATTGTAACGTGCATTTGTATTCAGTCCTCCAGTGTCAATACTTTGTACAACTACTCAATGCTGCAATTACTGCTGCATATCTTTTGAGGTAGGTTTCCACCAGTTTTGCACATCTAAAGGCTGATATTTTTGCCCATTCTTATTTGTAAAATAAGATAGAGAAAATCTGTAAAAAGCAATTTTAGGCCTTTTTCACACACACACACACGTCAGTGACAAACACAGAAATTTTTCACTGACGTGTTAAAAACCCATATGTCCCTCTGTGTGCCATGATTCACAGCACACGTGGGTTGTCCATGTGCAATCTGTGATCTGTGCTCTGTTATCCGTGATTGCACATGGCGATAAACTCACCTGTCCCTGCTCCTGCTGTCCGTGGCGCTAAACTCTTCAGCTCTGCTGTGTTTCCGCCCCCGCTACAGCTACTGCGGCTGTGGCTGCATACATGAAAATGCACGCCAGTAATTAGCCAGCTCTGAAGCAGCAGCCATCAGAGGCCGGAGAGAGTGTTGTGGGAGAAGGTGAGTATAAAATGATTTTTATTTTTAATGTTCATGTTTGGTCAATGGGACATGCCAGAAAAAAATGAACATGTCTCCATGTGGCAATCACGGACATGTGTGTTTGCTGCACGCAGACACGGTCAGTGAAAAATCACTGATGTGTGCACAGACCCAGTGATTATACTGAGTCTGCGTATATCCGTGATTCTGGTACATATAAAAACTTGCACATATGTACCAGAATCACTGACGTGTGAAAGAAGCCTTACAAATATTGCTACAACTCACAATGTAATTAGGACTTGATTTTGCCTAGGCCATTCAAACTCATGATTATGCCTTAATCTAAACCAATCCATTGTAACTCTGGAAGCAGTATGTCTAGCATCATTATATTATTATCTTGCTGGAACATATTACTCTGTGCTGGTGATATTTCATGTGCCTTTATCAAGTCTTCAATGCTACCAGTTGGCTTGCATACATTTGGAGAATCTTGGTGGTTGTTGCAGTTCCTGTCCCTGAGTTAACTGGAGATAAGTTGTTTGTTGCTTTCCCTTGTAAGTTATCCTGTCATGCTCCCAGGGCCACAGCGCCGCTCATCACGGTGCCGCTTGTCACTGTACCGCTCCTTACTCAACGACCTGGTCCCCGTGCACTCTGACCACGGCCGCCGCTCCCGCTCTCCCTCCTCAGCCTCCTCCATGCCCGCTGCTCGTCAGCCCCGCCGCCTTGCTGCAGCCCAGGACTCTGCCTCTGGCTCTCCTGCATCACCCCTCTGCATCCTGCACTGATCTCCGGCTCCCGGGCCTCGCGCATGCACACTAGGGCGCGGGTGTGCTCTCTTACCTTGTCTTAAAGGGCCAGCATCTCTGAAACAGGTTATGGCTGATAACAGGTACTGGGTATATAAGTCTTCCTTTTCCATATGGGTGGTGCCTGTTCAACATGTACTAATAGCTTTGTCTCTTGCGCTAGTTGTTCAGGTCCCTCTGTGTCTCATACCCAGGTTAACCCTGTATCTGCCCACAGATTCTGACTGGCAGCCTGAGTGTTTCCAGTCCTCCAGATTTCCAGGAGATTCCCCGGTTACAGTCTGCTGTGGATCCCATCATCTTCCGCCAGTCTGTACCTATCGCCGGTTCTGGACTCCATCCGGTTTCTTCAGTCTGCATCCTCGCTAATCCCGGACTCCATCTGCACCTTTACTTGGTTCCACTCATCCATCCTGAGTTCCTTCAGCTCACATCTACTGTTGGACCAGCCTCCATATCCTTCATGGACAAATTAAGGACGCTAACCAAATTCCTCTCGTGTCCCGGCTGCTGTGCATCTAGGCTCTCTTGGGTGGCCGCCAGACAGTCACTGTATAAAGGTTAACTCCTGGTAGTTTATCTTGTAGAATCCGGTGCACGGTCCCGTGGATCCCCCTCTGCTCCAAATATTACATATCCCTGTTTGTCTTTTAGCACCTAGTGGGGTTGATGAAGAGCTCATCACACCTGGTCGTTAACTAGAGCCCAGATCAGGTTCAGCCTAGCATCAGGTATCCAACTTAGAGCATAGGTGCAGAACCTATCTATGTTGGTGAAAGAACCAGGGCCCAGTGGTAGGCTTGGTCAAGGGTCACCATCTCCCCCTTCCCCTTCTTAAGATATAGCACAGCTAACACTGATGAAGGTCTAAAAGACTAAAACGTTTGTGTCTGTTTATATTTGGATTTTGAAATAAATGTCATTAATCTGCATATGAGTGCCAAGTTCACTTCTTACTTTGTATGGGATTGGATTCTACAGGAAGTGCCATATGCATTCTACCAATTGCAGGATTGTGTATTAGAGGGGCCCCCTGCAATGGTGAACAATAGACACACAAATCCCCCACCAGATGTGGGACAATGAATCTTACTGCAAGCCTGATATCATTAGGGTCCATGGAGGCCAATTAGGATACACACATTTACAACCCCATCCCTTCTTCAAATTGTGAACTTGAAATTGACGAGGAAGCAATCTCTAATAAAACATAGAATTAATGTAACCGATGCTCAATGGTGTAAAAAGTCCAAATTCCTTAATGCTTTGGGCTCTACATCCGTGGGTTCAATAGTCTTCAGTCAGCAGCCAGCTCCTCAAAGTAATGAAATAAATCTTCAATTTTTTTTTTTGTAAAACAATACTATTGTGTATGGCCCCTTTATAATTCACTCATATATGGTAATATAAATAGTACTTATTCAATACGTGTTTAGGTATTCATACAGACTGAGAAATTAATTGACCTTAGCCAATGAAGTTTGTGTGAATAAAGGCAGATGGTATTAAAACCTACGTATTAATAAGCTTAGTCAGATAGCATATATAGAATTCACAGATGACTACCTATAGTAAAAAGCACTAAGAGCATATTCTATTGTCGTGTTTCAAGTACAAGCTTTCATTTGAACATGATTCTTATATTTTTTTCAAAACTGACTTCTTTGAGTCCGTGTAAATGATGTGTAAATCTTTTATAAGATGAACATAGGGTGTTCATTTCTTTTCATCTGTCTGTCTTAAATAGATTTTTATATTTTTAATGGACAGCAGGAATTCTCACCCACACCATTAATCGAAACAATAAAAAAACTGGAAAAGCAGAAACCTTTCATTAAAAGGCGAAAAATCTGAAAACATGCAGCGCTACTCAGCAACCGTCTTCATTTACCCTTTCAACTTGGAGTTGAATTCCTCTGTAAAGCATTGTCTACTTTACTTGCTTCTTGTCATATTTATATATTTGTACAGTACTTTAATATTTTCAAGGAGATACAAAAAAGTTTAATACAATCTTTTATTAAATTGTAGTATTAGTGTATTCCTAGGATAGGGCAAAAAATTGGATCAATGGGGGTTCTTATATGGGCACTGCTGTATATCTGCTAACTGAAAGGGATGTTCCACAGTGTATTCACTAGATGGACTGTTCTTAATTTCACTTTATGTCTCTTGCAGCAGCGCAAATAAAGATCAGTAAGAAGTAATTCAACCCAAAAGTTAGTATACAGTGAGTTGCAAAAGTATTTCCCTTTGATATTTTTGGTGTTTTGTTACCTCCCGACCTGTAATTTCACTTTCTTTTACTGTGAGTTGGCCTCAGTTCATGTAAAGAACATGCCTGCAACTGTGAACATTTATTATTCCTTTTATTGTGAAGGAAAGAACAAATACGAAAAAATAATTGAAAACTTTAGTGTGCATAACTATTCACCCCCCTAAAGTCAGGACTTTCTAGAGCCTCTTGTTGCAACAATTACAGCTGCAGGTCACTTTGGATAAGTCTCTATAAGCTTTACACATCTTACTACTAAGCTATTTACCCATTCCTCAAGGGAAAACTGCTCCAGTTCCTTTAAGTTAGATGGTTTCCTCTAGTGAACAGCATTCTTCAAGTCCGACCACAGATTCTCATTTGGACTAAGGTGTGGGCTTCCACCAGGTTACTTCAATACATTTACACGTTTCCCGCGCAACAGATGGGGGCGAGTACCCATACTAGCGATATCGGGACCGATATCGCACGGTGTAAAGCCTGCTTAAGTCTTAAATCACTGATAGACTGAATCAGGTTTTGTTCAAGAATGTCACTGTGTTTCACACCATCCATCTTCCCCTTAATTAGGACCATTTTCCCTGTTCCTGCTGCCAAATAACATCCCCATAGCATGATGATACCAGCAACATGTTTCACTGTGGGAAGATAAGCTGTGTTGGTTTGGTGCCCAACATAGCATTTACCTTGGTGGCCAAAAAGTTACATTTTGGTCTCATTTGACTACAGTACCTTCCTCCATACATATGGGGAGACTCCCACACCTTTTGACAAACTCCAATCAAGCCTTCAAATTTTTGGCTGCAGATAAAGGCTTTATTCTGGCCACTCTTCCATAAAAGCCTGCTCTATGGAGTGTATGGCTTATTTTGTCTGTATAGATAGATACTCCAGTCTCTGATTGGGAAATCTGCAACTTCTGCACGGTTACCTTTGGTCTCTGTGCTGCCTCTCTGATTAATGCTCTTCTTACCAGGGCTCAGAATTTTAGTAGGTGGCCCTCTCTTGGTAGGTTTATTGTCACAGCATGATATTTTCACTTGATGAAAATGCATTTGAAGGTGCTCTGAGGGATCATCAGAGATTTGGGTATTTTTTAGAACTCTATCTTGATGTGCACTCCTCAACAACTTTGTCTATGAGTTGTTTGGAGATCTCATTGGTCTTCCCTGTGATTTTAGTTAGTAGTGCCTCTTTCTTAAGGCCCCATCACACACACAGATAAATCTTTGTCAGATCTGTGGTTGCAGTGAAATCATGGACATATTCTTCCATTTGTACACAGCCACAAACCTGGCACTGATTGTCCACAATTTCACTGCAACCACAGATCTGCGGCAGATTTATCTCTGTGTGTGACAGGGCCTTTAGTAGTGTTAAAGTCTCTGTGGCCTTTCAGAAAATGTGTGAACATACTGATAGGCCATGAGTCACTTAGATTGCCCACAGGTGGACTTCCTTTAACTAATTTTTAGACTTATGACTGTAATTGATTGCATCAGAAATTTTTAGGGGCTTCATAGCAAAAGGGATAAATACATACAGTGAGGAAAAAAAGCATTTAGTCATCCACAAATTGTGCAAGTTCTACCACTTAAAAAGCTGAGAGAGGCCTGTAATTGACATCATAGGTAGACCACAACTATGAGAGACAAAATGAGAAACAAATCCAGAAAATCACCTTGTCTGATTTTGCAAGATTTTATTAGCAAATTATAGTGGAAAATAAGTTCATCTCAATATTTTGTTATATATGCTTTGTTGGCAATGTCAGAGGTCAAATGTGTTCTGTAAGTCTTCACAGGGTTGGCACACACTGTTTGTAGTTTGTTGGCCTATCCCTCCATGCAGCTCTCCTCTAGAGCAGTGATGTTTTGGATCTGTCGCTGAGCAACACGGACTTTCAACTCCCTCCAAAGGTTTTCTGTAAGGTAAAGATCTTGAGACTGGCTAGGCCACGTCCAGGACCTTCATATGCTTCTTACAAAGCCACTCCTTTGTTGCCCTGCTGGTGTGCATGTGATCATTATCATGCTGAAAGACCCAGCCATGTTTTATCTTCAATGTCCTTGCTAATGGAAGGAGGTTTGCACTCAAAATCTCACAATACATTGCCCCATTCATTCTTTCATGTACACTGATCAGTTGTCCTTGTCCCTTTGCAGAGAAACAGACCCAAAGCATGATGTTACCACCACCATGATTCACAGTAAGTATGAAGTTCTTTGGATGCAACTCAGCATTCTGTTTCCTCCAAACATTACGAGTTGTGTTTCTACGAGACAGTTCTACTTTGGTTTCAACAAACCATATGACATTCTCCCAATACTCTTCTGGATAATCCAAATGCATTCTAGTAAACGACAGACGGGCACGGACTTGTACTGGCTTAAGCAGGGGGACACGTCTGTCACTGCAGTATCTGAGTCCCTAGTGGCGTAGTGTGTTATTGATGCTAGCCTTTGTTACAGTGGTTCCAGCTCTATGCAGATCATTCACTTGGTCCCCCCGTGTGGTTCTGGGGTTTTGCTTACCGCTCTTGTGATCATTTTGACACCCACGTGGTGAGATCTTCTGTGCAGCCCCAGATCGAGGGAGATTATCAGTGGTCTTGTATGTCTTCCATTTTCTTATTATTGCTCCCACAGTTGATTTCATCACACCAAGTAGCTTGCCTATTGCAGATTCAGTCTTCCCAGCCTTGTGCAGGGATACAATTTTGTTTCTGGTGTCCTTCGACAGCTCTTTGGTCTTCACCATAGTGGAGTTTGGAGTGTGACTGTGGGTTGTGGACAGGTGTCTTTTATACTGATAACAAGTTGAAACAGGTGCCATTACTACAGATAAGGAGTAGGACAGAGGAGTCTCTTGAAGAAGAAGTTACAGGTCTGTGAGAACCAGAACTCTTGGATGTTTTTAGGTGACTAAATACTTATTTTCCACCCTAACTTACAAATAAAATCTTGCAAAATCAGACAAGGTGAGTTTCTCGATTTGTTTTCTTATTTTGTCTCTCATACTGTAGTTGTGGTCTACCTATGATGTTAATTAAAGGCCTCTCTCATCTTTTTAAGAGGGTAAACTTGCACAATTGGTGGCTGACTATATACTTTTTCTTTACGGTATGCACACGGCTATTTTGACTTATTTTATCCCATATATTTATTTTTTGCCTATATTTTTCTCACTACATATTTTCCAACTTAGACTATTTATTGCTGATGCATCACATACATTGAATAACTAAAATATTTAAACACCTGTTTTAATGTCTCAAAACAGGTAAAAAGCCAATATGGGCGAATTATTTTCAAAGGCAGCAATCTTCAGTTTGTTTTTGTGTACACTATGAACAGTCAATGAACCTCCATTTGAGAAACTCTTGTTAATTTTTTAGGTCATTCAATTACTTGGTTGAACATTAAAGCATTGGTGAAAGCAAAAAAAATAACAAAAAAGTTGCAAAATAGTAGTTCAACGTCATAAATCAATGAATAATATAAAATCTAAATACCTTGTTTTTCAATTTATAAGACGCACCTGATTATAAGACGCACCTAGGTTTTAGAAGAGGAACATTAAAAATATATATATTTTGAGCCAAAATAGTGCACTAAAACATTTTAATAAAATTATAACTTTTTAAAAAAATATAGATTAAACTGCAGCATTATAAGTAACATGAACCATGTTCGTAAATAACATGAGGGGAAGCTTATGGGATGATGGGGTGTCTTTGGATGATGGACTGTTACGGAGGTTCTGTGGATGATGCACGGTTATGGAGATCTGTGGATGACGCTCTGCTATGGTGATCTGTGGATGACGCACTGTTATTGGGGATCTATAGATGACACTCTGTTATGGGGGATCTGTGGATGATGCTCTACTATGCTGATCTGTGGATGACTCCCTGTTATGGGGATCTGTGCATGACGCACTATTATGAGGGATTTGAGGATGACACACTGTTATGGAGGTTCTGTGGATGATGCATGGTTATGGGGATCTGTGGATTAGCTCTGCTGTGCTGATCTGTGGATGACACACTATTATGGGGATCTGTGCATGATGCTCTGTTGTGCTGATCTGTGGATGACGCACTATTATGGGGATCTGTGGATGACACACTGTTATGTAGATGTGTAGATGACGCACTGTTATGGGGATCTGTGGATGACACACTGTTATGGAGGTTCTGTTGATGATGCATGGTTATGTGGATCTATGGATGACACTCTGCTGTGCTGATCTGTGGATGACACTCTGTTATGGAGGGTCTGTGGATGATACATGGTTATGTGGGCTGTGGATGACGCTCTGTTGTTCTGATCTGTGGATGACACTCTGTTATGGAGGATCTGTGGATGACACTGTTATGGGGGATTTGTGGATGATGCTCTGTTATGGGTATCTGTGGATGACGCACTGTTATGAGGGATCTGTGCATAACACACTGTTATGGGGATCTGTGGATGATGCACTGCTGTGGGGGATCTTTGGATGATGAACAGTTATGGAGGATCTGTGGATAACGCACTGCTGTGGGGGATCAGTGGATGACACACTGTTATGAGGATCTGGGACTACCAGCCCCCTCATCCTTAGGAATACACCCACATACTGTATACCATACATGGCGGTATTCTGAAAGATGAAAGAGGTTGCAGTCACATTTATAATACTTTAGCCAATATATTACAGTCCCTCCCTTGAGTGTTTATACTAAAAATGACTACAACCCTCACAATCCTTCAGAATACACTCATTGATACAGTATATTCTGAAGGCTGATAATGGGGGTTGTGTTCCCCGTCATTGTATTTGCTCACCTATCAGGGTCAGCTTACTGATTGGTGGAGGCAGCTCTGCAGCAGTTGCCTACACCAATCAGTATCCAGCCCTGCAGAGGAGGAAGACAATCATTCTTCTCTCTCTCTCCTCTTACTTAAAATAGTCTCCATCAGGAGAACTGAAACGGAGCCCGCCGCAATATCTGCAACTGCGCTACATCAGATGCAATGGACTATAGGAGAATGGCTATGGAGGTGGCACATGCGCAGATAAAGATCTTGACTCTCTGAGATCTCAATCTGTGCCTTTGCTGCTTCCGCTGCCATTTTCCTGAAGACCATGGTGTCTGAGGCAGCACAGGGGCAGATGGTGGTGCCCACCTCCGGAGCCATTTTCCGTCAGAAACGTGGCCCCCTCCTTGCGCCGCCGTGACACCCCAGCTACAGTTCCAAACCAATGCTCAAGCATCGCTCCACTGATACCGCTGCAGGAACCTGGCGACAGCAGTGGCACAAGCTTTCTGTGACTTTGCTACACCGCCGTAACGCTCCCCTTGGCGACAGCGGCGGGATCAGCCTCCTGTGACTCCGCTCAACCGCCGCAGCACTGACCGGTCAACTAGATCCAGTTTGTAAGATGCACCCTTATTTTCCCCTCAATTATGGGGGAAAAAAGAGCATCTTATAAAGCGAAAAATACAGTAAGGTATTCATTAATTAAACTGAAAAGTAAAATATCTGTACTCCAAGCCTTGATCAGCTAAAACAAGTTTGCATCTGAATAGAATAAGAAATCATGAGATTAAAGAGAGATACAATAGAGGGCTTATGCACCTCCATGGAAGCGGTAATAAAGCGTTACCATTATGCTAAGTTTATACATAAAAGGTGTTATTTTGAGAACTGTGTTTGAGTTGATAAAGAAAATAATCCGTACAGTTATTGAACATATTTTCCCATTACAAACACAAACTTAAATATATTTTATTTGGATTATATGTGATATATGTGATATATCAGCAATAAATAGCAAGTATTTGTGAAGAGTAAAGGAAATAATATTACGTGATTTTCAAAATATTTCACAGATCTAAATATAAAAATATTGTAACGTGCATTTGTATTCAGTCCTCCAGTGTCAATACTTTGTACAACTACTCAATGCTGCAATTACTGCTGCATATCTTTTGAGGTAGGTTTCCACCAGTTTTGCACATCTAAAGGCTGATATTTTTGCCCATTCTTATTTGTAAAATAAGATAGAGAAAATCTGTAAAAAGCAATTTTAGGCCTTTTTCACACACACACACACGTCAGTGACAAACACAGAAATTTTTCACTGACGTGTTAAAAACCCATATGTCCCTCTGTGTGCCATGATTCACAGCACACGTGGGTTGTCCATGTGCAATCTGTGATCTGTGCTCTGTTATCCGTGATTGCACATGGCGATAAACTCACCTGTCCCTGCTCCTGCTGTCCGTGGCGCTAAACTCTTCAGCTCTGCTGTGTTTCCGCCCCCGCTACAGCTACTGCGGCTGTGGCTGCATACATGAAAATGCACGCCAGTAATTAGCCAGCTCTGAAGCAGCAGCCATCAGAGGCCGGAGAGAGTGTTGTGGGAGAAGGTGAGTATAAAATGATTTTTATTTTTAATGTTCATGTTTGGTCAATGGGACATGCCAGAAAAAAATGAACATGTCTCCATGTGGCAATCACGGACATGTGTGTTTGCTGCACGCAGACACGGTCAGTGAAAAATCACTGATGTGTGCACAGACCCAGTGATTATACTGAGTCTGCGTATATCCGTGATTCTGGTACATATAAAAACTTGCACATATGTACCAGAATCACTGACGTGTGAAAGAAGCCTTACAAATATTGCTACAACTCACAATGTAATTAGGACTTGATTTTGCCTAGGCCATTCAAACTCATGATTATGCCTTAATCTAAACCAATCCATTGTAACTCTGGAAGCAGTATGTCTAGCATCATTATATTATTATCTTGCTGGAACATATTACTCTGTGCTGGTGATATTTCATGTGCCTTTATCAAGTCTTCAATGCTACCAGTTGGCTTGCATACATTTGGAGAATCTTGGTGGTTGTTGCAGTTCCTGTCCCTGAGTTAACTGGAGATAAGTTGTTTGTTGCTTTCCCTTGTAAGTTATCCTGTCATGCTCCCAGGGCCACAGCGCCGCTCATCACGGTGCCGCTTGTCACTGTACCGCTCCTTACTCAACGACCTGGTCCCCGTGCACTCTGACCACGGCCGCCGCTCCCGCTCTCCCTCCTCAGCCTCCTCCATGCCCGCTGCTCGTCAGCCCCGCCGCCTTGCTGCAGCCCAGGACTCTGCCTCTGGCTCTCCTGCATCACCCCTCTGCATCCTGCACTGATCTCCGGCTCCCGGGCCTCGCGCATGCACACTAGGGCGCGGGTGTGCTCTCTTACCTTGTCTTAAAGGGCCAGCATCTCTGAAACAGGTTATGGCTGATAACAGGTACTGGGTATATAAGTCTTCCTTTTCCATATGGGTGGTGCCTGTTCAACATGTACTAATAGCTTTGTCTCTTGCGCTAGTTGTTCAGGTCCCTCTGTGTCTCATACCCAGGTTAACCCTGTATCTGCCCACAGATTCTGACTGGCAGCCTGAGTGTTTCCAGTCCTCCAGATTTCCAGGAGATTCCCCGGTTACAGTCTGCTGTGGATCCCATCATCTTCCGCCAGTCTGTACCTATCGCCGGTTCTGGACTCCATCCGGTTTCTTCAGTCTGCATCCTCGCTAATCCCGGACTCCATCTGCACCTTTACTTGGTTCCACTCATCCATCCTGAGTTCCTTCAGCTCACATCTACTGTTGGACCAGCCTCCATATCCTTCATGGACAAATTAAGGACGCTAACCAAATTCCTCTCGTGTCCCGGCTGCTGTGCATCTAGGCTCTCTTGGGTGGCCGCCAGACAGTCACTGTATAAAGGTTAACTCCTGGTAGTTTATCTTGTAGAATCCGGTGCACGGTCCCGTGGATCCCCCTCTGCTCCAAATATTACATATCCCTGTTTGTCTTTTAGCACCTAGTGGGGTTGATGAAGAGCTCATCACACCTGGTCGTTAACTAGAGCCCAGATCAGGTTCAGCCTAGCATCAGGTATCCAACTTAGAGCATAGGTGCAGAACCTATCTATGTTGGTGAAAGAACCAGGGCCCAGTGGTAGGCTTGGTCAAGGGTCACCATCTCCCCCTTCCCTGAACACAGGATTTCCCTTTCACTGTTCGCTTGGTACTTCCCTGTAGCTAGCATGACAATCTAAATTCATGATCATATCAACTCTGATCAATTTCCTTATTCATACTGAAGAGAAGCATCCCCATAGCATGATGTAGCAACCACCATGTTTGACGGTCGGGATGTCTTTTCAGGTTGATGTGCGGTATTACTTTTCTATGTTGAGAACAGAGTGTACTATATGTTGGAATACAAATAAAATAAGGGTGGGTACCATAGATGCAGAGTAAAATAGTTAACAGACCACAGATATTATGATATGAATACAGGGAATAGTATGAATGATAAAATAACAACAGCAAATAACATATCAAGGGAGACAACATAGATAATACAAAATAATAAATATGTAGGACTTACTAATTAATCACCACACTATTTTGTGTTTTGTTATCTATAATTATTCCTCCTTTGCTGTTAAAAGTTTGTGGTCTAGTACTATTACCATTATCCCCTTACTATATGTTAGATCTTCTATGCTCTGTGGACACACATACTTGTTGTTACGGTGCTATGGCAACTGACTTAGCTTACCGCACATCGCAGATGCACATCCTTCCGACAGCAATGTGTCATACCAGTGTCCATGGGGGTGTGTTTGCTGTAATGGTGATGGCCCGCATGCGCACCATGGGGAGTTTCACTCCCTGCCTCCTTATCTGTATCCTAATGATTACAGCTGTAGGTTTACCCTCCCTGATCTGTATGGATGCCGTACGACAAACAGGTGATCATTATCGGTAATTAGATTACTTATTTATATTGTATCAACAACTCCATGCACTCACTTGCTCCTGACGAAACCGCAGTCAGCGGCGACATGCATTGAGCTGTATTCAGCTGTGCCTCTCACACTCCTCATCCTTTCAGACTGGTCTTGTTCTTTTGGTATAGTTTGCACAAACTGGCATTACCTTTTTGTTTATCACCCCTGGATATCAGATTTAGTTCTGTAGTAATTTCATCACTTCCCCATGTGTGCAGATTACTGCAACTGTGGAGATCTCAGTTTCTTGTTCTGATTTATTCTCTCAAACAACCCCCAACTATGAGCACTTACCTTCCTTTATAGTTATGCTTGAACACATTGCTTGTATAGTACACATTACCCTGGTTTGGACTAAGACAACAGTTCTTCCTTCTTTTGGTGGTGAGTATTTTCTTTATAAGTATTGACATACTGTATAGCTGGGACATTGTACACCTATTTTGATGTTCCATTACACCTTTATTGTTGGTTGTACCTCCTTATTGGTATCTCACTTGATGTATAGGGTGTATGAGTGGGGTTTGTTTTTCTTTATGTTACTTTAGACTCTGTCCTTATTGTTATGCAGTATTTATCATCATTGTCACTGTTTACTAGAGGACAGCTGTCTACACTGTTTTTATTTTTATTATTGGTTTTTGTACATGTCTGGAGTGTTTTTTGATATAATAAAGTGTTATCCTGTTATTGGTGTGCACAGATTTTTTTTTTGCAGAGTTTCTTACTCTCTGTGGCCAGTATGATTTTTCTGACACATAACATTTTGCATTTAGGCCAAAAAGATACATGTTGGCCTCATTTAACCAAAGCACTTACTTCCACATGCCAGTTCTGTCCCCTACATGGCTTTTGCAAACTGCAAATGGGACTTCTTATGGTTTCTTTTTAAAAAGGGTTTTCTTCTTGCCACTCTTCCATAAACGTCAGTTTTGTGGAGTATATGACTTAAGCCTGCTTTACACGCTGCAATGTATCTTACAATGTGTCGGCGGGGTCACGTCGTAAGTGACGCACATCCAGCATCGTAAGGTACATTGCATTGTGTGACAGGTACATGCGATTGCAATTGAACAGTAAAACGTTCATCACATACACATCGTACCTTTCTCTAGAATTCCACGTAAGATTGTTCATCGTACCTGGAATAGCACACATTGCAGTGTGTGACACCTCGGGAATGATGAATAGATCTTACAAGCGTCCTGCGGCTCCCGGCCCACAATGCGGAAGGAAGGAGGTGGGCGGGATTTTTATGTCCCGCTCAGCTCCGCCCCTCACCTTCTATTGGCCGGCTGCCGCGTGACGTCGATGTGACGCCGAACATCCCTCCCACTCCAGGAAGTGGACGTTCGCCACCCACATCGAGATTGTATGGAAGTTAAGTAAGTGTGACGGGGGTTAATCGTTTGTGCGTCACGTTCAACAAATTGAACGTACCACACATACGATACGATATCGCATGCAAAATTGCAACGTGTAAAGCAGGTTTTAGGCTGTGTGTGCACATTGCATTTTTTCCTGCTTTTTGGCTGCATTTAAAACTGAACTGTGTCATTGACAAAATGCATGTGTTGTGCTTCCCCAGCAAAGTCTATGAGAAGTCAGAAAATTGAATCCGCACGTTGTTTTTTTTAGGCAGCGTTTTGGATGCAGAATATTTGACAAAAATGATGCCTAAAAAAAAGAAGCATGTCAGTTCTTCAGTGCGTTTTGGTTGCATTTTGCACCCATTGAAATGAATGTGTGTCTAAACGCAACCAAAATGTTTAGCTGTGCGCTTGAACTGCATTTTTGTTGTGTTCTGCATGCTTTTTTGACAAACAAAACGCAGGTCTTTCAGTCTCTTTCTCTCTCTGTGTCGATCTCTCTCTGTTGATGTCAGTCTCTCTCCATCTCTCTGTCTACGTCGGTCTCTATCTCTCTCTGTCGGTCAGTCTCTCTCTCTCTGTCGGTCGATCTCTCTCTCTCTCTCTGTTGGTTGGTCGGTCTCTCTGTCTCTCTGTCGGTTGGTCTCTCCCTCTCTCTTCCTCCTTTATACTCATCGATCACTGCCACGGTGCTGCACAGCAGTCACAAAGCTCTGGCGGCCTCTCCAGCTTTTGAAAACGCCGGCCGCTCATTAGGCCATCTCGTATTCAGTGCTTCCCCTGCCCACCGGAGCCTATGATTGGTTGCATTCAGATGAGCCCCCACATAGAGTGACAGCTGTCTCTCTGCAACCAATCACAGCCGCCGATGGGCGGATCTATATCGTGCAGTAAAATAAATAATTTCAAAAAACAACATTCGGTCCCCCTCAATTGACACCCAGCCAAGATAAAGCCACCCAGCTGGGGGCTGGTATTCTCAGACTGGGGAGGCCTATCGT
The DNA here is from genome assembly GCF_048569485.1 of Anomaloglossus baeobatrachus. Taxonomy (NCBI): domain Eukaryota; kingdom Metazoa; phylum Chordata; class Amphibia; order Anura; family Aromobatidae; genus Anomaloglossus; species Anomaloglossus baeobatrachus. The sequence goes on from NC_134358.1 coordinate 277,510,726, forward strand.
TTTTAGGCTGCCCCCCAGCCTAAAAATATCAGCCAGCAGCCGCCCAGAATTGCGCATCCATTAGATGCGACAGCCCTGAGTCCCTACCCGGCTCTTCCCAAATTGCCTTGGTGCATTGGCAATTAGGGTAAAAAGGAGTTAATGGCAGCCCATTAATGCCACTAAGTCCTGAGTTAATCATGGCCGGCGTTTGAGACACATTCCATGATTAACCTGTAAGTTAAAGAAAACAAACATATACACCCGAAAAATCCTTTATTTTGAATAAAAGACAAAAAACCCACCCTCTTTCACCACTTAATTACCTATCAAACACCCCTCCAGGTCTGACATAATCAACACAAGGTCCCACGATGCTTTCAGCTCTGCTACATCGTAAGCTGACAGCAAGAGGACATAGAGCTCGACCACTGTCTGTGAGCTCCGTGGAGCAACTGAAGTGAGTCGCGCTATCAGCGGTGACGTCACTCAGGTTACCCGCTGCCACAGCTCTCATGTGGAGGACTTCAGCTGTGGCCGCGGGTAACCTGAGTGACTGCACCACTGATCATGCGGCTCACTTCAGTCAATAATGTGATTTGCGTTCACAGGTGAGCCCTTCACCTGTGATCGCAAATCAGGCCGTGATATAGAGACAGAGCCTTGCAATGACAGTGAACTCAGGAGCTCTGATGTCACTGCTGCGGACCCCTGTGTCCTGGCACTAACCTCAGAGGTTTAGTTCATAACATCATACAGAGACAGAGCTGTGGGATGAAGTCGGGTTAAGTTCATCCGAGTTCATTCTCATCCCGTGGCTCTGTCTGTGTCTGCTGTCAGCGGGTTTGCAGCAGAGCTGAATTGCGGTGGGACTGCAATGTCAAAAATGCATCCAAAATGCATGTACTGTAAAATGCATGCAAAATGCATATAAAATGCATGCATTTTGGATGCATTTTTTTGTCAAACGCAGTGTTTACAGTTGTCAAAAGTTGCTATAATTAGCGCTCTCTTTACTTAGGATGCCAGTTTAGAGAGATGGCTATTAGAGATGATCGAATACTTCAAATATTTGTCTTCGCAAATTTTTGCTGAATAGGTCGATGCTATTCGACTATTCGCGAATATTTGATGCGCAATGTAAGTCTATGGGAAACTCGAATAACAACTATTCAGAACTATTAGTGCTTCCCATAGACTTACATTGCGCATCGAATATTCACATAGCGGCGACCTATTCGTCAGATATTCGCGAAGCCGAATATTTTAGGTATTCGATTATCCCTAATGGCTATATCTTGATAGGTTTCCAGTTTTGCCATGCTGCCTTAATTTTTGGATGGTGGATTAAACACGGCTCCATGAGATGTTAAGAACCTGTTCCATTTTTTTAACCTAAAACTGCTCTACTGTTCTTAAAAACTTTATGCTGGCTCTGTCTGATGAGTTTCCAGATTTTCCTGATTCTGTTTAGACCCTAATGAACTTAAAAAAACCCTAGGCCTTCATAAAACAGCTTTACATGCTGAGTATAGAGTACACACAGGTGGACTCAATTTAATGTCTATGTCACTTATAGAGGTAATTAGTCATTCAAGATTTTATTTCGGGGTATCAAACTACAGAGGAATTGAATACAAATTTACATAATCATTTTACGGTTTATTATTATTATTATTATTTATTGTGCCATTTATTCCATGGCACTTTACATGTAAAAAAAAGGGCATAGATAGACAAGTACAATAATCGTAAACAGTTCAAGACACAGACTGGTACAGGAGGAGAAAGGACTCTGACTGCGAGGCAAGGGCTCCCAGTCTATAGTAAGTAATACAGTAGTTGAGGGTAGAGTGGGTCGTGCAATGCTATGTTGGACTTATGGTTACTGCATGTTGTAGGCTTGTCAGAAGAGGTGGGTCTTCGAGTTTGCTTTGAAGGTTTCCATGGTGGGCAAGAGTCTGATGTGTCGGGAAGAGAGTTCCAGAGTATGGGGGAGGCATGGGAGAAATCTTGTATGCGATTATGGGAAGAGGAGATTAAAGGGGTGTAGAGAAGGTGATCTTGTGAAGATCAGATGTTGCTTGTAGGTAAGTAACCGTAGACCAGGGCGCAGATGTATGGAGGACACAAATTATGGATGTTTTTGTATGTCATGGTTATTGTTTTGAAATTTTGAAATAGAGTCTTTGGAGAGATTGGCAGAGAGTTGGATTAGTCGGGCAGCAGAGTTTAGGACAGATTGGAGGGGAGTAAGAGAGTTAGAGGGAAGGCCACAGAACAGGAGGTTACAGTAGTCCTGGTGGGAGATAATGAGGGCATGCACTAGTGTTTTTGCACACTCTTAGTCAAGGAATGTAGAGATCCGGGAAATATTTTTGATTTGGAGTCAACAGGTGGTGGAAATGGCTTGAATATGGGTCTTGGAGGAGCAGAGTCAAGGGTTTCCCATCGAGAAGCAAGTATGCAGGACTGGGGAGATTGAGAGTGGGGAGAATGAGCAGCCATTGACTTTGATGAATTGGTCATGTGGAGTGGTAGCGTGAGGTGGGGGAAAGATGATGAATTCTGTGTTTTCCATGTTCAGTTTTAGAGATCGAGCAAAAAAAAAAGGATGAAATAGCAGATAGACATTGTGGAATTTTGGTTATTTAGGAGCTAATATCATGGCCAGAGAGGTAGATCTGCGTATCATAAGCATACAGATAATACTGGGAGCCATCAGGCTCTATTATTATTATTATTATTATTATTATTTATTATTATAGCGCCATTTATTCCACTCTATGAGCTGTCCCAGGACAAAGATGTAGATGGAGAATAGCATGGGTCTAGAACTGAACCTTGGGGGACACCAACAGTTAGGGAATGAGATGAGGAGGTGGCGTGAGAAAGGGAGACACTAAAGTCCAGTCCATTTATAAATTGTTTTAAGATTTATAGATTAATTGTTATAAATAAATATTTTGAAAAACAGGTATCCTTACATTTATACTTAACAAATGCTTTCTAATTTGTGCTGGTATATCAAATAAAATCCCAATAAATTACATTTTAGTTTGTGCATGTATCATGAAAAAAATGTGAAAATCTTTACTGGGTTTAATTTTCTTTTAATACACTATCCAATACAAGTGAATGTTTAAGCAGTAAAAATCTGTTAAGGCTCTTTCTACATGATGTCAAGGTTGTATGATTGGAGTGTATATTAAATGTGTGAAATATAAACAGAGCTACATTTATCAATTTGATGGAAAAAAAATGGTGTATGTTCTAAAAATGTAAATATATAATTTTTATTTTTCGTGTAAACTAAAATTATTGATATTTAATAAATTAATGTCCTACTGTTAAGTTAATTAAGAATGGACACATAATTTCTTCTTTTATTTTAAAAGCTATTTGAAACATTTTCAAATGATTCATTTTCATTCAATTGCTTCATTTTTATAGTAATCTTGATTACGAAAAAATAAATTAAAATACAGGTGAATTTGTAATGCTAATGTAATCTTTAATACTTAAAACTTTTTGCTTTTGATTTATCAACATAATTAAATAACTACATAAAATACATTAAAAAGCAGTAATGTGCACAATTTTTTGGAAGTTGTGGAAAAAATGCTGTAAAGTAAGAATGCTTAAAAATGTGTTTTTTATAGTTTACTTTTACTGAAAACAGAACACAAAGTGAAAGAACAAAACTGAAATTTAAATAAGTGTAGTAATTGGTGTGTCTGCCCTTTATCTTCAAAACAACATACTTGCTTTTAGGTACACTTTCATAAAGTCAGGAATTTTGCATTAATATATTCAGGTATATAAGCCACTAATTTTACTAAACAGGTGATAGGTAATGATTAGGGATGATAGAATACCAAAATATTCGCTTCGACGAATATCTGATGAATAGGTCGACACTATTTGACTATTCGTGAATATTCAATGCATAATGTAGTCTATGGGAAACTCGAATAATTTCACATTGGACCTAACGGCGAGCTGTGGTGACTGAGGAAAAGGCTGAAATAGATTTGAAAAGGCAGAAACAGTATGGGCACAGCCTGTAGAAGGTGCGTGACTGCATTTCTGGTGTCTTGGAATAACGTGCTCAGAGCAGCACGCAGCATTTACATAGTCGCCAGAACAGCACACAAACCAAAGTAATCGCTTTTTTAACAAACAGAAGGCAGATCTTTCAGTCTCTCTCTCTGTCTGTCGGTCTCTACCTCTTCCCCCTGTATCATACTCACCGTTCACCGGCGCTGCACAGCTGTTACACTGCTCTGGTGGCTTCTCCTGCTTTTGAAAATGCCAGCCGCTCATTCTTCCAACTCATATTCCCTGCTTCCCCGCCCACCGGTGCCTTTGATTGGTTGCATTTAGATGCGCCGCCACGCTGAGTGATAGCTGTCTCACTGCAACTAATCACATCCGCCAGTGAACGGGTCTATATAGTGCAGTCAAATAAATAAATAATTAAAAAAAAAAAACAGCATGTGGTCCCCCCAATTTTGATACCAACCAAAGGAAAGCCACATGGTTGAAGGCTGGTATTCTCAGGATCGGGAGCCCCACGTTATGGGGAGCCCCGAAGCCTAAAAATATCAGCCAGCAGCCTAGATGCGACAGTCTCGGGACTCTACCCGGCTCATCCCGAATTGCCCTGGTGTGGTGGCAATCTGGGTAATAAGGAGTTAATGTCAGCCCATAGCTGCCACTAAGTCCTAGGTTAACCATGGCAGGTGTCTATGAGACACCCCCAATGATTAACCTGTAACTGAAAGTAAATAAACACATACACCAGAAAAAATCCTTTATTTGCAATAAAAGACAAAAAATAACACCCTCTTTCACCACTTTATTAAAATCCCCAAATACCCCTCCAGGTCTGGCGTAATTCACACAAGGTCCCACGATACAGCCAGCTCTGCTACATGAAGCTCCTGTGAGCTCCACGCAGCAACTGAAGTGAGTCGCGCTGTCAGCGGTGACGTCGCTGAGGTCACCCACGGCCACCGCTCTCAGGTGGAGGACTTCAGCTGTGGCCGCGGGTAACCTGAGTGACGGCACAGCTGATCGCGAGGCTCATTTCAGTCACTTAGGGGATTTGCGGTCACCGGTGAATCCTTCACCTATGATCGCAAATTAGACCGCGGCACACCGACAGAGCCGTGCGATGACAATTAAGTCGGGTGAAGTCCACCCGAGTTCATTCTGATCACACGGCTCTGTCTCGCAGCCAGCCATGCTCTATGCTCTGTTTGCTGTCAATAAATAGAAATATTCCCTATCATCTCTGTTTGCAGTCATTGAAAGGAAAAATTCCCCAACATGTCTGCTTGCTCTCAGTGAATGGAAACATTCCCCACATCTCTGCTTGCTGTCAATAAATAGAAACATTCCCCATCATCTCTGCTTGCTGTCATTGAATGGAAATATTCTTTTATTTCAAATAAAGGATTTTTTGGGTGTTTATGTTTATTTACTTTCACTTACAGGTTAATCATTGGGGGTGTCTCATAGATGCCTGCCATGATTAACCTAGGACTTAGTGGCAGCTATGGGCTGCCATTAATTCCTTATTAACCCGATTGTCACCGCACCAGGGCAATTCGGAAAGAGCCGGGTAGAGTCCCGGGATTGTCGCATCTAATGGATGTGGCAATTCCGGGCGGCAGCTGGCTGATATTTTTAGGCTGGAGAGTTCGCCATAACATGGGGCTGCCCATACTGAGAATACCAGCCTTCAGCCTTGTGACTTTATCTTGGCTGGTATCAAAATTGGGGGGGGGAACGCATGCTGTTTTTTTAAAATTATTTATTTAGTTATTGTACTGCGTGATATAGACCTGCCCACTGGCGGCTATGATTCAATCATAGGCGGTCGGTGGGCGGGGGAAGCAGGGAATACGAGATGGAATAATGAGCGGCTGGCATTTTCGAAAGCAGGAGAAGCCGCCAGAGCAATGTGACAGCTGTGCAGCGCCGCGCCAGTGATCGGTCAGTGATCGGTGAGTATGAGAGAGGGAGGAGAGGGAGAGACAGACAGAGAGACCAAAAGACCTGTGTTCTTTTTGTCAAAAAAGAGATTTATGGAGTTGCTAGCAGCTACTAGACACTGTGTTCAGCCTTTGCAAGGACTATTATTAGTTGGATCTCTGAACGCTCTCCCACACACAGCACAGTCTATCTACACCACCAGCTCCCTATTACTGCATGTTCACAAAATAGCCACTGACTTATATAGCCCCTATGACGCTGTGCATCACAGTAACACCACAACAAAGATGGCTGTGGCGTTACTGTCAGGACAAGCAATATCAGATGTGTTTATTGGCTGGAAAACAGGTGCCAGGAAGTCAGAAATTAAAATGAAAGTATCGGAGCGGATGTTGTTTTATCCGTCGGATACCAAATTTTCTGAATAGCCTGTTATCCGTTGGATACCGAATAGTGGCGAATACATTCACTTATCCCTAGTAATGATCATCATTATCCCACGTAAGTTTAAACACAGTGGTTTACTGGAACCGTAACATCTGTGCAGGAAGCTTAAAATGGACTGATGATGAACAGTCATAAAGAAGGACGGTTTCTTGCCAGAGGTCATACACCATGAAAAGACTGAACTCAGCTAAAAGAAACAATGTAATTACATTGCATTGGTAAGGTCTCTCCCAGTCAAAAATTTCAAAGCAGACTGGAGATTCAAAATGTGCTCTTCAATCTCTTTTGAAAAAACAAAAATGGGCAACGTTTAAGACTATCTATATACTGGTCAGGTCAGCAAATTAAACAGTACAGGAGATAACATTTTTGTCATTCCTTTCAAAATTGTAAGATGCTCAGGCAGCACAGGGGAACCCAGCTACACTCAGTTACTGTTCTATCTAACATGCGGTAGTCTTCGTTGAATAATTGTGGCCATGAAGCCAAAGCTTTTAGATGAAAACAAGACCTAATGATTCAAGTATAAAAACATAAGAATTGGGGTGCAATTAAATAGTGGCAGATGCTCTGATAATTGAAAATTTTAAATATTTGGCTGTAATAAACACTTGCCAAATGGCTGGAAAGAAATACGTAATGGGAGTCTGCAAAAAAAGTATGAGGTTGTTTGCAAGTTTAAAGCTGCATTTCAGCAAATTAAATTTTGTATTTTGTCAGGATTAAAAGTTTTTAATGCTGAGAAATACAGAAAGTGGCTTAGTGATGATACAATACTGTAATGCTAGCCGGGCGAGCAGGAGGCTACTGGATCCACTAGAGCAAAGGTACTGATCGTTGGCCTGGAGGAGTGAACTATAACAGGTACTCAGACTGAACTAAAACCACAGGAGATGGAAACAAACACACACACTGGTAGATCATTGACAGAGGGCAGCCCAGGGGGATCAATGGTACCTCAGCAGCTGGTGCCACAGACACAAACACTCTCTGGTTGCAGAAACAGCAGGAGATCTTGTCGGAGCAGCCGATGTGGATAGTTGCACCAGCGGATATTGTAGAATTGGCCAGTGTGGATGGTTGCAGCAGCAGTAGACTTGATATGCACTGAAACACAGATAGGAATCAGCAACTACACAAAGCACAGTGACAGTAATGTCAGTACGAAGGACCTGAGAACTATAAATGCAGAAAACTCATTACCCAGGCACCTTTTGTTAAGGGGAAGGTGTTATAAATACCTGGTACATCTCAGCTAAAGGCTAACAGGCACTTCCGTGTTAGCGCATATTGACCCTTTAATAAAATGGGCGTGTCCATGCTTGTGCCATACAGACACTCCCGGGATGCCAGTGCTGCATGCGCAGACCCTGGGGAACAGCAGAACTAGCGACAGAGTAGTGGGAACTAGATGGCTGGGAAGGTGAGAGTTCAAGCGTCCCTAATGAGGGTTTGAGTGGCAGGAAAGTGCAAGAATGCCAGTACGACCATTACTTATACTATCAAGGAAGCACTTGATTAGTTCTAAATGTATACCTCCGCAAGACAACAACCTTAACTCCAAACATATAGTCAATGCAATTAAGAATTATCTTCAGCATAAAAAAGAAGTATCTTGGAGGTTATGATATGAACCCCACAGAGCCATGATCTCAACATCTTCAAGTCTATTTGGGATAAGCTAAAGAGACAGAAGAATTTCTGTAATGCAATCAGCAGAAGCTATGTAGTTTGTTCTCTAAGATGTTTAGAATAACCTTCCATTCTAGTTCCATAAAAAATTGTGTTCAAGTGTACCCAGTAGAATTAATGCTTTGACTTAGTTATGAGGAAAGGTGGTCACACCAAATTTGAATGTACTTGACATTTCTTTTTTGGTAATTCACTTTGCATTTAGTTACTATATAAAAATAAACTAATCTGACAAGAAATCAGAATTAAATTTTCCCGTTTTAGGTCAATTAGGATTATCAGACTTATTTATATTTGCCAAATGCCAGAATAATGGAGAGAGAAAGAGAATGTTTTAAGGCATTTTTATTACTTTCTGCAAAGTCAAACATTTACATACACTAAGAGCACTATGCCTTTAAACAAGATGGGTGAGCCCACATGATGATGTCATGTCTTTGGAAGCGTCTGATAGGTTTATTATCAACATCTGAGTTAATTTATGACACACCTGTGGATGTATTTTAATGCACACCTGAAACACACTGTTTCTTTATGTAGCACAATGGGAAAGTCAAATGAAATCAGCCCTGATATCAGGAAGAGAATTGTTGACTTGCAAATGTCTGGTTCATCCTTAGGTGCCTTTTCCAGATACCTGAAGATGCCTCGTTCATCTTTACAAACAATTATACACAAGTACTGTACAAACATAATGGGACTGTCCAGCCATCATACCGCTGAGGAAGAAGAAGGGTTCTGTGTACCAGAGCTGAATGTGCTTTGGTCACACAGGTGCATATCAACCCAAGAACAAAAGCTAAAAACCTTGTGAAGATGGTGGGGGAAGCTGGTAAAATTGTGACATTATCCACAGTGAAACGAGTACTGTTTCAACATGAGCTTAAAGTCCACTATGAGAGGAAGAAGTCATTATCCTAAACGTCTTTTCCTTCACTTTCCTTGTCTGCTATATTGTCCTGAGGAAGGGGGCTGTGACCCCTGAAATGCATAGACCTGTATTAGCACATGCAATAAAAACTTGAATGTATCAATTCCTGGCTTACATTGGTGATTAGCGAAGCAGTGATACCCATTTTATTTCTGAGAAGTTCATCTTATCCTTCGGGGCTGTAGCTGTCTCCATCCACGATTATGCAGTTATAGGTGTTGTGATCTTTTCACAACCCCTATAGGTGAGTGGACCTTACTTCATTATCTCTGCTTTTTATCTGGTAAGACCCTATGCGCCGTTTTGTTCCACAGCCTCTGATATCTCAGATTACTCCAAAAGAAACATAAAGAAGCTAGATTAATTTTTGCAAATGCACATAGGAAAAAAGACCTAAATTTTTGGAGATATCTCCTGTGGTCTGACAAAACTAAAATTGAAATATCTGGCTATAATGACCATCGTTACATTTGGAGTAAAAAGGGAGAAGCTTTGAAGCCTATGAACACCATCTCAACTGTGAAACACAGAGGTTGTAACATGAGGAAAGAAGATTATGTGGCAAAAACAGAAGCAACATCTCATAACATCAGACAGGAACTTAAAGCTTGGGTGGAAATGGATCTTGCATGTGGACATTAACCTGAATCAAGCATACAACCAAACTAGTTACAAAGTGGTTTAAAGGGAAACTGTGAGGTCAAAAAAGCGGTATAACCTACAAACAGGAGCATGTGTGGCCTAGTAACCCCTTCCTACCCATCCCTGTGTTGTAATATTGTATAATATGAAAGTAATAAAATACATTTTATTATTTACATATTCCCTATGCAAAAGAGCAGGTCTCTAGCCCCATGGGTGTCGCTTAGCCCGTTGGGCGTTTGCATGCTTTCCATGGTATCACGCCCCTGTGGGCGTTATGCCATGGATTTACATGAGCGGCGGTAAAGTCTGTTCCTTCAGAATCCCGTGTGTGCGCACTTCCCATTCTCGCCGCCTTCACATCCTGGTTGCTTGTCGGTTTCAAACACGCACTGCGCATGCTCAGAAGACTCCAGCGGTTCGGTCATGCGCAGTGCGCGTCTGAACCAGGCAAGTAAACACAAGGATGAGAAGGCGGCGAGTCTTGCATCGGCATCACCCGGCATGGCCGCACACTCTCCGACAAGAGTGGGTCAACTGCATGTATTTCTATGCAGCTGAGACGTTATTGTCCAGAGAGTGTGCAGTCCTGCCAGATGATGCTGATGCGAGACTCGCCGAGTCACTCGCAAGTGTAACTCCGGCCTTATTGTGAGAATCTTGTGGAAAGATATCCAAAGCAATTTACCCAAATCATACAGTTTAGGCTAATGGTACCAAATACTAATGAAATGTATGTAAGCTTTTGACTTTGCAGAAAGTAATAAAAATGCCTTAAAACATTATTTCTCTCTCTCTCTCTCTCTCATTATTCTGAAATTGGACAAATATAAACAATTTTGGTAATCCTAATTGACGTAAAACAGAAAAGATTTATTCTGATTTCATGTCAGATAGTAAGAGAAACATGAATATGTGTCTTTTTAGATAGTGTTTGTAAACTTCTTATTTCAACTACAATCAAAAATTTCAAGGTGACAGATGGGGTATATAATAGAAGTAAAGTACGGCCACTCCATAAAGGCATCAATAGAAGGCAAAAGAGAAGGAGTATTAAATGGCCAACCATATAGTCAGAAAAAATCATCAGGACCATTGTCATTATAATGTAAAAACTAAGAAAGTTTATTAGATACAAATTCAGACAATGGTAAAATCACATTATTAGAAAAAAAAAAAAAAAAAAAAACATGATAGATAGGAGAACAGTCCCAGACAAATAATCCCAAAACAGGAGGACATCAACCCAATGTAGTAAAGGCATATACAAAGAATGGGCAAGCAGCACCCAGAAGATGTAGTAGAGGAAGTTCCTCTGACTGCAGATACAAAAAATTGTCCCTAGAATAAGGCTGCTTACCCATTACAAAGTGCAAAAGTGCTTAAATAGTGCCAGGGCAGAAGTCCAGATATTAGTGGGAGAAGCCCCAACGCGTTTCGCTTTGCGTTGCTTCTTCGGGGGGCAGTGCATTGCCCCCCGAAGAAGCAACGCAAAGCGAAACGCGTTGGGGCTTCTCCCACTAATATCTGGACTTCTGCCCTGGCACTATTTAAGCACTTTTGCACTTTGTAATGGGTAAGCAGCCTTATTCTAGGGACAATTTTTTGTATCTGCAGTCAGAGGAACTTCCTCTACTACATCTTCTGGGTGCTGCTTGCCCATTCTTTGTATATGCCTTTACTACATTGGGTTGATGTCCTCCTGTTTTGGGATTATTTGTCTGGGACTGTTCTCCTATCTATCATGTTTTTGTTTTTTTTTTTTTTTTTTCTAATAATGTGATTTTACCATTGTCTGAATTTGTATCTAATAAACTTTCTTAGTTTTTACATTATAATGACAATGGTCCTGATGATTTTTTCTGACTATATGGTTGGCCATTTAATACTCCTTCTCTTTTGCCTTCTATTGAGATCTTCTTATTTCAACTGTATCTATATGTATATATTTATATGCATACTAATGGCCTTGAAAAAGTTTAACTAGCTCCAAAGCATACCTAAATGTAAATAGGACAGGCAGCTTGAAGTCATTAATAGATCTTGAGCTTTTTCCTCATGTAAAATATTTTGCCATGATCTTCTTTCATCCCAGTGATTCTCTATAACACAAAGGTGGGTCACCCCATCAGCTTTTATGAGTGATTATCATTAATTGTGACCTTCAAATGACACTTAGGCACAGTAGTGTTGCACACACAATCGTTTTGACAATATATAGCCAGCCTGCAACTTATTATGGTAGTACTCATTACTAGGGATTAGAGATGAGCGAACCTGAGGTTTGGTATTTGTACCGAATACAGACTTTACAATAAAAACAGAATTCAGGTTCGGAGTTTGGGTGCTTTATGTATGTACCATTCGTTTGAGCATCGCTGTGCTCAGGTACGCTGTGTGCTGAGCCCAGTGTGAGCCACCTACAGTGTTTCAACAACTCGCACTAGGGTTTACAATAGCATTATTGGATGTAGTGTGAACCAAACAAAAAAATGGAAAAACCCCACCCACTCCAAGAAGTAAATTGCGTATAGCTGGCTGCATGAGGGCGATCAGAGCTTCCCAATTAATGACTTCCATTGGGGTTCAGGTCAAGTCAACATCGCAAACAGAAATGTAATCAAAGTCTGGGTAAACCCACTGAGCCAAAGTTCTACAAGCTTGCACATAACTACTAGGGATTAGATATGAGCAAACCTGAGGTTCGGTGTTCAGTGTTAGTACCAGTGTTTGGGTGCTTTATGTATGCAAACGACTCATGGAAGCATTGCTGTGTATGCTCAATGGTCAGCCCAGTGCAATATGCTTGCAGGGTTTAAACGGTTCGCACTGAGTGTAGAAACGGCGTGATTGGATGTAGTGTGCACCAAACAAAAAAAAATGGAAAAACCCTGCCCACTCTTCCCCAGAACTGTTTTGTTTATGGCTGGCTGCACGTGGGCAGAGATTTGAACTGCCCAATTAGTGACTTCCATTGTGGTTCAAGTTAAATCGGGATCCCAAAGCAAACTTTATCTAAAGTCCGGCTGAACCCACTGAACTGATCTTGCATGGGTCCACTCATCTCTAAAAGGGACAAGCGGATCTGTGAAAGTTTGCGTTTGCTGAGTTTAATCAGAAATTAGTTAAAAATTTGGTTCGGGACCTGAACTTGACCCAAACTTAACCCCGGACCCGAACACCATATAAGTCACCCAAACATTGCTGCTGTAAATTGGCAGTAAAATGGTTGCAGTAAAGGCTAGGGGGCTGCAAATGCAAGCAAAATGGGGGTGAGAGCAGGATAATTGTTTTTCAAACATTTGGATAGGGAAAAGAGGTGAGTGGACCTGTGGAAGTTCAGGTTTTGCGGGTTCAGCCGTACTTTATATAAAGTTCTGTTCTGGACCCAAGTCTACCTGATCTTCATTGGAAGTCACTGATTGGCAGTTCAGTTCTCTGCCCACATGCAGCCATCCAGAAACTGAACTGAGTGGGATTTTCTATTATTTTTGTTTGTGTAGACTTCATCCGCTAAAGCTCATTTTTCCTTCATTGGAAGAAATTCAGAGATTGCAAGCGGCATGCAAAGGGCCAAGCACTAAGATTACCTGAGCAGAGCGTTGCTCACTCAAGTAGTTTGCATATGTAAAGCACATGAACTCTGAACTCGAACACTGATTTTATTTTGTAAAGTCTATGTTTGGTACAAACATAGAAGTTAAAAGGTCCACTCATCGCTAATGGGAAAGAAGTAAAAAAATTACTTGGCGACTCCCTATCTTGATAATCTGTGCAGGTAAAGCAAACAGGTTTGGGATGCAAACCTCAGCTGTTTGCTTCACCTTGACTAGTTAATAAGAAAAGTTGGGATCCCACAACATTTTTTTTATTTATTTATTTAATTAAATATTATAAAAAAAATGTGTGGGGCCCCCCTTATTTTTGATAACCAGCCAAGGTAAAGCAGAAAGGTGGGGGCTGGTATTGTCAGTCTGGGATAACCTATGGTTATTTGGCTCTTTGCAGACTAAAAATACCAGCCCACAGCCACTGCTAAAGGGACACATACAATAGATGTGCCAATTCTGGAATTTTGTCCAGCTGTATCCGACTGAGACTGAGAGCAACTCAATGTTGACTCTAGGAAGCCAGGAACACATGAGCCAATACATGCTGTTGTACCTGTGCAACAAGCCTTGAGTTGAAAGGATTATGACCAGAGGTGGATGGCAATGCTGCTGGATCCACACTGCAAAGAAGTTGTAGCACTGCCACTTTTGCGACTCAAGTGGGATCAGGAAATGCATAAATATAAGACCATGCTTTGTAATGCTGTACTTATTGCATTCCCACCAGACATTGGAGGCTTGGTGGATTAACAAGGCATCATAGGAGGAAGAGGAAGTGAACAAAGCAGAAATTGCCCAGGCAAGACCTCAGGAGGGAAGGTCATCATGCGGCAATATGGCAACAATTAATGTGCAACTCTCCACACCATCCAGCAACACTATTTGCTGCAATGCAAATTTCCAGCATTTAGCAAACATGGTGGGAGAATACGTGTCTACACATATCACAGTTCTAGCTGATAGTTATGCACCATTTAACTTCTGCGTGGCAAAATGTAACACATGGTCTGAACTTGCAAAACACTCATTGGAGGTGCTCGCTTCCACTGCCGCAAGTGTACTGTCTGAATGTGTATTTAGCACAATGGGGGGGGAGTTATTACAGACAGGCATATTTTCCTGTCCTCAGATAATGTGGAAAAGATGACTTTCATTAAGATGAGCAAGTTGTAGATTACAACAGACTTGTCCATACCTTTGGCTGAGTAGACAACTAGACCCCCCACAAGCAGACATTGGTGTACTCTATTTGCCATGCCTAGTGTTTTGGAGACTCCAAAAATACAGAAACCCCTAAATATAATATCACATTGAAAGTCCAATAAATAAATGATTTTCTACCTCCTGCACCTCCAAAATTCTGCTTGTCACCAGTGTGCAGATGGGCCTTTTGCCTTAATTGTTTTGACAAAATTATCTCTTGCCACTTCTCACCAGGGTGTGTGGCCTTAATTTTTGGGAAAAACTACCTCTCGACACTTCTTACTAGGGTCTGTGGCCTTAATTTTCTTGATAAAAAAAACTCTTGCAGCTTAACACCAGGGTCTGTAGCCTTAAAGTTTTGAAAAACTAACTCTTGCAATTTCTGCCTGGGGTCTGTGGCCTTAATTTTTTGAGAAGGAAAACTCTTGCCACTTCTCACTATGGTCTGTGGCCTTAATTTTTTGGAAACAAATTGCTGTCGACACTTCTCACCAGGGTCCTTAGTTTTTAACAAAATTCTACTTGTCGCCAGTCTGCAGCAAAGTCTGTAACTTTATTTTTTTTTTAAAAAAGGAGTCACTACTGTATGCATTAGGTATTGCAGGGCTTGTTTCACAAACTTGTAACTGCGCTACAGCATCTGCAAATTGCCTTTTCAGAGAGGAAGAGGACTTAAACTCCAGTGCCACCTATTGAATGTAGCAATCCTAAAAGCCAATATTGGCCCTTTAATCAAGCCTTGCCATATGACTTAGGATATATAAGCCAAACCAGAATCTTAATTTTCAGGCACCATGTTTTGCACTATTGCCCTCGTCAGTGCAAAGTGGGAGATCTAGTTTTTCAAGGCTTGATTAAAGGGTCAATATTGCTAAACCAGAATCTTAATTTGCAGGCACCATGTTTTGCGGTATTGCCCTCGTCAGTGCAAAGTGTGAGATCCAGTTTTGCAAATCTTTTTTAAAGGGTCAATATTGACTTTTAGGATAGCTGTTTTCAAGGTGGCACAAGAGTCATCTTCCTCTCTGAAAAGGCAATTTGCATATTAAGTTCACTAAAGGAGCATGCAAGGTGTTTCTCCTCATACTGGCATGCCAGACCTGGTGTGTCATTCTCCATAAGTAGAAAACTTTGACCTTAGATCCATGTGCTGCTGCAAGCACAGTATTGTGGAGCTCTGAAAACCATCTGTATTACATCACTCTGCAAAAGTCCTGAATCTCGGGCAACCTTGACTATGAGGGTCAACCTGGTAAGAGGCTGTTTAGTGACATTTTTAAAATAGGTTTTCTGGAGTGAGGGGGGATTCTGTAAATTAAAAACTGCAATACACCTCTAACTTATGAAAGCTTGTTGTTGCCTCTGGTCAGAGCTACTAACGTGAACAAATCCTTGCTGCAGTGACTGCCAAGTGACCACCAAGTATCCCTGACTGATACCAGTGATAATTACTGGGTGTTCGCCCTGCTGGATACCCACTACTACATTAAGGTGTAATGGTTACTTCCATCACTGAAGTGTGGCCGAGTCCCCTCTTGATCATAACCACAGTACCACCAAACCCAAAAATGGAAACAAAATATTATTAATAATACTAATTAATAATTAGTTTTATTTTAAATTAACTAATTATTAATTATAGTATTATTGCTTGGTTTTCATCCTTTTACCTTTAGGACCCTACAGAGTACCTCACCATTTTAGCTGTTTTCAACTGCACTTCCCCATGTGTCCTTAAATTCTCTCATTCTCTTCCTGCCTGTGCTAGTGATAGGTTTAATACCCTTAACAAGTCTTAGGTGCAAATGTGGCGCCCCTGACCTGGTCAGGCACCACTGAGTACTGCACCCATGCTGGGGTAGTACAACACAGGTAATCCAGAAGGCTGACTGGGGTGTGGTTACACAGGTGCATAGTAACCAGGTCTCCCACATTGACCTTTGAAGGGACCTCTGGGGAAGCCAGGAGGGGGCATGGCCTCCATCTCCACTCAAGGGGTGTGGTAGAGAGTCTGGTTGCTAAGTTGCGTAGGCAGGCACGAAGGGGAGGAGTAGTGAGCCAGTCAGTCAGTGAAGCTCAGGGAGAGCAGTCACAAGGAGGAAACCTGGAGGCTTTCACTAGTCAGACACCGCAGGTGCAGTGGTTGCTTGCAGGGGAGAACGGTCACCTGGTAGTGCCACCCGAAATACACCTAAGGCAGAAGTGCAGAGAGGTGGCTGAGTACGGGGACTGCCAGGCGAGGACCAGGCCCGCACGGGGTTACATGTCCCCAGACCTTGGGCCCATTCAGTTGGCCTACTCAACCTGCAGGTGGGGGTACTTCATACCCTCCACCAAAACACCACAGAGTCCGCAGCCACGTAGCAACAAGAGGGCCCATAGATCACAAGAGACAAGCAGCCGGAGTGACCTGGTCCAGGCTACAAGCACAATGGCCGAAAAAGGGGAGAACAGGCAGAAGCAACTTCCCTGGGTGATCCCGTAGGACTACAAGTCTGGGTCACCACAAACACAAGAGGGCTAGGAAGGTGAATCAGCAGCCACCCCCTATGTCAGCCTGAAGGAGCCTGGTTCTCACTTGGAGCATCACAGCATCGCCCGGGTTCACTCATCCGTGCCACCTGAAGTGAGTAAAAACCCTGAAAGACATTCCTGCTGTGCGTGTGAGTTCTTCTGCGACCTGTGGTGCCACACATCTACACCGGGCCCTGGGGCCAGCCTCACTCTCGGGAGGCTATTACATCTAACTGCACTAAACATCAGCCCCAGGAGCCCCTTAAACTGTAGTGGCGGTCGCCCTGACTGCAATACCAAGAGTAGCGTCACGAATCTCATAGAAGTCAACCTACCTGTGACCAGAAAGACCCAGGATGCGCCATCCCTGAAGACCCTGAGACGACCTGAAGGTAACGGGGCCATGGGGCGGCACACAAACAGTTGGCTTGTATTCATCCGAAGACTTGGTAGTTGCGGCAGTTCCTCTCCCTGAGTCATCTGGAGATAAGTTATTTGCTTACATTCCCCCTGTTTGTGATCCCTGTGTCTTCTTTAAAGTTTAGTGGGGTTGACTAAGCGCTCATCCTATCTGGTCCCTACCTAGGATCTAATTAAGGGTCAGCTAGGGTCAGGTATTCAGCTTGGCACATAGGTGTGGAAACTATCCAGGATTGGGAAGGAAATCAGGGGCCAGCGGTAGTTTTGGTCAGGGGTCATCATCTCCCCTTTTCCTAGACACAGGGTTTCACTTCCCTTTTACAATTTGCTTGGTACTGTCCTGTACCTAGAATGAAAGTAAGTTTACCTTCAGGCACAGGTATGGTACCGTGTCACCCTACGTGTCACCGCACATAAACTCATTGAGGTCACGGCTCACAGCTGCTGCTTAGTCAGTCTCTGCCTGCAGCTTCAGTGTTATGGACACCAAACTTTTCAGTTTAGGATCGTTCATCCCTAGTCTTTAGAATACAAATGTAACAATCATTAATGTGGTTTTTTGGTTCTCTTCATGCCATTGACACACCAAAGTTTAAACTTGATTTTACCATTTGTCCACTGTCATATGTGCTCCACACATGGTTTGCAAAACATATGTGAAGCCCCAGACGTGTCCTGGTCTCCAAGCTGTACTCCAAAATAAGCCAGGTATACTCAATGCATAAATCTGTAATATTTATTTTTTGTTTTTCAGCCTTGTACTTTCCACTGATGTAGCAGAATACATAATCATTGTTGATGCAGGCTCATCTTGATAAAGTCATAATTTTTACATTTATTTACAGTATATAAGGTAAGAGACTCTTTTGGTATAATCCAAGAATAGGCTGACAAACTTTTACTGTAGCCGACTTCTTTCCTCAGCAAATTCACAGAAGAATTATGGCTTTAAAAAGTCGCTTTTATAGAATTGTAGGCAAGATTGGATCAACAAAAAAGTCCCGGGAATATTACAATTTAACAAGGTACTGTTTGGAGTTACTGAGGTGGAATTTCTTTATGATATGAAGGCTGATGGTTCACTTCTAATATAAGGACTTCTGAAGAGCAATAGCATATAACTGCTTGGACTGTATGGACTGACATGCCCCAAATCTTTGGTGTTGAACAAATATTTTATTACAGCCTACAAGATAAGTCCTATGCTCTAATTTGATTGTGAACCACTGTTACCTTTTCATATTGAATTGTCATTTGACATTAATTATATGTACATGACCTTATGGTCATATGTTTGTTTTACACTGTGGTGTGGAATTTTTTATTGTAATAAAAACTGTTAATATTGGGAATATTTGTTTACCTTTATAGAATTGTAGGCCCCTAATTTGAAATACAAAAAAATTATATAGGATATATCATTATTTAAAACACTGTTAAAAAAAAATCAAAAGACAGATCAAAAGCTATTGTATTTGTTATCACACAAGTTGGATTGGGGTAATGCATTATTTTCATGGATGTCCATTATTTCTAAAACTAGATCCAATTCAGCAAATGTAACTGGAATTTTTTAATTCAGTATCCTCAAAATACCATTAATTCATAAAAAAAAAAAGACTTGGCACCTGATTTTTTTTTTTTTTTGCAGATCTGTGTAATACATGAAGACAGCAAAGTTTCAACCTTACAAAACTAGTATGGGGCTTGATAAAGACCTATGTACTATATCTTGCAAGGTTGAAACATTGCTATCTTCTTCTTTTATTTTGGGACATATTAATAAAGAAGAAGATACTTTATACTACTGTGGATGCTGTTGTCACTCTCTTCACCTTTTAATAATAAAATTAGGACACAGGGAATTACATTGGTAAAGTGTTGCTATACTGTTACTGCTGTATATCACAGATGAATTACCATATTTTCTGGTGTATAAGATGACATTTTAACCCCTGAAAATCTTCTTTAAAGTCGGTGGTCATCTTATACGCCAGGTGTTGTCTTATAGGGCGTATAATTAGCCCTCCTTGTCTCCGGGACTATCAGAGTGGTAGCGCATTCCACTGGCCCGCCCTTGTATCCTATTACCTCCTTCTCTACCTCTGAGTTACATAGACACCTCTGTGATCGCATCCGGTGCACGGGGCTGCTGTCTGCCGTCATGGCTTTACTGTAGTTGAATGCTTTACGGTGGCAGCATTCAGCTGACTGCAGTGGTGGCCCTGTGTATTGGATGCAATCATGGAGGGGTCTATGTGCCTGCGGTCTGCACCCCTTGATGATCATGTCCGGTGCACGGAGCCGACACTGCTGTCAGCACTTTACAGCAGTTGAATGCTTTCTGGCACTGCCACCGCAAAGCATTCATCTTCAGTAACGTCATGATGGCAGCCTATAGCGGTGGCTCCGTGCACCGGACGAGATCACCAAGAGGTCTATGTGCCTGCAGTCTGCAAGAAGCAGCTGAGGACACCACAGGAACGGAGGACAGGGGAGAATAATTTCTATTGTGTTTAAACCATGACATAATAGGGGAAAAGAAGGGGACCAGTAGGAGGGCAATACTAAACAATGGGCACATTACTAAACAATGTGCACATTACTAAACAATGGGCACATTATTAACCCCTTCACCCCCGGCCACTAAAACACCCTAATGACCGGGCCATTTTTTGCAATTCTGACCAGTGTCACTTTGACAGGTTACAACTCTGGAACGCTTCAACGGATGCTGGCGATTCTGACATTGTTTTTTTGTGACATATTGTACTTCATGTCAGTGGTAAATTTAGGCCGATACTTTTTGCGTTTATTTGTGAAAATTTAGGAAATTGTGCGAAAATTTGGAAAATTTCGCAATTTTCAAACTTTGAAAATTTATGCCCATATATCTGAGAGATATGTCACACAAAATAGTTACTAAATAACATTTCCCACTTGTCAACTTTACATCAGCGCAATTTTAGAAAGAAATTTTTTTTTCGTTAGGAAGTTAGAAGGGGTCAAAGTTCATCAGCAATTTCTAATTTTTCCAACAAAATTTACAAAATGTTTTTTTTAGGGACCACATCACATTTGAAGTGACTTTGAGAGGCCGAGGTGACAGAAAATACCCAAAAGTGACCCCATTCTAAAAACTGCACCCCTCACACTGCTCAAAACCACATCCAAGAAGTTTATTAACCCTTTAGATGCTTCACAGGAACCAAAGCAATGTGGAAGGAAAAAATGAAAATTTTACTTTTTAACACAAAAATGTTACTTTAGCCATAAAATTTTCATTTTTACAAGGGAGAAAAGAGAAAGTGCACACTACAATTTATTGTGCATTTTCTCCTGAGTACGCTGATACCCCATATGGGGTAAAAATCAATTGTTTGGGTGCACGGCAGAGGTCAAAAGGCAAGGAGCGCCATTTGAATTTTTTAACACAAAATTAGCTGCACTCATTAGTGGACGCCATGTCGGGTTTGAAGACCCCCTGAGGTGCCTAAACAATGAAGCTCCCCCACAAGTGACCCCATTTTGGAAACTAGAGCCCTCATATATTTTTTCTAGATGTTTGATGAGCACTTTGAACACCTGGGGGCTTCACAGAAGTTTATAACGTTGAGCCGTGAAAAGAAAAATTTTTTTTTTTTACCACAAAACTGTTGCTTCAACTAGGTAGCTTTTTTTTTCACAAGGGTATCGGGAAAAAATGCAACATAAAATGTATTGTCCATTTTCTCCTGAGTACGCAGATACCTCATATGTGGTGGAAATCAAATGTTTGGACACACGGCAGTGCTCGGAAGGCAAGGAGCGCCATTTGAATGCAAAAGTAGCTGAACTCATTAGCGGACGCCATGTCAGGTTTGAAGACCCCCTGAGGTGCCTAAACAATGGAGCTCCCCCACAAGTGACCCCATTTTGGTAACTAGAGCCCTCAAATAATTTTTCTAGATGTTTGGTGAGCACTTTGAACACCTGGGGGCTTCACAGAAGTTTATAACGTTGAGCCGTGAAAAGAAACAAAAAATGTTTTACCACAAAACTGTTGCTTCATCTAGGTAGCTTTTTTTTTCAC
Source organism: Anomaloglossus baeobatrachus (assembly GCF_048569485.1). Lineage (NCBI taxonomy): Eukaryota > Metazoa > Chordata > Amphibia > Anura > Aromobatidae > Anomaloglossus > Anomaloglossus baeobatrachus. The sequence goes on from NC_134358.1 coordinate 277,532,240, forward strand.
AAGGGTATCAGGAAAAAATGCACCATAAAACGTATTGTCCATTTTCTCCTGAGTACGCAGATACCTCACATGTGGTGGAAAGTAATTGTTGGGTGCATTGCGGGGCTCAGAAGAGAAGGGCCCCATTTGACAGCAAAATTGATTGGAATCATTAGCGGACGCCATGTCACGTTTTTAGACTCCCCCCATGGTGCCTAAACAGTGGAGCTCCCCCACAAATTACCCCATTTTGGAACTAGACCCCTCAAGGAATTTATCTAGATGTTTAGTGAGCCCCTTGTACCCCCAGGGGATCCACTGAAAGTTGATAACGTTGAACCGTGAAAATTATTTATTTTTTTTTAAAAAAATTTTTTTTAATTTTTGCAGCAACAAGGTAGCTTTTTTTTTTCTTTTTTCAACGGTATCAGGAAAAAATGCACCATAAAACGTATTGTGCAATTTTTCCCAAGTACGCAGATACCTCACATGTGGTGGAAATTAATTGTTTGGGCGCATGGCGGGGCTCAGAAGACAAGGAACGCCATTTGACTTTTCAAACGCACAGACGCAGTGCACTGATCGGCCGCTGCAGGAGGCACGGTCGGATGAGATACAAAAAGCGCTAGGGATACGGAAAAAAAAAAAAAAGTCACACCAAAAATTGAGCAGGGATGTTGATCCGCGCTCAGCGGGACGCATGGACAGATGCGATACTTTTTTTTCCGTATCCCCGACGCTTTTTGTATTGCATCAGTCCGTGCATCCCGCCGAGCGCTGATCAGGGATGCACATAACGGATCGGCATCCCTGCTCAATTTTTGGCGTGACTTTTTTTTCCGTATCCCCGATGCTTTTTGTCACGCCAAAAATTGAGCAGGAATGCCGATCCGTTATGTGCATCCCTGATCAGCGCTCGGCGGGACGCACGGACAGATGCGATACAAAAAGCATCGGGAATACGGGAAAAAAAGTCCCGCCGAAAACTGACCACGGATGCAGATACGTTATCTGCATCCCTGATCAGCGCTCGGCGGGACGCACGGACGCATGAGGTGTAAAAATAGAAAGGGGATAGAGGAAAAAAAAGAAAAAAAAAAGTTATACTCACAGTACCCAGAGGATTAGCAGGAGGAACAGAAGGCAAGGGACAGCTTTACAGCAGCAGCCAGCAGGCAGGAAGTTGGACAGCTCAGCAGAAGACCCAGGAAGAAGGACCCAGCGATGGAGGCAGATGTGATCGGCCGGTGAAGACAGGTAAGAGGACGTCGGGGGGACAGCAGAGGGGGACGGGGACAGCAGAGGGGGACGGGGACAGCAGAGGGGGAGGGGGAGAGCAGAGGGGGAGAGCAGAGGAGGGAGATACCGGAGGAGCTGCAGAATAGATATCACGGGGGAGGCTGGCAAATTGGGATGTCGGGGGGCAGACTGGGATGTCGGGGGGCAGATCGGGATGTCTGGGGGCAGATCGGGATGTCTGGGGGCAGATCGGGATGTCGGGGGGGCAGATCGGGATGTCGGAGGGCAGATCGGGATGTGGGGGAGGCAGATCGGGATGTCGGGGAGGGCAGATCGGGATGTCGGGGGGCAGATCGCAGGGGAGTACGGGCAGGGGCCATTACGGGAGCGCGCAGGAGCAAATCACAAGAGCGCGCAGGGGCTGCAAGGAGAGCAGGGGAGGAGGGATACCGGAGGAGCTGCAGAATAGAGATGGCGGGGGGCAGATCGGGATGTGGGGGAGGCAGATCGGGATGTCGGGGGGGGCAGATCGGGATGTCGGGGGGCAGATCGCAGGGGAGTACGGGCAGGGGCCATTACGGGAGCGAGCAGGAGCAATCACAAGAGCGCGCAGGGGCTGCAAGGAGAGCAAAGGAGGAGGGAGATACTGGAGGAGCTGCAGAATAGAGATGGTGGGGGGCAGATTGGGATGTCGGGGGGGCAGATCGGGATGTCGGGGGGGCAGATCGGGATGTCGGGGGGGCAGATCGCAGGGGGGCACGAGCAGGGGCCATTACGGAAGTGCGCAGGGGCTGCAAGGTGAGCACAATACTCACCACTCCTGCTCCGTGACGTGACAGCAGCGTACCACAAGTACCAGCCAGTGCTGCACGCTGCAGACATGTTGGGGGAGGGTCCCCAGACCAGCACAGGCCTGGGGAGGGCGGCCACCGGCAGATCAGACCGCCCCACTGCACACTGATTGGAGCGATTGCGCGTCATAGCACGATCGCTCCAATCAGTGCTGCAGGGGGGGCCACGGTGTCTGCTTGCTTCCAGCCAATGATCGGAGTTGCTGCAGCCCCGGTCCTAGCTGGATTTTACAGGATTACACCATTTTTGGCATTTTTTTTTGCCGAAAACAGCGTGATCAATGTGATTGGCGGTTCCGATTTGAACAGCCAATCACATCGATCGCCTATGGGGGGTGGCGATGCCACCCCCCCTGGGGTCAAGCAAACGTCCCCTGCTGTAAGAAACAGCAGGGGACATCATTTGAAAGCCGTTGCTATGGCCACGGCAATCAAATGAAGTTTAGGCAGTAAAATTACGTCCCTGGTCGTTAAGTCACGTTAAAATAGGACGTAATTTTACTGCCCGCGGTCGTGAAGGGGTTAAACAATAGGCACATAACTAGAGGGCCCAATGAAGGGGCACAAGGATGGGCACAATACTTTAAGGAAGGACAAAGATGAGGAAATTACATTTTATTCGCATCTTTTTTTTATTTTTGAAATTTTCCAGTAGCTGCTGCATTTCACACTCTAGGCTTATACTTGAGACAGTAAAGCTTCCCAGTTTTTTTGTGGTAAAATAGGGGCCTTGGCTTATACTCGAGTATATACATTATATTCCAAACTCTATAATTTAAGTGGAAAAGTTGGGGGTCGTCCGTATACGCTGGAAAATAAGGTAATTCTTAATCACAAATGTATATACACAAAAATGGCACCTGCGGCCTTAATTCAACTATTGTTAGACAAAAAGTAATAGCAGCTAGTAAATTAGCAAAAGCACTCCTGTCAAAAGTGTGCAATGAGATAATAGAAATAGAGAAAGGAATTTACTGTACTTATACCTTATTTTAAATTGATTTTCTCATAAAGCAACCGATGAAATAATAAATGGGGTCTCAAAGAGCCAAAAAAAGAAAACACTTCAATAAATGGCTTAATAAATGATACATTTCACATTTGTTGCTGAAACTATGCAAAAAGCTGCAGGAGTTACAGAGCAAATAGAAAGATATTTCTGTGCAAGTGTTAGATGCTGGACAAATTAGATCCCAAAAGAAGTAATACCTGCTTCCACAAGTAATACCTGGTCCACAGAAGGGCAACTGAGGTAGTAGGTAAATCCAAAGATAGGTCCAACGGTGGTGGAATTAGTGGGAAATTATGCAAGTCAATTCCAGCACAACTAGGTCCGTGCTATGGGTGTTGAGCCATGCCGCGGCTGGAACGCCTTGACCAATGGTGCTCTCAGCAACATAGAAAGACATGGATTCAGAGAGTTGCAAGCATGTGACTTCACACAATAGTATGGAGTCTGGTGGGAGGCCTCAATTTTATGCATCTCAGAACAATGCAGGTTCCTTCCTCAGGGATGTAGGGATGGCAATTCTTTTTTTGGGCAAATTTTTTATTTTTTTTTCACCACTTAAATAAAAAAAAACACCTGGGAAATCATATTATTAGGTCAGTTTTACCATATAGTGAACTTGGTAAATAACCCATTAAAATGTGAAATTGCACTTTTTTTGTTGCAATTTCACTGCAGTTGGAATTTTTTCCCATTTTCCAGTACAATATGTCACAGAATGAATGGCTGTATACAAAAGTATAACTCGTCTCGCAAAAAAATAAGCCCTTATATGGCTATATTAAAAGTTAAAGCTCTTGGAAGAAAGGAAAGAGAAAATGAAAAATTGTTGGGTGGTGAAGGAGTTAATGTAAACTAAGCCAAGGCTTAACATTGTTCCCAATTTATGTGTTTGCTCCAGTGAAATAAATGTGGGGCCTTTTACAACTTTCAAGTCTAAAGCCTACTTTACACGCTTCAATATATCTCACAATCCGTCGTTGGGGTCAAGTTGTAAGTGACGCACATCCGGCATTGTTTGTGAGGTATCTGCGTGTGACATCTACGTGCGATCAGGATTAAACGCAAAACCGTTGATCGTAAACACATCGTATCTTTGTCTAGAATTGAGCGTTTTGTTCCACGAACCTAGTCAATTGTAACGTGTGACATCCCTCATACGATTTTGGTGTCTGAGGCTATGTGCGCAGGTATGCGCTCTGCACCGCAGCTTAAAAAAGGTCCGCTTCAGAGCGCAGCTAAAAAGCTGCGTTCTGAAGCGCCTCACAATGTCTGTCATTCACTAATCTCTGTCAGTCGGTCACTATCTCTGTCCCTCACTCTCTGTCCATGTCAGTCTATCCCCCTCTCTCATATACTCACCGATCCCCGATCCCCGACGCTGCACGGCGTTCACACTGCTCCGGCGGCTTTTACTGTTTTGAAACAGCCGGCCGCCCATTAAACAATCTCGTATTCCCTGCTTTCCCCGCCCACCGGCGCCTATGATTGGTTACAGTGAGACATGCCCCCACGCTGAGTGACAGGTGTCACACTGCACCCAATCACAGCAGCCGGTGGGCGTGTCTATACTGTGCAGTGAAATAAATAATTAAATAATTAAAAAAAACGGCGTGCGGTCCCCCCCAATTTTAAAACCAGCCAGATAAAGCCATACGACTGAAGGCTGGTATTCTCAGGATGGGGAGCTCCACGTTATGGGGAGCCCCCCAGCCTAACAATATCAGCCAGCAGCCGCCCAGAATTGCCGCATACATTAGATGCGACAGTTCTGGGACTGTACCCGGCTCTTCCCGATTTGCCCTGTTGCGTTGGCAAATCGGGGTAATAAGGAGTTATTGGCAGCCCATAGCTGCCAATAAGTCCTAGATTAATCATGTCAGGCATCTCCCCGAGATACCTTCCATGATTAATCTGTAAATTACAGTAAATAAACACACACACCCGAAAAAATCATTTATTAGAAATAAAAAACACAAACATATACCCTGGTTAACCACTTTAATCAGCCCCAAAAAGCCCTCCATGTCCGCCGTAATCCAGGATGCTCCAGCGTCGCTTCCAGCGCTGCTGCATGGAGGTGACCGGAGCTGCAGCAGACACAGTCGCTCCGGTCACCTCCACGCAGCTAATGAAGACAGCCGTGCGATCAGCTGAGCTGTCAGTGAGATCACTGGATCCAGCGGTGGCCGCGGGTAACCTCAGTGACAGCTCAGCTGATCGCGCTACTCACCTCAGTTGCTGCGTGGAGGTGAGAGGAGCGGCGGTGAGTAGCGCAATCAGCTGAGCTGTCACTGAGGTTACCCGCGGCCACCGCTGCATCCACCGCTGCATCCAGTGACAGCGGGTAACCTCAGTGACAGCTCAGCTGATCGCGCGGCACTCTTCAGTTGCTGTGTGGAGGTGACCGGAGCGGCGGTGTATTCTGCAGCTCCGGTCACCTCCATGCAGCAGCGCTGGAAGCGACGCAGGAGCATCCTGGATTACGCCGGACATGGAGGGCTTTTTGGGGCTGATTAAAGTGGTTAACCAGGGTATATGTTTGTGTTTTTTATTTCTAATAAAGGATTTTTTCGGGTGTGTGTGTTTATTTACTGTAATTTACAGATTAATCATGGAAGGTGTCTCATAGACGCCTGACATGATTAATCTAGGACTTATTGGCAGCTATGGGCTGCCAATAACTCCTTATTACCCCGATTTGCCAACGCACCAGGGCAAATCGGGAAGAGCCGGGTACAGTCCCAGAACTGTCGCATCTAATGTATGCGGCAATTCTGGGCGGCTGTTGGCTGATATTGTTAGGCTGGGGGGCTCCCCATAACGTGGAGCTCCCCATCCTGAGAATACCAGCCTTCAGCCGTATGGCTTTATCTGGCTGGTTTTAAAATCGGGCGGACCACACGCCGCTTTTTTTAATTATTTAATTATTTATTTCACTACACAGTATAGACACGCCCACCGGCTGCTGTGATTGGGTGCAGTGTGACACCTGTCACTCAGCGTGGGGGCGTGTCTCACTGCAACCAATCATAGGTGCCGGTGGGCGGGGAAAGCAGGGAATACGAGATTGTTTAATGGGCGGCCGGCTTTTTCAGTAACAGTAAAAGCCGCCGGAGCAGTGTGAATGCCGTGCAGTGCCGGGGATCGGGGATCGGTGAGTATGAGAGAGGGCTGCTAACTTCAGTCACTTAGGAGATTAGCGGTCACCGGTGAGTCCTTCACTGGAGACCGCTAATCAGCACGCGACACAGACAGAGCCGCAGCATGACAATGAAGTCGGGTGAAGTTCACCCGAGTTCATTCTGACAGTGCGGCTCTGTCTGTGTCTGCTGTCATCTGCCATTCAGCTCTGCTACATGGCTGTCTGTGTCTGCTGTTAGCGGCCATGTAGCAGAGCTGAATGGCAGATGACATAGTAAAAACGCATCCCTACACATTACACACGCTTGGCAAGTCAATAAATAAAAAAAAAAAAAAGGTGCCCAATGCATACGTCACAGAACACATGATCTAAAGGAACGCACCCAAAATTGATCAATTTAACATAGACTACTAACGCTCGTGTGACAGCAAATGAACGACCTACGTGTGATCCCGTATGCAACCTGGGCGTGTTACATCGCAATGCGATTGTACAACTAATTGCAACGTGTAAAGCAGGTTTAAGTTTGTACTGTCTTACTTTTCAGACAGTAATAGTAAATCCATACCATTATTTGCATCATAGCCAAGTATTTGCTATTATTTTTAATTCATTTAACCACTCATTTCTTCATTACCTTTATGCTGCATTTAAATCTAGTTTTGTTGTTAGCATGAACACTGATTTGCTCTATTGATTGTAATTAGAAATTAGCTGATCAGGCAAATTTCTAATTCGCCTGTTTGCATGAATTTTCCCTGGAAATTCTACTTGGAGTGAAGTTATTCTCCATGAATCAAATGTCCCTTTTATTTTGCTCTGGTGTCTTTCTGGACCCCAAAGCACAATAAACATAAGGTGTTGTAAATTGAAAATAATATTTGTTTCACCTCACTGAGTGGATTCAGCACGTGTAGAAAAGTTCACAATGTCACAATGTCATGATGTGCAATGTGAACTTGTGCGCATGCGTAGAACCAGCCTAGACATCACCAGAAATGAAGGTTCTGGCCTAGTGTGAGAGGCCTGGAATTTAAGCGCTCATGGAAAAGAGAGGCTGGTAAGGTGAGCATAAGGATTTTTTTATTCCTTAACTTTGTAATGGAATATTAGTTAATGTAGATTTATTTAATAGTCAAGAAGAATTCAATTCCACTCTAATATGTTCACTCATCTTTAATTGTGATCTGCTTTCATTGCCTTAATGCGATAAGTTGAGCAAAACTGTGTACAGATACATAAAAGTGAGGGTTTTTTAGTATTTTCCTCTCTCTGAGAAAATACACATAGAGATATGTTAGAGCAAAATTCAAATTCACTTCTTTTACTTGGATACTTGATATGGAGGTCTTTCAACACCAAAGAACATGTTTAATGTAGGATGCAAAAGATAAAAAAAATAATTAAAGTCACCTCACTGCTCCCTTTTCTGGCATCTTTGCTCCGCACCATCACCCACTCAGTCCTTGACATGTTTTCAGATCGAAATCCTTGAGCCTCTTATGTAGGTTTGAGACTTATGAATTACATAAGGCCTGGGAGGGTTCTACGCATGGGCACTCAAGATTTTGGTGCATGTCTTAATGTCATGATGCTGTGACCTTGCATACCCTGTTCAAAATCAGTGAAAGTAATGGTATGTTGGGCTATTTTTTTACATTTTGAGGAAATATACAGTCTACAAATTGTCTGTCAATGGCCACCCTCATGATGAATCCGTGTAGAAAGAAATTACAAAAAAAAATAATTGGCAGATTTTTGACAAATTTGAGTACAGTTCAATTCCATTGAAATATATTTTTAAAGCCAAATTATATTGGTTTTCTTTTAGACACAGTATAGAATTAGCAGTTGAGTGAATGTTACCAGGAATATCAAATCAATGAAATGCAGTCAGGAAGAAAAGTAGAGAATTCATCATAGGGTTGTCAAGCTCCCACAATTGCACAGCCCACACCACAGTATCTCCCTCCAGACAATGAAGAAAAAAATATATATAATTTGGACCGGGCTGAAAAGAATTGCTGAGGACTAGTGAATAATGGGCGTACCTGGCCTGTAAAAGTCTGCATCTGCGCGAATTGAAAAGTAGCAAAGTGCCGGGGCCGGGTCGAGAGGTCTCAGGGAACTCTGAGTAACAATCTGGGTCTGACAAGTCAGTTAATCAAAAAAAAGGATAAGCAAAGAAAAAAGTATAAAGCAAGCGCACTATTCTTACCGACTCTCCAGCACGGCTGTAACACTGCTTCCCGGTCACTCATTCTACTTCATGGGTGGCTCATTAATGTCCTGCATATGCCCTGCTTTCCCTGCCCATTGGCAGTCCTACTGTCTGTGATTGGTTGAAGTCAGACGTGCCCCCAGTCTGTATGAGTGTCTGACTGCTTACAATCACAGACCCTGTCTGCAGCTCTACATTGGTGTAAAAATAAATAATTTTTTAAATAGGTTGGCGTAATTGGCTCATCCCAATTGCCCTGGTGCAGTGGCAATCAGGGTCATAAGGAGTTAATAACAGCTCACAGCTGCCACTAAGCCCAAGATTAGTAATGGGAGGCATGTATGAGACCTCTCTATTACTAATCTCTAATTTGTAAGTGAAAAGAAATAAACACAAAAAAAATAAAAATCTTGTATCTAATATATAAGGCTGAGTGTATGTGTGTGTGTGTGTGTTTGTGTGTGTGTATATGTATGTACCATATGTTTCTTTTTATAAGATGCACCGGATTTTAAGACACATCCCAAATTTAGAGATAAAAAAAGGTGAAAAAAAAAAAAGGGGACCAACTTATACGCCGGTGTTGCCTTGAAAGAGACACATACACAGAAAAAGACACACATGCAGAAAGAGACACACAAAAAGAGACACACAGAAAGAAACACATACATTCAGACACAGACAGAAAGAGAACCACAGACAGAAAGAGACACATACACAGTAAGAGATGCATAAACAGAAAGAGACGCATACACAGAAAGAGACAAAGACAGAAATTGTTTGGATGTTTGAGGTCATCTATTGGCTGTTTGCACAGTTACATTCAATATTTATCAGGTGGCCTATAGCAACCAATCTGCTTCTGTTTTATTAGAAGTCAAAGAGCTCTAATTGGTGCAATAGGTAATAAAGGATATTGTTAGTATAGGACAACTTATGTGTGCGTTAATGTGATTTCAGTGGTGACGCTTAGCCCACGCTGTTGTAATGTAAGTCACATGACCTTACAAGTATACTAATTGTGTGAGATTTTTTGAGGCACTATATTGCCTGGTTTTGACAGGATATTTATCAGGTGGCCTTATAGCAACCTATCACAGCTCTGCTTATATTTTGCTACAGGTCATTAATAGGAGCTCTGACTGGTTGCTATAGGCAACGAAGGACACTCTTAGTATAAGACAGCTTATGTGTCAATTAATATGATTTCGATAGTGAGGGTAGCAGAGTGGGTTGCAGAGTGGGTGACTTGGTTACTATTCCGGTCAATGGCGGGTACTACAGCTAGTTTGAAATAAAATACAAAAAACACCACCCTATTTTACCTCTTTATTAACCCGAAAACACCCAGGTCCAACGTATACCATATGAGGTCTCATGACGATTCCTGCTCTGCTATATTACTGAAGGCACAGCATGTGTGCACAGAACATGACTGCCCGCTCTGAGCTTCAGGCAGAGACTGAGCCGCTTGATTAGCAATGGTATCACTCAATTTATTTGCGGCACACAGCTTTAGGAACCCACGGTCCTCCACCTGTGACCACAGGTAACCTGACCCCTGGTGACTTTATTTAACTTAGTGACCTCACCTCAGGTGAGGTAACGGAGTGCACAGACCTGCATCCACTGGCAGCAAACTGTGTTTATTTTGCCAAGAGATACAGATTTGGTGCTGAAATTAAAACCTACTGGCAAAAAAACCCCACATCAAAACACCATGCAATTTTGATGCAATAGTGATGCATTTTTTTTGCCAGGGGGAGTAGTTTTGGTGCAGGAAATTTGCATCAAATTTCAGCAGCAAATCTGCATCTCTTGGCAAAAAAAAATGCTCAAAAAATTGCTTTGATGACTTTTTGGTGCAGTTTTCAGCCAGGAGCTGCAAATTTGATTCTGAAATTTCTGCACCAGATTTAAGAACTAAATTTTCAACATGTAGCTGTATGCTTTATCTGTGCTGGGTATCATAATATGGGGGGACCCTACACCATATTCTTTAATTATTTATCTATTTTTACACCAATCTAGAGCTGCAGACAAGGACTATGATTGAAAGCATTCACACACACTGCCACTCAGCATGGGGGTGCAGTCTGTCTGCAAAAAAATCACAGATACCAGGACTGCCATTGGGTGTGGGGAAGCAGTGAATATGTAAGGGTGATAATGAGCTGCCATGGAAGTAGCATTACAGCCTTGTGTGAGACTCTAAGTATAATCTGCATGCTCTAATCCCCCTATTCCTTCTACCACCCTTTTTAAGTGCCAGATTCTGGTCCCCATAGACTTATATGGTGACCAGCATCCTGGCAGATATCTGGGATCAATTCCAAGCTAGAACCGGGTTTTTTTTAAACCCTGCCAGACCCACCGATCGTAGGTATCTGGGAGTCCGCCTATCACTACTGAAGACAACTCAAACTTATGCTTCATGGGTTGTGTATCCAGGTGGGCTGAAAGATTTTGAACTTTTCAATGCCATTCCAGACAGATCATCCATATCTTATCACAATGGTATTCTGGCTGCTCCACCTTCAGAATCCATGGACTAAAGATTCCATTAGGTTCACCTGTTGAGGTCGATCCACAAAGCCTTTTGTCCAAGTGTGCACATAGACCTCGGTCATTTGAGTAGCTTCCTAGAAAATAAAGGAAATCATGAAATCTTGAATGATCAGGAATCACAGGAGCAATTGAACAGATGTAGGACCCAGTAAAAATGAATGTATTAGAAAGTGTCCAGTAATAGTTTATGAGCTTTAAACAAAAAAAATAGATAGATGCATGAAGAACAAGCAAAAGGTATTCTTTATTATGTACAAAAAGGATTTAAAAAGAGGGAATAGGAGAAAATTACACAAAAATATTCACGGACACGTTGTGGTCCCAAATTTCAATATATAAAAATGCTGGATTTAATTCATATAAAAAATACATAAATATAGCAAGAAAAAATGGATAACATTTAACAGGATCCCAGGACTATTAGACCAGTGTTCTATAGAAAATAGATAAAAAATTAATGTCAGAGGTACAGACATCCCCCAGGAAAAAGCTCTCGAAACACATCGAAATTCCTCTAGGCTGCTGCAGGTTACATTCCATTTAGTTATTGGGCCTCAAGTTGATGTGTATGGGTTTTTTTTAGGATTTTTACCCACTTCTGTTAAACTCAGTATACCTTTGGATATATACCTTTAGTATCAGCATACTGTATGTATTATCAAACCACCTCCATCTGTACCCTTATTTATTCATTTTTTACCTTTTTCTATGGAATGCTAGTATAGTCCTGGGATCCTAATATATATCATTCATTTTTTTTACTGTATATATTTTTTCTATGAATTGAATCCCGCATTTTTATATATTGAATTTTGGTATCACAGCGTTTCCTGGAATATTTTTGCATAATGTTCTTTTTTTTACTCTGTTTTTATCATTTTTGTACTTAATAAAGAACAACTTTTACTTGATCTTCATGCTTCCATTTCTATTTTGGTTTAATTTCATAAGACGTGCTCAGTCGTATACTTGGCCTTCCTTTCTTCATTTGGTTATTGATTGTTTATGAGCTTACTGCATCTGATGAGTTGTTTCAAGAGAAGGTAAAGACAGGGTTAACTGGAAGGCTTAAGGTACTGTCTTGCCAAACGATGTACCAGCGATTCTGACCACGATATGCTCTTGTCAGGATCGCTGGTACATCGCTACATGGTCGCTGGTGAGCTGTCAATCAGGCAGATCTCACCAGCGACCAGCCACCAGCGACTCGTGTAACGATGCTGCGTTGGTAACCAAGGTAAATATCGTGTAACTAAGCAAAGCGTTTTGCTTGGTTACCTGATATTTACCCTGGTTACCAACGTACACCGCTTACAAGCTGCCAGCGCTGGCTCCCTGTATATGTAGCTAGGGTACACATCGGGTTACTAAGCAAAGCGCTTTGCTTAGTTACCCAATATTTACCCTGGTTACCAGCGTACGCTGCTTACACAGAGTCGGTGCTCGTTGGTCTCCCACCGTCAAACACGCCAATGTGTGCTGCACAGCGGGAAACCAAGGAGCAAAAAATGAACCAGAACAGTGTGTAACGATCAGCAATTTCACAGCAGGGGCCAGGTCGCTGCTTAGTGTCAAACACAGCGAGACCACTGATGAGGTCACTGTTCTGTCACAAAACCTGTGACTTAGCAGCGATCTCGCTAGTGATCTCGCTATGTGAGAAGTACCCCTTAGGATTTGCAAGTTAAAGCACAATATAAACAGAGATTGACAAACAGAGGAAAATAAGTCTTAATGATGTCATAGATCCACACTATACAACCTGCAAAACCTGACATGGCACACAACAGTCAGCAGCAGACCAAGGGGAGAAAGTTGAGACTGGAATACTTAAAAAAAGTGTGTAACGAAAGTATGTTTAACTGAAGTAACAACTGGCTCATCAATAGTAAACAGAGGATATTTATTAGTGGAACACATGGTTTGGGACATAATTAACAGTGGGGTATGACATTATTGGATTCTATTCTTTTTAATATATTTATTAACCAGCTGTAGCACCCGGCATTGCCTGGGATAGTAACTGTCTCTCTGTTTCTCTCCCAGTCTCTGTCTGTCTCTTTCTCTGTCTCTGTCTCTCTCTGTCTCTCTCTCTATGTCTTTGTCTGTCTCCTTCCCTGTCTGTCTCTCTATCTCTTTCCCTGCCTGTCTCTGTCTGTCTCTTTCCCTGACTGTCTCTTTCCCTGCTTGTCTCTGTCTGTCTCTTTCCATGTCTGTCTCTTTCTCTGTCTGTCTCTTTGTCCTTTGTCTGTCTGTCTCTTTGTCTGTCTTAGCCTGTCTCTGTCTGTCTGTCTGTCTCTTTCCCTGTCTGTCTCTTTCCCTGCCTGTCTCTTTCCCTGTCTGTCTGTTTCCTTCCCTGTCTATTTCCCTGTATCTGTCTCTTTCCCTTTCCCTGTCTCTTTCCCTGTCTCTTTCCCTGTCCATGTATCTTTCCCTGTCCCTGTCTCTTTCCTTGGCTGCCTGTTTCTTTCCCTGGCTGCATTATGACTTGCCAACATTCCATTCAGGGGTTTGGCTGCGCATTCTTTTGAAGTTTGGGCTGCATTGTGGCTCCCAGCTCTATTGACTTTAATGGAGGCAGTTTTTTTGGCGAATAACTGTAAAGCGCGGGGTTACAATTTCCCCTCAAAACATAGTCTATGATGTTCCTTGAGTCAAATGGAGTGTCTGTTCAAAACTTCGTGGTTGTACATGTGACTGTGCGAATTCCTTTAGCGGACATACACACATACATACATACATATATACATTCATAGATATATACATGCATTCAGCTTTATATAATAGATGACCTTGTAGAGGGCATACAGAGTAGAATTTCAATATTTGCAGATACAAAGTAATCAACACAAAGTATAATATAATATTGCAGATCGAGTTATATAAGCTGGACATGGGTTGAAAAATGGCAATTGAAGTCTGATGTAGATAAATTTAAGGTCATGCATATGAAATAAAATGTATAATTATGCACAAAATTGTAAAACTGTCACTGAAAAAGACTTGAACGTATGAGAAAGGAAAGACTAAGGTACGAAATATACCCTAATATTACGGCAATAGAATTTGATTCTACCAAGACTTGGGTGGATGTATACAGAGGTCCCATGAGCCATATTATGTGTTCCATATGATACTTCATATTCTATGATTATACAGCAATACTGTCTACAGAATCATATACTCAAGATATACTATACAAGGTTTACAGTTCCTTCATTTAATATGCATCTGCTTATTCCTTGACTTATTTCTGATTATAGCATTTTATTGCAGTTTTTTTGTATTAACATTTGCAGCTACACCGGCATTATGAAGTATCACAAATACCCTCAAGATCCAGTTCCAAGCACTTATAATATAGTCATTGCCACATAGTAAACACGATTTCTATAAATTCTTCCTTTAATAAATGATTTATTTATTCAGTGGAATGTATATAATATTCATACAGAATGTATTGCTTTGATCTACAAGTGCAGACAGTAAATTGTTTTCTACCCTATGACCTAATTTTATTTTTTCTTTGTGTTCCTTCTCAGACTTATTAGAGACATGCCGTCTGTTATGCGTGATTATTTCAGGATCATTAGTTGATTATCCATTTCTGCTCCAGATGTTCTAGGACTTAGAAAGATTTCACATTCAATCATCTTATTGCCTTTGTTTTATGAACATACAAACCTGGCTTATGATAATAGAGGATTTCAATATCTTAGAAAAAATACTGACTTTTAATGTTTAGTTCTCCAAAGGGAGTCATTTGTTTTCTGGTCTTTCTGTACATATATTTAGCGTTCAATAACACATGAGGCTACCATAGCCTCAGCTGACAAAAGGATTAATTGTAACTAACATACCCACTAACCCGTCAAAAACACACTTCACGCTGTGAGGAAAACAATGGCGCTGTGCACTTGAATGACACATATTCTGTCAAGAAACATAATGTCCCAACTGGCTTTGCAGCTGGTGGATGTTTTGGGCTTTCTGCCAATACATCTTACTTCATGATTTTTTTTCTTTTCTCTTCTTTCTCAAAGCAAACAATAGCTGACTGCATGGCCGATACATTTGTACAATTCAATACTACATTCAACTTGTTATGTATTTTAACCTACTATTTGTGCATTATGCAATTACGTCTGCCAAAGACTTTTTATTTTCCCATTGAACGCTTCAATTGAGAAGGAATGATGGACATAATCTGAAGAAGAGAATTTGCTCACCATGAGTTGGTTTCATTTTTACATAGTGACCTAAGTTTTATGGTAGTATAATAGCAAATAAATGTCCTATGGTTATTTCACTAAAGAGAGAGTTAAAAATGCGTTTGACTCATGTATTCAGCTTTTCTATAGATTAGTTTTAAAAAGACTGTGGAATGGTGAAGTGCTCAAATAAATTTCAAGAAAGGAACAGGATGACATGTTGCAAATCTTAAAGTGGCTGCAGTTTGACACAATTAACTACTTTTTCTTAAACAGGTTCAGGCCTTTTTCTTTACTGTTGCTGTTGTAATTTACCCTCTGCTAAAATATATATATATAAATATATATAGAAATGTAAACATATATATATACTGTATATTTTTATATATATATTAATATCTGTCACTTTCCCTGTCTGTTTCTGTCTGCCTCTATCTCTTTCCCTGTCTCTTTCCCTGTCTGTCTCTTTCCCTGTCTGTCTCTTTGTCTGTGTATGTTTCTTTGTCTGTGTCTCTCTGTGTCTGCCTCTGTCTGTCTCTGCCTTTCTCTGTCGTCTGTGTCTGTCTGCCTCTGTCTGTCTCTCTTTCCCTGTCTGTCTCTTTCTCGGTCTGCCTCTGTCTGTCTCTCTTTCCCTGTCTGTCTCTTTCTCGGTCTGTCTCTGTCTGTCTCTGTCTGTCTCTTTCTCTTTCCCTGTCTGCATTGTAACATGCTAACATTGCATTTAAGGGTTTAGCTGCGCATTCTTCTGAAGTCCTGGCTAAATTGTGGCTCCCAGCTCCATTGACTTTAATAGAGGCAGTTTTTTTTGGCGAATAGCTGTAAAGCGCTGGGTTAAAATTTCCCCTCAAAACATAGTCTATGACGTTCCTTAAGTTAAATGGGGTGTCTGCGCAAGATTTTGTGATTGTAGTCATGGCCGAAAGTGTTGGCACCCTTGAAATTGTTGCAGAAAAAGTATTTCTCACAGAAAATTATTGCAGTTAGACATATTTTGTTATACACACATGTATTTCGCTTGTGTTAATTATAAAACAAACAAAAAACAGAGGAAAAAAACCCCAAAATGGACATTATTTCACACAGACTTCAAATGTAGTCCAGACAAAATTGTTGGCACCTTCAACCTAATATTTCACCCTTGGGAATAAATAACTGCTATCAATAGTTTCCTATAACCATTAACATGCTTTTTACTGGAATTTTGGACCACTCTTCTTTTGCAATCTGCAGGTCTCACATTTGAAGGGTGCCTTCTCCAACAGCAATTTAAGATCTTCGTTTGCAAAAGTCCATGTCTCACATTTGAAGGGTGCCTTCTCCCAACAGCAGGTTAAAATCTTTCCACATGTGTTCAATGGGATTTAGACCCAAACTCATTGATTGCCCTTTCAGAACTCTCCAGCGCTTTGTTTCCATCCATTTCTGGGTTCTTCATGATGTATATGTAAGGTTATTGTCCTGCTGGAAGACTCAAGACCTTTCTAACACTATACACTACTTTATTACCCAAAATCCTTTGGTAATCTTCAGATTTTATGATGCCTTGAACACATTCAAGCCATCCAGTGTCAGAGACATCAAAATAATCCCAAAACATATTTGCGCCTCCACTATATTTAACAGTAGGTACTATTTTCTTTTCTTTGAAGGCCTCATTCCATTTTCAGTAACTGTAAACAGTAGAATGATGTGCTCTACCAAAAATATGCTTTCAAAGAAGTATTTTGGCTTACCCTTGTACATGTTTGCAAACCACAGTGCTCAGCTAACATTCATGCTACTCTGAGTGCTTACACTGGGAATTACATGTAAATCTCTGAAAAATGTGACTCAAAATTCCCAAAGGAATATTCACTGTATTGAGGCTTCTGGAATTACTCTTATGTCTTTTTAAGAATGTGCAAAAGTGCAGTCAACAACAGGGTTCTGCACCTTTGAAAAGATGGACACTGTTGAATAGAGGCCAAATGGAGTGTAGAATAACTCTGCTGCCTCATTAGTGAATTGATTTATTGGGGTTTCACCTGAATCATGTGTTTCGGATATGTAAATGAAAATTCCACTGTATGTACTCAGCATAGAGCATAGGATATATGTGAACTGATCTAATATGTTTTGTACCCAAATTACCATAAAATATCATTTAACTCAACCCACAAAATACAAATACACAAGTCCCCACTGAAATCAGTTAGCAGTTAACGGAAATAAAGGGGCTTCCACATTACTGGTAGCAATAAGGCTCTGGAAAATCATTACTGCTCCCCCCCAAAAAAAAAGAAATCCATCAAAATCTGCACTTCCAAATCCCAATGCCCCTCTCCCGTCAAAGTCCCACAATGTGCCTAAACCACATTTAGCATCCACATATTTGACATTGCTGTAGTGAGGAGAGTTCACTTTATTTTAGTGGTGTGCGTCTCCAGCAGCATGAGCGGGGCACAATCTAGGGCAGTATGTTTCTGAAAAACAGCCATCTTCTTTTTACAGTTGCACACCAATGTTCTAACTGTAAGACAGGGTTTCCAGTCGCCACTAATCCTCAGATGTCAAAACACATCGTAAAATTGTGACATCACTACATCGTGACATCACTCCAAAGCCTATTCATGAACAGAAATCCTTTTCCTATGAAATACACCCTGCCTTTGAGATCACGGTGCACTGTAGCATTGTTATGTCTTGATACAGCCTAGATTAAATGGCCTAGTTGTTGCTGGAAGCTTTGTCCTGAAGTGAAGAAACTGGAATATGCATGCAGAAAGAAGAGTCCGTGATGACTGGTCAGGAGCATAGATATTACTGGAGGCAGCAATGGTTTAAGCACAGGTAAGTGGTAAGGCTAGTAGTAGTGTTTTTTTTAGACATATAATTATTATGCTATGGGGTCTAAAAAATACCACAAAGGAAATCGTGAAAATTCAACTCTCAGAGAATAACTTCACTGCAAATAAACTTTTCAGGTAAAATCTGTGCAAATTGGTGTATTTAAATTTTCCCAATTACTTCTAGGATTGCATTATCTTTAACCAAGCATATAACAGCTATTGTTAATATACACATGCTTTGCTTCAGCAGGGTCAGGGCAGCTGGTGAGAGTTGATAGGAAGATATGGATGGACCGAAATACAGAAAATTCTGGTGAAAACATGTTAGAGGCTGCAAAAGACATGTGTTTAGCATGTAGGTTCACCTTCCAATAGGACAATGACCAGAAACATACTGCCAGAGCTACAATAAAATTATTTACATCAAAACATATTCATGTTTTTGAATGGCCCAAAGTCAAGACCTAAATTCTATTGAGATTCTGTGGTAAGCCTTAAAAAATGCTGTTCATAGACTCTTTCCATCCAATTTGTCTGAGCTAACACTATTAGGTAAACTAAAAATGGACAAAAATTTCAGCCTCCTCTAGATTTGTAAAGCTAGTAGGGACATACGCCAAATAACCTGCAGAAATTATTGAAGGGTGGTCCTACAAGTTATTGACTTGGAGGGGTTCTAAATTCAAATGTTCAATTTTTAAATTTATGTTCTTAAATTTTTTAGAAAATCAAGTGTTTCTATTAGACTTCAAAAACACTTGCTATTTTCTGTTGGTATATGACAAAAAATCCCAATAGAATACATTTAAGTTTGATTGTGTAATGTGAAATAATGTGGAAAACTTTCACAGGGTATAAATAATTTTTTTAAAGAACTATATATACACATGCAGGAATATACATATTTGCTGATACATACACACAAATACATATAAACAGACATACTGTATTAATATACACAGACATACATAGATATACACAATTGCATACAGACACACACACACACACACACACACACACACACACAGACATACACACATATTAGGGGGGTTTACATAGGTGAAGCAGGCAACCTTGTGCTCACCTTCCTCCAGTTTCTCATCTGTCTTGCCAGCATGCTTAATTGAAGCTCTTTTCTGGAGGGAAGATGGCAGTGCAGGTCATGCTGTGTGATGTCACTTCATCAGACACAGCCATGCACTGCATACTACACTGCCGTATCTGCTAACTGTGACACCAGCACAATTAAACTAGGGGAGCAGTCCAGGGGTAGATGCCCCTGAACTCCCTGGCCTAAAGCTTGCTTTACACATTACGATTAAGCATACGATATCGTATGCGATCGTAACCACCCCCATCGCATGTGCAGCACGTTCAATTTGTTGAACGTGTCGCACAAACAATTATTTGCCATCACACGTACTTACCCTTCCATACGACCTTGATGTGGGCGGCGAACGTCCACTTCATGGGGTGGGAGGGACGTTCGGCGTCAAATCGACGCCATGCGGCAGCCGGCCAATAGAAGAGGAGGGGCGGCGATGAGCGGGAGTAATCATCCCGCCCACCTTCTTCCTTCTGCATTGCCGGCGGGAGCCGCGGGACTCAGGTAAGATCTGTTCATCGTTCCCGGGGTGTCACACACTGCGATGTGTGCTACCTTGGGAACATAGAACAATCTCACGTTCAATTTTTAGCAATTGAACGACGTGCATGCGATGAACGTTTTAATGTTCAATCGCAATCACATGTAGCTGTCACATGCTACAATAAAACTTTCGACGCCGGATGTGCGTCAATTACGACGTGGGGTATCTAGGGGTACTTTGCTGCAAAAGGACTGGTTATCTTCACAATATAGATTGTATTTTGTGGAAGGAAAATTATACAAAGGAACTGATGCAAAATCTCAACACATCAAAGGAAGTTAAAATTTAAATGCAAAATCTTCTGCTAAAAACATCATGACCCTAAGTACACACCAAGCTTGTGCCAATAGAACTCAAGGACAACAAAGTCAAGGTAAGTGGATACTTTTCACAAAGCCTTATTCTTAGCTCAATAGGGAATGTATGTTCAGAAATAAAAAACTGTCTTAGTAAAGAGGTCTACAAACTTGACATGTGTCAAATTTCAATACTTCCAGCTGATACTAAGCTGTGCAGTGTAATCAACACAGAGGAGGATAACAGTATTGCAGGATTTATGTAAGCAGGAGAAATGGCAATTGAAGTTTATTGTAAATAATTTTAAGGTCATGCACTTGAGCAAAGCAAGTAAAATATATAATTATGTACTAAATTATAAAACTATAGATAAAGCTGTTACTGAAAAAGACTTGGGTGTATGGGTGGACGACAAATTAAGCTTGACTGACTAGTTTCGAGCAGCTGCTGCCAAGACTATTAAAATAATGGGATGCATGAAAAGGGGAATAGATGCTCATGAGAAGAATATGGTTTGACCCCTTCACAAGCAACTAGTGCGACCACACCTCAAATAAAAGAAAAAAGGGGATGTTCACCACGCTTTATGTAGCAGTTTCAGTCCATGAAATGGTAAATGGGTGCCAGATGCTCTGGTAAGGTGTCGACCAGAAAGGTATAAATGAAGGCATGAAAGAATGGGCATCTTCCAAGGAGTGATGAGTAAAATAAAACAAAAGATATTTAAAGCATTTTAAAAACACAAAAAAACTGCAGCATGTTAACACCTGATGCATTTCTGACTAAGGGTTTCCTTTTGTGCACCAGAAACATGTCAGGTATTAACATGCTACAGTTTTTTTAGTGTATTAAAATGCTTTGAAAAAAGTTTTTTTGATTTTACTCATCGCTCCTTGGAAGATGCCGTTCCTTCACTCCTTCATTCTCATCTAGAATACTGTATATATTATTAGTCATTGGCATATATGAAGGACATAGCTGAACTAGAGCGGGTGCAGAGAAGAGCAACCAAGGATATTAAAGGAATGGGTGGAATGTAATGCCAAAACAGGTTATTAAACTTGAGGGTACTTTACAGGCTGCGGTATCGGTACCGATATCACTAGCGAGTGTACCCGCCCCCATCGGTTGTGCGTCACGGGCAAATCGCTGCCCGTGGCGCACAACATCGCTAACACCCGTCACACGGACTTACCTTCCTTGCGACGTCACTGTTGCCGGTGAACCGCCTCCTTTCTAAGGGGGTGATTTATGCGGCATCACAGCTATGTCACACGGCAGCTGTCCAATAGCAGAGGAGGGGCGGAGATGAGCGGCTGGAACATGCTGCCCACCTCCTTCCTCCCTCATTGCCAGTGGACGGAGGTAAGGAGATGTTCGTCGCTCCTGCGGTGTCACAGATAGCGATGTGTGATGCCGCATGAATGAGGAACAACATCGCTACTGACCAGACAACGATTTTTCATAAATAAACGACCTTTGTAAGATAAACGATTTTTGACTCTTTTGCGATCGTTTAAGGTCGCTCCAGCCTGTCACACGCTGCGATGTTGCTAAAGACACCGGATGTGCGTCACAAACACCGTGACCCCAACGACATATCGTTAGCGATGTCGCAGCGTGTAAATGGCCATTTAGGGTTTTTCAGTTTGGAAAAACAAAGGCTTAGAGGCGATCTTATTACAAATATATGACAGGACAGTGCCGAGCTCTAATGATCTTGTTACACCTAGGCCTGCAACAAGGACAAGGGGCATCCACTGCGTCAAGAGCAAAGACAGTTTAATCATAATCCCAGATGCAGATTCTTTACTGTAAGAGCAGTGAGACTATCAACTCTCTACCTTATAATATTGTAATGGTTGATTTATTACTACAATACATTTTAAGAGAGACCTGGTTGCCTTTAGTGAAACATATAATATTACTAGCTTCAGTGATGTGATGTTGATCCAGGGAGCTAGTCTGATTGCCACATGTGGAGCCTGGAAGGAATTTTTCCCCTATTATAGAGATTACTGTCTGTCTCATGGGGTGTTTGTCATCACATTTGTCATCAACGTAAGGCTATAGGTTGAATTCAAAGGACTTAACTCTACTTCCAACCTTAAAACTATAAAACAGTGACTATATTATACAGCAGTATCAAGAGGAATGGGCTAAAATTCCATCAACTTTGCAAGAGCAAATTTGATACCAAATCTGTTTTTCATGCATAAAATGCAATGCTGCCATTTTTTGTTAATTTAAATGTCTAGTGAGACAGAATCTAAAAGCTTAACCTCATATGTTTTGCTATTTAAATGATGCTTTGTCTTTTTTAGCTTAAGGCAGTAGCATAATATATTTGTTACGCATGGCATTTGCATCAATGCAAGAAGTTCAATGATAAACCACAAAAAAAGTGTATATTAGTTCTTCACTGTGAGGGACATATTAGTGGAATAGATTTGATTTAAACTATTTTTTTTATTTTTTTCCTCAAGAAAAACATTTTTGTTTTATTTTTAACAATTTATTTATCAAATTCATGGGATATTTCAGTTCCTTCTTAAGAAATCCTGATGGGTATTGCTAAGGACCTTGTTTCTTGATGTCTAAAATATGTAAAAGGTAACAGTTCTAAACAGGACAACTCAAGAAAATGGAGAACATGATGGAAATACACACTGCAACAGGGTTATGTGGTTCAAACAAAAATATAGTAAATTGTGCTTATAACACATTAGAAAACCAATGCAGTGCCTTAGGCAGGCTATATAAAGCACTATGGAAATAGAGGTAGTGCAACATATTGAGGTAAAAATGGTAATAACAATATATAAACAATGCATTATTTAGTGCTACAGAACCTACAAGCTCATATGTGGATAGAGAATGATTATTATGATTTACAGCTTGGAGTTCTCTTGGAATTTTATTTTCTGCTTAATATGAGAATTTTACAAGTTTAAAGTACATATTAATTCGCTAAATAACCAATTTTAGCAATTTGGTCTTATTGGCTTTTTATTATGCAAAAAGCATTTTCCCAAATAAAGAGCTTAACACCCTTTCTTCTAATTCTGAGATAAAAGTTATCTTATTAAACAAGACTTAATTTGGGCCCCAAAAAGTAAAACAATAATATTTGGTGCGGCAGAGCATATCTCACAACTTTGCAAACTTTACAAAAGAATTTAGCTCTTATTGAAGCCTCTTAGTGTTCCCATGCATTAATAAACCCGTTTTATGACCCCACAAAGTAAATATGGACAATAGTACCCCCCCAACAGAGTATAATACTCCCACAGTGAATTTCACCTTACTATTACATCCCTACAGTCCCCCCCATTAATTATGGTCCCCAATACAGTATGATGAGTCACAGTGACCACAGGATAGCTCTATGCACAATATGATGACCATACATACAGGATATTGGAACACACATCCCTTTACACAGTGTTATAACCCTACCACAATACTTCATACAGTATGGTGGCCTTAAAACAGCCCTCTGCACTGTATTATAGACATAACTAGTGATGAGCGAGTACTAAAAAGCTTGGGTGCTCGAAGCTCGGGCCGAGCCTCCCAAGATACTCGTGTACTCGGGCCGAGCAACGAGCCCAATGTTATCCTATGGGAGACCCGAGTATTTGTGTGAAAGGACCCCCCGGCAGCATGGAGAAACCCTAAAAATGTCACAAAAGTCTCAGAAGAGTGCTCAAATGACATGGCAACAGCATGGGGAAGACCCCTTGAAGCATTTATCACTCAAAAGTCACAGCTGTGAACAATTTTGTCCGCGTTTCACGCCATTTTTACGGACTCACCAGAAAACCTTCCAAAATGACCCCAAAATGATTTTTCATGGCAGAAATGTTAAGGGCACATATGCAAGAGTGAGATAGAGCTGGTGTATGTTACTTTTTGAGATTAATACATGAAAGATTTTACGTGAAAACATTGTGTGGCACTCCGATGTCCCTGAGAAGAGACGTACATGAAGGCCTCTTGAGTCTAATGTGTCCATTTTGAGGAAGTGAGTCTTTGTAGTATTTTCCTTTGCCAGGGCAGTCCAAAATTGTGAGGTTCACCAATGCCCCTGCATACAGACGTGCATGAGGGCCTGTACACCTGAAGTGCCCATTGTAAGGAAGTGGGTCTATTTTAGTATAGCCCTTAGGCAGGGCAGCCAAAAATTGGGAGGCTCCACATTGTCCCTGGATAGAGACGTGCATGATGGCCTGTAAACCTGAAGTGCCCATTGTAAGGAAGTGGGTCTATTTTAGTATAGCCCTTTGCCAGGGCAGCCAAAAATTGGGAGGCTCCACGTTGTCCCTGGATAGAGACGTGCATGATGGCCTGTAAACCTGAAGTGCCCATTGTAAGGAAGTGGGTCTATTGTAGTATAGCCCTTAGGCAGGGCAGCCAAAAATTGGGAGGCTCCACGTTGTCCCTGGGTAGAGGCGTGCATGAGGGCCTCAAAACATTGTTCCCATTGCAAAGGAGCGGGTCTCCTGTCGTTGTAATGTCCATTCTGCAAAGAATGGGCGAAAAAATTTACCACTGGGGGTATACCTAAAACAAAGGCCTAAGTATTGCAATTTGTAACGGTCATCATCATGGTGGCGCATGAGGAGAAGGAGGAGCAGTCCAGCGATTATCCAAAGTCCAGAAGTGTGTACCCATGGGTGAGTGGAGGTACATGGCAAACTTTAAATTCCGCTCTCATTTGCTGGTGGTGTGGTGAAGTCTGGCCCAATCCAACCCTTGTTCATCTTGATCAGAGTCAGCCTGTCAGCATTTTCAGTTGACAGGCGGGTGCGTTTATTTGTAATGATTCCACCTGCGGCACTAAAAACACGCTCTGACAAAACGCTAGCAGCAGGGCAGGCCAGGACTTCCAAGACGTAGAGAGCCAATTCATGCCACGTGTCCAGCTTGGATACCCAATAATTGTAAGGCACAGAGGAATGTCGGAGTACAGTTGTTCGATCTGCAAGGTACTCCTTCAGCATCTGGGCAAACTTAGGATTTCTTGTGGCACTACCCCGCACCTCAGGGGCTGTGGTACGTGAGGGGCTGAGAAAACTGTCCCACATCTTAAAGACTGTTCCCCTACCTCTGGCGGATTGGACTTGTGCCTCTCTCGGCTGTACGCCTCGGTTGTCCACTGATTCCTGACCTATGCCGCTAGCGTTTTGTGAGGGGAATGCTTTGCCTACTTCCGTGACTATGGCCTTCCGGAACTGCTGCATTTTGGTTGACCTCTCCTCCACGGGAATAAGAGACAA
Source organism: Anomaloglossus baeobatrachus (assembly GCF_048569485.1). Taxonomy (NCBI): domain Eukaryota; kingdom Metazoa; phylum Chordata; class Amphibia; order Anura; family Aromobatidae; genus Anomaloglossus; species Anomaloglossus baeobatrachus. Next base: position 277,557,519 of record NC_134358.1, read on the forward strand.
AAAGTTCTCCTTGTAGCGTGGGTCTAACAGTGTTACCAACCAGTAATGATTGTCGGCCAAGATGTTCTTAACGCGAGGGTCACGAGACAGGCAGCTTACCATAAAGTCAGCCATGTGCGCCAGACTCTTAACAGCCAGGACTTCAGTAGCCTGACCAACAAGATGACTGAACATGCTGTCCTCCTCCTCCTCCTCCTCCTCCTCCTCATCTACCCTGTCCTCTGGCCAGCCACGCTGAACCGAGGATATGACTGGTGTGCATGTCATATCCTCAATTTGGCCGGAGAGTTGCTCCATGTCTTCATCCTCCTCCTCGTCATAGTCCTCCACTGCACGTTGTGATGAGACGAGGCTGGGCTGTGCGTTATCACCCACACCCACTACTGTTTCTTGCTGCAACTCATCGTGCTCCGCCTGCAATGCATCATGTTTGTTTTTCAGCAGAGACCGTTTTAGAAGGCAGAGTAGCGGTATGGTGACGCTAATAATGGCGTCATCACCACTCACCATCTTGGTGGAGTCCTCAAAGTTTTGGAGGATGGTACATAGGTCTGACATCCATCTCCACTCCTCAGGTGTTATGTGTGGAGTTTGACCCATTTCCCGACGGCTTAGGTGATGCAGGTACTCAACAACTGCCCTCTTCTGCTCACATATCCTGACCAACATGTGCAGAGTTGAATTCCAACGCGTGGGGACATCACACACCAGTCTGTGAGCCGGAAGATGCAAACGGCGCTGAAAGCCGGCAAGGCCGGCTGAAGCAGTAGGTGACTTTCGAAAATGTGCAGACAGGCGGCGAACTTTTACCAGCAGATCAGACAGCTCTGGGTATGACTTTAGAAACCGCTGAACCACGAGGTTGAGCACATGGGCCACGCATGGAACATGTGTCAGCTGGCCTCGCCTCAAAGCCGCCACCAGGTTCCGGCCATTGTCACACACGACCTTTCCTGGCTTTAGGTTCAGAGGTGTGAGCCAGTGATCTGCCTGCTCTTTCAGAGCTGTCCACAGCTCTTCTGCATTGTGGGGTTTGTCACCTATGCAGATTAGCTTCAGCACAGCCTGTTGCCGCTTTGCCGAGGCAGTGCTGCAGTGCTTCCAGCTTGTGACTGGTGTGGAGGGTACAGTGGATGAGGATGCGCAGGAGGAGGAGGAGGCTGAAGAGCATGACATTCCGGAGCTGTAGAGTGTGGGTGAAACACTGACTGAGGTAGGGCCTGCAAACCTTGGTGTGGGAAGGACGTGTTCCGTCCCTCGCTCAGACTGGGTCCCAGCTTCCACAATATTAACCCAGTGTGCCGTCAACGAGATGTAGCGGCCTTGCCCACAAGCACTTGTCCACGTGTCTGTGGTTAGGTGGACCTTGGGTGAAACAGCGTTGTTCAGGGCACGTGTGATGTTTTGTGACACGTGGTTATGCAACGCGGGGACGGCACACCGGGAGAAATAGTGGCGGCTGGGGACCGAGTAACGTGGGACAGCTGCCGCCATCAGGTCACGGAATGCTTCTGTCTCCACCAGCCTAAAAGGCAACATTTCCAGCGCAAGCAGTCGCGAAATGTTAGCATTTAGAACTGTGGCATGTGGGGTGTTGGCAGTGTATTTGCGCCTGCGTTCAAAGGTTTGCTGAATGGATAACTGAATGCTGCGCTGGGACAAGGACGTGCTTGATGATGGTGTTCTTTCTGCGTAGGCAACTGCAGGTGCAGGAGTGGAGGAGGCTTGTTCGCAGGCAGCATGGACAGGGGATTGGCTCGCATGCACAACCAGCGAAGACGTAGCAGTGACATCAGCAAGCACTGCTCCTCGACTCTGTTGTACTTCCCACAAAGTCGGGTGCTTGGCTGACATGTGCCTGATCATGCTGGTGGTGGTCAGGCTGCTAGTTTTGGTACCCCTGCTGATGCTGGCATGGCAGGTGTTGCAAATGGCCTTTTTTGAATCATCTGGATCCAACTTAAAAAACTGCCAGACTCGGGAAGACCTAACATTTGTACAGGCACCTTGTGTCGTCGTGTTGTTCCGGGGAACGGTTGCCTGACTTCTGCCTGGGGCCACCACCCTGCTTCTTACTGCCTGTTGTGATGCTACGCCTCCCTCACCCTGTGCACTGCTGTCCTCGCTCTGCATATCCTCCTGCCAGGTTGGGTCAGTTACTGGATCATCCACCACGTCGTCTTCCTCATCCGCACCCTGCTCCTCCTCCTGACTTGCTGACAATTGTGTCTCATCATCGTCCACCACTTGTTGAGACACGTTGCCAACTTCGTGAGAACGTGGCTGCTCAAATATTTGGCCATCTGTACAGACGATCTCCTCATGACCCACTTCAATATGAGCTGGCGAGAGGCCAGAATGTGTGAATGGAAACGTGAACAGCTCTTCCGAGTGTCCAAGTGTGGGATCATTAATGTCCGAGGAGGACGTGTACTCAGCCTGGTGGTAGGAAGGAGGATCAGGTTCAGAAATGTGCGGTGCAGTATCACGGCTACTGACACTTGACTGTGTGGAAGACAGAGTGTTTGTGGTGGTGCCAATCTGACTGGAAGCATTATCTGCTATCCAACTAACAACCTGTTGACACTGGTCTTGGTTCAAGAGCGGTGTACTGCTGCGGTCCCCAAGAATTTGGGACAGGACGTGCGAGCGACTAGATGTGGCCCTTTGTTGTGGCGAAATTAGAGCTTGCCCACGACCTCGGCCTCTGCCTGCACCACCATCACGTCCACTTCCTTGCTCCTTGCCAATGCCCTTGCGCATTTTGCAATGCTGTGCACTGCTGACGTGTATATTCACTACTTGTGCGTTATATCAAAGTTTGTGGAAATTGCACACAAGTGCACCTGTACGCTGCCACCAACAGGCACACACGTGCGGTTTTAAAAACCAAGCACGGACGCAATAAGAACCTAACAGGTTTTTTTGGGGAGCGACAATTACAGACAAGTCAGACACTATCTGGACTGTTTTACACTGTGTACACCAGCCCCAGATATGATGAAGGCTGGTATACGGTCACCACTACCCTGCCTGCCTGCCTGCCTGTATACTGGTACAATAGTCCTGACAAGGACTCTTTTGGTCACTAGCCTGTATTCAGACCTGGCTATACCCTGCCTGTATATAGCAACAATAGTCCTGAGAAGGACTCTGCTACTGTACTCCGACCTGGCTATACCCTGCCTGCCTGTATACAACTAGAATAGTCCTGAGAAGGACTTTTGGTCACACTGTTTGCAGCCCTGCAACTGAAAAAGCTATAAAGGGCCGCAAAGCTTTCCCTGAATCAGCGACACTCTCCCTGCACTGACAGTCTGGATAGCTGTGAGCAGAGCACAGCGCGCCGGCCGATATAAAGGCTCGGTCACGCTGTGCAGGCCGGCCAATCACTGCAATTCCACAACTAACAGGGCTGTGGCATTGCAGTGGTCTGCCAGCCAAACCCTGCATGAGGGCTGGCTCTCAAAAGAGCGCCAACATGCAGAAATGAAGACCACGAGTACAGCACGAGTATCGCGAGATTACTCGGTCCCCGCCGAACAGCCCGAGTACAGCGATACTCGTGCGAGTACCGAGTAGTTACAAGCATGCTCGCTCATCACTAGACATAACCCAATTGTCCACAAAGTATGATGGAGACCACACAACTCTCCACACTGTTTAATGGCTTGCACCCATTATAATGGCTCTTACCAGCTCTCTAAATACTAAAATAGATCCCAAACAACCCTCCACACAATTAACCACATTACACAATTGCCTGCATATAGTATAATGGCCCTCCACTTAGCCCTCCAAACAGTATAATGACCCCTATATAGCCCTCCAAAAAGATTAATGGACCCATATAGACCTCCAATCAGTATAATAGCAACTATATAGTCACCAAAATAGTTTATTAGCCTCCATATTGCTCACCAAAAGAAAAATGGTTCCCACATAGAACTCCTAATTGCATATCCCTCTAAACAGTATAATAGTCCTCACAATGTACTCATTAATGAAAATATATATATACTTCAGTTTCAAAGTGTTTAACTCCTTATTACCCCGATTTGCCAACGCACCAGGGCAAATCGGGAAGAGCCGGGTACAGTTCCAGAACTGTCTTATATAATGTATGCGGCAATTCTGGGCGGCTGTTGGCTGATATTGTTAGGCTGGGGGTCTCCCCATAACGTGGAGCTCCCCATCCTGAGAATACCAGCCTTCAGCCGTATGGCTTTATCTGGCTGGTTTTAAAATTGGGGGGGGGACCCCGCACACCGTTTTTTTTAATTATTTATTATTTATTTTACTACACAGTATAGACACGACCACCGGCTGCTGTGATTGGGTGCAGTGTGACACCTGTCACTCAGCGTGGGGGCGTGTCTCACTGTAACCAATCATAAGCGCCGGTGGGTGGGGAAAGCAGGGAATACGAGATTATTTAATGGGCGGCCAGCTTTTTCAAAATAGTAAAAGCCGCCGGAGCAGCGTGAACGCCGTGCAGCGCCGGTGATCGGGGATCGATGAGTATATGAGAGAGGGCTGCTCAATTCAGTTACTCAGGGGATTAGCGGTCACCGGTGGGTCCTTCACAGGTGACCGCTAATCAGGACGCAACACAGACAGAGCCGCAGCATGACAATGAAGTCGGGTGAAGTTCACCCGAGTTCATTCTGAATGTGCGGCTCTGTCTGTGTCTGCTGTCATCTGCCATTCAGCTCTGCTACATGGCTGTCTGTGTCTGCTGTTAGCGGCCATGTAGCAGAGCTGAATGGCAAATGACATAGTAAAAACGCATCCCTACACATTACACACGCTTGGCAAGTCAATAAATAAAAAAAAAAAAAAAGGTGCCCAATGCATATGTCACAGAACACATGATCTAAAGTGATCTAAAGGAGCGCACACAAAATTGATCAATTTAACATAGACTACTAACGCTCGTGTGACAGCAAATGAACGACCTACTTGCAATCTCATAAGATCCAGTATGTAACCTGGGCGTGTCACATCGCAAATGCGATTGTACAACTAATTGCAACGTGTAAAGTGGGCTTTAGTTCAGTGTTTCTCAACTCCAGTCCTCAAGACCCACCAACAGATCATGTTTTCAGGTTTTCCTCAATCAGGTTTTCAGGATTTCCTTAATGTTGCACAGGTGATGGAATTATTCCCTGTCTAACATTGAGGAAAACCTGAAAAAATGATCTGTTGGTGGGTCTTGAGGACTGGAGTTGAGAAACACTGCCTTAGTTGGTCACAATGGTCTCATTTGCACTTTATTCCTAACTTTTTTTCCCAAAGAACCAGTGAGCTATTCTTCTTTTGTCATATGCTGCTTCAGAATTACTTCTAAACTTTATATCCTATTCTCTACTCCAGAATGTGTGTTGGACTTTACTCAAAGCTTGGTATTTGATCAGTGGTGTAAATTGAATCTCAAGGGCCCCAATGCATAAGCTCCAATGGGATGAAAGCTCCAGGGCCTGAATGTGATTACAACCCTTGCTGTTTTTGTTAAACCCCTCCATTAGATTACATAATAGTCTAATAGAGTATTGATTTTACAAATACCAGTTTTCATCCTTTTCTTATTTGTATACACTGCTCAAAAAATTAAAGGGAACACTTAACCAATCGAATATAACTCCAAGTTAATCAAGCTTCTGTGAAATCAAACAGTCCACTTAGGAAGCAACACTGATTGACAATCAATTTCACATGCTAATGTGTAAATGGAATAGACATCAGATGGAAATTATTGGCAATTATCAAGACACACTCAATAAAGGAGTGTTTCTGCAGGTGGGGACCACAGACCACATCTCAGTACCAATGCTTTCTGGCTGATGTTTTGGTCACTTTTGAATGTTGGTTGTGCCCTCACACATGTGGTTGCATGAGACGGACTCTATAACCCACACAAGTGGCACAGGTAGTGCAGCTCATCCAGGATGGCACATAAATGCAAGCTGTGGCAAGAAGGTTTGCTGTGTCTGTCAGCGTAGGGTTCAGAGGATGGAGGTGCTACCAGGACACAGGCCATTCCACCAGGATATGTTGAAGGGGCTTTAGGAGGGCAACAACCCAGCAGCAGGACCACTACCTCAGCCCTTGTGCAAGGAAGAAAAGGAGGAGCTTTGCCAGAGCTCTGCAAAAGGACCTCCAGGAGGCCAGAAATGTGCATGTGTCTGCACAAACGGTTAGAAACCAACTCCATGAGGATGGCATGAGGGCCCGACGTCCACAGATGGGGGTTGTGCTCACTGCGCAACACCATGCAGGATGCTTGGCATTTGCCACAGAACACTAGGATTGGGAAATTCACCACTGGTGCCCTGTGCTCTTTATAGATGAAAGCAGGTTCACACTGAGCACATGTGACAGATATGAGAGAGTCTGGAGACACCATGGAGAGCAATGTGCTGCCTGCAACATCCTTCAGCATGATCGGTTTGGCAGTGGGTCAGTAATGGTGTGGGGTGGCATTTCTTTGAAGGGCTACACAGCCCTCCATGTGCTCACCAGTGGTAGCCTGACTGCCAACCGCACCTGGTGCGATTGGCCCTGGATTCCTCCTAATGCAGGACAATGCCAGACCTCATGTGGCTGAGTGTGTCAGCAGTTCCTGCAAGATGAATGCATTGAAGCTATGGACTGGACCGTCTATTCCCCAGGCCTGAATCCGATTGAGCACATCTGGGACATCATGTATCGCTCCATCCACCAACGTCACATTGCACCACAGACTGTCCAGGAGTTGGTGGATGCTTTAGTCCAGGTCTGCATGGAGATACCTCAGGAGACCATCCGCAACCTTATCAGGTAGCATGCCTAGGCATTGTAGGGAGGTCATATAGGCATTTGGAGGCCACACACAATACTTGTTTCCACTTTAATGTTGTTTTGTTTTGTCTTATTTTGATTTTCATTTTGACTTGTTTCAACTTTTATTTTGTGTGTGTCTTCAAATCCAGGTCTCCATTGGTTAAAACTTTTGATTTCCATTGATGATTTTTGTGTCATTTTGTTGTCAGCACCTTCAACTTTGTAGGGAACAAAGTATTCAATGAGAATATTTCATTCATTCAGATCTAAGATGTGTTATTTGAGTGTTCCCTTTAATTTTTTGAGCAGTGTACTTATGATGCATCTCTTGTTTTTCTATTCTTACTTTGCTGTATGCACAAGTTCTTTATGCATAATTTTTGACAATATTTGTTGATTTGTATCTGTAAATAAGCTATGTTTACGGTAGTCTGTGTTGTGGTAGGGGCCAGTGACTTAGAGAGTAAATAGTAATACAACTCTAAGCGCAACCTGGGGTCCACCAAGCTATGGATGAATATAGCTGATAAGAGCTCAAAGAGCTGGACGGACGACAACTGACTTCAGTATAACTGAGTTTATATTAGAAGGGCGCCAACAGTCAGTGTTAATTGCCCACTTACACTATTGTAAACAACTGTGGAGTCAAGGCGACCCCCACCACGGTTGAGAACCAGGCACTACTTAACAAACAGAAGTAGAGTTGCAGCAAAGCTACAAAAGTACACAGCGTTGCAGCACCTGCTACAAATAAAAAGGTTCAGATCAGCAGTGTGTTAAACCAGTGCTACAGCCTAACAAATTAACAGGCAGTATGATAACAGCTAACTTAACCAGCGCTGTTATTACTGAAGAGAAGTAGGAAGAGTCACAGATAACAGTTCGATTAACCGGCGCTGCTACTTGTGATAGGAATAGGAAGTATAGTGGTAATCAGCTTGCATAGCCAGCACTGATAACAGCTACAATTATTCAGTAGTGGATTTATCAGAGGGCCTATTATAATTATTCAGCAGAGAATTGAAAAGAGGCCTGCCTAATAGATTCTAATGCCGTCCCAGCATCGGTGGTGTCCATATAAACTAAGCACCGCCTAGCCTCAGCTCATGCTCCAATCGTCATAGCTAACATCAACAAACAGGCACAGACGAATCCGAAGATGCCACATCATGCGCATGCGCAGTGTCTAAAGAGTCAGACTTAGAAAAAAACTTGGCCCACGCATGCGCACATGCCCGCTTTCCACACTAAAGCGGGCTTTACACGCTGCGACATCGCTAGCATCAGCTAGTGATGTCGAGCGCGATAGCACCCGCCCCCGTCGTACGTGCGATATTGTGTGATCGCTGCCGTAGCGAACATTATTGCTATGGCAGCGTCACACGGATTTACCTACCCTGCGACGTCACTCTGGCCAGCGAACTGTCTCCTTTCTAAGGGGGCGGTTCGTGCGGGGTCACAGTGACGTCACACGGCAGGCATCCAATAGAAGCGGAGGGGTCGAAATGAGCGGGACGTAACATCCCGCCCACCTCCTTCCTTCTGCATTGTCAGTGGTGGCAGGTAAGGAGATATTCCTTCCTGACGAACAACATTGTACCTGCTGCAGCAACAACATTAAGGAAATGAGCGACGTGTCAACGAGCAACAATTTGTCACGTTTTTGTGCTCATTGATCGTCGCTCATTGGTGTCATACGCTGCGATGTCGATAACGGCACCGGATGTGCGTCACTACCGACGTGACCCCGACGATATATTGTTACCGATATCGCAGATGGTAAAGCACCCTTTAGACTCTGGCAACAGTACAGCCACTCGTAACACAGTTCAGGATTGCGTTTAACGTCGTGAATGGCACCAATGTGAAACTGTGCCCGCAAAGTGATCCTCGGGTAATAGAACGACAGCGGGCACTCGGACTCTGACCCAAGAAGAAGGCAGCCTCTGGCTTATAGCCGTAACAGTCTGGCAGCTTTTAATAGTTCTTCTATGGGCAGGCTTTGCAGAAGCTACTCCAATTAGTAGCTACTCCACTTGGCCACTCTCTAGCCTTCATCCTATAACACCTATACAGGGATCTAAAATGTGCAGACCCCCTGGATTTCAGTTATAGAGTTGCTGCTGGATAGTGAAAAGTGATTGAGAAAAGATTAGTGATGGGCGGACCGGAATGTAAAATTCCAGATCCACGCAGTTTCATACCTACTGAGATTTCGGCATGGCTGTAACTGCTCCTGCAGCCGACCATTCACTTCCTTGGCCACTCATTACCTTCATTACATATCCATTGCTTTCCCCGCCTACTGGTCATCATGACATCTGTGATTGGTTGCAGTCAGAAACCCCCTGAGCCTGTGTGACAGCGTCTGCCTGCAACCAATCACAGGCGCTGTCTGCGGGTCTATATCGTACAGTAAAAATAAATAAATAAAATATTTGGAGTAGGGTCCTCCATATTATGATACCCAGCACAGAAAAAGCATACAAAATATGGCTACAGGCTGCAACCCCCAGCCATGTGCTTATTTTGGCTGTGTATCAAAATAGGAGGAACCGTGTGCGACTTTTTTAAATTATTTAAATAATTTTTAAAAAAGTGGATGGTCCCCCCAATTTTGATACCTAGCCAAGATAAAGCCTGACAGCTGGAGGCTTGTAATCTCAAACTGGAGAGACCCACGCTTACTTGGCCGCTTTGATCTAAAAATAGCAGCCTGCAGCCGCCCAGAATTGTCGCATCCATTAGATGCGACAATCCCAGCACTTTACCCAGCTCTTCCTGATGGCCCTGGTGCAGTGGCAATCGGTTTAATAAGAGGTTAATAACAGCCCACAGCTGTCACTAAGCTCTAGATTTGTAATGAGGAGGGTCCATGAGACCCCCCTCCCCAATTACTAATCTGTAAGTCAAAATAAATAGACACAAACATTGAAAAAATCATTTATTTGAAATAAAATACAAAACAAACATTTTACCCCTTTACCAACCCCAAAATACCGGTGCATAATACACACAAGGTCCCATGACGATTTCAGCTCTGCCACATCTGAACTGACAGCACACCATAATAGAACATGACTGCCTGATGTGAGCTCCAGGCAGAGAATGAATGAGCCGCAGCAATGTGTAGCATCATGGGAAAGTCAAAAGAAATCAGCCAAAATCTCAGGAAGATAATCGTGGACTTGAACACGTCTGGTTCCCAATTGGGAGCAATTTCCAGATACCTGAAGGTGCCTTGCTCATCTGTACAAACAATTATATGCAAGTACAAACAAGACTGGAATGTTCATCCATCATATCGCTCAAGAAGGAGACAGGTTCTGTGTACCAGAGATGAACATTCTTTGGTCAGATATGTGCATATCAACCCAAAAAGAAAAGCAAAAGACCTTGTGAAGATTAAAAAAAAGCCAGAATAATGTTTGCAAATGCACACAGGAATGAAGACCTTAATTTTTGGAGACATGCTCTGTGGCCTGACAAAATTAAAATTTAACTATTTGGCTATAATGACCATGATTATGTTTGGATGAAAAAGGGAGAAACTTTGAACCCTAAGAACACCATCCCAACTGTGAAACACGGAGGTGGCAGCATCATGTTGTGGGTTTGTTTTGCTGCAAGAGGGACTGATGCACTTAACAAAATAGATGCCATCATGAGGATAAAAGATTACTCAGAAGATATGAGGACCCCTGACGTATGGGTTGCGAGCTAGCGTATTTTGGCCAAAATATAAACTAATATCTCACATATATTTTTTATATATTTTTGCATGTATCATATATATTTTTTACAGGTTGCAGCTATGTTCATTAATGTAGGCCTTGTAAACTGGGTCTCCGTTCCTGTGTGGTACCCTTATATAGTGCTGGGCAGCCCGCCTAATCAAATAGTAAGGGTGTCACTGTAGACTGTAAGCCAGACATTGTGCACCTACATTTGTGAATGGCAACATTATACAAGTCTATTTGTGTCCAATTTTAATAGTAAGCAATCACCTCCTCCATGGCAGTTTGTGAGTGTTGCTACATTAGTGTTTTGCATCTGTGTTGCCTTCATCTTTGTTTAAGGGTTTTGCTGCATCTTGTTAATGCATTAGTTTTTTGTAGCCTGGGCAGATAAACACTGTTGCCCTTTTGTAATAATCACAAAATTTACAAATAATGACCATCATTATGTTTGGAGAAAAAAAGCAGAAGCTTTCAAGGCTAAGAATACCATCCCAAATGTGAAACACAGGAGTGGCAGCATCATGCTGTTGAGTTGTTTTGTTACAGGAGGTGCACTTCACAAAATAGATGACATCACGATGAAAGAAGATTATGTGGCAATACTGAAGCAACATCTCAAGACATCAGCCAGGGACTTAAAGCTTCAGCGGAAATGAGTCTTCCAAATGGACAATGACTCAAAGCATATTACCAAACTGGTTACAAGTGGCTTAAAGATAACAAAGTCAATGATGTTTTGGAGTGGCCATCACGAAGCCCTCATCCCAACCCTATTGAAAATATATGGGCAAAGCTGGAAAGGCAGGTGCGAGCAGGTGACCTATAAACATGGCTCAGTTACACTAGTTCTTTTAGGAGGAATGGACTCATATTCCTACCAACTGTTGTGAGAAGCTTGTGGACGGATATTAAAAATGTTTGACCTATTTCATATAGTTTAAAGGCAATGGTACCAAATACTAATGACATTTATATAAACATTTGACTCTGCAGAAAGTAATAAAAATGCCTTAAAATATTCTCTTCTCTCTCATTATTCTAGCATTTGGCAAATATAAATAAATTTGGTAATCCTAATTGACCAAAAATGGGAAAGGTGAGATGGTGAGAAAAACATGCATATGTGTCTTTTTAGAAAGTGTATGTAAATGTCTGGTTTCAACTGTATGTGGATTTTTTCTTTTATTTTACTTTTAACGGGGAAAAAATTGTGGGGATTTGAAATTGCTTATTTTTTATTCTTTTTTCTATTTAAAAAGAAAAGTTTCAGTTTCTCTTTTGACTGTTTTTACTAGTCCCTTTAAGGAATTTGAATGATCTGATTGGTGATGCTATACAGAGCCTTTTTCTGTACAGCTGAAATGATGACTTCCTATGAATGCCCCCTCATAACCTTCATTCAGAGGAAGTACATCAGAACCAAAACAGGGGTCATAAGCTGATAAACAGCTGTCATGACAACACATCGGCGAACCTTATTCCTGCATTTAATGGGAACTGGCAATTGCGTGCTCCCCATCGGCAAGCATTTAACACTAGAACTACTGAGGTAGTCATTTTGACTACTTTGCACCATGTATTTCTATATAGGTGTCACGAGTCCAGTAGTTCTAGTGTTAATCTGTCAGAGATTGATAGGGGCATTTAACTAATTAACAGCAGGGAGCGGAACTCTGATTAACTCATGGCTGTAAAGCTGGTGTCACACTAAGCGACAGCGACAACGACGTCGCTGTTACGTCACCATTTTCGGTGACGTAACAGCGACCTTGTAAGTCGCTGTTATGATCGCTGCTTAGCTGTCAAACACAGCAGAAGCAGCGATCATAACGTCGCTACATGTGCAGAGAGCAGGGAGCCGCGCTTAGCGCTGGCTCCTTGCTCTCCTAGGTACAGTACACATCGGGTTAATTAACCCGATGTGTGCTGCAGCTACATGTCACAGTGCAGAGAGCAGGGAGCCGCGCGCACTGCTTAGCGCTGGCTCCTTGCTCTCCTTGCTACAGTATACATCGGGTTAATTACCCGATGCATACTGCAGCCACATGTCACAGTGCAGGAGCCGGCACTGGCAGCAAGAGCGGCGGAGGCTGGTAACCAGCGTAAACATCGGGTAACCAGGGAAAGGTCTTCCCTTGGTTACCCGATGTTTACGCTGGTTACAGCTTACCGCAGCTGCCAGTGCCGGCTCCTGATCGCTTCATTTCGTCGCTCTCTCGCTGTCACACACAGCGATGTGTGTGTCACAGCGGGAGAGTGACGACCAAAAAATGAAGCTGGACATTCAGCAACGACCGGCGACCTCACAGCAGGGGCCAGGTCGTTGCTGGATGCCACACACAGCGACAGCGACGGGACGTCGCTGCAACGTCACAGAAAATGGTGACGTAGCAGCGACGTCGTTGTCGTCGTCGTTATGTGTGACACCAGCTTTAGAGACACATGTCTACTGATAAGATAAACTAAAGTGCAGGAAAAGATGTAGACTCTGCATGAGAGTCCGCATCAAAGGCAGGAACACAGACTATGATGTACAAGCACATTATAGGTTGTGATGTGGCTAAAAACAAATCTTACCACCGAATGAAATGTTCCTAGGTTTTCCCTACAGGGACTCCTAGGTCTCCTACAAAGTTCATATATTAATGTGTAAAGGGCCATCATGGGTATTTTTTCTAGGTCAGACCCATTTAACTGCACTCGCTGAAAGTTACTTTAAGTGAGTGCACCAACTTATATTATGCAAATTCAGAAATGTAATGTTATAAATTAGGCATAAATAAAAAAAATTATAGAAATAGAATGTGAGGCAAACTGTTCTTATTCCAAATATCATAACCTTCTATTGCATAAGGTTTAATAAAAATACACTCTATTTCAACTGTCATTTCACAGAAAACTAGATATTTCATGCAGAAATTCTGTTACCTTGTATCCATTAATTTTAGTGTTAGAGATATAATACATTATTCAGACTTACATTTTCTCTCATAATGGATTAATGATATACGGTAATGAGAACTACATTTGACTCTTCTATTTTAAATCAAATTAACAGTGTATCATATAAAATAAATGGCTGAATGAAAGGCTTAATTAATATAGTAATTCAGGTGCATCATTTCGTAGTATGTCAGCAGTTCTGAGATGAAAACTATTTACATTTCGCTAACAGAAGTGATCAAATATTGAAACACTGTACAAACAGGATAATTACGTGTGTGCATTTTCTAAACTGTAATAAAATCATGACATAATTGAGCACATCCATTTGCAGTGGGTTAAATTGAGGACATACACATTTCATCTCTTGATTGTCTTGTTTTGGTGATACAAAAACCATTATGTTCATTTGTGCTTTGCACACAATGTAACATTTAAAAAAAACACTTGCAATAAATACATACATTTTCATGCAATAAAAACTATTAAAAATACATACAAGTAAAAGAATAAGGCTGTCCACTTAACACAAAACTCCATCATTTTTTTTCTCTGTTAAAGTGGTGCTTTAAATATAAGTCCCCTGACCACTGTTTATGGAAAGTTCTGCATCTCAGCATGCCACACTTAAATTTGAGCCTTAAGTGTGTGTGTTTGATAATGTTGTCTGGCTGCCAGTGAGGAGTCTTATAACTTAAATGCTCCTCTGAAAAATATTCAAATTGCCTCTTCAAGTCTCTGCAAGGAGAAACGTTTTCCCCTTAGACCCCACTATAGCTTCTCATACAGCCAGATCAGATCTCGTACTTTGCACTGACGAGGGGCAATCAACCTGAAACAGCGTTTCTTACTTTTAGGATTGCTACTTCCAATAGGTAGCACTAGAGTTTGGGGTACTTTGCACACTACGACATCGCAAGCCGATGCTGCGATGCCAAGCGCGATAGTCCCCGCCCCCGTCGCAGCAGCGATATATTGTGATTGCTGACGTAGCGAACATGATCGCTACGGCAGCTTCACATGCATTTACCTGCCCTGCGACGTCGCTCTGGCCGGCGAACCGCCTCCTTCCTAAGGGGGCGGGTCGCGCAGTGTCACAGCAACGTCACACGGCAGGCGGCCAATAGGAGTGGAGGGGCGGAGATGAACGGGACGTAAACATCCCACCCACCTCCTTCCTTCCACATAGCAGCCGGGACGCAGGTAAGGTGATGTTCCTCGCTCCTACGGCTTCAAACACAGCGATGTGTGCTGCCTGCTGGAATGAGAAACAACATCGTACCGTCGCTGCTGTGACATTATGGAAATGTCGGACCCTACACTGATCATACGATAATGACGCTTTTGCGCTCGTTAATCGTATGTAAAAGGATTCACATACTCCGATGTCGACATCGACGCCGGATGTGCGTCACTTTTGATTTGACCCCACCGACATCGCACCTGCGATGTCGTAGTGTGCAAAGTACCCCTAAGTCTCGTTCCTGCCTGAATAGACAATTTGATAATACTGATAACTTAAGTACTTTCAGGTCAGTCCTGTTCTGCTCTTCACAGGTCCATGGGACTTACAGATAAGTATTACAGACATGTTCATAACATTAACTAACACTCCTCCATCTACCTGGCTTGATAGGAACTAATCCTCACATTCCTGAACACATGATCCTACAACCTACAGGGAAATCTAGTCATATCAGGAGGAACCAAATTAATTCTTGTGGCCCGTTTTATTACTGCAGCTTTAATGAATAAAACATGGTATAGTTACTCCAAATCATATAAAACTAATAAAACATGTATCAACATTTGCATTAAAACCACCTATGTCTTCAGGTGAAGAGCATGACTGTTTTCCCCCCTGCTTACATTTACCCTCTGGTGTTTTTACCTTTTTGGCGCCACTTAACTCCAATACAGTTGTTTTTCTTTGTAACCTTCTCTCCACAAAACACTGCTTTTTTGCACATTTGTGTAAAACTTTTTGTAAAGATAGAATAAATGTTTTTATAAAAGCACAAAATAAAATTATCTGATATCCTGGCATGTAACTATGACTTGAAAAATATATACAGCAGCTTTCTGAAAAGCAAATATGCACACATTGAATATAGGAATTGTAGTTTTACATTGCTGCTTTTGGAACTATGTTTAAAAAATGAGATAGAGAAAAAAAGAAAAAAACACATATTATGTGTAATACATATCATTAATACTGTCCAGATTATAGAATTAAATCACATCATATTATAATAAATATAATGGATAGATCAGCGTAAAGGGAGAAAATCTATCTTTAAAGCCCATAGGATATACATTTTATATGATAATACTACATATTATATTCAAAAGAACAAGAGACAATATAGAGAAAAATATATCATGTAATATAGATAAGTGATTGATAGGGCATGATTCCAGCTACAGCATATAAGTCAGGAAAGAGAAAAAGATATATATAAATGCATAGAAAATAATGACATCTTACCAGTAAATTGAGACACAAGAGACATACATCGCAATCTGCGCTGATAGGAAATGCGAGCACGTCACCAGTGAGAAGCGCTAGTGTATGTGCTCAAGGATGGAGTTTTTAAATGTCCCGGCGTCTGTCGTCATATCCGGAATTAGTAACCGGATATAACTTTATTGGTTGACAGTGAATGGCAGTATTGTAGCGCATTTAAAGGGGCCGTCATCTAGCCGATCACGTGTTTTGCTCACGTCACCGGGAGTGTCATCAGTTGGTAGGAAATAGCTGTTAATTCCGAGCACGTCACTGTCGATCATGTGACCGAAAGTAACGGTTACTAGGCAATAGCTCAGTATGGGGCAACGCTATTAAGTATATGGATAAGCTGACAAATATCTGATCACATGATCGGGTACAACTCCGTAATGCGGAAAATAGCACCATTTATTGGTTGAAATAGTTAATAAAGAATAATGACATAGTTAGATGTGTAACTAGTTAAAAATTGATTACTAATAATTACATCAGTGTTCCAAAACTATTAAATAAATTACTATTAAGAAATAGATTATTAGAAAAATATAATAGAAAAATGCAATTATAACAAGAAATGTACAACTAAAATATAAAAATATAAAAAAACTATGAAAAATAGAAAGAATAGAAAAGATTTTTTTAAACGGAAAAAGTTATATTAAAAAAATAATATAGAATATAGAACAATTAGAAGAATTAGAAAAATTAAATATAAAATGTATTTGTGGCGCCCCTGTGGTTAGGCACTAAAGGGGAATACAGCACCTTAACAGCAAGGTGCAGTGCTCTTTGGTTACAGGTGAAAGAGAGAAGAAATGCCGAGTCTTATATTAGATTGAGTAACATTGACTTAGCAGCCCCTACCTTCACATTCCTGGGATTGTTTATATAGTAGGTCCATAAGGGGGTGGAGCCTAGCTGAGCGTGAGACGTGACATGATTGACAGGACGACCGAGTGACAGTTAGTCAGTTAACAGTCAGTCAGTAAGGAGTGACAAGAAGAGACGAGAGTAAATTGATGACTGAAAGAAGGGCTAGAAATAACATAGGCCCGACATCCTGAGCAAGGGTACCCCGAAAGAAAAGAAAGACACAGGAAAAGGGGTAAGCCAGACGGAAAGGGGACGCTTTAAGTCTGTCGAGAGCCGGCTGAAGAGTTCAGGTCGACACCGATATAACGGAACCAAGGAGGTTTGTCAGGTTTATCCCCAAACCATTGACGATTAACCTGGGATCTTAAATAAGAGGAGTCCCGGTACCCATCAAGAGTCTAACTACTAACCCCAAGCTGAGTTCACAACGCTGTTGCGGAATAGATAAAAAACCGTGCAGCATCAGACCCCTGGGAAAACCAGTGACGAGACTAACGAGTGGGTTAAAGAGAGAGTCACAGAGCCCTCAGAGCAGGGACCGAGAAAGAGACAAAGAAAGGTTACCTCAGAGAGAGACTCTGTCATTAAATCTCCTCCGAAACTTGTGACTATTGGCCTTCTGGTAACCGAACTGTTTCTGCTGTGAACTTTTGGAAACAAACCAGATGCTAGTAAAAATGACTTGTTTGAACTGATGTGGACTCGGTTTGTCATCTCTCCGCCGTTCGACAGGACCCTGCGACGTCAGAGAAGAAAGTAGCCATCACCGCTCGATCGCTTCCTTCCTGGTCAGTGACCTGCCACCCTGAGGTAAAATAGCTCCACCTGTGGGAAGCTGAGAGATCTTAAGCTCCCGTCACCATCGCCTCAGAGGTCGGCCGTGGGCAGCGCTGGTATATCCCGCTTACCAGACACCACAGGTGGCGTCACGTATATCTCCAAAATCATCCCTGTACCCCATTCCACAGCCGCAGAGTGAGCGCCCAGGGCACGAAGCCGGGACCGACCACCTGTGATAAACCCATCCAGAGTAAAGTATCCATAGTCCCGGTGCCAGAGTACCCCCCTATCGAAAAACCCTGATGGTCAACTCATATAATTGAGAAAAAAGTTATATATAGAAAAAATCTATATTAAAGATGTAAAAAAATATAAAAATAGGTACCCGGTGTTGATAGATGAAATCAAGGTGTATCTCTTTGACAGGACCCTAAACTAATATGCCTCTATCAGGTTAAAAAACCTATAAGTTCCATAACAGGTAGGTTAGAATCCAACCTTTCAACCAGGGCATTTTCTTTTTAGCTGGATCCTAACATCTCATAACATGTAGAGTTCTTAAACTCAGATAGAAGCATATTAGGATAGGGTCCCAACAAAGACATACACCTTGTTAATTGTCAGGTTCACCTTAGTTAGACCTGTTTCACATGCCATTGAAAAATACAGATGTTTTCATTGATGTGTTAACCCCTTCAGCCCCCGGGCACTTTCCGTTTTTGCGTTTTTGTATTTTGCTCCCCTTCTTCCGAGAGCCGTAACTTTTTTATTTTTCCAACAATCTTGCCATATAAGGGCTTTTTTTTGCGGGATGAGTTGTAATTTTAAATGAAACCATAAGTTTTACCATATAATGTACTGGAAAACGGGAAAAAAAATTCCATGTGCGGAAAAATTGCAAAAAAAGTGTGATTGTACAATAGTTTTTGGGATATTTTATTCACTGTGTACACTATATGGTAAAACTGATGTATCTATGTGATGCCTCAGGTCAGTGCGAGTTTGTAGACACCAAACATGTATAGGTTTATTTGTATCTAAGGAGTTAAAGAAAATTCACAAGCTTGCAAAAAAAAAAAGTGGCGCACGTTTTGCGCCATTTTCCAAAACCCATAGCATTCTCATTTTTCGGGATCTGAGGCTCAGTGATGGCTTATTTTTTGCGTCTCGACCTGACGTTTTAACGGTACCATTTTTGCGCAGATGCTACGTTTTGATAGCCTGTTATTGCATTTTGCGCAAAATTTGCAGCGACCAAAAAACGTAATTTTGGAGTTTGGAAGTTTTTGCCGCTATGCCATTTATTTATCAGATTAATTGATTTTATATTTTGATAGATTGGGCATTTCTGAACGTGGCGATAACAAATATGTGTATATTTTTTATTTTTTTAACCCTTTAATTTTCAATGGGGTGAAAGGGGAGTGATTTGAACTTTTAGGTTTTTTAATTTTTTTTAATTTTTTAAAACTTTTTTTAATCTTTTTTTTAAATTTTTTTTATTTCACTAGTCCCTATAGGGGGCTATAGCGATCAGCAATCCGATCGCTCTGCTCTATCTGCAGATTACAGCTACAGAGCTGAGAACTGCAGATTTGGTGCTTTACTTTCAATGCCGGCTGTACTCCGGAATTGGGAGGAAGTGACTCATGTTAGCTGCAGGCGTCATCACATGACACTGTGTTACCATGGCAACCACCGAAAGTCACGTGATCATGTCACGTGGCTTTCGGTGGGGGTGGGGTAAGTGACTGTCATGGCGGCGCGCATATACATATCGCTGCCAGATTTTGTCAGCCAGATGTAAGGGGTTAATGGCCGCGGGTGGAAGCGATTCCACCCACGGCTAGCAGGCACACATGTCAGCTGTTGAAAACAGCTGATATATGCGTGGATCGCCGCCGGCTGCCCACGGCAGGGGGCGGGGATTAACGGCACGCAATCTATGACGTACCCAGTACATCATGGGTAATTAAGGGGTTAAAAATGCATATGTCCCTCTATGTGCTGTGATTCACAGTACACGTGGGTTCTATGTGTGCTATCCGTGATCCATGATCCGTAATAGCACATGGAGATAAACTTATCTGTACCCACTCCTGCTGTCTGTGGTGCTGAAATGTCCTGCTGTCCTGTGCCTGGCCGCCACGTTCTCCCCTCTGCAGCTACTTCCGGGTCAGCTGTGCAGTGCATAAATGCATATGCATGATAATAATTAGCTGGCTTTAGAGCATGGGACAACAGTAGCTGGAGACAGTGTCGCTGGAGAATGTGTGTTTAAAAGGCTTTTTAATTTCAATGTACGTTTTTTTCTGGTACGTATTTCATGGATCCCACCATAGTATGGTCCATGGGACATCAGTGATGCCAGAAAAAAATGGATATGTCTCTGTGCGGAAATCAGAGACACGTGAGTACGCCACACGGATATAAGGTCATTGAAAAATTACTGATGTGTGCGCAGACCCATTGATTTTAATGGGTCTGTGTACATCCATGATTCTAGTACATATAAAAACTGTCACATATGTACCAGAATCACTGACGTGTGAAACAGGCCTTAGGCCTGAAACACACATCCGTGAAACACGTGCGTGTTTGGTCCGTTTCCGTGTATACTGGAGACACGGCCAAATGTGCACCAATGTTATTGTATGATAAAAGCTCCACGTGCGTTTTTGATGCATGTCCATTTGTCCGTGTCCGTGATCCGTACCTGTGTGCGTTTTTCACGGCAGCATGTCCGTTTTCTGCACGCAACACGCAGCACAGACCCAATGAAAGTCAATGGGTCTGTGTGCACGTCCGAGTGACACGGACGCATCTCTGTTTGCTTCCTGTACATTTTGTGCTTTTTTTCATGTGATGTCGGTCTTTTTTCTTTTTCTGTTTCGTTCTCTCCCTCAGTCCGTCGGTCGGTCTCTATGTCTGTCGTTCGGTCTTTCTGTCTTATCTGTCCCTCTAGCTGTCTGTCGGTCAGTTCTCCCCCCTCTCTCATACTTACCATTCCCCGATCTCCGGCGGGGCGCTGCACGGCTGTTATAAAAACTTCGGCGGCTTTTACTATTTTGAAAAAGCCGGCCGCCCATTAATCAATCTTGTATTCCCTGCTTTACCCGCCCACCGGCGCCTGTGATTGGTTGCAGTCACACACGCCCACCACGCTGAGTGACAGCTGTCTCACTGCACCCAATCACAGCAGCCGGTGGGCGTGTCTATACTGTGCAGTAAAATAAATAAATAAATAATTAAAAAAAAGGCGTGCGGTCCCCCCCATTTTAATACCAGCCAGATAAAGCCATACGGCTGAAGGATGTTATTCTCAGGATGGGGAGCCCCACGTTATGGTTAGCCCCCCAGCCTAACAATATCAGTCAGCAGCCGCCCAGAATGGCCGCATACATTATATGCAACAGTTCTGGGACTGTACCCGGCACTTCCCGATTTGCCCTGGTGTGTTGGCAAATCGGGGTAATAAGGAGTTATTGGCAGCCCATAGCTGCCAATAAGTCCTAGATTAATCATGTCAGGCGTCTCCCCGAGATACCTTCCATGATTGATCTGTAAGTGACATTTAAAAAACACACACACCCGAAAAAATAATTTATTAGAAATAAAAAACACTAACAAAGTCCCTTTGTTATGACCAATTTATTAACCCTGACAAAGCCTTCCATGTCCGGCGTAATCCACGGACCTCCAGCGTTGCTTCCAGCTCTGCTACATGCAGGTGACAGGAGCTGCAGAATACACCACCGCTCCTGTCAGCTCCACGCAACAAATGAGGTGAGTAGCGCGATCAGCTGCTGTCAGTCAGGTAACTCGCGGCCACCGCTGGATGCAGCGGTGGCCGCGGGTAACCTCAGTGACAGCTCAGCTGATCGCGCTACTCACCACAGTTGCTGCGTGGAGCTGACAGGAGCGGCGGTGAGTAGCGCGATCAGCTGAGCTGTCACTGAGGTTACCCGCGGCCACCGCTGCATCCACCGCTGGATCCAGGTAACGTCAGTGACAGCTCAGCTGATCGCGCTATTGCCTTCATTAGCTGCGTGGAGGTGACAGGAGCGGCGGTGTCTTCTGCTGCTCCTGTCACCTTCATGCAGCAGAGCTGGATGCGACGCTGGAGGTCCATGGATTACGCCGGACATGGAGGGCTTTGTCGGGGTTAATAAATTGGTGATGAGGGACTTTGTTAGTGTTTTTTATTTCTAATAAAGGATTTTTCGGGGGTGTGTGTTTTTTAACTGTAATTTACAGATTAATCATGGAAGGTATCTCGGGGAGACGCCTGATATGATTAATCTAGGACTTATTGGCAGCTATGGGCTGCCAATAACTCCTTATTACCCTGATTTGACAACGCACCAGGGCAAATCGGGAAGAGCCGGGTACTGTCCCAGAACTGTCGCATCTAATGTATGCGGCCATTCTGGGCGGCTGCTGACTGATATTGTTAGGCTGGGGGGCTCCCCCTAACGTGGAGATCCCCATCCTGAGAATACCAGCCTTCAGCTGTATGGCTTTATCTGGCTGGTATTAAATTTGAAGGGAACCGCACGCCGTTTTTTTAATCATTTATTTCTATACTCCATAGTGACACACCCACCGGCTGCTGTGATTGGGTGCAGTGAGACACCTGTCACTCAGCGTGGGGGCGTGTCTCACTGCAACCAATTATAGGTGCCGGTGGGCGGGGAAAGCAGAGAATACGAGATTGTTTAATGAGCAAATTAGAAAAAGCCGCAGGAGCAGTGTGAATGCCGTGCAGCGCCGGTGATCGGGGATCGGTGAGTATGAGAGAGGGGGGGACACTTCAGTCACTCGGGGGATTAGCGGTCACTGGTGAATCCTTCACAGGTGACCGCTAATCAGTACACGGCACAGACAGAGCCGCGGCATGACAATGAAGTCGGGTGAAGTTCACCCGAGTTCATTCTCATCCCGCTACTCTGTCTGCTGTCTGCCGACATGTAGTAAACAACATTTTGCATCACACACGGATATTCCACACGGACAACACAAACACATGTCAGTTAAGTTTCACACGCACACACGGACATTTCACACGCACATACGGCTAGCATACGGGATACATATGCAGGCCACACATACCATAAAACGGACCTAAAAAACGGAAAACGGACCCGAAAAACGGCCCGTATTACACGGACGTGGTTTTCACGGATGTGTGTTGGAGCCCTTAGGCTGTGTTTTTCTTAAAGTAGTTGAAAAGTAGTTAAAAAGTAATTGAGAGTGTGATTTACAACTTTTAAGGGCCATTTGTGGCAAACGGATTAACTGCAGATAACATTTTTGGGGAATATTCAATGAATCTAGTAAAACTGCTTTTCAAAAGATTTGATCATCTAAATGTTAAATCTAAATCATGTTAAATGACTTGATATCTTTATTCAGATGTCATAAATAATGTAATCACCAGATCTCAGAAACAAAGTAAATGAAAATTAATAATGGCAATATTTTCTATTTTGTAGAAATATTTTATGATTTGTTGAGATAATTTTCAAATAATCAACTCATAATAAAATGTTATGAATTTGCATTTTCATACAGTTTAATACTATTTCCTAGTGCAGTCAAAGGGAAGATCTAATCCACAGTAACAGTCTTTGCTTGATTTCAATAATGAAAACCAGTGTTTAAAAATATGCACACAAACTGGAAGCAGCATGAGAATATATTCTAGTATCATGAAAAAAATCATATATGGCCCACTTAATTTTGCCTTTTTTGATTAGTTTATGTTTTTCACATTTTAAAATTACACATGTTTCTTCTTTTCACTTATGCCTTGTGCACTGTGATTTTTTTTGCATAAATACACTCTAGTCCACCCTACACCACAGTGGTTATATGTATGCTAGAACTTTTCAACATTATAGTGGAAACTGCATCTTTTCTGGTTCAAAGTCACAACAAAGTTAAAGGAAAAAATAGAAAATACTTTTAATTTTGACCAAAATTTGTAAACCATGTGCATTATTTTGAAGAATTCGATAAAACAAATATCAACGAATACCACAGACAAAAAATGGAAATTTAAAAAAAAAAAAAGGAAATTATGGATCAGGTCCGGAAATGTATATTTTTAATATAGTACACAATACAAAAAAGAAAAGTAACCTTAGAAAATACAAATGATGAATCGGGCTTTAGGCAGTCCCAAAGTTTCAAAGTTTACTTTGTTTATTCTATTTGATAAATTGATCTCTGTTTACACCAACTGTTATTTGGCTTCCTTTGTGCATAATGTAAAGCAAAAAATTATAGCTGCACCCAGAGATCTGAAAACTAGAGATGAGCGAACCGGTCCCGGTTCGGCTCGAGGCGGTTCGCCGAACGGGGGGTCTGGCTCGAGTTCGGCTCGTCGAACGTTCGACGAACCGAACTCGAGCCCATAGGAAACAATGGCAGGCAATCACAAACACAGTAAAACACCTAGAAAACACCCTCAAAGGTGTCCAAAAGGTGACAAACAACTCACAACACAACACAAACACATGGGAAAGTGACAAGGACATGTACTCATGCGAAAACAAAACAGCTGGACAAGGAAAAAGAGGAGGACACACAGATATAGGCATGGCACGCCCTTCTAAAGTCATGTAAAACACCGCAAGGTGACTCCAAGCGGAGTCTCCCTTTTTTCCAAAAATTGGGCCCCACACACCCACCCCTTCAGTGGCAGCAGTTGTGCCCCAGTTGTACACTTCACAGCTAGATTTGCATCAAGCACATTCAAAAATACGCCATTCTTATCCGTCCCCAGGATGACACCGGGGTAGGTAGCAAAGTCTTTCCTGATCCCAGCTCTGTTCATCTTGGCTTCTTTTAAAAACACAGCAAGCAAGGGTTACTCCAAGCGGAGTCTCCCTTTTTTCCAAAAATTGGGCCCCACACACACCCACCCCTTCAGTGGCAGCACTTGGGCCCCAGTTGTACACTTCACAGCTAGATTTGCATCAAGCACATTCAAAAATACGCTATTCTTAACCGTCCCCAGGATGACACCGGGGTAGGTAGCAAAGTCTTTCCTGATCCCAGCTCTGTTCATCTTGGCTTCTTTTAAAAACACAGCAAGCAAGGGTTACTCCAAGCGGAGTCTCCCTTTTTTCCAAAAATTGGGCCACACAGACACCCACCCCATCAGTGGCAGCACTTGGGCCCTAGTTGCAAACAGGATGTTTTGATTTGCATCAAGCACATTCAAAAATACGCTATTCTTAGCCGTCCACAGGATGACACCGGGGTAGGTAGCAAAGTCTTTCCTGATCCCAGCTCTGTTCATCTTGGCTTCTTTTAAAAACACAGCAAGCAAGGGTTACTCCAAGCGGAGTCTCCCTTTTTTCCAAAAATTGGGCCACACAGACACCCACCCCATCAGTGGCAGCACTTGGGCCCTAGTTGCAAACAGGATGTTTTGATTTGCATCAAGCACATTCAAAAATACGCTATTCTTAGCCGTCCACAGGATGACACCGGGGTAGGTAGCAAAGTCTTTCCTGATCCCAGCTCTGTTCATCTTGGCTTCTTTTAAAAACACAGCAAGCAAGGGTTACTCCAAGCGGAGTCTCCCTTTTTTCCAAAAATTGGGCCACACAGACACCCACCCCATCAGTGGCAGCACTTGGGCCCTAGTTGCAAACAGGATGTTTTGATTTGCATCAAGCACATTCAAAAATACGCTATTCTTAGCCGTCCACAGGATGACACCGGGGTAGGTAGCAAAGTCTTTCCTGATCCCAGCTCTGTTCATCTTGGCTTCTTTTAAAAACACAGCAAGCAAGGGTTACTCCAAGCGGAGTCTCCCTTTTTTCCAAAAATTGGGCCACACAGACACCCACCCCATCAGTGGCAGCACTTGGGCCCTAGTTGCAAACAGGATGTTTTGATTTGCATCAAGCACATTCAAAAATACGCTATTCTTAGCCGTCCACAGGATGACACCGGGGTAGGTAGCAAAGTCTTTCCTGATCCCAGCTCTGTTCATCTTGGCTTCTTTTAAAAACACAGCAAGCAAGGGTTACTCCAAGCGGAGTCTCCCTTTTTTCCAAAAATTGGGCCACACAGACACCCACCCCATCAGTGGCAGCACTTGGGCCCTAGTTGCAAACAGGATGTTTTGATTTGCATCAAGCACATTCAAAAATACGCTATTCTTAGCCGTCCCCAGGATGACACCGGGGTAGGTAGCAAAGTCTTTGCTGACCCATGACTTGTTCATCTTGGCTTCTTTTAAAAACAATGTAAGCAAGGGTTACTCCAAGCGGAGTCTCCCTTTTTTCCAAAAATTGGGCCACACAGACACCCACCCCATCAGTGGCAGCACTTGGGCCCTAGTTGCAAACAGGATGTTTTGATTTGCATCAAGCACATTCAAAAATACGCTATTCTTAGCCGTCCACAGGATGACACCGGGGTAGGTAGCAAAGTCTTTCCTGATCCCAGCTCTGTTCATCTTGGCTTCTTTTAAAAACACAGCAAGCAAGGGTTACTCCAAGCGGAGTCTCCCTTTTTTCCAAAAATTGGGCCACACAGACACCCACCCCATCAGTGGCAGCACTTGGGCCCTAGTTGCAAACAGGATGTTTTGATTTGCATCAAGCACATTCAAAAATACGCTATTCTTAGCCGTCCACAGGATGACACCGGGGTAGGTAGCAAAGTCTTTCCTGATCCCAGCTCTGTTCATCTTGGCTTCTTTTAAAAACACAGCAAGCAAGGGTTACTCCAAGCGGAGTCTCCCTTTTTTCCAAAAATTGGGCCACACAGACACCCACCCCATCAGTGGCAGCACTTGGGCCCTAGTTGCAAACAGGATGTTTTGATTTGCATCAAGCACATTCAAAAATACGCTATTCTTAGCCGTCCACAGGATGACACCGGGGTAGGTAGCAAAGTCTTTCCTGATCCCAGCTCTGTTCATCTTGGCTTCTTTTAAAAACACAGCAAGCAAGGGTTACTCCAAGCGGAGTCTCCCTTTTTTCCAAAAATTGGGCCACACAGACACCCACCCCATCAGTGGCAGCACTTGGGCCCTAGTTGCAAACAGGATGTTTTGATTTGCATCAAGCACATTCAAAAATACGCTATTCTTAGCCGTCCACAGGATGACACCGGGGTAGGTAGCAAAGTCTTTCCTGATCCCAGCTCTGTTCATCTTGGCTTCTTTTAAAAACACAGCAAGCAAGGGTTACTCCAAGCGGAGTCTCCCTTTTTTCCAAAAATTGGGCCACACAGACACCCACCCCATCAGTGGCAGCACTTGGGCCCTAGTTGCAAACAGGATGTTTTGATTTGCATCAAGCACATTCAAAAATACGCTATTCTTAGCCGTCCACAGGATGACACCGGGGTAGGTAGCAAAGTCTTTCCTGATCCCAGCTCTGTTCATCTTGGCTTCTTTTAAAAACACAGCAAGCAAGGGTTACTCCAAGCGGAGTCTCCCTTTTTTCCAAAAATTGGGCCACACAGACACCCACCCCATCAGTGGCAGCACTTGGGCCCTAGTTGCAAACAGGATGTTTTGATTTGCATCAAGCACATTCAAAAATACGCTATTCTTAGCCGTCCACAGGATGACACCGGGGTAGGTAGCAAAGTCTTTCCTGATCCCAGCTCTGTTCATCTTGGCTTCTTTTAAAAACACAGCAAGCAAGGGTTACTCCAAGCGGAGTCTCCCTTTTTTCCAAAAATTGGGCCACACAGACACCCACCCCATCAGTGGCAGCACTTGGGCCCTAGTTGCAAACAGGATGTTTTGATTTGCATCAAGCACATTCAAAAATACGCTATTCTTAGCCGTCCCCAGGATGACACCGGGGTAGGTAGCAAAGTCTTTGCTGACCCATGACTTGTTCATCTTGGCTTCTTTTAAAAACAATGTAAGCAAGGGTTACTCCAAGCGGAGTCTCCCTTTTTTCCAAAAATTGGGCCACACAGACACCCACCCCATCAGTGGCAGCACTTGGGCCCTAGTTGCAAACAGGATGTTTTGATTTGCATCAAGCACATTCAAAAATACGCTATTCTTAGCCGTCCACAGGATGACACCGGGGTAGGTAGCAAAGTCTTTCCTGATCCCAGCTCTGTTCATCTTGGCTTCTTTTAAAAACACAGCAAGCAAGGGTTACTCCAAGCGGAGTCTCCCTTTTTTCCAAAAATTGGGCCACACAGACACCCACCCCATCAGTGGCAGCACTTGGGCCCTAGTTGCAAACAGGATGTTTTGATTTGCATCAAGCACATTCAAAAATACGCTATTCTTAGCCGTCCCCAGGATGACACCGGGGTAGGTAGCACAGTCTTTGCTGACCCATGACTTGTTCATCTTGGCTTCTTTTAAAAACAATGTAAGCAAGGGTTACTCCAAGCAGAGTCTCCCTTTTTTCCAAAAATTGGGCCACACAGACACCCACCCCATCAGTGGCAGCACTTGGGCCCTAGTTGCAAACAGGATGTTTTGATTTGCATCAAGCACATTCAAAAATACGCTATTCTTAGCCGTCCACAGGATGACACCGGGGTAGGTAGCAAAGTCTTTCCTGATCCCAGCTCTGTTCATCTTGGCTTCTTTTAAAAACACAGCAAGCAAGGGTTACTCCAAGCGGAGTCTCCCTTTTTTCCAAAAATTGGGCCACACAGACACCCACCCCATCAGTGGCAGCACTTGGGCCCTAGTTGCAAACAGGATGTTTTGATTTGCATCAAGCACATTCAAAAATACGCTATTCTTAGCCGTCCCCAGGATGACACCGGGGTAGGTAGCAAAGTCTTTGCTGACCCATGACTTGTTCATCTTGGCTTCTTTTAAAAACAATGTAAGCAAGGGTTACTCCAAGCGGAGTCTCCCTTTTTTCCAAAAATTGGGCCACACAGACACCCACCCCATCAGTGGCAGCACTTGGGCCCTAGTTGCAAACAGGATGTTTTGATTTGCATCAAGCACATTCAAAAATACGCTATTCTTAGCCGTCCCCAGGATGACACCGGGGTAGGTAGCAAAGTCTTTCCTGATCCCAGCTCTGTTCATCTTGGCTTCTTTTAAAAACACAGCAAGCAAGGGTTACTCCAA
This sequence comes from Anomaloglossus baeobatrachus, assembly GCF_048569485.1. Taxonomy (NCBI): domain Eukaryota; kingdom Metazoa; phylum Chordata; class Amphibia; order Anura; family Aromobatidae; genus Anomaloglossus; species Anomaloglossus baeobatrachus. Next base: position 277,586,281 of record NC_134358.1, read on the forward strand.
GCGGAGTCTCCCTTTTTTAAAAAAATTGGGCCACACAGACACCCACCCCATCAGTGGCAGCACTTGGGCCCTAGTTGCAAACAGGATGTTTTGATTTGCATCAAGCACATTCAAAAATACGCTATTCTTAGCCGTCCCCAGGATGACACCGGGGTAGGTAGCAAAGTCTTTGCTGACCCATGACTTGTTCATCTTGGCTTCTTTTAAAAACAATGTAAGCAAGGGTTACTCCAAGCGGAGTCTCCCTTTTTTCCAAAAATTGGGCCACACAGACACCCACCCCATCAGTGGCAGCACTTGGGCCCTAGTTGCAAACAGGATGTTTTGATTTGCATCAAGCACATTCAAAAATACGCTATTCTTAGCCGTCCCCAGGATGACACCGGGGTAGGTAGCAAAGTCTTTCCTGATCCCAGCTCTGTTCATCTTGGCTTCTTTTAAAAACACAGCAAGCAAGGGTTACTCCAAGCGGAGTCTCCCTTTTTTAAAAAAATTGGGCCACACAGACACCCACCCCATCAGTGGCAGCACTTGAGCCCTAGTTGCAAACAGGATGTTTTGATTTGCATCAAGCACATTCCAAATCCACAAGCATTTACTCTCCCCAGGATGACACAGGGGTAGTAAATTCCTTCTGGATCCATGACTTGTTCATTTTGATGAACGTCAGTCTGTCCACATTGTCACTGGACAGACGCGTGCGCTTATCTGTCAGCACACACCCAGCAGCACTGAATACACGTTCAGAGACAACGCTGGCAGCTGGACACGACAAAATCTCCAAGGCGTAAGTTGCGAGCTCTGGCCATTTTTGTAGGTTTGAAGCCCAAAAGGAGCAAGGCTCCAGTTGCACAGTCATGGCATCGATGTTCATTTGGAGATACTCCTGTATCATCCTCTCCAGCCGTTGACTATGTGTCAGACTTGTTGTCTCTGGTGGCCTTGCAAAAGAGGGTCTAAAAAAATTATGAAAAGATTCCATAAAATTGCTGTTACCGGCACCAGAAAAGGTCCTACTGGTACGGGTAGACTGTTGAAGATGACGAGACCGTCCCATGTTTGTCAAGTTACAACTGGGAGATTCACTCCCTGCACCTGCACGGTTGTTTGGTGGAAAAGCCGAGCTAAGATCTAGTAACAGCTTCTGCTGATACTCCTGCATACGTGCGTCCCTTTCTATGGCTGGAATTATGTCACAAAATTTGGACTTGTACCGGGGATCTAATAGTGTGGCAATCCAGTAGTCATCATCACTTCTAATTTTGACAATACGACTGTCATGTTGGAGGTAGTGCAACAAAAAGGCACTCATGTGTCTTGCGCAGCCATGCGGACCAAGTCCATGCTGTGTTTGTGGCATAGAGGTGCTACCCGTTCTTTCTTCCTCTGACATCTGACCCCAACCTCTTTCAACTGAAATTTGACCAAGGTCTCCCTCATCCGCTGAGTCTTCCATGTCCATGGACAGTTCGTCCTCCATTTCTTCATGTTCTCCTGCACCTTGCTCAACATTTCGCCTGCTACTATGCGCCCTTGTCGATCCCTGTCCCCCATGGTCCCATGCCTGCTGCGTTGGTGATGATGAACGTCTGGACCTTGGTGATGTTGTTGTCCCTTGCGCATATGAATCCTCCTGTAGTTCCTCCCCTTCATGTTGTCCCACCCCCTGACTCCGAATAGTGTTTAGCGTGTGCTCCAGCATGTAAATGACTGGAATCGTCATGCTGATAATGGCATTGTCAGCGCTAAACATATTCGTCGCCATGTCGAAACTGTGCAGAAGGGTGCATAGGTCCTTGATCTGAGACCACTCCATCAGGGTGATCTGCCCCACCTCTGCATCTCGTTGGCCCAGGCTATACGTCATGACGTATTGCACCAGGGCTCTGCGGTGCTGCCACAGTCGCTGTAACATGTGGAGAGTTGAATTCCAGCGTGTCGCCACATCGCATTTCAGGCGATGAACCGGCAGGCCGAAAGACTTCTGGAGCGATGCAAGTCGCTCTGCTGCGGCGCTTGAACGGCGGAAGTGAGCTGACAGTTTTCGTGCCCTGTTCAGAAGGCCATCTAGGCCGGGATAGTGTGTTAAAAATTGCTGCACGACAAGGTTCAACACGTGAGCCATACAAGGTACGTGTGTCACCTTGCCCAGGCGAAGTGCCGCACCCAGGTTTGCAGCATTGTCGCACACGGCCTTACCAGGCTGCAGTTTGAGTGGAGACAACCATTTATTAAACTCGGACCGCAAAGCTGACCACAACTCCTCAGCTGTGTGACTCTTATTACCAAGACATGTCAAGCTAAAGACCGCCTGATGCCGTTGCGCTCTGCTGCCAGCATAGTAATGAGGGGTGCGTGATTCCTTCTGCGCAGTGAGAACGCTGGTGGCCTGACCAGGCAGGCTTGGGGCGGAGGTGGAGGACCCAGATGAGGTGGAGGATGCAGAAGCAGTGGCGGAACTTGGACAGACAGAGGATTGACACACAAGTCGTGGGGACGGCAAGACTTGTGCAGCAGACCCTTCACCATCTATCACCATAGTTACCCAGTGCCCAGTCAGCGACATGTAACGTCCCTGTCCATGCTTACTGGTCCAAGTATCGGTGGTGAAATGCACCCGTTCACACACAGAGTTTCTCAAGGAAGCGGTGATGTTGTGTGCGACATGCTGGTGTAGCGCGGGCACACCTTTCTTAGAGAAGTAGTGGCGACTAGGCATCTGGTACTGGGGCACAGCGACAGACATAAGGTCTCTAAAATCCTGTGTGTCCACTAGGCGGAAAGGCAGCATTTCGGTAGCCAACAGCTTACAGAGGGATAGAGTCAACCTCTTAGCTTTGTCATGGGTCGGAGGAAGTGGCCTTTTATTTGACCACATCTGAGGGACAGAGATCTGGCTGCTGTGTGTAGACGGTGTTGAGTAGGGTGTCCCTGGAAAAATGCAGGTTTGTGAGGAAAGTGCAGGCGGAGACATGATGTTGCCTTCATCCAACGTTGGTGCTATCGATGTCTGAGAGAGCTGTACACACTCACTTGTTTCCCCTTCCAAACCAACTGACGACCTTACAAGCAAACTGCCTGTTGCGGTTACAGTGGTGGAAGTTTTGCGTGGAAAAACAGGTGTGGCAGCTGTCCCCACAGTCCTAGAAGATGAAGAGCGCGCGGATGCAGTGGAAGGGGCGGGCGGTGGATGGTTCGCTCCGCTAGGCCGCATTGCAGCACGGTGAGCTTCCCACCGGGACTTATGATATTTATTCATGTGACGATTCATGGAAGAAGTTGTCAAACTGCTGAGCTTTTGACCTCTACTAAGAGAATCATGACAAATGTTACATATCACATGAGTTGGGCGATCTTTTTCGATGTGAAAAAAGGACCAGGCTAGGCAAGGCTTAGAGGCCATGCGACCTGTTGATCCACCCCGAATAATGCTCATAGGCAGAGTGGTGGCTGAGGATGCAGTTGTAGACGTGCTACCAGTGCTCCGACTCTGTCCAGGAAGGCGCAAGGTAACTTCGTCGTCGGTTGCATCCTCCTCCACCGCCTCTGTTGACCTCCTCGAGTGCCTGACTGGGGGTTGACAGTAGGTGGGATCTAGAACGTCATCATCAATTGTTGTGTTTGCACTCCCCTCCCCCTCAGACCGAGCCTCTTCTTGCCCTGACGGAATATTTAAGTTGTCATCCCAATCGGGTATCTGCGTCTCATCTTCATCAGTATGTTCCTCATTGTCTATAACCACAGGTGTTACAGTTTGTGACAAAGGGTCAACATTATGCTCAGAAACTTGGTCCTCACGGCCTGAATCTGAGTCACAAAGGTTCTGGGCATCACTGCAGACCATTTCCTGTTCTGTACTCACTGTAGCTTGGGAGCAGACCTCTGATTCCCAGGCTATAGTGTGACTGAACAGCTCTGCAGACTCAGCCATCTCAGTTCCACCATACTGTGCAGGGCTGATGGAGACTTCAGAGCTGGGAGAAATCAAGTGTGATTGGGATGACAACTCAGAGGACTGGTGTTTTTTGGATGCGGTACTTGAAGTGGCTGAGAGGGCACTTGTTGGACCACTTGAGATCCATTCAAGCATTTTCCTTTTTTGCCCATCATCTACCTTTCTTCCTGTTGTTCGTGTCCGTAAAAAAGGGAGCACATCGGATTGTCCACGGTAAGTAGTAGACATCTTACTTTTGCTGGTAGATGGTCTATCTTCAGCAGATGATAATGGAGCTTTGCCACCTTCCCCACGGACAAAACCTTTTTTGCCTTTTCCACCACGCCTCTTCCCCTTTCCACCAGCATCTGTCATTTTGCCACTCATGTTGATTGCGACAAGATTGTGGACTGAAAATGTGGTAGTAAAAATTGAGAGGTGGTGAAGATTGCAGTGGTGGTCTAGCTTTATTAACAGCAGAATAATAAAGAATAAATATCCCTGACAATGCAACTTAGTTATAATTAGTTGGAGTGTGCAACGCAGGCAGACGTGCTGCAAATGTCTTTGCACTAGTGGGACTATAGCAAAGTCCAATAGCCACGTATAGGATGCCACTAGGTACACTGAGTGTTTGCTAGTATAATGGCTTGGTTAGAATGAGTTGTAGTGTGCAACGCAGGCAGACGCGCTCTGCAAATGTCTTTGCACTAGTGGGACTATAGCAAAGTCCAATAGCCACGTATAGGATGCCACTAGGTACACTGAGTGTTTGCTAGTATAATGGCTTGGTTAGAATGAGTTGTAGTGTGCAACGCAGGCAGACGCGCTCTGCAAATGTCTTTGCACTAGTGGGACTATAGCAAAGTCCAATAGCCACGTATAGGATGCCACTAGGTACACTGAGTGTTTGCTAGTATAATGGCTTGGTTAGAATGAGTTGTAGTGTGCAACGCAGGCAGACGCGCTCTGCAAATGTCTTTGCACTAGTGGGACTATAGCAAAGTCCAATAGCCACGTATAGGATGCCACTAGGTACACTGAGTGTTTGCTAGTATAATGGCTTGGTTAGAATGAGTTGTAGTGTGCAACGCAGGCAGACGCGCTCTGCAAATGTCTTTGCACTAGTGGGACTATAGCAAAGTCCAATAGCCACGTATAGGATGCCACTAGGTACACTGAGTGTTTGCTAGTATAATGGCTTGGTTAGAATGAGTTGTAGTGTGCAACGCAGGCAGACGCGCTCTGCAAATGTCTTTGCACTAGTGGGACTATAGCAAAGTCCAATAGCCACGTATAGGATGCCACTAGGTACACTGAGTGTTTGCTAGTATAATGGCTTGGTTAGAATGAGTTGTAGTGTGCAACGCAGGCAGACGCGCTCTGCAAATGTCTTTGCACTAGTGGGACTATAGCAAAGTCCAATAGCCACGTATAGGATGCCACTAGGTACACTGAGTGTTTGCTAGTATAATGGCTTGGTTAGAATGAGTTGTAGTGTGCAACGCAGGCAGACGCGCTCTGCAAATGTCTTTGCACTAGTGGGACTATAGCAAAGTCCAATAGCCACGTATAGGATGCCACTAGGTACACTGAGTGTTTGCTAGTATAATGGCTTGGTTAGAATGAGTTGTAGTGTGCAACGCAGGCAGACGCGCTCTGCAAATGTCTTTGCACTAGTGGGACTATAGCAAAGTCCAATAGCCACGTATAGGATGCCACTAGGTACACTGAGTGTTTGCTAGTATAATGGCTTGGTTAGAATGAGTTGTAGTGTGCAACGCAGGCAGACGCGCTCTGCAAATGTCTTTGCACTAGTGGGACTATAGCAAAGTCCAATAGCCACGTATAGGATGCCACTAGGTACACTGAGTGTTTGCTAGTATAATGGCTTGGTTAGAATGAGTTGTAGTGTGCAACGCAGGCAGACGCGCTCTGCAAATGTCTTTGCACTAGTGGGACTATAGCAAAGTCCAATAGCCACGTATAGGATGCCACTAGGTACACTGAGTGTTTGCTAGTATAATGGCTTGGTTAGAATGAGTTGTAGTGTGCAACGCAGGCAGACGCGCTCTGCAAATGTCTTTGCACTAGTGGGACTATAGCAAAGTCCAATAGCCACGTATAGGATGCCACTAGGTACACTGAGTGTTTGCTAGTATAATGGCTTGGTTAGAATGAGTTGTAGTGTGCAACGCAGGCAGACGCGCTCTGCAAATGTCTTTGCACTAGTGGGACTATAGCAAAGTCCAATAGCCACGTATAGGATGCCACTAGGTACACTGAGTGTTTGCTAGTATAATGGCTTGGTTAGAATGAGTTGTAGTGTGCAACGCAGGCAGACGCGCTCTGCAAATGTCTTTGCACTAGTGGGACTATAGCAAAGTCCAATAGCCACGTATAGGATGCCACTAGGTACACTGAGTGTTTGCTAGTATAATGGCTTGGTTAGAATGAGTTGTAGTGTGCAACGCAGGCAGACGCGCTCTGCAAATGTCTTTGCACTAGTGGGACTATAGCAAAGTCCAATAGCCACGTATAGGATGCCACTAGGTACACTGAGTGTTTGCTAGTATAATGGCTTGGTTAGAATGAGTTGTAGTGTGCAACGCAGGCAGACGCGCTCTGCAAATGTCTTTGCACTAGTGGGACTATAGCAAAGTCCAATAGCCACGTATAGGATGCCACTAGGTACACTGAGTGTTTGCTAGTATAATGGCTTGGTTAGAATGAGTTGTAGTGTGCAACGCAGGCAGACGCGCTCTGCAAATGTCTTTGCACTAGTGGGACTATAGCAAAGTCCAATAGCCACGTATAGGATGCCACTAGGTACACTGAGTGTTTGCTAGTATAATGGCTTGGTTAGAATGAGTTGTAGTGTGCAACGCAGGCAGACGCGCTCTGCAAATGTCTTTGCACTAGTGGGACTATAGCAAAGTCCAATAGCCACGTATAGGATGCCACTAGGTACACTGAGTGTTTGCTAGTATAATGGCTTGGTTAGAATGAGTTGTAGTGTGCAACGCAGGCAGACGCGCTCTGCAAATGTCTTTGCACTAGTGGGACTATAGCAAAGTCCAATAGCCACGTATAGGATGCCACTAGGTACACTGAGTGTTTGCTAGTATAATGGCTTGGTTAGAATGAGTTGTAGTGTGCAACGCAGGCAGACGCGCTCTGCAAATGTCTTTGCACTAGTGGGACTATAGCAAAGTCCAATAGCCACGTATAGGATGCCACTAGGTACACTGAGTGTTTGCTAGTATAATGGCTTGGTTAGAATGAGTTGTAGTGTGCAATGCAGGCAGACGCGCTCTGCAAATGTCTTTGCACTAGTGGGACTATAGCAAAGTCCAATAGCCACGTATAGGATGCCACTAGGTACACTGAGTGTTTGCTAGTATAATGGCTTAGTTATCAGTTGGAGTGTGCAGAGGACAAGAGGGTACAGTGGCAGGATTGTGGTGCTCTGGGTAGAGGAATGGAAGACTGCCTTTCTATTCCCTCCTAATGGTGAAATGCAGGTAGGAAATCCCTGACCTGGGCTACACAGACGCTGTTGCTGTTTGCAGGACCTGTCACCTATGGCTCTCTGACCCTGCCGGTTGGAGCCCTTAAAAGGACTGCTATAAAGTGCTCTCCCTAAGCTGTCTAACGCTGTGTATGCAGCGCATACAGCTGTATCGGCTATAGGACTCAGGAAGACGGAGCTGCGACAGTGATGTCTGACACCAAAGACGCAGAAGGCAGATAATGGCGTCCGTGAAGAAAATGTCCGGTTTTATAATGCAGGGACATGTGACATGCAGATCCTATCACACATGCCGTTGCTTCTCTGGCTCAAAGTCCACTTAGCTGTGTGTGTGTCTGGGATTGGCTGACATGCTGGCCCGCCCCACAAGACGCGCGCGCTTAGGGAAGGAAGACAAGAAAAAAAAAAAAAAAAAATGGCGATCGCCATTATAGAAACAGCAGTGATCTGAAGGCGCTGTTCACGCACACTATACACTGAAATGTGATAATAGTTTGATTCACAGAGTGACTTACACTATTACAGCAGAAACCAAGCTATGATTTAGCTGTTTTTTGGCTGCTAGAACCGTTCTCGAACGTTTCTAGAACTACCGAGCTTTTGCAAAAAGCTCGAGTTCTAGTTCGATCTAGAACATGCCCCAAAATCACTCGAGCCGCGAACTGGAGAACCACGAACCACGAACCGCGCTCAACTCTACTGAAAACATTCCCACAGAAAAAAGGGCAGGGTGACAGTGATAGCAGCTAGCAGAAAAGAGCACTTTTGTCTTAGTGCAAATAACAATGGTAAACAAAAAAAAGTAAAGATTTTCTGCTTCGCTTGTCACTCCATTATAATATTAAGGATTGAAGGTTCAGAAACCTTAATAAAGACTATGTATAGAAAGAGTCACATCAAGAGGAGGAGGAGAAGAGAGAAGATCCAGCAGTGACGTAATAGAAAGATTCTTTATTCAAAATTCATAGAAAAGGTAGTTCCAACCAAGTGCAAAGTATATTTACGCATGACGCGTTTTGTAGAAAGCAGACTCCTTATTCATAGTATGCTTACACTATACAGGTGGGTGGGGGTCGCTGTTCCTTTGAGTCTGAGGACTGGCATCTTTTACCCCATTGGGCTCTATCCTTTGATAAGGCAACCATTTAATATTGTTCACTTGAAGAGAAATCCTTGTATACACATGTGTTGCCTTACTTTATAGGTCTTTCTTATGCATTTGCACTGTCAGCACCTTATTATTATATGTAGGTTCTAGTGAAAGGGGAACTTTTAACCCTGTATGCACTTTGGCACTTTATATATGTGTGGGTTGAGTTTACAACCCCTTCGCCTGCTTCCTATGTAATTAATGTTGCTGAATTTGTCAAACAGTGCTTAATGTGAATATATTGGACCGTTTGGAGAAAAAAATGTTCTTTAATACTTATTAGTGTTTTTGAGATCCCTCTAAAATTTGCCATGATAACCTCAGTAGAAAAAATTGTTTTATACTTTTATGTAAAACCTTTGACAACCCCTCCTTTTTGTGTTTAATAAAATATGTTTGCACTTTCTATACTCCTTGGTTCTCCTGTATTTATACCACCATATACTACACATGTAATATACGAAATCACTAGAGCCCCAATATTAGTCGCCACTCACCTCCCACTCTTTATTGTCCACTCCTCAGTCTATTACAAAAATATTATCACCATTCACCTCTTCACAAGAGCCCCTGCAGCACCGTTTCTTCTCTTCGCATGGGCCCCCGTTGTCCCGCATAATTTCCTGCCGGAAACTTTTTAAATGACACATGCATGCACGCCATACTGACATCAGGAAGTGCGCATGTGTTACAGAGAAAGTTCCGGGCAGGGAACAAAGGACAGATTCCTGCATTCTGCTGTCTACACATCTGCGGAGCTGCAGAATCACTCCCTGCCTGGCATGCTGCGTGTGATGAGGACAATTTGGCCAGGGTTCCCCAGAGCTTTGAGCTTCACACAACAGGCCAGATTGCCCTCATTAGTAACCGCTCAGCAAGGGCCCCGTGAACCTCCGTGCCACTGCACCGGCTGCAGCGGCGATATGTCCACCACTGATTTCATCTGCAACTTGCATAACTGGTTACAGTAACAGTAATTTTGACGATGGGTGCCACTGTATTAATTTTAATACATACCATATGATCTTGTGTATCAAATGTAAAATATGAATGTGTAACATCCAATATATCGGGTGTATGTTTAGAAAATATATTGAAAAATATTAATGAAATAACAGAAAAAATGTTAAAGCCTATGTTGTTGAAAAACATAATAGTGAGGTGAAAAAGTGAGTTTTCTATGGAATTCAAAAGATGAATTACCAAGTTAGAGGATGAGATTGGCAATGAAAGTTTTAACTTTTTTATGGGAAACCTTATATAATAAAATTAATTAGTAAACAACCTAATGGTATGATTTTTTTTAAAAATTACTAATGTTATTTAGAGTTATTGTTAATATTGATCATATTATGCAGATTGTGTTTATTGTGTATTTTTTTGCTGATTATGTATGCTCACGTAAATGAATGTTTATGGATCATATGAGATTCTCACATGATTCCTACAGTAAACTATGACTAAAGGCAGTGTATATACTGTACCATAAATGCATCTGTCTGTATCACAGCTTTAAATAAAGAAACAAAAGCCTTAAAGAAGTAAAATTACCATGATATCCCTTTTGCACCCTATTAACAGATGTAAAATACATCATTTTACAACCTAAGTAGACTAACGTGGCGAAACATTTTTGATAACTCATGTTTAAAAGTTTTTGCTGCAGTTTCCAGAAGTTACAACTTCTACTTATGACTTCTACAGTACATTATTGAAGTAAAAGGCAATCTCTGATTTAGAGATATCTCATTACATCTAACATAGCATTGCTTTTGCTTTCAATCACTGTGTTTGCATAAAGAGATAAAATGTAGAAAAGCCATTTTTGTAAAATATTGAATTTGCTGCACCTTTAAAGGCTGTGCATCTTCATTAATATGTCTGACTGCCCTGGTCTGACTGCACAATTTTAGATAGATGTGTGATCTCTTAAGTGAGCCCTAAGGGTACAATAACAGTGCAATATCTAGGGAAAGACCACATGAACATTTCTGAATTAAGTATCAATATTTCATTCTATGATGGTAGAATGTTTAATGATCCTCTAATTTTTTTTCTTATATATGATAATGTTTCAGTCCGTAATCTACAACTAATCTCCGAAGGACACTTCAACCTCCTAAAATGAAATGAAATATCCACTCTAGGTCAAATAGAGTTAGAGCAAATGTATTTTTCATTTTTAAATATTTCAGTAGTACTAGATATATAGAAATAAAGGAAACTAAGAAATTTTATTTTATCATTAACTAAACTTAGACCCCTCTACTATTAGTCACTCAATTTTAATTACACAATAATATGAAATATCTGTAAAGTATACATAACTGTGCTAACATTATAGGAAAGTGTGGCAAAGAACTCCGCAAAGTAAGAATTCAAATCCAGAAGTTTTATTAGTTTCATTTTATATATTAACAAAATGGAAAGTGAATAAATAAAAGAGCAATATAAATCAAATCAATATTTTGTGTGCTCACCCTTTCTTTTAACCCCTTCACCCTGGGCGATTTTCCTTTTTTCATTTTCATTTTTTCTTCTGCTTCTTCCAAGAGCCATAACTTTTTTATTTTTCCATCAATATTGCCATGTTAGGGCTTATTATTTTGTGGGACGAGTTCTACTTTTGAATGAATCTTTTAGATTTACCTTATAATGTACTGGAAAATGAGAAAAAAAATTCCAAATGTTCTATTTCTGAAAGTGGCGATACCAAATATGTGTATTTTTTACCTTTTATTTTCAATGGGGCAGAAGGGGGGAAATTTGATTTTTTTCACATTTTTAAAACTTTTTTAACTTTTTTATTGATTGTACTATTCTCCCTCCCCTATGGAACTTTAAGCCTGCACTGTCCATTCACCTGCGCATTTCTGCTAATCAGTGCAGCATTGCTGTTCCTGTGAGTGCCAGTGCTCTGTCAGCATTCACTGGAAGTGAGTCATGGCAGCATCCGGGGTCATCAGCTGACCCCAACCTACCATGAAAACACATTGGCACACCGTGTCAGTATTTGATGTGATCTAAGGGGTTAAGGGGTCTAAGGGGTCTCTCGATCCACCCATGCCTGTTAGTCACACCTGTCTGCTAATCAGACCAGCAAACATGTGTGGGGATTACTGCGGGCTATCCGCTGGAACCCGCGATAACTAGAGGGTGGCAACCAAAGACATACCAGTATGTCCTTGGTCATAAAGGGGTTAAAAATTGTATTGATTTTTCCAGGTACAATTGCACACAGGTTTTTAAGGAACTTAGCACGGAGGATATTCTAAACAACTAACTGCATATGTGCTGTTGATGTAGGCTTGCACAAATCTTTCTCTGTTTCTTAATCTGATCTCATACAGACTTGATGATAGTGAGATTAGGGTTCTGTGGAAGACGTGTAATCCCTTGCAAAAATTATTCTTTTTGATACAGAAGATAGTTATTAAAGCTACTGACTGTATGTTTGGAGTAGTTTTCAAGGTAACCCACAAAAAGAGGCATTACATTTTCCCCCAAAAATTCAGAAAAATTCACAGCAATAAAGGGCAACAGTGCTTTACTTGCCCAGGCCACAGACTCAAATGCACAAACAGGATGCAGCAAAACCACTTAAGAAAGATAGATGCAAAAGGTGCAAAACATGAAGGCGCAACCTCTCACACTGTAACAATTATAATGTATAACTGAGGAATCTTTTTGCGTTGAGTAAAGACACAACTGTACCCAGTTCATAGGTGATAAACTCTGTATTGTAATAGTGATAAAAAGCAACTGTAGAGGAAAACAATCAAGTCCATAAACACACATAATGAAAATATATGTGAAGCCTTTAAGGAAAGTCTCCTGAAAATCACACAAGATTATGCTATTTAGCAGTGCAGTCTTTAAAGCTCTGTTGACACTAGGATATGCTTTAGCAATGTCTCTGAAAGTCCAGAACAGGTGCAGAGCAGTTCAGTATGTCAAGGACAGATACAGACAGAGCAGTTCCCTCCAAAATAGACTCAAACACTGCTGCTTCACCTATACAAATGTGAAAGTGGCAGAGCACTTATTTAAGCAAACTAGCTTATGTGTCGGCATAGGCAGATCAAGCAATAACCCCAGCAAAGGGCAAGGCAACAGCAGCTGGGAGCAGCAGGCAAGGTGTTAATAGATGAAGGAAGCAGATCCTCTGATAAACAGCAATGGGAGTGTCACACAAGAATTGCAGGTGTAGGTGGAGGAATTTGAGACACCACTATAAGCAAGAAACCAGCATAAGACTCAAGCAGAAGACTGGAGGCTGGACTGGGGTTTATATAGGCAGGAGGACAAAAAACACATAGAGAGGAATAAAGCAGTAGACACCATCTTGGAAGATAGCAAAAAATCTCAAAAGCTAATCAGAATAACCGGAGTCCTGACATTACTCCCTCCTTAGAAGTGGCCTCAGGATGATCCTGGACCCAGTTTCTCAGGGAATCTCCGGTGGAAATGAGCAATCTTCTGTGGGCACTGATGTTATCCCTGTTTTCTGGAATCTATCAGCCAATCTCTGGTAACATTCGTGAGCTGAGGTCAGAGATTCCTTCAAAACCTCTAGATTCTGTCTCAAAGCAGTCAAACTCTCCTCTACTGCCAAAACCGGAGCATCAATCGGACACCTAGGCAAGATACTTGGATAGTAACTAGAGTTGAGCGCGGCTCGCGGTTCGCGGTTCTCCAGTTTGCGGTTCGAGTGATTTTGGGGGGTGTTCTAGATCGAACTAGAACTCGAGCTTTTTGCTAAAAGCTCGACAGTTCGAGTTACGTTCGAGAACGGTTCTATCAGCAAAAGCAAAGCTTTTTACAGCTACAGTATGCAGGGAGCCATCGCTGGCAGCCTGCGGTAAGCTGGTAACCAAGATAAACATCGAATATCCAAGCAAAGCGCTTTGGTTACTAACCCGATATTTACCCTGGTTACGTGTGCAGGGAGCCGACACTTTCCCGCTCAGCTCGCTCTGTCCCCTCCTGCACACGGCATGTACACACACACTCATACTCACCTGTCCCCAGCCATGCAGTCCCCGACACTGACGTCCTCAGCGCCACATGGCCCCGCTAGGCTCCACCCACTTCGCACTCTGCCGCCCGCACACCTGGCTCTGCTAGGCTTTGCCCACCTGGAACTCTGCACACATCGCCCCGCTAGGCTCCGCCCACCTGGCACTCTGCACACATGGTCCCGCTAGGCTCCACCCACCTGTCACTCTGCACACATAATCCGGCTAGGCTCCGCCCACCTGGCACTCTGCACACATTACCCCGCTAGGCTCCGCCCACCTGACACTCTGCACACATTACCCCGCTAGGCTCCGCCCACCTGGAACTCTGCACACATTGTCCTGCTAGGCTCCGCCCACCTGGCACTCTGCACAGATTACTTTGCTAGGCTCCACCCACCTGGCACTCTGCACACATTACCCTGCTAGGCTCTGCCCACCTGGCACTCTGCACACATTACCCCGCTAGGCTCTGCCCACCTCACACTCGGCACACATGGCCCCGCTCACCTTACCTGCGGTGATGAAGTCCCGCCCTCCCGACCTCCGCGCTGTCACTGTCCTCCATGGTCGCCGCTTGTCACCTCAACTTCTCTCGCTTCCGACCCGAGACTGTGACTAGCGGTGACGTCACGGGCTGCTCGCGATACTTGGCTGTGAAGGTCATTGAAGTCAGTGACAGGTGCTGTCAGCAGTGCAGGAGATCAGCGCAGGTAATGTACCTCACTCCTGACAGCAGCACTTGTCATCCCCTGCAGTGACCTGGGCTGATCTATTGATGTTAGCTCAGGTCACTGCACGGCTCTCCCAGCCAATGGGGAACATCCTGCTCTTCATTGATTGGGACAGTGTGGATCGTCATGGGAAACCCTTGGATTTCAGCCGACCCGGATTTGTTTTTCTTTCTAATAAATTGATGAAAGAGGGAATGTGTTGGGCAGTGTTTTTTCAAATAAAAATGTGTTTGTCGTCTATTTTTTTTTATTACTGACTGGGTTGGTGATGTCGGGTATCTGATAGACGCGTGACATCACTAACCCCAGGGCTTGATGCCAGGTGACATTACACATCTGGTATTAACCCCATATATTACCCCGTTTGCCACCGCACCAGGGCACGGGATGAGTTGGGGCGAAGCACCAGGATTGGCGCATCTAATAGATGTGCCACTTCTGGGGCGGCTGCGGCCTGCTATTTTTAGGCTGGGGAGAGTCCAATTACCATAAAACTCCCTAGTCTGAGAATATCAGACCCCAACTGTCTGCTTTACCTTGGCTGGTGATCCAATTTTGGGGGGACCCCTACGTGCTTTTTTTTTTAAATTATTTATTTAATTTAAAATAACAGCGTGGGGTGCCCTCAGTTTTGGATTACCAGCCAAGGTGAAGCTGCCAGCTGTGGTCTGCAGGCTGCAGCCATCTGCTTTACCCTAGCTAGCTAACAAAATAGGGGGAACCCCACATCATTTTTTTCATGTTTTTGGCTAAATACAAGGCTAAGCACCCCTTAGTGCCACATGAAAGGCACCAAAGGGTGCAAAATTACAAAATTCAGGAGAGTAAGATATTATGTGTCTTTCTGCCATTATAATGACAGAAAAGACTGATATGAAGTGTGCAAGCACAAGAAAATCACCAGAGCGCTCTACGCTGTGGAAAGCAGTAGAAAATGGCACTGGAGTGAACATGTGACCGCCTCATGTAGATTGAAGCTATGGATCTGTACCGCCCTGGGGGCTCGACTGCTCTCCGCCGAGCCGCTTGCATCCGGGCTCGGGTTGTCAGTGGCTCGAGCGCCTCCGGATCGGGGGCGACGTTGCTCTGGAAAGGGGGGATTTGGTTGTTTGGTTTGGGGTGGACCAGTTTCACGTCCGGAGCCGCGGTGACCGTTAACAGTTCGTGACGCCACCCACGGGTCATGGTGAGGTGATGGGCACCACCGCTGCGGTGAGGGTGCGGGGGCTTGTCCGGGATCGGTGGTGGGTCGCAGCTAGGTGTTGACCACTCCGTTGGTAGGGGGTTTGTTGGTCCCAGGGCCAGGTGGCAGGAGCGGGGGGTTGCAGGACGCAGGGGCTCACTTGCAGTGCGATGCCTGATGGCACTGGTGTACTCACGATTAAACCACACAGAGTCAATGGTAAACCAAGTTCGGTGTAGATCGGTGCCTGCAGCCGGCTGCGTGTGTCCCCAGTGAGGTTGGTGATGTCGTCTTTCTCCTGCACCTTTAAATTTGCTATAGTGACTCCTATGATTCAGCAACGGTAGTCCACTCCCCGGCTTTTGGGTACCGGAGGAGCCTTTTGCCCTCAGGTGCTGGCCCTTTGGATCTCTGGCCCTTGGCGGTGGCTCTTATCCAGAATCGGTGGGCTGTTGCCGTCTATCGGGACTTTGGGTGGGAATGAACCTCTGAGATCCAGACCGCAATCAATAGATTTGTCTGAGCCCGATTGCTTCTGGGCTAGAACGGGGTCTGAGTACCCTGCCTGGTGCTCCGGTTGACTTGTTAGCTCCCTGGTTCGGGTCCGAAGGTTCACCACCCTCTTCTCGATCCCTACGGTTCCGCAGTTCAGTCCCTGACCGGACTCCTGCAGACGGCCACCACCGTCTGCCTGCCTGACCGTTCCAAGGGGTCCTAGGCTCCGTCTTAGGCCCTTGACTCTCAGCTCACCACTTTTACTCCTCACCCCACTCGACTCACTTGTCCTTTCTCTGCCTCAGACCAGCAGACTCTTTGGAGGGCGTACCTATCCGCCTGGCTCCGCCCACCTGGTGTGCCTTGCTAGACCTGAGGGAGGCGGTCAGGACTTGTTGGCTGCTGGTGCCTCACTGGGGTAGCGGTGTGTGTGGTGTTGTGTGTTGTTACCTGTGACCCCTGAGGGTCCAGGGCATCACAGAAACTGGGTAAATTTATGTATTTTCCCTCCTTCAGTTTTTTTGCAGTACGCAAACAAACGGAAGGCACACGGATGATATACGGATCGTATATGGAACAGAAACGGATGCCACACGGATGCACCCATAAAAAATGAACCATTTTTTGCGGACCGCAAAAACGGATCGGTTGTGTGAATGTAGCCTTATTCTGATTTGCCGTTTATAAACAGCAGGAAGAAATAAGTGAATAGCGTCCCCCAGCGTCAGAAAATCTCCGTGGTTTGAGGGGGTAGCTGAGACCCTGGAGATCATGATTTAGGAAATTTTTTCCGGTCCCCGCTCACGTGATCACCGGTATACACCGTATACCGATGATCATGTTACAGTAAATGACAGCATCGGTAAAAAATTATTTATCTCCCATCTGGCATGAACAAACATGATAAATCTCCCCCCCAGTCCCCTCCGGTCCCCCGTTGTCGCCAAAGTGCCCCCCCCGACCCCCTCCCGGAAATCCAAAATGGCCACGCACACAGCAGCGCTCCGGCCGCATTCACCCTACTCCTCTGAGTTCTGGCGCATGTGCCATGACACATGCGACAGAAAACTCCTCCCCAGGCCCTGCCAGGTCACCCCCTATAAACCCACCGGTGTTCCCCGGTGTCCCACGGTACCTGTGCAGCGTTGATCCCCGCGGCCCTCTCCTTCACAATAGACGCTGCCGCATGCACAAAGCGGCTGTCAGCTCAGCTTCCTGTGTTCAGACACAGTGAGTGGTGGTTATGCATCGGTAAACTAAATGGGCGGCATGGTGGCTCAGTGGTTAGCACTGCAGTCTTGCAGCGCTGAGGTCCTGGGTTCAATTCCCACCCAGGACACCATCTGCAAGGAGTTTGTATGTTCTCCCCGTGTTTGCGTGGGTTTCCTCCGGGTACTCTGGTTTCCTCCCACACTCCAAAGACATACAGATATGGAATTTAGATTGTGAGCCCCAATGGCGACAGTGGTCCCAATGTATGCTGAGCGCTATGGAATTAATAGCGCTATATAAATTAATAAATTTTTATTATTACTGCAATGCCCTGCTCATGAGGTAAGGAACATAGTTGATCAGGAGAGCTATATAATACATTTCCAAATGGAGGTATTTGATTTTATAGTTACCCTGCTGAACGACTACCAAACATGAAAGTCCGTTATACGCCACAAGAAAACACATCTAAATAGCGAGCTCTGTTGTTTAGTATTCATTCAGCTGGATAACTGGACTTAAAGGGGTATTCCATCTCCAAGATCCTATCCCCAATATATAGTAGGTGGAATAGCAATAATATCAGCAAATACCAATATTTGGAAATGTAGAATAGTTCTCCTGATTAGGCATGCCCTTACCTCATCAGCAGTGCATTGCAGCTTTGGTAGCAACCGTTACGACATGGACTCTGCTGCTGTGGACCCGGGGAGAGTGGGTGCAGATTCATTGCACCCACACTCCTCACATGAAGGGTCTGCACTCCTAGAAAATGGGAAATACGTTCCCTGAGTGTCTCCCCCATATTCTAGATGGTCCAGAGTAGAGATGAGCGAACCGGTCGTGGTTCGGCTCGAGGTCGGTTCGCCGAACGGGGGTCCCGTTCGAGTTCGGTTCGTCGAACGTTCGACGAACCGAACTCGAACCAATAGGCTATAATGGGAGGCAATCACAAACACATAAAAATGCATGATAAATGTACACAAACAGTTAATAAACATTTCCATAACACTTACCGGTCCCCGCGATCCCTCCTGCATTCTGTATCCTGCCGCTATTCCATCCGATGATCGCTGAATCCTCCCGGTGACCGGCACTGCCAGCAGAGAAGCAGGACCTATCGTGACGTCAAAAAAGCCATGTGACCAGTCACGTGGCTATTATCTCATTGGCTACAGACTGGTCACATGACTATGACACGTCATGTAGGACCTGCGAGTGCATCTCTCCGGTTCACGGTGCACATTTGTGTATCGCCGTGTACCGGCGATATTCTCTAGCACACGGTCGACTTCCCATTCCGTTAGGGGCCAGCTGACACAGCCGGTCATTAACGGAGATCACCGTTGCCATAGCAACGCAGTTAGCGGTGACGTCACCGCTAACCGCGGCTCCGGGAGCACCGTTGCTATGGTAACGCGTCTGTCAGCGTTACCGCTGTTACAGCTAGCAGCACTGATCACTCACGGAGTGAAGGCTGCACGCTGCTTCCCGATTGTAGTGAGGATTGTAGTGAGGATGAGGTGCCCCAGCCCATGATGGGCTGGTGCACCTCATCCTCACTACAATCGTCACTACTACTACACTAGTGAGGATTGTAGTGAGGATGAGGTGCCCAAGCCCATCAAGTAATGGGCTGGGGCACCTCATCCTCACTACAATCCTCACTACAATCCTGAAGTGCAGTTTCTTCAAATTCATTTAAAGGCACTTGGAACGCTGAAATTGCTGCTTATAATTTAAGCCTCTATTAAAAACCTCTTATCAGCGCTGGTTTATTGGGGATTTATTGGGCTGACAGAGGGTAATAAAGATGGAGTCTCTAATGTGTCTGTGTACTTATTTCTATTAAAGTATTTTTTCTCTGTGTGGTGTCTTTTTTTTAACCCTTTATTGGAGATTTTTAATGGCCGGGTCAAACGTGCCTGACATTAAGAATCTCTGGCTTAATACTGGCTAGTAAAACAAAGCCAGTATTAACTCATGATTACTCAACAAGCCACCCGGCTCCAGGGCTGTTGGAAGAGTTGGATACAGCGCCAGATGATGGCGCTTCTATGAGAGCGCCATTTTCTGGGACGACTGCGGACTGAAATTCTCAGCAGAGGCGCCCAGAAACCTCGGGCTAACCTGTGCTGTGGATTCCAATCCCCAGCTGCCTAGTTGTACCCGGCTGAACACAAAAATGGGGCGAAGCCCACGTCATTTGTTTTTTAATTATTTAATAAAAAAAGTGAAATAATTAAAAAAAAAGGGCTTCCCTATATTTTTGGTTCCCAGCCGGGTACAAATAGGCAACTGGGGGTTGGAGGCAGCCCGTGGCTGCATGCTGTACCTGGCTAGCATACAAAAATATGGCGAAGCCGACGTCATTTTTTTGGTGGGCAAAAAACTTCTGCATACAGTCCTGGATGGAGTATGCTGAGCCTTGTAGTTCTGCAGCTGCTGTCTGCTCTTCTCCATACAGACAGACAGCAGCTGCAGAACTACAAGGCTCAGCATACTCCATCCAGGACTGTATGCAGAAGTTTTTTGCCCCCTGAAAAAATTATGTGGGCTTCGCCATATTTTTGTATGCTAGCCAGGTACAGCAGGCAGGTACTGCCCCCAACCCCCAGTTGCCTATTTGTACCCGGCTGGGAACCAAAAATAAAGGGAAGCCTTTTTTTATTATTTCATGAATTTCATGAAATAATTAGAAAACAAATGACGTAGGCTTCGCTCCATTTTTGTATCCAGCCAGGTGCATCTAGGCAGCTGGGGATTGGAATACGCAGCACCGGTTGGCCTGAGCTTTCTGGGCCCCACTGCTGCGAATTGCAGTCTGCAGCCGCCTCAGAAAATGGCACTTTCATAGAAGCGCCATCTTCTGGCGCTGTATCCAACTCTTCAAGCACCTGCCTGCTATACCTGGCTAGCATACAAAAATATGGCGAAGCTCACGTCCTTTTTTTGTAGTTTTTTGGCCAAAAAATTAAAAAATGCTTCCCTGGATTTTCCATTGCCAGTGAAGGTAACACCAAGCAGTGGGGGTTAGCAGCCAGTAGCTGCTTGGATTACCCTTAGCTAGCAATACAAAAAATGCAGCGGGAGCCCATATATATTTTTTTTAATTATTTATTTAAATAACTAAAAACAAAATAGGCTTCCCGGTATTTTGATTGCTGGACATCACAGTGCTGTAAAAATAAATCTTTAAAAAAAATGACATAGCGCTCCGCGGTATTTTTGATTCTCAGTGCAGATAAAGCAGACAGCTATGGGTTGCCACCCCCATCTGCCTGTCGTTACCTTGGTTGGCAATCAAAATACAGGAAAGCCCATTAATTTTTTCTATTTAAAAAATAGTTACAAAAAAATGACGTTGGGTCCCCCCATTTTTGATAGCCAGCTAAGGTAAAGCAGACATCTGTAGCCTGAAAACCACAGCTGGCAGCTTTACCGTGGTTGGGGATCCAATGTGGAGGTCCCCCCAGGCTATTTTTTTATAATTATTTTATAAATATTAATAATTACACAAAAAAAGTAGGGTCCCCTCCAAATTGGATCACCAGCCAAGGTAAAGCGGACAGCTGTGGTCTGGTATTCTCAGGGTGGGAAGGTCCATAGTTATTGGGCCTTCACAGCCTAAAAATAGCAGGCCGCAGGCACCCCAGACGTGGCGCATCCACTAGATGCGCCAATCCTGGCGCTTCACCCCAGCTCATCCCGTGCCCTGGTGCAGTGGCAAACGGGGTAATAAATGGGGTTGATACTAGCTGTAAAGTCACCTGAGATCAAGCCCAGCAGTTTGTGATGTCATGGCGTCTATTAGATACCCAACATCATAAACTGTCAGTACTAACAAAAACAAAAAATCGCCAAAAGAAATTTATTTGAAAAAACAGTCCCCAAAACATTTCCTCTTTCACCAATTTATTGTAAGAAAAAAAATAAAGGGGTCCCACAACGACTCTGGACCGTCTAGAATATGGGGGGGAGACACTTAGGGAACGTATCCCCCATTTTCTAGGAGTGCGGACCCTTCATGTGAGGAGTGTGGGTGCAATGAATCTGCTCTCACTCTCCCCGGGTCCACAGCAGCAGAGTCCATGGTTGCTACCAAAGCTGCAATGCCCTGCTCATGAGGTAAGGGCATGCCTAATCAGGAGAACTACTGTAGAGGAAGCTCTGCTCACTGGTATATAGGTGCTCAGAGGTAATATTAGATAAAATTAGTGAGTAACCTCGGCACTCTAAATCTCCCGACTAAGTCAGTAAGTCACAACGGATAGTAATGCAAAATCACTCTTTATTGGTCCGTATTAAGAAAAAAATTTTTTTCATAAGCATATATGTTTTTGTCCAAAACAAGTTACAAATGACGTTTCGGCCTGAGCCTTCGTCAGATTGGACTTATCTGCATGTAATCATGAAAAATGACAATAATCAGTATCACATAAGAGTGAGAGAACAATAACATAAACTCGAACAATGTAGAGGTACAATTGGGATGCAGCAAAAAAATTGCAACACAGCAAGAAATGAAACACATGATAAAAATGTCATAATACAGTACAAGGACAATATAGTAATGACAAATATGGTTTCAGAGTAGGCTTAGACAGCTCTGGTACGAAAGAGATGTCAATCATAAAGTAACATGTGCAGTAGGTGTAGAGCTACACTATGCATGGCAGAGCTAATGGGTAGACCGACCATAGAAAAAGAACGGAGAAAAAGTGGAGAAAAAGTGGAGAAAAAGTGGAGAAAAAATGGAGAAAAAGTGGAGAAAAAGTGGAGAAAAAGTAGAGAAAAAATGGAGAAAAAGTGGAGAAAAAATGGAGAAAAAGTGGAGAAAAAATGGAGAAAAAATGGAGAAAAAGTGAAGAAAAAGTGAAGAAAAAGTGAAGAAAAAATGAAGAAAAAGGGGAGAAAAAGTGGAGAAAAAGTGGAGAAAAAGTGGAGAAAAAGTGGAGAAAAAGTGGAGAAAAAATGGAGAAAAAGTGGAGAAAAAGTGAAGAAAAAAGGGAGAAAAAGTGGACAAAAAATGGAGAAAAAAATGGAGAAAAAGCGGAGAAAAAGCGGAGAAAAAGTGGAGAAAAAGTGGAGAAAAAGTGGAGAAAAAGTGGAGAAAAAATGGAGAAAAAGTGGAGAAAAAATGGAGAAAAAGTGGAGAAAAAGTGGAGAAAAAAATGGAGAAAAAATGGAGAAAAAGTGGAGAAAAAATGGAGAAAAAGTGGAGAACAAGTGGAGAAAAAGTGGAGAAAAAGTGGAGAAAAAATGGAGAAAAAGTGGAGAAAAAGTGGAGAAAAAATGTAGAAAAAGTGGAGAAAAAGTGGAGAAAAAATGTAGAAAAAGTGGAGAAAAAGTGGAGAAAAAGTGGAGAAAAAGTGGAGAAAAAGTGGAGAAAAAATGTAGAAAAAGTGGAGAAAAAATGGAGAAAAAGTGGAGAAAAAGTGGAGAAAAAGTGGAGAAAAAATGGAGAAAAAGTGGAGAAAAAGTTGAGAAAAAGTGGAGAAAAAATGGAGAAAAAGTGGAGAAAAAATGGAGAAAAGTGGAGAAAAAGTGGAGAAAAAGTGGAGAAAAAGTGGAGAAAAAATGGAGAAAAAGTGGAGAAAAAGTGAAGAAAAAAGGGAGAAAAAGTGGACAAAAAATGGAGAAAAAAATGGAGAAAAAGCGGAGAAAAAGCGGAGAAAAAGTGGAGAAAAAGTGGAGAAAAAGTGGAGAAAAAGTGGAGAAAAAATGGAGAAAAAGTGGAGAAAAAATGGAGAAAAAGTGGAGAAAAAGTGGAGAAAAAAATGGAGAAAAAATGGAGAAAAAGTGGAGAAAAAATGGAGAAAAAGTGGAGAACAAGTGGAGAAAAAGTGGAGAAAAAATGGAGAAAAAATGGAGAAAAAGTGGAGAAAAAGTGGAGAAAAAATGTAGAAAAAGTGGAGAAAAAGTGGAGAAAAAATGTAGAAAAAGTGGAGAAAAAGTGGAGAAAAAGTGGAGAAAAAGTGGAGAAAAAATGTAGAAAAAGTGGAGAAAAAATGGAGAAAAAGTGGAGAAAAAGTGGAGAAAAAGTGGAGAAAAAATGGAGAAAAAGTGGAGAAAAAGTTGAGAAAAAGTGGAGAAAAAATGGAGAAAAAGTGGAGAAAAAATGGAGAAAAGTGGAGAAAAAGTGGAGAAAAAGTGGAGAAAAAGTGGAGAAAAAATGGAGAAAAGTGGAGAAAAAGTGGAGAAAAAGTGGAGAAAAAGTGGAGAAAAAATGTAGAAAAAGTGGAGAAAAAATGGAGGAAAGAGTGGAGAAAAAGTGGAGAAAAAGTGGAGAAAAAGTGGAGAAAAAATGTAGAAAAAGTGGAGAAAAAGTGGAAAAAAAGTGGAGGAGAAGTGGAGAAGAAGTGGAGAAGAAGTGGAGAAGTGTTTGTTCATGCCAGATGGGAGATAAATAATTTTTTACCGGCGCTGTCATTTACTGTAACGTGATCATCGGTGTACGGTGTATACCTGTGATCACGTGAGCGGGGGCCGGAAAAACCGTCCTGAATCATGATCTCCAGGGTCTCAGCTAGCCCTTAAACCCCGGAGATTTTCTTACGCTGGGGGGCGTTATTCACTTATTTCTGCCTGCTGTTTATAAACGGCAGATCAGAATAAGGCTACATTAACACGACCGATCCATTTTTGTGGTCTGCAAAAAACAGTACGTTTTTTTCACGTGTGCATCCGTGTGGCATCCGTTTTCGTTCCGTAGACGGTCCGTATGTCATCTGTTTGTCATCCGTGTGCCTTCCGTTTTTTTTGTGTACTGCAAAAAAACTGAATGAGGGTAAATGCATAAATTTACCCAGGATCCATACCTTCATCCTACATGAGGCGGTCACATGTTCACTCCAGTGCCATTTTCTACTGCTTTTCACAGCGTAGAGCGCTCTGGTGATTTTCTTGTGCTTGTGCACTTCATATCAGTCTTTTCTGTCATTATAATGGCAGAAAGACACATAATGTCCCACTCTCCTGCATTTTGTAATTTTGCACCCTTTGGTGCCTTTCATGTGGCACTAAGGGGTGCTTAGCTTTGTATTTAGCCAAAAAAATGAAAAAAAAAAATGACGTAGGGTTCCCCCTATTTTTGCAGCCAGCTAGGGTAAAGCAGACGGCTGCAGCCACCAGGCCACAGCTGGCAACCTCACCTTGGCTGGTAATCCAAAACTGAGGGCACCCCACGCTGTTATTTTAAATTAAATAAATAATTAAAAAAAAAAAACACGTAGGGGTCCCCCCAAAATTGGATCACCAGCCAAGGTAAAGCAGACAGCTGGGGTCTGATATTCTCAGACTAAGGAGGTCCATGGTTATTGGACTCTCCCCAGCCTAAAAATAGCAGGCCGCAGCCGCCCCAGAAGTGACGCATCCATTAGATGCGCCAATCCTTGTGCTTCGCCCCAGCTTATCCCGCGCGCTGGTGCGGTGGCAAACGGGGTTATATATGGGGTTAATACCAGATGTGTAATGTCACCTGGCATCAAGCCCTGGGGTTGGTGAGGTCAGGCGTCTATCAGATACCCGACATCACCAACCCAGTCAGTAATAAAAAAAAATAGACGACAAACACATTTTTATTTGAAAAAACACTCCCCAAAACATTCCCTCTTTAACCAATTTAGTACAAAGAAAAACAAATCCAGGTCTGGTGTAATCCAAGGGGTTGCCATGACGATCCACACTGTCCCAGTCAATGAAGAGCAGGACGTTCCCCATTGGCTGGGAGAGCAGTGCAGTGACCTGAGCTAACATCAATGGGTCAGCCCAGGTCACTGCAGGGGATGACAAGTGCTGCTATCAGCGAGGTACATTACCTGCGCTGATCTCCAGCACACTGACAGCCTCTGTCACTGAGTTCAATGACCGGCGCCTTCACACCAAGTATCGCGAGAGGCCCGTGACATCACCGCTAGTCAGTCTCGGGTCGGAAGCGAGAGGTGATGTGACAAGCGGCGGCCATGGAGGACAGTGACGGCGCTGAGGTCGGGACTTCATCACCGCAGGTAAGCCGAGCGGGACCGTGTGTGTGTGTGTGTGTGTGTGTGTGTGTGTATGTGTACATGCCGCGGGCAGGAGGGGGCGGAGCGAGCTGAGCGGGGAAGTGTGGGCTTCCTGCACGTAACTAGGATAAACATCGGGTTACTAACCAAAGCGCTTTGGTTGGATACCCGATGTTTATCTTGGTTACCAGCTTCTGGCAGGCTGCCAGCGATGGCTCCTGCACACTGTAGCTGTAAAAAGCCCTGCTTTTTGCTGCTAGAACCGTTCTCGAACGTATCTAGAACTATCGAGCTTTTGCAAAAAGCTCGAGTTCTAGTTCGATCTTGAACAGTCCCCAAAATCACTCGAGCCTAGAACTGGAGAACCTCGAACCTAGAACCGCGCTCAACTCTAGTCCAGAGTCGTCATGGGACCCCCTTATTTTTTTTTCTTACAATAAATTGGTGAAAGAGGGAATATTTTGGGGAGTATTTTTTCAAATAAACTTTTTTTGTCGATTTTTTTGTTAGTACTGACAGTTTATGATGTCGGGTATCTGATAGACGCCATGACATCACAAACTGCTGGGCTTGATGTCAGGTGACTTTACAGCTAGTATCAACCCCATTTATTACCCCGTTTTCCACTGCACCAGGGCACGGGATGAGCTGGGGTGAAGCGCCAGGATTGGCGCATCTAGTGGATGCGCCACGTCTGGGGTGCCTGCGGCCTGCTTTTTTTTTAGGCTGTGAAGGCCCAATAACTATGGACCTTCCCACCCTGAGAATACTAGACCACAGCTGTCCGCTTTACCTTGGCTGGTGATCCAACTTGGGGGGGAACCTACTTTTTTTTTGTAATTATTAATATTTATAAAATAATTATAAATAAAGAGCCTGGAGTGACCTCCACATTGGATCCCCAACCATGGTAAAGCTGACAGCTGTGGTTTTCATGCTACAGCCGTCTGCTTTACCCTAGCTGGCTATCAAAAATGGGGGGACCCAACGTCATTTTTTTTAACTATTTTTTAAATAGAAAAAATTAATGGGCTTCCCTGTATTTTGATTGCCAGCCAAGGTAACGCCAGGCAGATGGGGGTGGCAACCCGTAGCTGTCTGCTTTATCTGCACTGAGAATCAAAAATACCGCGGAGCGCTACGTCATTTTTTTTTAAAAGATTTATTTTTACAGCACTGTCATGTCAGGCAATCAAAATACAGGGAAGACCTTTTTGTTTTTAGTTATTTAAATAAATAGTTAAAAAAAAATATATGGGCTCCCGCTGCATTTTTTGTATTGCTAGCTAAGGGTAATCCAAGAAGCTACTGGCTGCTGACCCCCACTGCTTGGTGTTACCTTCACTGGCAATGGAAAATCCAGGGAAGCATTTTTTATTTTTTTTGCCAAAAAACTACAAAAAAAAATGACGTGCGCTTCTCCATATTTTTGTATGCTAGCCAGGTACAGCAGGCAGCTACGGGCTGCCCCCAACCTCCGGCTGCCTATTTATACCCGGCTGGGAACTAAAAATATAGGGAAGCCCTTTTTTTACTTAATTCATGAATTTTATGAAATAATTAAAAAAAAAACCACGATGTAGGCTTCGCCCCATTTTTGTGTCCAGCCGAGTACAACTAGGCAGCTGGGGATTGGAATCCACAGCACAGGTTAGCCCGAGGTTTCTGGGCGCCTCTGCTGTGAATTGCAGTCCGCAGCCGCCCTAGAAAATGGCGCTCTCATAGAAGCGCCATCATCTGGCGCTATATCCAACTCTTCCAACAGCCCTGAAGCTTGGTTGCTTGTTGGGTAATCATGAGTTAATACCGGCTTTGTTTTACTAGCTAGTATTAAGTCAGAGATTCTTAATGTCAGGCAAGTTTGACCCGGCCATTAATAATCTCCAATAAAGGGTTAAAAAAAACACCACACAGAAAAATATACTTTAATAGAAATAAATACACAGACACACTTAGAGACTCCATGTTTATTACCCCTCTCTCAGCCCTCCACGGTCCTGCTCTTCTGTCTTCTTTCCCCTTCGACACATGCAGCTCTGTCTGCTCCATCAGACAGCACAGCTGCATGGGGGAAGACGCTGTGCTCCGTGCAGAAATCACTCTGTGAGAGTGACCACAGGCTCCCGGCTGTAAGCGGTGGCACGGGTTGCCATAGAAACTCTGCTCCTTTTACGTGATTCCAGTGCCGCTGCGTGCTGGTAGCGGGACATCCCCGTCACCGCTACCAAGCGCGTTGCTATGGCAATGGTGATCTCCATTATTGACCGGCTGTGTCAGCCAGTCAGGAGCCGGCTTCTGTGGTCACTGGTAACTACGGTAAACATCGGGTAACCAAAAAGCCCTTTCCTTGGTTACCCGATATTTACCTTCGTTACCAGCGTCCGCCGCTCTCACGCTGTCAGTGCCGGCTCCCTGCTCCCTGCACACATAGCCAGACTACACATCGGGTAATTAACCCGATGTGTACTCTGGCTAGGAGTGCAGGGAACCAGCGCTAAGCGGTGTCCACTGGTAACCAAGGTAAATATCAGGTTGGTTACCCGATATTTACCTTAGTTACCAGGCACAGCATCGCTTCCACGTGTGCTGCTGGCTGGGGGCTGGTCACTGGTGAGATCTGCCTGTGTGACAGCTCACCAGTAACCCGTGTAGCGACGCTCCAGCGATCCCTGCCAGGTCAGGTTGCTGGTGGGATCGCTGGAGCGTCGCTTAGTGTGATGGTACCTTAAGGGAACAGGGAAGCAGAGCGGGGAGTCGACCGTGTGCTAGAGCATGTTGCCGGTACATGGCGATACACAAACGTGCACCGTGTAACAGAGAGATGCAATGACAGGTCCTACATGACGCGTCATAGTCATGTGACCAGTCTGTACCAATGAGATAATAGACACGTTACTGGTCACATGGCTATTTTGACGTCACGATAGGTCCTGCATCACTGCTGGTGTTCCCGGAGGGCGCAGCGATTACCGATGGAAAAGCTGCAGGAGACAGAGTGCAGGACGCATCCTGGGGACAGGTAAGTGTTTTGGCAATGTTTATTAACTGTATGTGTACATTTATAATGCGTTTTTATGTGTTTTTGATTGCCTCCTATTGTTTCCTATGGGTTCAAGTGGTTCGCTGAACCAGTTCGCTGAACCAAACATCGATTCGGCGAACTGAGCTCGAGCCGAACCGCGACCGGTTCGCTCGTCTCTAATAGTAACCCAGATTGTCAAAGAAAGGTGTACTTTAGTAGAGGCAGTTTGAGAATTGTTGTAAGAGAATTCAGCTAGCAGAAGTAACTCCATCCAATCATCCTGAAGCTTGCTGATGTAGCACTGTAGATATTGTTCCAGAGCCTGATGGGGATGCTTGGGTCTGACCGTTCATTTGAGGGTGAAAGTTGAAGAAAGACAGAAATTAATATTGAATGCGGGAGAAAACCACTTCTAGAATCTTGAGATAAACTGGACTCCTTTGTCAGAGATGATCTCATCCGGATCCTCATGCAGCTGAAAAACGTTGTGAGTGACCACACTCCCTGTATCTTTGCTGAGGGGAGGTCGGTACATGGAACAAAATGAGCAGTCTTAGTCAAGAGATCAACTATCACCAGGACAGTATCCATGCCACCCGATATAGGCAGCTCTTCAATGAAGTCCATAGAGATAGACCCCTAAAGGCGAGACGGAATAGGTAGTGGTTGAAGAAGACCCATGGGTGAAGCAGGAGGAGTCTTAAAATGAGCACAAACCTTGTAAGAGAGAACATAGTTTTAGTATCATTCAGGCAATTCGGCCACCAGAAATTAGCATAGAAACTCTTGTGTCTTCTGTCCCCCCATATGACCAGTCAACTTGGAGTCATGGACAAACTTGAAGATCTGCAGTCAAATGGTCTCAGGGATGTAGATAGTCAATCTCAGAACCACATGCTACCCTTAAGGATGAGATTGATGTCAACTCGTGGATTAGCCAGAAATACATCATCTTCCACAAGTCCAGATCGTTGATTACTCCGATGAAGTTGGCATCAGATAGAATGGTCTTGGGTGGGGATCCAGGTATGGAATTCGCAGCATGAGTTTGTGATGAAGCATCAGCCTTCCCATTATGAGAACCTAGATGGTACGCGATAACAAAATTAAATTGATTTAAAAATAAATTCTAACGAGCCTGACAAGGAGAAAGACATCTAGCAGGTCTGATGAATTCTAAATTGCAGTGATCAGCTAGCACTATGATCTGGTGTGTGGCTCCTTGCAGGTGGTACCTCCACTTCTTGAAAGTTGCAATAATAGCCAGCAGTTCCTTGGCTCCTACATCGTACTTCTCTGCAGGGGAAAGTCTACTAGGAAAGAAAGCACAAGGGTGTAGCAGACCTGTCTCTCCAGTTCTTTGAGAGAGAATGGCCCCGAAATCATTATCATAAGCGTCTACTTCCACGATGAAGGGATGTGCTGGGTCTAGGTGGATCAACAGCAGTGCTGAGGTCAAAAGCCTGTAATGACCACTTAAAGGATATCTCCTTTTTAGTCAAGGAAGTGATGGGACAGATAATCTCCTAAAAAATTCTAATGAAACATCTATAGAAATTTGCAAAACCAATAAAACGCTGGACCTCTTTAACATTCATTGGTACTGGCCAATCCAGGATTGCTAAAATTTTCCTGGATTCCATGTTCAGCCCCTGAGGAGAGAGGACATTATCTAAGAATTGTATGTAAGAACGATGGAACTCACACTTCTCCGGCTTGATATAAAGTTGGTTCTCTTTCAGACTTTTAAAACAGATTTGACATGGTTTTCATGTTCCTGTAAAGAGTCAGAAAAACAAGAATATCGTCCAAATAGATACCACAAACTGGTTCAATAAATCTCAAAAAATTTCATTAGCAAGATGCTGAAATGTTGCAGGGGTTTTACTAAGCCCAAAGGGCATCCCGAGACATTCAAAATATCCATACCGACAACTATATGCCATCTTCCACTTATCCCCAGGATGGATACGGACCAAATTATAAGCCCTGTAAAGATCAGACTTAGAAAGTATCTTGGCATGACGGACTCTCTCTAATAATTTGGGAATCAAAGGCAAAAAATAATGATTCGAGATGGTCACCTCATTGAGTTCCCAATAGTCATTACAGGGCCTTATGGTTCCATCCTTTTTTTGACAAAAAATATAGGTGCCCCTGCTGGTGAAGAAGAAGGGCGTATGAAGCCCTTGGCCAAGTTTTTATCAATATAGTCCTTCAAGGCTTGAAGATCAAGTGCTGCCAAAGGGTATACATGATGAAAAGGAATAACTGCCCATTGAAGCAACTCAATAGGACAGTCATAATGCCTATGCGGAGGAAGCTGATCTGCTTTCTTCTTGTCACAAATATCATAAAATTCTTTATACACAAAAGGTACAGTTGATACCTGTACTGCAGATTCTTAGTCTGGATATTCCAGAACTGCTTCACTTATAGCTGAATTGCTACTTAATAGAAATGTAATCTCCTTGGTCTCCAAGTTGATAGTAGGATTCTGAGAAAGTAGCCAAGGGATGCCTAGAATCACAGGGAAATGAGAAAAAATGATGATTTGGCTCCAATAAAATGGTAAGAGATACAGACTCCTGATCTACCGGCCCAGAAATTAAGGGTGATCCATCCACTGTTTTCATGGAAATCAGAAAGGCTCTTTGCTGTATTTCAATACCATGTTCCTTGGCAAACAAAATATCCTTAAAATTACCCCCAGCGTCATAGCGACACTGGAAATCCACTGTCTTGAACACAAAATCTTAATAGGGAGTGAACAGTGAGAGTTCTTTTCCTTTTGCTGGGAGATGTAGCCACAGAAAGAGAATGAAATACAGCATTTAATGGCAGGATAAATTCAGAGATGTCAGATTCATCATCACCACAGCTTTTATATTCCCCTACCTAAACCGACCTCTCCTAAAAATAGGCAATTGTGCGTAACTGTCAGAATTAGTAACCACCGCTAGTCACCTACATTCAGTAGCATATTCAATAACTGAACGTTTACCCTGGTGCAAGGACAGACATGTGGTTTCAGCAATAGCACGGCGGTTAGGGTCATCAAACATTATTGCCATAGCGGCCAAAAAATCCTCGAAAACATTTAACCGTGGATCACAAGACTCAATCATTGGATTTGCTCAAGCGAATGCTCATGAGATCAGCAGCATAATTATACACAATACTTTAGATCTATCAGTAAGAAAGCGGTCAGCATGTACATCAAAATATATTATACATTGATTCATGAATCTGCAAAATTTGTCATGATCACCATTATATCTGAAGGGTGGCAACTTAGGTGGGCTAGCTGTGATGGAAGCCCAGGGAGTTGATGCCATTTGTGTCATTTGTGTACTTATGTCCTGAAAAGCTTGTCTGTACCATTACTCTAAGCCACACAGTCTATTTACCCTGGACACCACTCCAGTACTCTGGTCCTGTACAGTTTGCCCAAACACTTTCCCATTGTGTTCAGTGACTCCAAGTTTGCTTTGCAGACCTGCCACATCTTTCTGCAGAGCTCTAATCATGGCAAATACTTTCTCTAACTTAGGTTCAGTAGTCATTGTCCTTGGAGACTCCTAAAATGGGCTTGAATATCCTCCAACAATTATAATGGATAACTGGGGAATATTTTTGCGTGGAACAAAGACACAACTGTACCCAGTTAACCCCATCAGCCCCCAGCCTATTTTGACCTTACTGACCTCGCCATTTTGCGCAATTCTGACCAGTGTCACGTTATGAGGTTATAACTCTTGAACGCTTCAACGGATCCTAGCGATTCTGTCATTGTTTTATTGTGACATATTGTACTTCATGAAAGTGGTAAGTTTAGGCCAATATTTTTTTTATCATTTTTGAAAATTTCGGAAATTTGGCTGAAATTGAAATTGCGCAATTTTCAAAATTTGAAATTTTATGCCCATAAATCTGAGAGATATGTCACACAGAATAGTTAATAAATAACATTTTCCATATGTCTACTTTACACCAGCGCAATTTTCAAAACATTTTTTTTTTTTGTTAGGAAGTTAGAAGGTCAAAGTTCATCAGCAATTTCTCATTTTTCCAACAAAATTTACAAAAACCTTTTTTTAGGGACCACATCACATTTGAAGTGACTTTAAGAGGTCTAGCTGTCAGAAAATACCCAAAAGTGACCCCATTTGAAAAACTGCACCCCTCAGGCTACTCAAACCTATATACAGGAAGTTTATTACCCCCTTTAGGTGCTTCACAAGAATCAAAGCCATGAAAATATATATTTTTTTTTTTACCACAAAATTGTTACTTCAACCGGGTAGTTTTTTTTTCACAAGGGTATCAGGAAAAATTTAACCAGAAAATGTATTATCCAATTTCTCCTGAGTACACCGATACCTCATATGTGGTGGAAATCAAGTGTTTGGGTGCACAGCAGGGCTCCGAAGGCAAAGAGCGCCATTTGACTTTTGGAGCTAATTTTCCATTCAAAAAGTCAAATGGCGCTCCTTCCCTTCCGAGCCCTGCCTTGCACCCAAACAGTGGTTTATGACCATATATGACGTATCTGTGTACTCAGGAGAAATTGCCCAACAAATTTTAGGATACATTTTATCCTGTTGCCCATGTGAAAATGAAACAAATTGAGGCTAAAAGAAAATTTGTGAAAAAAAAAATACTTTTTCATTATTCAGATCAATTTGTGAAGCACCTGGAGGTTCAAAGTACTCACTATGTATCTTGAAAAGTTCCTTGGGAGGTCTAGTTTCCAAAGTGGGGTCACTTGTGGGGGAGCACCAATGTTTAGGTACACAAGGGCTCTCCATACGCGACATGGTGTCTTGCTAACAATTTGAATGGAAAATTAGCTCCAATTATTTATGGACATCATGTGGCATATGGAGAGTATGTAGTGTATGTCAGGTTGGTGTGTGTGTGTAGTGTTTACCGCACACACATCAACCTGACACTACACCCCACACAAAACTAACATACACTACACCACACACACCAACCTG
Organism: Anomaloglossus baeobatrachus; assembly: GCF_048569485.1. Taxonomy (NCBI): domain Eukaryota; kingdom Metazoa; phylum Chordata; class Amphibia; order Anura; family Aromobatidae; genus Anomaloglossus; species Anomaloglossus baeobatrachus. Next base: position 277,619,570 of record NC_134358.1, read on the forward strand.
ACTTAGTGTATGTCAGGTTGCTATGTGGTGTAGTATACCCCACACACACCATCCTGACATACACCACACACCAACCTAACATACACTAAGTCAGATTGGTGTGCAGTGTATGTCAGGTTGGTGTGCAGTGTGGTATAAGGTAGTGTACATCAGGTTGGTGTGTGTCAGGTTGATATGTGTGGTGTAGTATACACCACACACACACACACTACCTGATGTACACTACAACACACACACCAACCTGACGTACACTATACCACACCACATATCAAACTGACGTAGTGTATTTCAGGTTAGTGTGGTGTAATGTACGTCAGTTTGGTGTGTGTGGTTTAGTGCACTAGCGCTAGGTTGGGGGTTACTCACACTTTACTGTGGGTCTTCCTCCTTGGCCTCTGACTCTTCTCCTCCCTGCCTCCAACTCTTCTCCTCCCGGCCTCCAACTCTTCTCCTCCCGGTCTCCAGACAATTTCTTTTCCTGGAACGTCTAGTCTGTGTCACTGGACGAGGAAGAGTGGGAGAAATAGAGAAAAGTGGGGTCCTCTCCCTCAATATCAGCTTGGGAGGCATGTGCCTCCTCAGCTGAGTACACCCTTTGTGACTGGGACGAGCGGGACATTTTGTGTGCTGTGTGCATGTATAAAAAATCCCCTAAACTTTATTATAGTGTGCTTGTGTATGTGCAAGAGTTTGGCAAAACTTTCTACTGCAGGAGGGGGCTGTCAGGCACAGGGAGCTGTCAGGCGCAGGGAGCTGTCAGGTGCGGGGCTGAGGAGATGCAGGATCCAGAAGCAGCAAGGGGGATGATCACAGAACTGGGGGGTGATCACTGGAGCAGGGGGGGTGATCACTGGGGCAGGGGGGTGATCACTAGGGCAGGGGGGGTGATCACTTGGACAGGGGGTGATTACTGGGGTAGGGGGTGATTACTGAGGCAGGGGTGTGATTACTGGCAGCAGCAGGGGTCCTCACAGTACTCAGCACACTGGCAGCAGGCTGTCAGAAGCAGAGCAGTGAGGGGTGGCGCGTCAAAGGTCAGGAAGGCACAAACCTTCCTGACGCATATGGTGCGTCAAGGGTCGGCAAGGGGTTAATAGGTAATAATTTAAAGTCAGTATTGTAATGGTGATAAATAACAACTGCAGAGGAAAACAATCAAGTCCATAAACACACAGTGAAAATATATATGAAGCCTTTAAATAAAGTCCTTTGACAACCACTCAGGTTTATGTTATTCAGTAGTGCAGTCTTTAACACTAGAAGTCCCAGAAATTTCGAGCTCCATAGGGTTACAATGGTAGAAATGTTAAATGACCCCTCTCTGGGACTTCTAGTGTTAAAGCTCTGTTGAAACTAGGAGATGCTTTAGCAAAGTTTTTGAAAGTCCAGAACAGGTGCAGAGCAGTTCACTAAGTCTAGAACAGATTCAGACACAGCAGTTCACTAGAGTCCAGAACAGTCCCAAGCTCTACTACTGCACCTATACAAACGTGGAAGTGGCAGAGCACTTATTTAAGCAAACCAGCTTACATGTCGGCATAGGCAGATCAAGCAAGAGCTAAAAAGGGCAAAGCAACAGCAGCTGGAAGCAGTAGGCAAGCTGGCAAAAGATGAAGGAAGCAGATCCTCTGATGAACAGCAATGGGAGTGTCACACATGAATTGCAGGAGTAGGTGGAGGAATTTGAGATACCACTAGAAGAAGGAATCCAAACAGAATATTCAAGCAGAGGACTGGAGGCTGGACTGCGGTTTATAAAGGCAGGAGGACAAAAACACATAGAGAGGAATGAAGCCGGGAACACATCTTGGAAGAGGGCAAAAAAGTCCAAAAGGTAAATCAGAATAACCAGAGTCCTTACACACTCACTGCCAATTCATGGAGGGAGTGATTGCTTAGTATTAAAATTCCACTCAAATTGCTTGTATAGGGCGCCGTTCACACATGTAGGTGCACAGAGTCTGGCTTACAGCCTACTGATGATGCCCATATTATTAGACAAGGCAGTCTCCACAGCATGATATAAGTGCACCACATACAAATGGAGACTCCAATTTACAAGGCCTACATTATTGGGCCTGGCTGCATCCATTGTAAGATATAATCACAAAAACAATATAATATACTATTATATATAAAGTATATATACATACATATGAGGTGTTAGTTGATATTTTGTCTAAAATACGGATGCTCGCAACTCAACATTAAGGGTCCTCATGCTTGCGAGTCCCTACACTAAATTTAAAAGGTAAACCACAAAAAGAGGAATTAAATTTTCCCCAAAACATTCAGAAAAATTCACAGCAACAAAGGTCAACAGTGTTTTACTTGCCCAGGCCACAGAATCAAAAGAACTCACAGGATGCCGCAAACCCCTTTAAGAAAGATGGAGGCAACAGGTTCAAAAAACTGATGGAGCAGCTACTCAGACACTGCCAATCCACGGAGGGATTGCTCCATCAGTGTTTTACACATGTTGCCTTCATATTTTTTAAGGGGTTTTGCTGCATTCTGTGAGTGCATTTGATTTTGAGGCCTGGGCAGGTAAAACGCTGTTGCCTTTTGTTGCTGTGAATATTTCAGAATTTTTTGGGGAAAATATAATTGCTCTTTTTGTGGTTTAGCTTTTAAATTTAGTGTAGAGACTCGCAAGCATGAGGACCCTTGACATTGGATTGCGAACATCCGTATTTTGGCCAAAATATCAACTAATACCTTATATATACATTTATTATCATTTTTTTTGCACTTATCAAATCTTTATACAGGACGCATCCAGGCCAATTAATGTAGGCCTTTTAAACTAGGGTCTCCGTTCCTGTGTGGTGCACTTATATAATGCTGGTCAGCCCGCCAAGTCTAATAGTATGGGCATCAACAATAGGCTGTAAGCCAGACAATGCTTAATGCTGCAAAATGATTAGGTGAGTTTTTTTGATCGCTGGCGGTCGCTTGTAAGTGTCACACACAACGACGTCACTAACGAGGCCGGATGTGCGTCACAAATTCCGTGACCCCAATGACATCTCGTTAGTGATGTCGTTGCATGTAACGGGGCCTTAACAGGTGCAGGTGGATAGCAGATCCACCCACATCAGTTAACCCCTCTGTGCTCTGGCGGAGACGTGATCACAGGGCACCATTGTGTTGCCATGACAACATGGGGGTCAGGTGACGACCACCGTTGCTGTTATGGCTCCCTTTCTGTAAATGCCAGCAGACAACTGGCACTCACATGAGATAAGCATTTCAACTGATTAGAGCAATGCTGAAGTATCACTCTGATCAGCACAAGCAATCAAGTGTACAGCCATAAAGTCACCTAGGGGTTTAGTAAAATTAGTAAATAAAAGTAAGAAACGTTTTTAAAAAACTTAAAAAATAAAAAACCTAAAAGGTTAAATCACTCTCCTTTTGCCCTATTGAGAATAAAATAATAATGATAATAATAATAATATTAATAATAATAAACAAATACACATATTTGGTATTGGCGCTTTCAGAAATGCCCGATCTATCAAATATATAAAGTCAATTATGCTTTTTTTATTCGCCACAACATTGTATTAAAATGCAATAACAGTCTATCCAAACATCACATCTACACAAAAATGGTATATTTAAAAATGCCAGCTCAAGATGCAAAAAAATAAGTCATCACTGAACCCCAGATGCCAAAGAATGAGAAAGTTATGGGTCTCTGAATATGGCAACAAAAGTGCAATTATTTTCATGAACAAACCTCGGATTTTTTTAAAACACTTAAATAAAAGTAAAACTATACATGTATGGTATCTACGAACTCATATGGACCTGAGAATTACATTGCTAGTTCAGTTTTACCATATAGTGAACATTGTAAATAAAAAAAAATACCAAAACAATTTGTGCAGTTGCACATTTTTTTGCAATTTCACTACACTTGTAATTTTTCCCCCCATTTTCCAGTGCGCTTTATGGTAAAACTAATGGTTTTATTCAATAGTGCAACTCGTCCCACAAAAAAAGACCTCATATGGGTATATTCATATTTTGCAATATTTTCTTCCCTCCTGCATAAAACTTTTTATCTGTACTGTAACTCTTACAAACTTATGATCACTATTTATAAATGCAATAAAAAATAGGGCAATATGTACCACTAATTATGTTTAGAAGTTTTTATTTATTTAAAATGTTTAATTCTGATTTTTAAAAATGCAGTCAGAAATGCCCTCTCCATTTTTTTTACCCATTTAACCAATATAAAAACTAAATTAACTACTGGATATTACATATTATATTAGAGCACCAATTTTTTGAACTCCTGGTAAGCTGATACCTTACTAATTATTACAAAACAAAGGGGGTGGCAATATTTTAATTCTTCTATGTGCTTTCTAGAAACATTCAAACATTGCTTTTATTTAATTAGAACTGTGTAAATGTCCATATAATCTAATAAGAATGTTTTAATATAAAAATCTAACCCTGCCTTTTCCATTATCCAGTGCTATTCTTTTACTCTTTTCAGTGACGGCAATTCTCTTCAGACTTTCCTGGTCACACTGCGCTCTGTGTTAACCAAAAGTGGCTTTACAATTTAAACCTATGGACCTTCGGAACGAGGCTCCATAGACTTACATTGTAAAAGTGAATTCAGGCTCATGCATAGAGCATGGAATGTCCTGAATAGTATGAAGAATGCTGACACCACTGAGAAGAAGAGTGGACCAGAGCTAGATTCCAGAGAAAGTGGCAGTGAACAAACATATTGACACATATACGCTACATTACATGCAAAAATATACAGATTTAATGAAAAAAAATAAAAATACATGTTAAAAATGTGTAAAATTACATGTGTAAAAATACAATGAGAGTGCTTCTATCATTTTTAATCAATTTCCCAAATATGGAGCCATCTCATGTACCTGTTCATTCTGTAGCCTACATTGTTCATCTATTTGCTTCAGCTTCATCTTCTTAATCTTGTTATTCCTATGTATCTTTCATTGTCAGTGGTGTTTCGAGAAAAGGGTACCAGTGGACTTAGCTTGAGTGTAGAACAGCTTCTCCCAAAAACTGAGAAAGGTATTTCTGTTGCTATTGCAATATGTCTCTGTGAAGATTAGGTATTTTGAAAGTCAAGTCTTTGGCAAAGAGAAGTTATGAAAAATGTATCTTGCTGTGTAGCAGGTGGAGTGTAATACAGAGACAAAAATGTATCTGGAGGGGAGGAATGCAGACTGCAGTATACCATGCAAGGTGCCAAAGTAGATTATTCCTGGCTGATGTTTGGGCTATGAGTAAGCTACCCACAAAGAGAGGTCACTATAAAATGTTGGCACCAAAAAATAGGACAATCAGATAATGAATGGAAAGAGCCAAATCATTGTAAATTCAAATTTGCTGAGGTCACTGAACTTCCACACAAAATTGATTTTCAGTGACTACAGCTGAAAACAGACGTTTACATACAGTGTCTAAAAAGAGACATATGCATATATTTCTCACTATCTGACTTGAAATCAGAATACATTTTTCCAGTTTTAGCTCAATTAGGATTACTGAAATTATTTGTATTTGCCAAATGCCAGAATAATGAGAGTGATAATGTTTTAAGGCATTTTTATTAGTTTCTACAAAGTCAAAAGTTTACATACACTAAGAGTACTATACTATAATGTCTTTGGAAACACACTGCTTCTTTGTAGCAGCATGGGAAAATCAAAATAAATTGGCCAAAATCTCAGCAAGAGAATTGTGGACTTGCACAAGTCTGTAATTTACAGATACCTGAAGGTACCTTGTTCACCTGTACAAACAATTATGTGCAATTGGAAACAAGATGGGAATGTCCAGCCATCATACCCCTGAGGAAGAAAATGTGTTCTGTGAACCAGAGATAAATATGCTTTGGTCAGAAATATGCATATCAACCCAAGAAAAAAAGCAAAAGACCTTGTGAAGATGCTGGTGGAATCTGGTAAGATTGTGTCACTATCCACAGTGAAACGAATACTGTATCAACATGGGCTGAAAGGCCACTCTGCCAGGAAGAAGTAATTTTTCCAAAAGAAACATAATAAAGCTAGATTAGGCTATGTGCACATGCTGGGTTTTTGTTCTGACCACAAAGAAGCAGCGTTTTGGCCCCAAGAAAATGCAGAAAAAGGCACCCACTTTGGTCAAAAACTCAGCTTTGCAGTGCAAAACTCAAATGGCAAAAACAATTGAGATGTCAATTGTTTTTGCCATTTGGGTTTTGCATTGCAAAGCTGAGTTTTTGACCAAAGTTCTGCAACAAAAAGGCTGCAGTTTGAACTGCATAGTGCGGTCTAGAAAACTAAATTCCCATTGACTTTGCTTGAAAAGCAGAACACATCCATTTTGGCATTAAACGCTGCAGTTGAAAAAGCTGCAAAAAAGCAGGTAAAAAGCAGGTATAAAGCAAAGTGCGTGCTTACCCTTATACTATTGTGATGAGCCAGTATTGTGCAAACACAGGCTTGGTAATGTCTAGATAACCTCAACCTATTTGGCTACATGTAAACAGATATGAAGCAGTGTTACCTTGCAGCAAATTAATAATTCACTGGAGTTTCAAAATTTTTACACCACTTAAATTATTGAAACGATCCACAAATTATCCTTTTTTCATTACAAATGCATGCTTGCTGGTGTTTTGTACACAGGTGGCATAAACAAAACAATATGTGGCTTTTTACACATAGAATGAAATAAATTATCCCTAGTAGGGGGCATTCAAAAGGTCTGTTCTGTTCTTTGCTAAATGAAGTAGTAATAACTTTTTACATGGTATCCAAAAATTATCTCTATATTTAGTGAAATGAAATAGGTTTACTGCTTTGAATATAAAGGCATAGCAGTTCTTTAACTAGGAGCTAAAATGTATTACATTTTTTGCGATCCTCAACAAATTTGCTATTCACAAAATGGTTAATTATAAAGACTTTATCAAGTTGTCAAAAAGTATCCTTTTTTTTAGGACAGACTAGCTGTTTTCTAAAAAGCAATGTTTGTCACCAAGTCTTCCCAAAACGTAGCCCTATTTTGAGAGCTGTACCATGTAAGTGTACCGTCAAGACAGTACATTTCTCAGCATCAGAACTGTCTAGCACTGTAAAATACAGTGGACAGCACGTATATATGTGGCTGACATGGCTGTGTAATGCTAGTGGCAGAAACCTATGGTAAAGTATTAGGATAGGGCAAGTAGAAACAGTAGAAGCTGTGTAGTTGAGAATTAGTATTGGGCAAGTAAGGAGATGGCAGTATAGAGCCAGAAGCACCAGCCTTTGCTGCAGCAGTGTCGCTTAGGAATATAAAATGACGTGGAAAGCCAGGTGATATATATCGTGTGTGAATGTGAAGTGGCAGTGGCAGAAGTTGCATGATAGAAAGTTAGAATGGGTCAGCTGAGGAGATTTGTGGAAGTATTGAACCAGCAATGGTATCCCTGGCTGCAGCACTATGATCTAATAGTACTATAAATCACAATGAGCAGCAAGTAGATTTATCTCGACAGTAGCATTGGTAGCTGTAGAAGCACTGTTTAGAATTAGGACAGGGCAGGCAAAGATATATGTAGCAATATAGAGCCAGCAATGGCAACTTTGGCGGCAGCACTATGGTCAACAAAGATGAAACACAGTGGCAAGCTAAAATACCTGTGGCTTGCAAAGCTGTGGAGTGGATATGTCAGTGGCAGAAGCTACATGCAAAATAATTATGATGGGATATTGACTCCTTCACCTATGGGCAATTTTCCATTTTTCGTTTTCATTTTTTCCTCCCCTTCTTCTAAGAGCCAGAACTTTTTTATTTTTAAATCAATACAGCCGTATGTGGGTTTTTTTTTGATATATGAGTTGTACTTTTGAATGCCATCATTCATTTTGCCCATATTGTACTGGAAAACAGGAAAGAAAATTAAAATGCCATGAAATTGCAAAGGAAGTGCAATTTCACATTATCTTTTGGGTTTCTTTTAACATGTTCACTATATGGTAAAACTAAACTGGCAATATTATTCCCAAGGTCAATATGAGTTTGTAGATACCAAACATGTATAGTTATACTTTTATCTAAGTGGTGAAAAAAATTCAGACATTTTAAAAAGAAAAAAAAATGCACTTTTGCTGCTATTTTCCAAGATCTATGACGTTCTCATTTTTTGGGATCTGGTGATGTATGATGGCTTATTTTTTGCATCTTGAGCTGACATTTTTAATTATATGATTTTTCGGTAGATACGATGTTTTGATCGCTTGTTATTGTATTTTAATGTAATGTTGCAGAAATCAAATAAACATAAATCTGGAGTTTTGATTTTTTTTGTCTTGCTTCACCCTTTTCAGATTAATTGATTTTATATTTTGATAGATCGGGCATTTCTAAAATCGTCAATACCAAATATGTGTATTTTTTTGCATTGCTCTATTTTCAATCTGGCAAAAAGTGGAGTGATTTCAACTTTTAGCTTTTTTTAAATTTTTGTTAAACTTTATTTTTACATTTTTTTTATTGATTTTAGTGGGTCTCTTAGGGGATTTGAAGCCTGCACTTTCAGATCGCTTATGCGGTTCAGAGCGATGCTTTAGGATTCCCCTGAACAGCATAAATGCTGTTCTACTTTGAATGCCGGCGCCTTGCTGGCATTCGCAGGAAGCCCGTTATTACAACAACTGGTGTAATCAGCTGACCCACTGCTGTCATGACAACCCATTGGCGTCCGATGATTGTGTCACGAGGCTGCCAATGGTGGAGGGAAAAAGCATGATCTCCACCGGCATGTGTTTGATTACACTATCATAGTTTAATAGCACAATCTAATTAATTAATAGGTGTGGATGTTTGTTAGATGCCAATGTCGGCTGATCAGATCAGCCAACATATGTGGGGAATAATGGGGATTCGCCGTTTGAACCTGCTTTAATGGAACAAACATGACCAATGGCATATACAAATTGTCTCTCCAGTAAAGGAGACAAACTCTAGCACAGCGCCACTTATTGGAAGTAGCGATCCTAAAAGTCACAAGTGGATTTTTAACAATCCTTTGCAATATGACTCAGGATATATAAGCCAGATCAGAATCCCAATTTGCAGACACGGTGTTTCGGGGTGCTTGCCCCTCGTCAGTGCAAAGTATGGGGGGTGTCTGATCTGGCTCATGAGAAAGCTATGTGGGGACCACGGGGGAACACTATTCTCCTTAAGGAGACTTTGCAAGCCAGTCTGGCTGCCAAGTAAGGGGACTTATAGCTGCCACGCCCCTCTAAGAAAAATTCAAATTGTCTCTCCAGTAAAGGAGACAAACTCTAGCACAGCGTCACCTATTGGAAGTAGCGATCCTAAAAGTCACAAGTGGATTTTTAACAATCCTTTGCAATATGACTCAGGATATATAAGCCAGATCAGAATCCCAATTTGCAGACACAGTGTTTCGGGGTGCTTGCCCCTCGTCAGTGCAAAGTATGGGGGTGTCTGATCTGGCTCATGAGAAAGCTATGTGGGGAACACGGGGGAACACTATTCTCCTTAAGGAGACTTTGCAAGCCAGTAACGCAGAAAGACAGTAGAAAGTATGGCACTCACCAGTTTACTTTGCTGTGCAGGATCTTGTTTATTAAACAACGGAGGTTACATGTGCGGAGAGGGCTGGTGGGGAGAGGGAGTGTACGCTGTGGCAGACGACGGCCGTTTCGCACCTGTCCGGTGCTTCAGAGACCAGCTGAAGCACCGGACAGGTGCGAAACGGCCGTCGTCTGCCACAGCGTACACTCCCTCTCCCCACCAGCCCTCTCCGCACATGTAACCTCCGTTGTTTAATAAACAAGATCCTGCACAGCAAAGTAAACTGGTGAGTGCCATACTTTCTACTGTCTTTCTGCGTTACTTGCTAATTTGGATATAGGCACCCCAGTGCTTGCTTTCAGCTCCAGTATATGAGACTTTCCTCTGCATTGAATGGAATGCCTGGCTTTATGTTAAGCAGTGCCCTGGAACCCTTCTCACATTCCTGAATGACTTTGCAAGCCAGTCTGGCTGCCAAGTAAGGGGACTTATAGCTGCCACGCCCCTCTAAGAAATGGCATATAGGTACATAATTGTTTGTGAAGGGGTTAAGGAGATGTGTGGCAGTGTAGGGTCAACAATGGTTTCATAGCAGCAGTAGTGTAGTTTAAACACTATAGCCACAGTGGGAAGCCACGTGATTTTTGACTTGTTTGGCTATGCAATGAGAGTAGCAGTGGAAGAAGATGCACAAAAAAATTAAGGCTGTGCAGCAAAAAAATCTGTGGCAGTTTAGTTCAGGTATAACAGCAGGCAGCAACAGTACACAGGATAGTGACAGTGAAGGACATTGAGTAGATTCCCAGCTGAGATGGCTCATCAGCACTAGTGGCAACAAATCAGTGTAGAAAACAGATAATGGGCAGTCAAGCAAACAGATGGTATGGCCAATTTAATCATTGGCATCAGTTATACATGAATGAAAGTTGGCACTGATGTATGACTGACTAACTTTGAGAAAGTAATGGGGTTTTTTTGCTCTCAGATTATAACTTGGTCTGATTGGGTTTGATACATCCATTGGTTGCACTGAACTTCAACTCAAATATTACACTGGAAGTTGGATATAGCATTAAGCTCATTGCAAACAGGAAATGTTCTTGCCGTTTCTCTAATCTGTTCACCCAAAAGTCCATAGGATCAAAGCTAGGGATATCTACCTGAGAAAGGACAGTCTAGATATCTAGATATCACTGACCTTCGCTCTCAGTTGGTTAGTTTCTGTTTGCTCAAGAGCATCCAATTGTCACAATGGCAGAATATCTGCTCTATCATGTCAAAAATACTGTAGTCGTTGCTGTTCTTTCAGCTACTTGTTATAACCTTAACATGGCACAGGCAAAGAAGCACTGTTAGTCAGTGATATGGATGGTATCTTTTCACTAAAAGCTTTGCAAAGCTGGTAACACATCTATCCTGGAAATAAGAAGATTTGCACTCCATTCCATAACCAGGAAAAAAAAATCACCCACTTTGCCTTCATAGTAAGGGTCTAAAAGCACTTGGATTGATCTTGACAATATGCCTGTCATCCCACAAGCATTCCAGCATACAGCTCACCAGCATGACTGAGCACTTTGTCAGTTCAATTTCATCAACCTATTGTGACAGGTTGATGTAAAAGACAGCATTGTCATTTCACTTTCACACTATTAGCTTCATCAACTGTCTGAGTAAATCTAAATCCCCCTCCATATCCAACAACTGTTGCTCATATTCCTTATTTGATTCCTTGCTTTCAAAATTTTTCAGCATGTAAGATGGACTTTAAGGGCTCTCAATAGACAAGAACCTGTAATGAACCAGTGTACACTGAATTTTCTCAGATGGCAGCATCTAACCATCATCCGCTGCCAATGTTGGATCTAAAAACATGGTCCAGTCTGTTATTATAAATTAGTGCACCAACATTTTGCTCTGCTTGTATACTGTAGAGGCTGCAAAGTATACAGAAATAAATTCCAGGGGGTTGGTACATTACAATTTAGGTTGGGCTTTGGCAGACTGTTTTCTTTTTGCAAACCAGGAAAGTGTGCTTTGCTATATAAGATGCTTTCAATTAACTAAGACTTTCTTGAGTATAACCATCAAATTTTTTAGTGCTTAAGTGGAGCTTTAAATGTAAGCCCATTGACCCTGGTACTATACTCACCTGCTGCTGTCTTCATCCTTTTTTTGGGCAGCTCTTGTCATGCTGCACCATGTTGTAACTAGTGATGAGTAGAGATGAGCGAACCGGTCGCGGTTCGGCTCGAGGTTGGTTCGCCGAACGGACCTCCCGTTCGAGTTCGGTTCGTCGAACGTTCGACGAACCGAACTCGAACTGCATAGGAAACAATGGCAGGCAATCACAAACACAGAAAAACACCTAGAAAACACCCTCAAAGGTGTCCTAAAGGTGACAAACAACTCAAACACATTGGAAAGTGACAAGGACATATACTCATGCGAAAACAAAACAGCTGGACAAGGAAAAAGAGGAGGACACACAGATATAGGCATGGCACGCCCTTCTAAAATCATGTAAAACACCGCAAGGTGACTCCAAGCGGAGTCTCCATTTTTTCCAAAAATTGGGCCACACACACACCCACCCCTTCAGTGGCAGCAGTTGTGCCCCAGTTGTACACTTCACAGCTACATTTGCATCAAGCACATTCAAAAATACGCCATTCTTATCCATCCCCAGGATGACACAGGGGTAGGTAGCAAAGTCTTTGCTGACCCATGACTTGTTCATCTTGGCTTCTTTTAAAAACAATGTAAGCAAGGGTTACTCCAAGCGGAGTCTCCCTTTTTTCCAAAAATTGGGCCACACAGACACCCACCCCATCAGTGGCAGCACTTGGGTCCTAGTTGCAAACAGGATGTTTTGATTTGCATCAAGCACATTCAAAAATACGCCATTCTTATCCGTCCCCAGGATGACACCGGGGTAGGTAGCAAAGTCTTTCCTGATCCCAGCTCTGTTCATCTTGGCTTCTTTTAAAAACACATCAAGCAAGGGTTACTCCAAGCGGAGTCTCCCTTTTTTTCCAAAAATTGGGCCACACAGACACCCACCCCATCAGTGGCAGCACTTGGGCCCTAGTTGCAAACAGGATGTTTTGATTTGCATCAAGCACATTCAAAAATACGCCATTCTTATCCGTCCCCAGGATGACACCGGGGTAGGTAGCAAAGTCTTTGCTGATCCCAGCTCTGTTCATCTTGGCTTCTTTTAAAAACACATCAAGCAAGGGTTACTCCAAGCGGAGTCTCCCTTTTTTTCCAAAAATTGGGCCACACAGACACCCACCCCATCAGTGGCAGCACTTGGGCCCTAGTTGCAAACAGGATGTTTTGATTTGCATCAAGCACATTCAAAAATACGCCATTCTTATCCGTCCCCAGGATGACACCGGGGTAGGTAGCAAAGTCTTTCCTGATCCCAGCTCTGTTCATCTTGGCTTCTTTTAAAAACACATCAAGCAAGGGTTACTCCAAGCGGAGTCTCCCTTTTTTTCCAAAAATTGGGCCACACAGACACCCACCCCATCAGTGGCAGCACTTGGGCCCTAGTTGCAAACAGGATGTTTTGATTTGCATCAAGCACATTCAAAAATACGCCATTCTTATCCGTCCCCAGGATGACACCGGGGTAGGTAGCAAAGTCTTTCCTGATCCCAGCTCTGTTCATCTTGGCTTCTTTTAAAAACACATCAAGCAAGGGTTACTCCAAGCGGAGTCTCCCTTTTTTTCCAAAAATTGGGCCACACAGACACCCACCCCATCAGTGGCAGCACTTGGGCCCTAGTTGCAAACAGGATGTTTTGATTTGCATCAAGCACATTCAAAAATACGCCATTCTTATCCGTCCCCAGGATGACACCGGGGTAGGTAGCAAAGTCTTTGCTGATCCCAGCTCTGTTCATCTTGGCTTCTTTTAAAAACACATCAAGCAAGGGTTACTCCAAGCGGAGTCTCCCTTTTTTTCCAAAAATTGGGCCACACAGACACCCACCCCATCAGTGGCAGCACTTGGGCCCTAGTTGCAAACAGGATGTTTTGATTTGCATCAAGCACATTCAAAAATACGCCATTCTTATCCGTCCCCAGGATGACACCGGGGTAAGTAGCAAAGTCTTTCCTGATCCCAGCTCTGTTCATCTTGGCTTCTTTTAAAAACACATCAAGCAAGGGTTACTCCAAGCGGAGTCTCCCTTTTTTTCCAAAAATTGGGCCACACAGACACCCACCCCATCAGTGGCAGCACTTGGGCCCTAGTTGCAAACAGGATGTTTTGATTTGCATCAAGCACATTCAAAAATACGCCATTCTTATCCGTCCCCAGGATGACACCGGGGTAGGTAGCAAAGTCTTTCCTGATCCCAGCTCTGTTCATCTTGGCTTCTTTTAAAAACACATCAAGCAAGGGTTACTCCAAGCGGAGTCTCCCTTTTTTTCCAAAAATTGGGCCACACAGACACCCACCCCATCAGTGGCAGCACTTGGGCCCTAGTTGCAAACAGGATGTTTTGATTTGCATCAAGCACATTCAAAAATACGCCATTCTTATCCGTCCCCAGGATGACACTGGGGTAGGTAGCAAAGTATTTCCTGATCCCAGCTCTGTTCATCTTGGCTTCTTTTAAAAACACATCAAGCAAGGGTTACTCCAAGCGGAGTCTCCCTTTTTTCCAAAAATTGGGCCACACAGACACCCACCCCATCAGTGGCAGCACTTGGGCCCTAGTTGCAAACAGGATGTTTTGATTTGCATCAAGCACATTCAAAAATACGCCATTCTTATCCGTCCCCAGGATGACACCGGGGTAGGTAGCAAAGTCTTTGCTGATCCCAGCTCTGTTCATCTTGGCTTCTTTTAAAAACACATCAAGCAAGGGTTACTCCAAGCGGAGTCTCCCTTTTTTTCCAAAAATTGGGCCACACAGACACCCACCCCATCAGTGGCAGCACTTGGGCCCTAGTTGCAAACAGGATGTTTTGATTTGCATCAAGCACATTCAAAAATACGCCATTCTTATCCGTCCCCAGGATGACACCGGGGTAGGTAGCAAAGTCTTTCCTGATCCCAGCTCTGTTCATCTTGGCTTCTTTTAAAAACACATCAAGCAAGGGTTACTCCAAGCAGAGTCTCCCTTTTTTTCCAAAAATTGGGCCACACAGACACCCACCCCATCAGTGGCAGCACTTGGGCCCTAGTTGTACACTTCACAGCTACATTTGCATCAATCACATTCAAAAATACCCCATAATTAACCGTCCCCAGGATGACACAGGGGTAGGTAGCAAAGTCTTTGCTGGCCCATGACTTGTTCATCTTGGCTTCTTTTAAAAACAATGTAAGCAAGGGTTACTCCAAGCGGAGTCTCCCTTTTTTCCAAAAATTGGGCCACACAGACACCCACCCCATCAGTGGCAGCACTTGGGCCCTAGTTGCAAACAGGATGTTTTGATTTGCATCAAGCACATTCCAAATCCACAAGCATTTACTCTCCCCAGGATGACACAGGGGTAGTAAATTCCTTCTGGATCCATGACTTGTTCATTTTGATGAATGTCAGTCTGTCCACATTGTCACTGGACAGACGCGTGCGCTTATCTGTCAGCACACACCCAGCAGCACTGAATACACGTTCAGAGACAACGCTGGCAGCTGGACACGACAAAATCTCCAAGGCGTAACTGGAGAGCTCTGGCCATTTTTCTATGTTTGAAGCCCAAAAGGAGCAAGGCTCCAGTTGCACAGTCATGGCATCGATGTTCATTTGGAGATACTCCTGTATCATCCTCTCCAGCCGTTGAGTATGTGTCAGACTTGTTGTCTCTGGTGGCCTTGCAAAAGAGGGTCTAAAAAAATTATGAAAAGATTCCATAAAATTGCTGTTACCGGCACCAGATACGGTCCTACTGGTACGGGTAGACTGGTGAAGATGACGAGACCGTCCCATGTTTGTCAAGTTACAACTGGGAGATTCCCTCCCTGCACCTGCACGGTTGTTTGGTGGAAAAGCCGAGCTAAGATCGAGTAACAGCTTCTGCTGATACTCCTGCATACGTGCGTCCCTTTCTATGGCTGGAATTATGTCACAAAATTTGGACTTGTACCGGGGATCTAATAGTGTGGCAATCCAGTAGTCATCATCACTTCTAATTTTGACAATACGACTGTCATGTTGGAGGTAGTGCAACAAAAAGGCACTCATGTGTCTTGCGCAGCCATGCGGACCAAGTCCACGCTGTGTTTGTGGCATAGAGGTGCTACCCGTTCTTTCTTCCTCTGACATCTCCCCCCAACCTCTTTCAACTGAAATTTGACCAAGGTCTCCCTCATCCGCTGAGTCTTCCATGTCCATGGACAGTTCGTCCTCCATTTCTTCATGTTCTCCTGCACCTTGCTCAACATTTCGCCTGCTACTATGCGCCCTTGTCGATCCCTGTTCCCCATGGTCCCATGCCTGCTGCGTTGGTGATGATGAACGTCTGGACCTTGGTGATGTTGTTGTCCCTTGCACATATGAATCCTCCTGTAGTTCCTCCCCTTCATGTTGTCCCACCCCCTGACTCCGAATAGTGTTTAGCGTGTGCTCCAGCATGTAAATGACTGGAATCGTCATGCTGATAATGGCATTGTCAGAGCTAAACATATTCGTCGCCATGTCGAAACTGTGCAGAAGGGTGCATAGGTCCTTGATCTGAGACCACTCCATCAGGGTGATCTGCCCCACCTCTGCATCTCGTTGGCCCAGGCTATACGTCATGACGTATTGCACCAGGGCTCTGCGGTGCTGCCACAGTCGCTGTAACATGTGGAGAGTTGAATTCCAGCGTGTCGCCACATCGCATTTCAGGCGATGAACCGGCAGGCCGAAAGACTTCTGTAGCGATGCAAGTCGCTCAGCTGCGGCGCTTGAACGCCGGAAGTGAGCAGACACTTTTCGTGCCCTGTTCAGAAGGCCATCTAGGCCGGGATAGTGTGTTAAAAATTGCTGCACGACAAGGTTCAACACGTGAGCCATACAAGGTACGTGTGTCACCTTGCCCAGGCGAAGGGCCGCACCCAGGTTTGCAGCATTGTCGCACACGGCCTTACCAGGCTGCAGGTTGAGTGGAGACAACCATTTATTAAACTCGGACCGCAGAGCTGACCACAACTCCTCAGCTGTGTGACTCTTATTACCAAGACATGTCAAGCTAAAGACCGCCTGATGCCGTTGCGCTCGGCTGCCAGCATAGTAATGAGGCGTGCGTGATTCCTTCTGCGCAGTGAGAACGCTGGTGGCCTGACCAGGCAGGCTTGGGGTGGAGGTGGAGGACCCAGATGAGGTGGAGGATGCAGAAGCTGTGGCGGAACTTGGACAGACAGAGGATTGACACACAAGTCGTGGGGACGGCAAGACTTGTGCAGCAGACCCTTCACCATCTATCACCATAGTTACCCAGTGCCCAGTCAGCGACATGTAACGTCCCTGTCCATGCTTACTGGTCCAAGTATCGGTGGTGAAATGCACCCGTTCACACACAGAGTTTCTCAAGGAAGCGGTGATGTTGTGTGCGACATGCTGGTGTAGCGCGGGCACACCTTTCTTAGAGAAGTAGTGGCGACTAGGCATCTGGTACTGGGGCACAGCGACAGACATAAGGTCTCTAAAATCCTGTGTGTCCACTAGGCGGAAAGGCAGCATTTCGGTAGCCAACAGCTTACAGAGGGATAGAGTCAACCTCTTAGCTTTGTCATGGGTCGGAGGAAGTGGCCTTTTATTTGACCACATCTGAGGGACAGAGATCTGGCTGCTGTGTGTAGACGGTGTTGAGTAGGGTGTCCCTGGAAAAATGCAGGTTTGTGAGGAAAGTGCAGTCGGAGACATGATGTTGCCTTCATCCAACGTTGGTGCTATCGATGTCTGAGAGAGCTGTACACACTCACTTGTTTCCCCTTCCAAACCAACTGACGACCTTACAAGCAAACTGCCTGTTGCGGTTACAGTGGTGGAAGTTTTGCGTGGAAAAACAGGTGTGACAGCTGTCCCCACAGTCCTAGAAGATGAAGAGCGCGCGGATGCACTGGAAGGGGCGGGCGGTGGATGGTTCGCTCCGCTAGCCGGCATTGCAGCACGGTGAGCTTCCCACCGGGACTTATGATATTTATTCATGTGACGATTCATGGAAGAAGTTGTCAAACTGCTGAGGTTTTGACCTCTACTAACAGAATCATGACAAATGTTACATATCACATGAGTTGGGCGATCTTTTTCGATGTGAAAAAAGGCCCAGGCTAGGCAAGGCTTAGAGGCCATGCGACCTGTTGATCCACCCCGAATAATGCTCATAGGCAGAGTGGTGGCTGAGGATGCAGTTGTAGACGTGCTACCAGTGCTCCGACTCTGTCCAGGAAGGCGCAAGGTAACTTCGTCGTCGGTTGCATCCTCCTCCACCGCCTCTGTTGACCTCCTCGAGTGCCTGACTGGGGGTTGACAGTAGGTGGGATCTAGAACGTCATCATCAATTGTTGTGTTCGCACTCCCCTCCCCCTCAGACCGAACCTCTTCTTGCCCTGACCGAATATTTAAGTTGTCATCCCAATCGGGTATCTGCATCTCATCTTCATCAGTATGTTCCTCATTGTCTATAACCACAGGTGTTACAGTTTGTGACAAAGGGTCAACATTATGCTCAGAAACTTGGTCCTCACGGCCTGAATCTGAGTCACAAAGGTTCTGGGCATCACTGCAGACCATTTCCTGTTCTGTACTCACTGTAGCTTGGGAGCAGACCTCTGATTCCCAGGCTATAGTGTGACTGAACAGCTCTGCAGACTCAGCCATCTCAGTTCCACCATACTGTGCAGGGCTGATGGAGACTTCAGAGCTGGGAGAAATCAAGTGTGATTGGGATGACAACTCAGAGGAATGGTGTTTTTTGGATGCGGTACTTGAAGTGGCTGAGAGGGCACTTGTTGGACCACTTGAGATCCATTCAAGCATTTTCCTTTTTTGCCCATCATCTACCTTTGTTCCTCTTGTTCGTGTCCGTAAAAAAGGGAGCACATCGGATTGTCCACAATAAGTAGTAGACATCTTACTTTTGCTAGTAGATGGTCTATCTTCAGCAGATGATAATGGAGCTTTGGCACCTTCCCCACTGACAAAACCTTTTTTGCCTTTTCCACCACGCCTCTTCCCCTTTCCACCAGCATCTGTCATTTTGCCACTCATGTTGATTGCGACAAGATTGTGGACTGAAAATGTGGTAGTAAAAATTGAGAGGTGGTGAAGATTGCAGTAATGGTCTAGCTTTATTAACAGCAGAATAATAAAGAATAAATATCCCTGACAATGTAACTTAGTTATAATTAGTTGGAGTGTGCAACGCAGGCAGACGTGCTGCAAATGTCTTGGCACTAGTGGGACTATAGCAAAGTCCAATAGCCACGTATAGGATGCCACTAGGTACACTGAGTGTGTGCTAGTATAATGGCTTAGTTATAATTAGTTGGAGTGTGCAACGCAGGCAGACGTGCTGCAAATGTCTTGGCACTAGTGGGACTATAGCAAAGTCCAATAGCCACGTATAGGATGCCACTAGGTACACTGAGTGTGTGCTAGTATAATGGCTTAGTTATAATTAGTTGGAGTGTGCAACGCAGGCAGACGTGCTGCAAATGTCTTGGCACTAGTGGGACTATAGCAAAGTCCAATATCCACGTATAGGATGCCACTAGGTTCACTGAGTGTGTGCTAGTATAATGGCTTAGTTATAATTAGTTGGAGTGTGCAACGCAGGCAGACGTGCTGCAAATGTCTTGGCACTAGTGGGACTATAGCAAAGTCCAATAGCCACGTATAGGATGCCACTAGGTACACTGAGTGTGTGCTAGTATAATGGCTTAGTTATAATTAGTTGGAGTGTGCAACGCAGGCAGACGTGCTGCAAATGTCTTGGCACTAGTGGGACTATAGCAAAGTCCAATAGCCACGTATAGGATGCCACTAGGTACACTGAGTGTGTGCTAGTATAATGGCTTAGTTATAATTAGTTGGAGTGTGCAACGCAGGCAGACGTGCTGCAAATGTCTTGGCACTAGTGGGACTATAGCAAAGTCCAATATCCACGTATAGGATGCCACTAGGTTCACTGAGTGTGTGCTAGTATAATGGCTTAGTTATAATTAGTTGGAGTGTGCAACGCAGGCAGACGTGCTGCAAATGTCTTGGCACTAGTGGGACTATAGCAAAGTCCAATAGCCACGTATAGGATGCCACTAGGTACACTGAGTGTTTGCTAGTATAATGGCTTAGTTAAAAAGAGTTGTAGTGTGCAATGCAGGCAGACGTGCTCTGCAAATGTCTTGGCACTAGTGGGACAATAGCAAAGTCCAATATCCACGTATAGGATGCCACTAGGTTCACTGAGTGTGTGCTAGTATAATGGCTTAGTTATAATTAGTTGGAGTGTGCAACGCAGGCAGACGTGCTGCAAATGTCTTGGCACTAGTGGGACTATAGCAAAGTCCAATAGCCACGTATAGGATGCCACTAGGTACACTGAGTGTGTGCTAGTATAATGGCCTAGTTATAATTAGTTGGAGTGTGCAACGCAGGCAGATGCGCTCTGCAAATGTCTTGGCACTAGTAGGACTATAGAAAAGTCCAATAGCCACGTATAGGATGCCACTAGGTACACTGAGTGTGTGCTAGTATAATGGCTTAGTTATAATTAGTTGGAGTGTGCAACGCAGGCAGACGTGCTGCAAATGTCTTGGCACTAGTGGGACTATAGCAAAGTCCAATAGCCACGTATAGGATGCCACTAGGTACACTGAGTGTGTGCTAGTATAATGGCTTAGTTATAATTAGTTGGAGTGTGCAACGCAGGCAGACGTGCTGCAAATGTCTTGGCACTAGTGGGACTATAGCAAAGTCCAATAGCCACGTATAGGATGCCACTAGGTACACTGAGTGTGTGCTAGTATAATGGCTTAGTTATAATTAGTTGGAGTGTGCAACGCAGGCAGACGTGCTGCAAATGTCTTGGCACTAGTGGGACTATAGCAAAGTCCAATAGCCACGTATAGGATGCCACTAGGTTCACTGAGTGTGTGCTAGTATAATGGGTTAGTTATAATTAGTTGGAGTGTGCAACGCAGGCAGACGTGCTGCAAATGTCTTGGCACTAGTGGGACTATAGCAAAGTCCAATAGCCACGTATAGGATGCCACTAGGTACACTGAGTGTGTGCTAGTATAATGGCTTAGTTATAATTAGTTGGAGTGTGCAACGCAGGCAGACGTGCTGCAAATGTCTTGGCACTAGTGGGACTATAGCAAAGTCCAATAGCCACGTATAGGATGCCACTAGGTACACTGAGTGTGTGCTAGTATAATGGCTTAGTTATAATTAGTTGGAGTGTGCAACGCAGGCAGATGCGCTCTGCAAATGTCTTGGCACTAGTAGGACTATAGCAAAGTCCAATAGCCACGTATAGGATGCCACTAGGTACACTGAGTGTGTGCTAGTATAATGGCTTAGTTATAATTAGTTGGAGTGTGCAACGCAGGCAGACGTGCTGCAAATGTCTTGGCACTAGTGGGACTATAGCAAAGTCCAATAGCCACGTATAGGATGCCACTAGGTACACTGAGTGTGTGCTAGTATAATGGCTTAGTTATAATTAGTTGGAGTGTGCAACGCAGGCAGACGTGCTGCAAATGTCTTGGCACTAGTGGGACTATAGCAAAATCCAATAGCCACGTATAGGATGCCACTAGGTACACTGAGTGTGTGCTAGTATAATGGCTTAGTTATAATTAGTTGGAGTGTGCAACGCAGGCAGACGTGCTGCAAATGTCTTGGCACTAGTGGGACTATAGCAAAGTCCAATAGCCACGTATAGGATGCCACTAGGTACACTGAGTGTGTGCTAGTATAATGGCTTAGTTATAATTAGTTGGAGTGTGCAACGCAGGCAGACGTGCTGCAAATGTCTTGGCACTAGTGGGACTATAGCAAAGTCCAATAGCCACGTATAGGATGCCACTAGGTACACTGAATGTGTGCTAGTATAATGGCTTAGTTATAATTAGTTGGAGTGTGCAACGCAGGCAGACGTGCTGCAAATGTCTTGGCACTAGTGGGACTATAGCAAAGTCCAATAGCCACGTATAGGATGCCACTAGGTACACTGAGTGTGTGCTAGTATAATGGCTTAGTTATAATTAGTTGGAGTGTGCAACGCAGGCAGACGTGCTGCAAATGTCTTGGCACTAGTGGGACTATAGCAAAGTCCAATAGCCACGTATAGGATGCCACTAGGTACACTGAGTGTGTGCTAGTATAATGGCTTAGTTATAATTAGTTGGAGTGTGCAACGCAGGCAGACGTGCTGCAAATGTCTTGGCACTAGTGGGACTATAGCAAAGTCCAATAGCCACGTATAGGATGCCACTAGGTACACTGAGTGTGTGCTAGTATAATGGCTTAGTTATAATTAGTTGGAGTGTGCAACGCAGGCAGACGTGCTGCAAATGTCTTGGCACTAGTGGGACTATAGCAAAGTCCAATAGCCACGTATAGGATGCCACTAGGTACACTGAGTGTGTGCTAGTATAATGGCTTAGTTATAATTAGTTGGAGTGTGCAACGCAGGCAGACGTGCTGCAAATGTCTTGGCACTAGTGGGACTATAGCAAAGTCCAATATCCACGTATAGGATGCCACTAGGTTCACTGAGTGTGTGCTAGTATAATGGCTTAGTTATAATTAGTTGGAGTGTGCAACGCAGGCAGATGCGCTCTGCAAATGTCTTGGCACTAGTAGGACTATAGCAAAGTCCAATAGCCACGTATAGGATGCCACTAGGTACACTGAGTGTGTGCTAGTATAATGGCTTAGTTATAATTAGTTGGAGTGTGCAACGCAGGCAGACGTGCTGCAAATGTCTTGGCACTAGTGGGACTATAGCAAAGTCCAATAGCCACGTATAGGATGCCACTAGGTACACTGAGTGTGTGCTAGTATAATGGCTTAGTTATAATTAGTTGGAGTGTGCAACGCAGGCAGACGTGCTGCAAATGTCTTGGCACTAGTGGGACTATAGCAAAGTCCAATATCCACGTATAGGATGCCACTAGGTTCACTGAGTGTGTGCTAGTATAATGGCTTAGTTATAATTAGTTGGAGTGTGCAACGCAGGCAGATGCGCTCTGCAAATGTCTTGGCACTAGTAGGACTATAGCAAAGTCCAATAGCCACGTATAGGATGCCACTAGGTACACTGAGTGTGTGCTAGTATAATGGCTTAGTTATAATTAGTTGGAGTGTGCAACGCAGGCAGACGTGCTGCAAATGTCTTGGCACTAGTGGGACTATAGCAAAGTCCAATAGCCACGTATAGGATGCCACTAGGTACACTGAGTGTGTGCTAGTATAATGGCTTAGTTATAATTAGTTGGAGTGTGCAACGCAGGCAGACGTGCTGCAAATGTCTTGGCACTAGTGGGACTATAGCAAAGTCCAATAGCCACGTATAGGATGCCACTAGGTACACTGAGTGTGTGCTAGTATAATGGCTTAGTTATAATTAGTTGGAGTGTGCAACGCAGGCAGACGTGCTGCAAATGTCTTGGCACTAGTGGGACTATAGCAAAGTCCAATAGCCACGTATAGGATGCCACTAGGTACACTGAGTGTGTGCTAGTATAATGGCTTAGTTATAATTAGTTGGAGTGTGCAACGCAGGCAGACGTGCTGCAAATGTCTTGGCACTAGTGGGACTATAGCAAAGTCCAATAGCCACGTATAGGATGCCACTAGGTACACTGAGTGTGTGCTAGTATAATGGCTTAGTTATAATTAGTTGGAGTGTGCAACGCAGGCAGACGTGCTGCAAATGTCTTGGCACTAGTGGGACTATAGCAAAGTCCAATAGCCACGTATAGGATGCCACTAGGTACACTGAGTGTGTGCTAGTATAATGGCTTAGTTATAATTAGTTGGAGTGTGCAACGCAGGCAGACGTGCTGCAAATGTCTTGGCACTAGTGGGACTATAGCAAAGTCCAATATCCACGTATAGGATGCCACTAGGTTCACTGAGTGTGTGCTAGTATAATGGCTTAGTTATAATTAGTTGGAGTGTGCAACGCAGGCAGATGCGCTCTGCAAATGTCTTGGCACTAGTAGGACTATAGCAAAGTCCAATAGCCACGTATAGGATGCCACTAAAAAACACTTAGTGTGTGCAAGTATAATGGCTTAGTTATAATTAGTTGGAGTGTGCAACGCAGGCAGATGCGCTCTGCAAATGTCTTGGCACTAGTGGGACTATAGCAAAGTCCAATAGCCACGTATAGGATGCCACTAGGTACACTGAGTGTTTGCTAGTAAAATTGCTTAGTTTAAAAAAGTTGTAGTGTGCAATGCAGGCAGACGTGCTCTGCAAATGTCTTTGCACTAGTGGGACTATAGCAAAGTCCAATAGCCACGTATAGGATGCCACTAGGTACACTGAGTGTTTGCTAGTAAAATTGCTTAGTTTAAAAAACTTGGAGTGTGCAATGCAGGCAGATGTGCTCTGCTAATGTCTTTGCACTAGTGGGACTATAGCAAAGTCCAATAGCCACGTATAGGATGCCACTAGGTACACTGAATGTTTGCTAGTATAATGGCTTACTTAGAATGAGTTGGAGTGTGCAGAGGACAAGAGGGTACAGTGGCAGGATTGTGGTGCTCTGGGTAGAGGAATGGAAGCCTGCCTTTCTATTCCCTCCTAATGGTGAAATGCAGGGAGGAAATCCCTGACCTGGGCTACACAGACGCTGTTGCTGTTTGCAGGACCTGTCACTTATGGCTCTCTGACCCTGCCGCTTTGAGCCCTTAAAAGGACTGCTAGAATGTGCTCTCCCTAAGCTGTCTAACGCTGTGTATGCAGCGCATACAGCTGTATCGGCTATAGGACTCAGGAGGACGGAGCTGCGACACTGATGTCTGACACCAAAGACGCAGAAGGCAGATAATGGCGTTCGTGAAGAAAATGTCCGGTTTTATAATGCAGGGACATGTGACATGCAGATCCTATCACACATGCCGTTGCTTCTCTGGCTCAAAGTCCACTTAGGTGTGTGTGTGTCTGTGATTGGCTGACATGCTGGCCCGCCCCACAAGACGCGCGCGCTTAGGGAAGGAAGACAAGAAAAAAAAAAAAAAAATGGCGATCGCCATTATAGAAACAGCAGTGATCTGAAGGCGCTGTTCACGCACACTATACACTGAAATGTGATAATAGTTTGATTCACAGAGTGACTTACACTATTACAGCAGAAACCAAGCTAGGATTTAGCTGTTTTTTGGCTGCTAGAACCGTTCTCGAACGTTTCTAGAACTATCGAGCTTTTGCAAAAAGCTCGAGTTCTAGTTCGATCTAGAACATGCCCCAAAATCACTCGAGCCGCGAACTGGAGAACCACGAACCACGAACCGCGCTCAACTCTAGTGATGAGTAAAGGTGAGCGGACCTTTGGAAGTTTGGTTCAGCATGCTCAGCCGGACTTTAGATAAAGTTTGGTTTGGGACGTGGACTTGACCTGAATCACAATCAAAGTTACTAATTGGGGTATTTGGATTTTGCCCACATGCAGCCAGTTATAAGCAGAAAACTTTCAGGGGAGGGTAGGGGGGGTTCTTTTTTTGATTGGTGCTCAGTACATTCGATCACATTGCTTTTACCCCCAGTTCAAGCCATTCAAATATTGCAAGTGTCTTGCACTGGGCTGAGCACCGAGCGGACATGAGCACAGTGGTGCTAGAGTGAGCACAGTGGTGCTAGAGTGAGCAGTTTGTAAAGAACCCGAACTGTGAACCAGAACTCAGTTTTTTTGTAAAGTCTGTGTTATGTATGAACACCTAGTGATGAGTGGACCCTTGGAAGTTTGAGTCCTCCGGGTTCTTGCAGACTTAAAATAAAAGTTTGGTTCGGAACATGGGCTTGACCAGAACTTGATCCCTGGATGCCAAACCTCAAAAAGGCCAATGGAGACCCAAACCTGTGTGCTGTAATATGGCTATAGGAAAGGCTAGGATGCTACAAAAGGAAGCAAAATGCCCTGCAAACAAAAGTAGATAGGGGAATAAATTAAAAAATGAAGATGTGTGATAACTCCTCTTTTAGACAACCAGTAAAACAGCAATTGCGGGCTTCAAGCCTCAGCTGTCACCTTTATCTTGGCTGGTTATCAAAAATAGAGGCGATTCCATGTTTTGTTTTTTTTAATTATTTAAGTAAATAATTTGAAAAATGAAGTGGGCTCCTCCTTATTTTTGGTAACCAGCCAAGGTAAAGAAGGCAGCTAAGAAGGCAGCTTAGAAGGCCCATGGCAATTTTGTCACTGCCAGCCTAAAAATAGCAGCCTGGTGCCGCCCCATAAGTGGCACAACCATTAGATGTGCCAACTCTGGCATGTTACACAGCTGTTCCCATTTGCCCTGGTCCATTGGCAGTCAGAGTAATGCTTTTGGTATTGAAGTCAGCTGTGACTTGACAACCACCATCAAAGGAAAGGAATAGAAATGAGTAGGCATCTCTCAGACACCAAAATTATTAACCTGGTAAGTATAGAGTTAAAAAACACACAGAAAAAATAAAAACTTTATTTGAATAAGCACTCCCGCACATGCTCTCATTCACCAATTTATTACTAAAATGAATCCTGGAAGTTCCAATGTAATCCAAAGAGTTATGTCTATTGATTGATGAATAGTAAAATGTTTGGGTTTGGATTATTTGTGCTGAAAAATTTGTACTAATTATGTAGTCGTGACGAATAACAAACCCAATGCAAGTCAATGGGATACTCAACTATTTTTCCAGAGGACCTTGGAAGAAGGTATGGGAGGGCTGTAAAAATACTGCAATGGATTTAATAGTGCTAAAACTGAATTGTAACAGCATAGGGTGGATGCATGGATGCATTTCTGACTGACTCACAGTTGGTTTCTGTGAATAATATTGCTAGAGTATTATGGGGATTAAAACTGGAGAATTATACTTATCAAGTTTCCCGCAGCTGTCACACTGCCGAAAGGTCTGACCCCTAACCCTTATCAATATTCACTGTTTTCAGTGCCCACCATCTGTATCAGTGTCTGTGATTGGTTGCAGTCCTGCTTCTCCCGCCACCCACTGAGCTGGCGTCTATGATTGGTTGCTCTCCCAAGAGCTGCTATGTCAGGAACTTGAGTGCAAAAATAAATAAAAAATTGTAAAAAAAAAAAAGATGAGGGCCTTCCATGTTTTGATATGTAAAACAGATAAAGCAGACACCTTAAGGCTGCAGCTCCAAGCTGTTTGCTTCATTTTAGATATGTATAAATATAGCAGGGACCCTATGGCTAATACCCAGCCAAGAAAAAGCAAACAGCTGATGACTGGCATTTTCAGGCTGGGGAGGTCCATGGTTATTTGGCCTTAAACAGTCTAAAAATAGCAGCTGCCTCAGAAATGTTGCATTCATTAGATGTGCCAATGCGGGCGCATTACCCAGCTCATCTCTTTTGCCCTGGAGACCTGGCAATTGGGGTAATGTAAGGTTTTAATAACAGCTGTGATTTCTCAAAAATCACAGATGACATCAACTCCAAGTTTAGTAATGGGGAGTAATCTTAGAGGCCCTGCCATTACTAATCGTGTAAGTTAAAAGAAATAAACACACAACAAAAAATCCTTTTATTTACAAAATAACTCAGCATCTTTCTCCAATTTATTAACTCCCAAAACACCTCTGCAAATATGACATAATCCACACAAGTAGGGATGAGTGAACAATAAAGTTGAACATCTTGTGTCCAGTGCTAAACACCAAACACAGACTTTTGCCATCTCCTTCGCTTCCTGTTTGGGTTTGCCAAATAAAGCTTGTTGAAAGTTTGCAGAGCAGTCACTCAGCAAGCTTTTAGGCTGTGGGCCCTTCTGGAGCTGTTGCAGCCATGTATTAAATCCAGATCACGGGCTCCATTTTTCATTCACTAGAATAAGGAAATTATGCTATTTAAGTGAGGCACAGTGGTAGGTGCAGTTAGGAAAAAAATACATTGTAAGCATAGGTCGTGGTAGGAGTGAGGGACAGTGAAGGCGCATTTCATTGTAGATCAAATGCAGCGCTGGCTCCCGCAGCTTTGTGTAGCAGTAAAAAAACAGGCAATGTAATATATTAGCTCAAACTAACCAAAAACAGATTTTTTTTTCACAGCATGCCTTGCTGTAGCCATAGGTCTGCAACCTTACACTGCATTACAACATCCCTCAGGTTCACGTAGCGTTATCAAACAGCATGCAGGCAGTGTAATCTATAAGCTCAAACTAGTCCCGAATAGTTTTTCACATTGCGCTTTGGTTTGCAAAAAGCTCTGCAACCTTATACTATGTTACATCCTGAAGCTTTGTGTAGTGGTGCAAAAAAAATTGTAACTTATTAGCTCAATCTAGCCAAAAACAGAGTTTGTCACAGTGTGCCTTGCTGTGGCAATAGTTCTAGAAACGTATGCTGCGTTAAATCCCACAACTTGGCATAGCGGTTCAAAACTGCTGCATACACGATTACTTATCATCATTGTCAGTATACAGGCCATGTATTAATCTGAACTAATTTTTGTGCTAAACAATGAGAAAAACCTGTAATAGAGGCCATGGCCATGGTGGTGATACTGGTAGTTTAGCTGTTTCAGGGCAAAGACTTGGCAGTTGTGTGACTTCAATGCTCCAAACTGAAACAACTTTCTCCTCTGCACACAGGCTGGTCTCTGTCATTTCTTAAGCCTGAGTATGCATGAATGGCGAGGCCAGAACATGTTGAGGCAGTTTAGACTATATGGCTACCAGAGCCTCCAGTTACTTTGCATTGTCTTCCACTAAGTGCACACCAGGAAGCTCACAGTCATCTCCGAAGCTCCATGGTCATCTTCCTTCCATCTCAACCCATTCAAACTCAGCCAAACAGTGTGAACCACAAATCATGCAGCATTCACTTATGATTTTTGATGCCTCTGCTGGCAGGGACCTTGTGGCCTATCCACCTGACTCACCCACAGTGGTGGAAGAGATGAGTGCATTAACATCAAACTACTTGTGTGGGACAATGAGTCCATTCAATTGCTGATTGACATGGTCTGTTTATTACTGCACCACAGTTCAGAAGATGATGAAATACAGGTGTCAAGTGCTGTGGCTTTCATCAGTATGCAGACGGGGAAGCAGGACAGGGTTGAGCAGTGGTTGTAAGATAATGTGAGGGCTGGTAATGAGATGCTTGACCCTACCTGGAACAGAGGATTTATTACACAGGTCTGCAAAACATTTTTTTCGAGAGCTGTTTTGGTTATTCCATGTAATCTTTATGTTTTTGAGTGCGCTGAATCTGAAAATGACCTCCGTTTTGTCATAGGACATCACATTTTATGACAAATTTAATTAACTATGTTAAATAAGACAATACCTTAAAATAAATGAAAATAGACTCATAAAATTAATTTTTTATTACAAATGTTTTATGAAAATCATTTTTTTAAATGCAATGAGCTCACTAACACACACAAAAATCGATTTTTCTTCCCTGTGAGGCTTCTCTTGGTACATTTACGCTTGTGAGTAGCATCTGTAATGTCTCTCTGAAGCGTCCAACAGTAGTCTGCCATCATTGTAATGCTCCATCTTCCCTGGTATCTTCTTTCCATCTCTTTAATGTCCCGGTGGAATCGTTCACCTTGCTCTTCACTCACAGTTCCCAAATTTTCAGGAAAGTTGTCAAGGTGGGAATGGAGGAAATGAACTCTCAAACTCATCAGGCAACCTAAAGCTTGAAATGCTTTCAGCATTCGTCCGACGATTTGTTTGTAGTCAGGGTCTTTGTTATTGCCTAAAAAATTTTCTATGACCTCTTTAAATGCAATCTACCCTTCTTTTTGAGGATGTCTCATGGTATTGATAAACTCTTAATCATAATAATTATAAGCCTTCTAATGTCTGGTCCAACGAACACACCTTCCTTCAATTTTGCCTCAGAGAGTCCTGGAAACTTGACGACCAAGTATTTGAAGCATTCTCCATCTTTTGGAAGTGATTTTATGAATTGCTTCATCAATCCCAACTTGATGTGGAGAGGTGGTAGAAGAACTTTATGGGGAGAAACCAAAGTTTCTCTGAGGACATTATTTTCACCAACTGTGAGCACCCTCGGCTGCCAATTCTTCTTGGTCCAGTGATTTTGTCGGTCTCAACTGTCCGATAGACACAGAAAACAAGGGTATTTGGTATACCCAGCTTGTTGCCCGACCAGCATGCATAAGACTTTCAAATCCCCGCACACTTGCCAACCGTGGTCTTCATATTTAAGTTTACGAAGAACCAATTCCAAGTTTTCGTAGGTTTCCTTGAGGTGTACAGAATGACCTACATGGATGGGAGCATAAAAACCACCATTGTGGAGTAAAACTGCTTTGAAACTTCTTTTTGAAGAATCTATAAAAATACACCATTGCGCTGAATCATATTGGATTTTGAATTGACCCATCCAACCTTCGACATCGATGCAATAAACCAACTTATCTTCCTGGGCAAAGTAAGGAACAAACTTGTCTTCACGGTGTCTGAACCATGAAAAAGACACTCCTGGCCACAATAAATTCTTGCTTTTGAGCCTTGAGCCTAGTAACTAAGCGGCATCTTTGGGAAGATTTAAGTCACTTACCAAATCATTCATCGCCTCCTGGGAAAACAATTTTGGTCTTGTATCATCTTTAAAGTCAGAACTTGATTCATCTGGTTCAGGTATGACTCCACCTTCATCGGACATAGATATCTCTTCCAAGGTAGCAGGGGCCTTGGCTATTGGTATATCTGTGTCATGGGGGACGGGACGAATTGCTTAGTGAATATTGGGGTATGAAATGGAATGCTTCCATTTTGAATTATACCCTTTCACATCGCATGAACAAAAGTAACAATCATCACTATGGTTCTCTTGCTCTCGTCATACCATAGGAATCCCATAACGGAAAGCTTTTTTCTTACCCTTGAACCAATTTCAGAGGTTCTCAACACACCGTTTGCACACTTTATAAGGCGCCCAAGCTTTGTCTTGATCTCCAAGCTTTAGTCCGAAATATGAGAAGTATCCATTTTTCACAAAGTTTGTAATATTCAGCTGTTGCTTCAACACTGTATATTCACAACAAATGTAATGGAAACTGTCAGGTGAATTAATACACTTCCGCTGAGCCATAATGCTAATTGTGGGAAACACGGTTGAATATGAAGAGCTAACACAAACTGAGATTAAAAAGTGTGACCAGGCGAGAACAAAGATAAAACAATTGAAACAAGCCCGAGTATGTCTAAGCCCGCTCATTCAGCTTGCAAAATGTTGATGCTTGTTTCATTAGCTCACTCTGAAAGTTCTTTTTTTTGAAAGTTATTTTTTTTTTGGCATTATATATCTTTAATTTATTGATGTGAATTAATTAATAGTAATTTTGACTTTAAAAACCCTAAAAAAAAAGAAGAAAAAAATTATGAAAAATTTACTAAATTTGAAGAGAATTTTGCATTTTGTGGCAAATCCTGACGTCCAGGATATTTTTCATATTTTTTTCATTTTCAGCACACCAAAATACATGGAAATTAGATGAAAATAATCAAACAGCTTTTTAGTCGCAGACCTGTGTTATTGAGATGTGGAGTTCCATTGACGAGGTATTGTTCAGACAAATCAAGATTACAGCAAAAGTGGGAACATGGGCTAAAACTATGATGTCCTACCACTACGACGGATTGATAAACGTGTATTGGTTAGTGTTGCTTCCTCTTTCTTCCTCCTACTCCCCATCCTCCAACTCCACCTTCCTCTCATCTTGTCAGAGTAAGACCTGGATAACCAAGTTCAGCACAGCCAGGGGTAAATGACAGCAGGCCATTCTTAAACTCATCTTCCTGGGTACAAACCTTGTGCAGGAGCTGTGGACGGGCATAAAACAAGAAACAGATGAGTGGCTATTGAGTATAAACCTACACCTCAGCCTGGTTGTGTGTGATAATGGCCAAAATCTTGTCGCAGCTCTGGGCCTAGACGGCTTTTGACACATCACCTGCCTGGGACATATGCTGAATTTGGTTGTGCAGAGCTTCCTCAAAAATTTCCCACATATGTCAGAGCTTCTGCTGAAAATCCAGGCAGTATCTGCCAATTTTTGTCGTTCTCACCTTAATGCTGCTCGACTGTCTGTGAGGCAAAGTTAGTTCGGCCTTCCCGCTCACCACCACAAATGTGATGTACCAACAATGTGGAACTCCACATTGCATATAGTGGAGAGAATGCACATGCCTCAGCAGGCTATAGTGAAGTTTCAGCTGCAACATGCATGGCAAAATCGCTTTGTGGACCAACACCACTTTATAACCAATGAGTAGGCATCCATGCAAGACCTGTGTGCTGTGTGGCGCTACTTTGAATACTTTACCAACATGGCTAGCACTGATGATGCCATAATCAGCATTACTATACCGATTTTATGCATGCTAGAAAAAATGCTCTAGGCTATAATGGACGTGGTGGTAGCACTGAAGGAAGAGGAGCAGAAGGAAATATTGACTTATTTAACTAGGTTGTCCTCCACACACGGCTCCGTGGTATGCTTTACAGGCCAAAAGCAACCATGTCCTTAATTTTCCAGCCAGAGGACAGTTTTGGAGGAGGTGGAGGAATTGCCTATGCAGCAGGATGGTTGGAAGGTAAGGTCAGGCGCATCACTGCAGCGTGTCTGGGGATATACAGAGAAGGTAGACCACACAACTGCACCCGAGGACAGCTCGTCATTGACTCTGAGAAGCCTGGAACACATGAGCCAATACATGCTGTTATGTCTACGCAACGATTTGAAATTGCAAGGATTCTAATCAGAGGTGATTATTGGGTGGTGAACCTACTGAATCTATGATACAAAGATACCATTGCAGCTAAAGATGAGTAAACCTGTTCGATAAAGGTTCACCAATTTCAAATTCGGTATGAGGTTTAGCTTGTTCGTTCGGGCTCGGTAACCCCGAGTGCATTCCATCAAAGTCGGTAATGTTCAGTTTTGTTCGATCACTGATTGCGTTTTAAAAAGAAAATGTTTTTTTTAATAATATGTTATGCTTTTGGATAGGATTGTTGTGCAGTATGATGAATGGGGGATGTGTTTAATGATTGGAGGGGGTGGGGACTCTGGAGAAGCCAGACGCGCACGGCACCATTTTTATTTTGTTAACTTTATTTCCTGATGTTCCTGCAGCCAATCATGGCACAGCAAACATCCATATGATTGAGACACAAGGGTTTGTGTCATTAGTTGCCTAAGTCACATGTCCGTCTGCACATAAAAGATGCAGGGAAGGTACTGCCGCTGGTGCTGCCACTCCTTCTGGCAGACAATTAGCTTAGCTAGGGGTTTACTGATAATTAGTTGAGATACATAGAAGAGTGATACTGTCAAATAGGGATGTGCGGTGTAGGGAAAGCTGAGTGCCACAAATTTCTAGGTGTTGTTATTTATTTGTGCCTTAGTCAATCACATTTGTAGTTATTGTTAGTACTGTCTGCTGTTCATTTTCCAGTGAAGTAGGTAAAAAGGTCTTGGCACTTTTCAGTGTCTACACCAAATAACGCATTGAACCGCATTTCAAGTTTTTGGCACTTTTCAGTACCTTCACATTATTGCCAACTCAGGCAGAAAAAAAATAAATTATCTTTTGTGTCAGGTGTCTGACAGGTGGGTGGTAGGGTTGCAAAACATTTGTTTGAAAGGGGAAGGGTGCATGAACCGTGAGTGGTAAATCACAACGAGGTTGTGGTGAAGGAGTGAATAGGCAACGTGTTCAAAGTGCACATGTAGGAAGTTCTGTTAGTCAAAACTGTAGTGACCAAACACCGGCTCATCCTATCCCAAGAGAAATGAGAACAACTTCTATTACTGTACAGCCTACAAAACCAGATTTATTTGGCAGTCGCACATTGCTTCAACTTTGAAATGAGGCTGATAAACAGCAGGTGCTAGAGTGGATGGCAAGCGCTGCATCAAGTAACCTCTCCTCCTCTCCCTGCACCTCAACATCACACAAAGTTTATTCCTCAGAGTTGACATTTCTTTCCTTCAATGTCACAAATCTCCAACCGACAAACTGACTGTGGTGAACCAAATATGGGCGAGTCTGCAGAGCTGTTCACACATGGGCATCAGAGGTCTGGTCCAAAGAATCATAGACTCAAGAGCAGGAAAGAATCTCCACCAATGCCCTAAATCTTTGTTAGTTGGATTCTCACTCGGACGAAGTACGGTCCGAGCAGGTTACTGATCCTCGTCAATTGACATTAACCTCTGGGCTGGAGGTGAAAACTATGAGACTCTAATACCTGAGGCGTATGTGTACTGTTCTGTGATGTCAGGCCATGAAGAGGACGAATGGGCCAACATAGAGCATGACGATGAAGTTCTAGATTCCACTTGGTGTCAACTCATAGGCACGCCACTGAGTAGCTCAGTAGATGAGGTAGAAGAGGAAGATGAGCATGTTACATTGGCAGTTCTAGCACAAAGATGTAGTGATGCAACTATGAGGAGCACTGCATTCTCTGCCACAACTCTGGCTGTGACCAACAGCGGTTGCGGGTCTGCTGTTCGCAGAAAAGGTTTCCTAGCCTGAGCCTTTTTTGAGACCACCAAGGATAACCCAACTTTTGTTATCTGCCAAAGTTGTAAACAACAACTCAGTAAATGGAAAAATGTAAATAATTTCACTACTGCATGCATGAACTGGCACATGTGCAACCAAACTGCAATCCTGAGGCTCACTAAGCAAAAATGTTGCCTACCGGAACTACACAACCACCGGCCAACAAATCAACAGTGCCTGCTACTTTTTCCTTCTATTGCATCACAGTTGAACCTATTGTCACATAGGTCTCCGACCGCAGAACCTCTACTTGTTTACCCACTACAGTTGGGGTGAATGACAGCCTGTCAGCTGTTAAGGAATTTACCGTGCCTGGTGTTTTTGACCCATGTGAGACACCGAGCACACCACATGTTTCTCTATCCAGCATTACATCTCTGTCTACACCACCCTCACAGTCCACTGGACAGTCATGTACACCTTACTCCACTATCTTTCAGCACAGCAACCAGCCTTCAGTCCTGCAGTTTTGGTCCTGTATAAGATCATTTCCTTCCATACATGTCAAAGCAAAGAAGTTGAACTTCACCATATCTAACTTGTTGGCCACAGAAATGCTGCATTTCTGCCTGGTGGATTCAGACGGTTTCCGAAACCTGAGTACCAGTTGCCCAGTCACCATTACTTTTCTAATTAAGCTGTGCTTGCTCGGCACCATCATGTTGTAGACAACATTATCTTCTCCTTTAAATTAAAAATTCTGTGTCTCTCAGGGTGCATTTCACCACTGAGAGCTCGACAAGCAAGCATGGCCAGGGGCATTACATCTTGCTCACTGGGTACTAAGTTACTCTGGTGGCTGTGGGGGAAGGTGGGGAAGGGGCTTCTTGCCAAGTGTTGAAATCCTCAAGTCGTGTGGGCAAAACCTTTGGATCTACCACTTCCTTCAATGCTTCTGCTTCCTCTACCTTCTTTAGGGCTTCCACCTGCACTCTAAACCTCTTTCTTAATGTAACACATGCTCCAAGAGTGCAGAGAGAATACCACCACCTCCATACAGCTCAGCCAGGGCTCAATGCAATCAGGCAGTGCTTAAATTAATATGCATTGAAGAAGAAAGTTATACAACAGTACAGGTGTGGAGCACTGTCCAGGCAGAGTTTGAGCAATGGCTGTCTCAACTGAACCTGGACCCAGGGAAGGCCATGTGTGATTACAGTGCCAGCCTCTTGCTTGGTGGCCCTACACATGGCTGACATCATGCATTTGCCTTGCATGGCTCACTGTCTCAACCTGGTTGTACAGAAATTTTTAGCCAACTATCCCAGCCTGGATGTGCTGATGTCATCAGCATCACTATTCCGCTCATCTACATGTTAGAGCATACTTTGAATAGTCTGTGAGATGAGATGGGTTTCCCAGAGGAAGAGGAAGAGGTTAAGAAAGGAACACTGTTTCCTGGAAGGTCCAGACAGTCATCACACAGGCGGGTGTCATGGGAGGGTGGAATCCACCGATTGAGGTGGGATCATGGTAACAGAAAAACTGGTAGTGTGGCTACCGGAGCCAAGGAACAAATGAAGGAGGAAAAGATAATGGGCGCTGAAAATTGCAAAGATGACGAATATCTTGAAGAATATATTGAAGAATATCTTTTGTCTATGGTTTTTGGGGAGAGATGGAGGAGGCAAGCGTGAGCGTTGCCCCACCACCAACACAACATGCACTTGGACCTCATGGAAGCATTCGACACATGAGCGCCTTCTTGTTGCACTATCTGCTACATGATGTCTGTATTGTTAAGATTAGAAATACTACTAACTACTGGGTTGCCACTCTGTTAGATCCATGGTACAAGAGTAAATTCAGCAAGATCCTTCCCCCCTGGAAAGGGATGTGTAGATGCTGTTGTGTCAAAACAAGCTTGTAGACCATCTTAACAAAAGTTTTCCACAAGACAGCAGTGAGGCACACATCAACCATGGCAGTTCTAGAATTCCAGCCATGGGAACATCACATCATCAGCACAGAAACTTTTTCAGCAGCAGCAGTTCAAGTGGTAGGAGCAATTTTTGTGGCACACATTTTTTAGACTATCGCATGCACCAGCTGAACAAAGTAAAAGTATGACTCATACTGAACGACTGGTGAGGATGGTGCAGGAGTATCTAAGTTCAATATCGATGCCATAAGAGGGGAATTGAACCCTTTTGCATTTTAATCTTCAAAAATGGAAAAGTGGCCTGAGCTTGCCAGTCACACCTTTGACGTTTTGGCATTCCCACCACCCTGAAAGAGTAGACCGCCAAACTTTCATAAAGAAGAACAAGTCATGGATCTCCAATGACTTTGCCACCCCAGTTCCAGACTGTGCAAACTAGGCCATGGTGTTGTTCCAGGATTCTGGGAGCAAGAGGCCTATGCCTATCTGTCATCTTCCTGTCTCTGATGAAGGTAGAAATGTTGGTTCAGACCTTGTTACAGGGCCGGTCCCAAGCATTCAGGTTGCTTTGTTCAGCTATTTGTAGTCTGTGCCAACTGTTGCCACTTGTCCTGTTGCCTGACCTTAATTTTTGGAAAAGTGGAGATTCCAAGTAGGGTCTCCAAATTGTTTTTTGGCTGTAGTGCTAGAGTTCTGGGAGCAAGAGGCCTATGCTTGTCACTCATGCATCTCTTCATTCTTTAAAATGAAATTGCCTGGCCACATCCTATTTGTAAGTGAAAGCAATAAGGCAGTGCTTAAATTAAAATGCATTGGAGAATGCAGTCACATAGCTGCAGAGTTGTTTACCACTATCCAGGCCCAGTTTGATCAATGGCTGTCTCCACTTAACCTGGAGCCAGAGAATGCCGTGTACAATAGCAGTGCAAATGTGGTGGTGGCACTACAATGTCAACCTGGTCATAGAAAAATATAGAATTCACGGTCGCTGTGTGCTCACTTTTGAAAATGAAAATGCCAGTCATCATTCTGTGTGTTGCATGGAGTATACTTCCTTGTTGTGCAAACACTATCGTGAAAGGGGGATTGATGCTGCTGTCCTTCTGTCAATCTGCAATGTTTTTAAATATCAAGACTCCTTGATGGGTCTTCAAGTTGTTTCTTGTCCGTGCTAGTTGGGTATGGGAGCACCTGCCCTACAGCTGTCTCTCAGCCACCTTTATATTTCTTATGTCAATAGTCTAGGAAGCTAGTGGATATGCCAAAACAGTGGTGCTGCACTGTAAAACATATGTTTGCTGTTTTGGAGATTTTTTCAACCCTAAGGTGTTTTCTCTGTCTCACATTTTGGAATCAAATGGGGTTCAATAAGGTTCAAAAAGGTTCAGAGTTCGGTTCGGCGAACAATTTCGCGAATGTAGTGTTTCTTCGGTAAGGCTCGGCAAACCGAACTTTGAAACGTTCGCTTATCTCCAGTAGCAGTACTACTTTCACCCCTGATGCGGATTTGAAAAAATTTGTGAATATAAGTCCAAATTGTGTAATGCTGTACTTATGGCATTTCCACCAGACATCGGGGGCTTGTTGGAAGAATAAAGCAGCATAGGAGAAGGAGGAGGAAGTGAACAATCTAGCAGTTGCAACAGCCCCACCTCCGAAGGGAGAGACCTCATGTCTGCAATTTGACGAGTTCATCTGCAGCTCTCCATATCATTCATCTACACCATCTGCTATGGTGCATATTTCCACGGGTCAGCATTTAGAAAACATAGTGGAAGAGTATGTGTCCACAGCTTTCTCAGTACCTCAGTACTATATGATAGTTATTAAAGATGATCGAATACCAAAATATCCGCTTCGATGAATATCCGACGAATAGGCTGGCACTATTCGACTATTCGCGAATATTCGATGCGCAATGTAAGTCTATGGGAAATGCAAATAATTTCACGTTGAACCTAACGGCAGGTTGTGGTGACTGAGGAAAAGGCTGAAATGGATGGGAAAAGGCAGAAACAGTATGGGCAAAGCCTGTAGAAGGTGCATGACTGCATTTCTGGTGTTTTTCAATAACGTGCTCAGAGCAGCACGCAGCGTTTACATAGTCGCCAGAACAGCTCTCAAACCAAAGTAATCGCTTTTTTGTCAAACAGAAGGCAGGTCTTTCGGTCTCTCTCTCTGTCTGTCTTTCTCTCCCTCTCCCCCCTCTCTCATACTCACCGATCACTGACCAATCACCGGTACAGCACTGCACGACTGTCACACTGCTCTGGTGGGTTCTCCAGCTTTTGAAAATGCCGGCAGCTCATTATTCCATCTTGTATTCCCTGATTCCCTCACCCACCAGCGCCTATGATTGGTTGCATTCAGACCCGCCCCCACACTGAGTGACAGCTGTCTTACTGCAACCAATCACAGCCGCTGAGGTAGTGCTGTAAAATAAATATGTAATTTAAAAAAGCGGCGTTCAGTCCCCCCAAATTTTGATACCAGCCAAGATAAAGCCATACAGCTGAAGGCTGATATTCTCAGGATGGGGAAGCCCACATTATGGGGCCCCCCCCAGACTAAAAATATCAGCCAGCAGCCGCCTGGAATTGCCGCATTCATTAGATGCGACAGTCCCAGGACTCTACCTGGCTCATCCCGAATTGCCCTGGTGCGGTGGCAATCGGGGTAATAAGGAGTTAATGGCAGTGCATAGCTGCCACCAAGTCCTAGGTCAATCAAGGCAGGTGTCTATGAGACACCCCCAATGATTAACCTGTAATTGAAAGTAAATAAACACATACACCCTAAAAATCCCTTAATTGGAATAAAAGACGGAAAAAAACCACCCTCTTTCACCACTTTATTAAAATCCCCAAATACCCCTCCAGGTCCGGCATAATCCTCACAAGGTCCTGCGATGCATCCAGCTCTGCTACATGAAGTTGACAGGATCGGCCACGGAACCCCGCCACTCCTGTCAGCTCCACGCAGCAACTGAAGTGAATTGCGCAATCAGCGGTGACGTCACCCAGGTTACCCGCGGCCACAGCTCTCAGGTGGTGGACTCCAGATGGTCGCGGGTCACCTGAGTGACGGCACCGCTGATCGCGCGTCTCACTTCAGTCACTCAGGGAATTTGTGGTCACCGGTGAGTCCTTCACCTGTGATCGCAAATCATGCCGCGACACACAGACAGAGCAGCGCAATGGCAATGAAGTTGTTTGAATTTCATTCAAGTTCATTTTGATCACGCAGCTCTGTCTCACAGCCAGCCATGTTGTATGGGGAGGTAGCACAGCCAAGTGGGACCGCACTGTCAAAAAATGTATCAAAAACGCTGATCAGGAATGTTTCCTCTCACTGACAGCAAGCAGAGATGGTGGGGAATGTTTCCATTCACTGACAGCAAGCAAATGTGTTGGGGAATGTTTCCATTCAATGACAGCAAGCAGACATGTTGGGGAATGTTTCCACTCACTGACAGCAAGCAGAAATGATGGGGAATGTTTCCACTCACTGACAGCAAGCAGAGATGATGGGGATTGTTTCCACTCACTGACAGCAAGCAGAGATGATGGGGAATGTCACTCACTGACAGCAAGCAGAGATAATGGGGAATGTTTCCACTCACTGACAGCAAGTAGAAATGATGGGGAATGTTTCCACTTACTGACCGCAAGCAGAGATGGGGAAATTTCCAATTATGGGCGGCTGCTGGCTGCATAGACCCGCCCACTGGCGTCTGTGATTGGTTGCAGTTAGACAGCTGTCACTCAGGGTGAGGGCGTGTCTGACTGCAATAAATCATAGGCACCGGTGGGCGGGGGAAGCAGGGAATTCACGATGGAATAATGAGCGGTCGGCATTTTCAAAAGAGGAGAAGCCGCCAGAGCAGTGTGACAGCGGTACAGCGCCGTGTCGGTGATCGGTCAGTGATCGGTGAGTATGAGAGAGGTGGGGGGAGAGAGAGACAGACAGACAGAGACCGAAATAACTGCCTGCTGTTTGTCAAAAAAGCGATTTATGGAGCAGCTAACAGCTACTGTACACTGTGTTAAGCTCTTACAAGGACTATTTATTTGTTGGATCTATGAATGCTCTCCCGAACACAGTAAAGTCTAGCTACACCGCCAGCTCCCTATGGCTGCGTGTTCACAAAATGGTCGCAGGCTTATATAGCCCCTATAACGCGGTGCAGACAAACCAATCACAGTAACACTACAACAAAGATGGTTGCGCGTTACTGTGAGGGCAAGCAACATCAGATATGTTCAGTAGAGATGAGTGAACCGGTCGTGGTTCGGCTCGAGTTTGGTTCGTCGAACGGAAGTCTCGTTCGAGTTCAGTTCGGCGAACGTTCGACGAACCGAACTCGAACCGCATAGGAAACAATGGCAGGCAATCACAAACACATAAAAACACCTAGAAAACAACCACAAAGGTGTCCAAAAGGTGACAAACAACTCACAACACAACACAAACACATGGGAAAGTGACAAGGACATATACTCATGCAAAAACAAAAGAGCTGGACAAGGAAAAAGAGGAGGAGACACAGATATATGAGTATATGCAAGGAAACATCGATGCCATTACTGTGCAACTTGAGCCCTGCTCATTTTAGGCTTCCAATCCGTATAAACTGCCTGAGCTTGCCACGTACGCCTTGGGGATCTTGTCGTTTCCTGCAGCCAGCGTTCTCTCGAAAGCTTTCTTCAGTGCTGCTGGGGTCTGATGGCAGATAAGCACACGCGTCTGTCCACTGACAATGTGGACATGACTCTCAGAGGACTTTTCTTCCCCTGGGTCAGCCAGGGGACGCGAAAGGCACACGTATTTTTGAGAGTGCTTCATGCAAAGCATCTTTTTCATTTTGAAAAGGGGGATCAACTGATGCCAGTCAAGTGCGGTGTGTGTGGCCCAATTAGTGGCAACGAGGGAGACTGTGGTTGGAGTCCCCTCGCTGTGTTTCTAAAAGAACCAAGATGAACAAGTCATGGCTCTCAGAGCACTTTTCTTCCCCTGGGTCATCCAGGGGAGGTGAAAGGCATGCGTATTTTTGAGAGTGCTTCATGCAAAGCATCTTTTTCATTTTGAAAAGGGGGATCAACTGATGCCAGTCAAGTGGGGTGTGTGGGGCCCAATTAGTGCCAACGAGGGAGACTGTGGTTGGAGTCCCCTCGCTTTTGAAAAAAGAACCAAGATGAACAAGTCATGGCTCTCAGAGGACTTTTCTTCCCCTGGGTCATCCAGGGGAGGTGAAAGGCATGCGTATTTTTGAGAGTGCTTCATGCAAAGCATCTTTTTCATTTTGAAAAGGGGGGACAACTGATGCCAGTCAAGTGGGGTGAGTGTGGCCCAATTAGTGGCAGCGAGGGAGACTGTGGTTGGAGTCCCCTCGCTGTGTTTCTAAAAGAACCATGATGAACAAGTCATGGCTCTCAGATGACTTTTCTTCCCATGGGTCAGCCAGGGGACGCGAAAGGCACACGTATTTTTGAGAGTGTTTCATGCAAAGCATCTTTTTCATTTTGAAAAGGGGGATCAACTGATGCCAGTCAAGTGGGGTGTGTGTGGCCCAATTAGTGGCAACGAGGGAGACTGTGGTTGGAGTCCCCTCGCTGTGTTTCTAAAAGAACCAAGATAAACAAGTCATGGCTCTCAGAGGACTTTTCTTCCCCTGGGTCAGCCATGGGATGCGAAAGGCACACGTATTTTTGAGAGTGCTTCATGCAAAGCATCTTTTTCATTTTGAAAAGGGGGAACAACTGATGCCAGTCAAGTGGGGTGTGTGTGGCCCAATTAATGGCAATGAGGGAGACTGTGGTTGGAGTCCCCTTGCTGTGTTTCTAAAAGAACCAAGATGAACAAGTCATGGCTCTCAGAGGACTTTTCTTCCCCTGGGTCAGCCAGGGGACGCAAAAGGCATGCATATTTTTGAGAGTGCTTCATGCAAAGCATCTTTTTCATTTTGAAAAGGGGGGTCAACTGATGCCAGTCAAGTGGGGTGTGTGTGGCCCAATTAGTGGCAACGAGGGAGACTGTGGTTGGAGTCCCCTCGCTGTGTTTTACTTGATTTTCGAAGGGCATGACATGCCTAAGAGGTTGGGTTTCAGCATCTGCAACTTGTTGGCTACAGAAAGACTGCCTTTACACCCTTTTGAGACCGAGTATTTTCGAGACCTTATGCCCATTGCAGTGCCCCAAGAGCCGATGGCCAGTCGCCACTCCTTCTCCAAGAAAGGCGTGCCCGCGCTACCACAGCAGGTCGCACACAACATCAACGATTCCTTGATAAACTCTGTGTGTGACAGGGTGCATTTCACCACAGATACTTGGACCAGTAAGCATGGACAGGGGAGTTACATGTTGCTGACTGGGCGCTGGGTAACTATGGTGAGAGATGGAGAAGGGTTTGCTGTACAAGTCTTGCCGTCCCCACGAGTTGTGTGTCACTCCTTCCTCTGTATGTACAAGTTCCTCCACTGCTTCTGCCTCCTCAACCTTGTGTTGGTCCTCCACCTCGGCCTAAACCCTGTGTGGTCAGGCCACCCTTCCTTGTAACTGCGCCCAAGGAATCCAACACACCTCCTTACTTAGCTGGCAGCAGAGCTCAACAGCATGATGCGGTCGACTCTTTACTTAGAAATATCTGGGAAATGTGAGTCACACCGCTGATGAGTTGTGGACGGTCAGCTCTGGAGAGTGAGACCGAGTTTCATCAATGGTTGTCTCCACTCAACCAGCAGCCAGGGAAGGCCGGGTGCGACAATGATGCAAACGAGTCTGCGACCCTTCTTCAGGGCAATGTGACACACGTGACTTGTATGGCTCACGTGTTGAACCTGGTTGTCCAGCAATTTTTAAAACACTATCCCGGCCTACATGGCCTTCTGCAGAGGGCACGGTGTAACGCCTGCCTGGATCAACACACTCAGATGGGCTGTAAAGGATAGGCTAGAGGGAAGCCACTCACCAAGCTGGACACCCAGAACCCTGAAACCCTTTAACCCCTATACAGTGATTTGGAATTACACTGGGCCCAAGTTGATCAATACCTCTGGGAGGCTGCAGTTGCAGAGAATAGTAGTCATGCAGGGTCAAAACATTAATTGAGGAAGAGGAACAGAATGGGATGGCCAGGACTTAATCAGAAAACAAGCAGAGGTGAAATTAGGATCGGCCAACGAGGTACATAAACAGCAAGCAGGAAAAGTAGTCAGGTAACAAGCACACAAACTCATAAAACTGAACTGGGGGTAACAGTAACAAGAGGTTCATAGCTTTGTCTGGCAGTGGTCTGCAGACAGGAGGGGCCTAAAAAAGGGTGTGGTGTCTTCCCATTGGTTGTAGCTGAATGATGGTACTTCATCTGTGAGATACCCACCGCTTACATTCAGCCTGTGGTTCTGCATCTGTCAAGGTAACGCAGCCCAGTGGGTGAGCATAACCTGCGTCCACCTGCGCCGCTGGCATCGACTCCTTTCCCATCATCAGCACTATGCACGAAAGGAACACGTTGTTACCTAGCGACCGGAGTACAAATTGATTGAGTGGACTACGTCGGTGACTTAACAGCCGTGTGCGGCAATGATGCAAACCTGTCTGCGGCCCTTCGTCACGGCAATGTGACACACGTGCCTTGAATCTGATTCTCCAGCAATTTTTAAAATACCATCCCGGCCTACATGGCCTAGTGCAGCGGGCACGCTGCTATGTGCTCACTTTCATCCTTCGCACCCAGCAGCTCAACAACTTTCATCGCTCCGGAAGTCTTAGGGTCTGGCGGTTAAACGCCTGAAATTCGATGTTACGACACGCAGGAATTGGAATCTGCACATGTTGCAACGTCTGTGGCAGCACCGCAGACCCCTGCTGAAATACGGTATGACGTATACCCTGGGCTAACTTGATCCAGAGGTGGTGCAGATCACGCTGCTGGAGTGGTGTCAGATCAAGGACCTATGCACCCTTCTACACAGTTTACAAATGTCGACGAAGATGTTTAGCACTGGCGATGCCATTCTCAGCATGACAATTCTGGTCATCTACAAGATGGAGCACACTGTAAGCATTATTCGGAGTCAGGTGTTGGTCCAAGAGGAAGGGGAGGAAGTACAGGAGGAGTCATATGCAGAAGGGATAATAAGATCTACAAGGTCCAGATGGTGAGTGGCACCTAGGCGGAAGTCAAGGGACGGTGGGGGAGAGGGATTAACAAGGGCGCATTGTATCAGCAAAAATTGTTGAGGAAGGTGCAGGAGCCCATGAAGAAATGGAGGACGAACTGGCGATGGGCATGGAAGACTCAGCAGATGAGTGAGAGCTTGCTCACATTTTGGTTGTGCGAGGTTGGGGGGAGAGGGCAGAGGAAGGAGGCATGATTCTCACCTCTCTGCCACCAACACACCTGGATGCACAAGACACATGAGCGCCTTCTTGCTGCACTACCTACAACATGACCCTCAGATTGTACGAATGCAAAGTAATGCTAACTACAGGGTTGCCACACTGTTAGATCCCCGGTACAAGACAAAATTTGGCGAAATAATTCTTGCCATAGAAAGGGACGCAAATATACAGGAGTATCTGCAGAAGGTGGGACGCAATCTTAGATCTGCTTTTCCACTAAACACCAGTGCTGCACAGAGTG
Source organism: Anomaloglossus baeobatrachus (assembly GCF_048569485.1). Classification (NCBI taxonomy): domain Eukaryota; kingdom Metazoa; phylum Chordata; class Amphibia; order Anura; family Aromobatidae; genus Anomaloglossus; species Anomaloglossus baeobatrachus. The sequence goes on from NC_134358.1 coordinate 277,664,436, forward strand.
AATCTCAACGCTTTGTCATGGATAGGAGGAAATGGTCTTTTACTTGTCCACATCAGAGGGACCGAGGGCTGTCTGCTGTGCTGAGCTGGCATTGAGTACGGTGTCCCTGCAGAGTTGCACTTTTGGTCATATACAAAATGAGTTGAAAAAGGACAGATGCTGGTGGAAATGGGAACAGGTGTGTTGGAAAGGGGAAAAAAGTTTTTGTCCGTGGGTTTGGTGGTTAAGCAAAAGTAACATTTGCTGAAGAAACACCATCTGTTACGGTGGGACTGGCAGATTTGGATAAGGTGGTAGATACTTTGTTACCACTATATAACGAAAATTAATAAGAAAAGAAAGAGAAAGGTATATATCCCCATCAGCAGTCAGTGTCCACCGTGCTCCCAGATGGAAAAGGAGAGGTTGGCAACTGGAAGGTTAGGTGGAGGATACAGAGCTGTGTGGCTATGAAACTAATAGTAGCCTGAACCGAGTTAGACGCCACTCGGATCTGGAGACTGAGAGCCCTGTTAGCGTCACAGGGTCAACACGCCCACCCAGCCCAGGAACTCCCTGTAACCATCACAGGGGCCATTGAGTACGCTTACCGTGTGCATTGGGGCCACACCTGTGGACAGCAGGCGCATCAGCAGCAGCAGGCCTGTTAATGCCACTGGGCTGCACAAGCAGGACTGGTAGGACAGGAGCTGGTCTTAACCGTTCTGCGTTACCAACTGTGGTGGTGGCCTGCATCGACGCCCTATCCCTGCCTACCTCTGGCCTAAAGCTGCAATGGGTTCAACACATGGAGGTGTGCTCTTTCGGAGCATAATAGAAGACTGCGCACCTCCTTGTTGGCTGCAGCCCATTTTATAACCTGGGTCCGCCCCAAACCAGGGTGGACCACAATGCACCTCCTGGAGACAAAAGCAGAGTGACACGTCATGAGTGGCATAACTAGCGTCCTATTTGGAACTGCAACTTCAATAATGACCTCATGGCTGCCACGACACAAACACCTCACCAGTCATCGTCTGACCATCAATAATGAGGTGACAAGTCATAGGGGCGGGCCTCTGCAAGCCATTTGGGAGTGGCCTAGCCACATCGTCAGGACACCTGATGCCCTTTGGTGTATATGGGCCCCCACATCAGGGGCAGGGCCAAAGAGTTCATTACCGGACCTAGTCTCTGATGCAGTGGGTGTCTGAGCATGCTCAGTAGCATGAAATACAGTCTCTGAAAAAAGACTATCAGCTTTAGCATGGTGTCTAGGCACAAAACAGGACTTAGACCCGGCACGGAGTGCAAGTACCTGTGCAAAGAGGCTTTTCGCACTAAGTGTGGAAGCATGCGCTGTATCCCGAAATGAAGACTTAGCCTCAGGAATGGCACTGTCAGGCTGAGCATACTCACTAGGCGAAACACTGTAGTTAGGCTGCGGCTGGGTTAAATCGGCACACGCAAGCGCACTAGCTGCCTCTCCACACTTAGATGTGGAGGAGAAATTGTTCTTCGGGTGTGGACTTGGAGATGCTGTCTATGAACAGAAGGAAAAGCTAAAGGTGTGTGTTACAGCAAGGAGCCACCGCGGAAACACTTCGTTCATTTGTGAGAGGAGTCATTTTGGAGTTTGGTGAGGAGTACCGTAACGCCAGTGAGCAGCATCCTGTGCCACAGACCAACATTCTTACGGTGCTGTCTATACTGCTTACCGTGAGAGGAGTGTAAAGTCTGTATTTCTGGCAACTGGACATCACAGTACCCGGGTACAGTAGGCTGTGCCCAGACAATAATGCCGGCACGCAACACTTTGTTTTATTAGCAAAACACATATCTGTTCTGGGTAGGCTGACTATTTATAGACAATATTACTTGCTGCCTCTGCGCTGTCAAATTGTCATGTACACTTTAAATCATAGAGGGACAGCGACACATGTTTGCATTGACTGTTGATTTTCAAGATTTCCATGACTGTGTTGCACAGCTGTGTGGGTTGCATTCACACTGTTATCATCTGCCTTATCTGTGAGGCTTTAGCTAACAAGGGTATTCAGGGTGGGTAATGTGTTTTGTCTATGTTTACGTAGATAACTGGGAAGCTCTTGTGATGCGCCACTAGTAAGTCGTGTTCGCACACACACACACACACACACACGCACAAGCACACAATTACTGCTACGCAGAGGGATTAGCAGGTAGTAGGCAACAGAATAGATTGTTCAATTATTTAAATTGTATGCACGGTTCTTATTGTTTGTTTTGGTAAAGTTAAACAATCATTTATCAACCCAACTGACTAGAGTCCTTTTCCTGTTGCCTGGTTTTGCTGCATACTGGGGAGCCCACCCTGTACACGACTTAAAATGAAGCATAAGTCGCAATGTGAATTTCACTGTGCTACAATGCGGCCTAGCGTGCCTGTGCAACCACCGCCTGCCCCATCAAGTGTATCTGCGTGCTCTTCATCCTCTGTCACTGGGGACAGCAGTCTCACATGGTTTTTCACACTGAACTTCCACCCCTTTACACGCAACAGGGAGTGTGATTTGCAGGTCATCACTTGTTTTGGAAGTGGAAACAGATTGTATTGTTGAGCTGTCAGACATCGAGGAAACCAACATTGGATGCAGGCTACATTATATCCACGCCTGCACCTTCGTCACAGATTGGCTGGACTACCTGCATTTAATAATTGCATTCCAGAAATGGAAATGAGTGTAGAATGCAAATGTGTTGTACCTTGCTTGGCAGCAAAGGAACACTAACTTAGTATTACAGACAATTTTAGGAAGGCAGAAAAAGAGTCATCTCTTTGGACAAATTAAATAGCGTGGCAAAAGTGGACAGGTGGGTACAGTGGCTGTGTTCTGTGGGTACCAGGACAGTAAAGAAAGCCTCACTTTCTATCCCTCCGAATGATCAAATGCAACAAGGAATTCCCTGAGTTTGCTATAAAATTAGCGTAGCAAAATGTGCATGAGGGTGTCATGCAGAGGTGCTGCAAATAGATTTGCACCAGTGGGACACTAATGAAATACAACAGCCAGTTCTTGTATGCCATTAAATGGCAGCATTTTTTGCTATCATTATAGCTTATTAAAAACAGAGCAGGAGGGTGTCATGCAGAGGTGATGCACATAGATTTGCACCAGTGGGGCACTAATGGAGTACAACAGCCAGTTCTTGTATGCCACTAAATGGCAGCAATTTTTGCTATTATAGCTTTTTAAAAACAGAGCAGGAGGGTGTCATGCAGAGGTGCTAGAAATAGCTTGGCACCAGTTGGACAATAATGAAATACAACAGCCAGTTCTTGTATGCCACTAAATGGAAGCTTTTCTTGCTATCATTACAGCTTATTAAAAACAGAGCAGGAGGGTGTCATGCAGAGGTTCTGCACATAGATTTGCACCAGTGGGGCACTAATGGAGTACAACAGCCAGTTCTTGTATGCCACTAAATGGCAGCATTTTATGCTATCATTATAGCTTATTAAAAACAGGGCAGGAGGGTGTTATGCAGAGGTGCTGTGTTACGGTTGCTGCGAGCACTGGAGACTATGTCCAGATTTCTTGCTACTGCACATGTGCGAGCGCTGGAGACTAAGTCCAGATTTCTTGCTACTGCACATGTGCGAGCGCCGGAGACTAAGTCCAATCTTGGAGCCATTGCACATGTGCGGGTGACATCATCGCTGACACGAGGTCACATGTCTCTGACACCTTCTATGCCGATTGGTCGCTGGTCATGTGCTTGTGACGTCTTGCTCGGTGATAGGCCAGCATGACGTCACTCCTGTCATTCTGGCAGCTGATTGGCTCTGGTGTCCTCCATCTTGGATGAGGCACAGAGTCTATATAAGACCCTGACACACGCCGCATGGTGCTCAGTCCTCTTGGTTCATGCATATGAGTAGACGCTCTGTGCGCGTTCCTCTAGGCATTCCTTTGTCTATGCTAGGTGAGCGCTACCGGCAGGGTAGCGTTCTTATACCTTACAGCTTCGGCTGCTGTCCGTATCCTTACCTCTTAGGGGAGCGGACATAGGCAGGTGCCTGAGGCACATGGTCTGGCTGGGCCTTGTGATTCTACTCGTAGGTGGACGTTGCCGCTAGGGTAACGTTCCTTATACTGCGTCTGGCAGTTGTTCGTATCCTCGCACACTAGGGGAGCGAACAGAGGTAGGAGCTTTGTGCGGCTTACGCTGCTGTTCGTCTCTTTTGCACCACTAGAAGAGCGGACCTAGGCAGGTGCCATATCTAGTGGTTCGTGTCCTCGCACACTAGTGGAGCGAACGCAGGTAGGAGCTTTGTGCGGCTTACGCTGCTGTTCGTCTCTTTTGCACCACTAGAAGAGCGGACCTAGGTAGGTGCCATTTCGCACACATTGCCTTTGTCTCTGTGATTATTAACAGAGATCATTCCACACACCCTCCAAGTAAGGGAGGAATTGCTTTACTTACTTATTATATCCTTCTGTGAGTTAACAGAGGTATTGCACTCTGCCATAGTCTGCAGCAAAGTCTTTGCACGGTGGACCCTGACTGTCTGATACTCCTTTCAGTTATTATCAGACAGCCCCCCGTAACATGCTGCACATAGATTTGCACCAGTGGGGCACTAATGGAGTACAACAGCCAGCTCTTGTATGCCACTAAATGGCAGCATTTTTTGCTATTATTATAGCTTATTAAAAACAGAGCAGGAGGGTGTCATGCAGAGGTGATAGAAATAGCTTGGCACCAGTGGGACAATAATGAAATACAACAGCCAGTTCTTGTATGCCACTAAATGGCAGCTTTTTTTGCAACTCATTACAGCTTATTAAAAACATAGCAGCAGGGTGTCATGCAGAGGTGCTAGAAATAGCTTGGCACCAGTGGGGCACTAATGGAGTAAAACAGCCAGTTCTTGTATGCCACTAAATGGCAGCATTTTATGCTATCATTATAGCTTATTAAAAACAGGGCAGGAGGGTGTCATGCAGAGGTGCTGCACATAGATTTGCACCAGTGGGGCACTAATGGAGTACAACAGCCAGTTCTTGTATGCCACTAAATGGCAGCATTTTATGCTATCATTATAGCTTATTAAAAACAGGGCAGGAGGGTGTCATGCAGAGGTGCTGCACATAGATTTGCACCAGTGGGGCACTAATGGAGTACAACAGCCAGCTCTTGTATGCCACTAAATGGCAGCATTTTTTGCTATCATTATAGCTTATTAAAAACAGAGCAGGAGGGTGTCATGCAGAGGTGCTAGAAATAGCTTAGCACCAGTGGGGCACTAATGGAGTACAACAGCCAGCTCTTGTATGCCACTAAATGGCAGCATTTTTTGCTATCATTATAGCTTATTAAAAACAGAGCAGGAGGGTGTCATGCAGAGGTGCTGCACATAGATTTGCACCAGTGGGGCACTAATGGAGTACAACAGCCACTTTTAGGATGCCACTAAGTTTACTCATTGTTTGCTAGTATTATGGCTTAGTAACAATGAGTTTTAGTGTGCAATGCAGGCAGACGTGCTGCAAATATCTTTGCACTAGTGGGACAATAAAGAAGTCCAACAGCCATGTTTAGGATGCCACTAAGTTCACTCAGTGTTTGCTAGTATAATGGCTTAGTAACAATGAGTTTGAGTGTGCAATGCAGGCAGACGTGCTGCAAATATCTTTGCACTAGTGGGACAATACAGAAGTCCAACAGCCACGTTTAGGATGCCACTAAGTACACTCAGTGTTTGCTAGTATAATGGCTTAGTAACAATGAGTTTGAGTGTGCAATGCAGGCAGACGTGCTGCAAATATCTTTGCACTAGTGGGACAATACCGAAGTCCAACAGCCACTTTTAGGATGCCACTAAGTTCACTCAGTGTTTGCTAGTATAATGGCTTAGTAACAATAAGCTTGAGTGTGCAAAGGGCAGGAGGGTACAGTGGCAGGGTTGTGGGTCTGAGTAGAGGAAAGGAAGCCCGCCTTTCTATCCCTCCTAATGGGGAAATGAAGCGAGGAAATCCCTGACCTTAGCTACACAGACCCTGTCATCTTGTGTAGCTGTTAAACTCTGTTTTCACGGCCCTGACTGTCACCTATGGCTCTGACCCTGCCGGTATTAGCCCTTAAAAGGACTGATAGAAACTTCTATCCCTATTCTGTACAGCGCTGTGTATAGAGCTTACACAGCAGTATCGGAGAAAGGAGCTGCACCAGCGGTGACTGACACCAAGGACGCAGAAGGCAGATAATGGCGTGCTGGAGGAAAATGTCCGTTTTTATAATGTAGGGACATGTGACATGGACATCCTATCACACATGCCGTTGCTTCTCTGGCTAAAAGTCCACTTAGCTGTGTGTGTGTCTGGGATTGGCTGAGATGCTGGCCCGCCCCACTACACGCGCGCGCTTAGGGAAGGAAGACAAGGAAAAAAAAAAAAAATGGCGATCGCCATTATCCATACAGCAGTGATCTGAATGCGCTGTTCCCGCACACTATACACTGAAATTTCATAATAGTGTGAGTCACAGAGTGACTTACACTATTGCAGCGGAAAGCCAGCTGCTAATTAGCTGGTTTTTTTGCTGCTAGAACCGTTCTCGAACGTATCTAGAACTATCGAGCTTTAGCAAAAAGCTCGAGTTCTAGTTCGGTCTAGAACAGCCCCCAAAATCACTCGAGCCGTGAACTGGAGAACCTCGAACCGTGAACCGCGCTCAACTCTAGTGTTCAGCTCTGCTATTGTTCACATTTGTATGGATGTACTGCTACATCCTGAATCCGGGCACAACGGAGTTAAACAGGTTAGCTGAGGTTCCAGGTAGTTCACAGGAGTGAGCTGGTCTACACGGTTTGACATATATATATATATATATATATATATATATATATATAGTATTTATAGCTCTCCCCATCTAGGTTTATGACCGGAAATGAACAGCATACAATAGGGTCATAAAGTGTGTGATTGATAAATATATTGATATATAGTGATTGAAAAATAAAATATGACCTCTGCTTTACATTCAGAAGTTTGTTTTAATTGAAAAAATAGCCATAGGCAATTAATACTGCTTTTGTTCACAGTGTGTGAAGAATATAAAAAAGGCTGTTATTAAGGTGCTGCGGCAGTTACTGAAGTATATCTCTAATCAATAAATTCACCGTCACACTGAGAGACTATGCAGCCCTTTGCTTTAAGTCACTTGAATCTATGAATTGTATTATAAGAGACTACCACTTCCACTTTGAATCTGCTTGAGCACTAAAGTAGTACGCCATAATAGGATGAGGCCTTTTAGGATCCCTCGGGGGACTGAACTGCGTGCTATGACAAACTACTCTTACTGTAAAAGCATAAAATTGTACTCGTTGCTCCGCCTTTTTCTTTTATACTGACTGATATAGCCAACATAATTAGCTGTGCTAAACCATTTATGATACCTGTAGGGCAATATGAGTAAACCCATGTGGCCACATCCGATATGTTTAGCCCGATCCGTAAATAATCAACAGTGTGTTAAATAGTGGTGGGTATTATTTTTTTTGGTGGGAGGGGGAGCCATCCTTATAAATTGAATTGCAGAGTGATCCAATTCATGTGGCCCTGTATAATTTTAAGAAATTTGACTTGCGTTCAATCCTGTGGGTAGATCCACTCCATTAAATTAAACACCTTATTATAAATCATAATGACTTGCAATTTTTCATACAGAGCAGCAAACCCATGTATAGCTGCCATGAGGCAAGCCAACAAGTTGTTGACCAGAGACTAAGATATTTACAGCCATTACCCTAAAAGATTGGCTAAATATTTACCTACAAATAGTCAGGCTGTACAACAGGGGTCGCCAACTTGTGCCTCAAAGGCCTATGTTGCGTGGCTTGCAGCTTAGCACCATGTCTAGGAAAAAGCTATAAGAGCAGGTCTCCAGATGGTGTTTTTTGTGATCAGCCTCACATAAAAGAACACATTTGGATGACCTTTGAAGGCTTTGTGGGTGGTGAGATATAACAAGTATATTAATCTGGAGACAAAATGATCCTGCCAATCATAGTAAGTGCTTGAAGCTGGATGTTACAACATGGTGGGCGTGCTTAATGAGTGAATACTGCATCACAGTAAGATGGGAACCCCTTGATTCATGTATACTTATTCAGTGGGATTTCGTTGGGAATGCTTTGGCTGTCATACTTATGATGGGGGCTTTAGATGTCATACTTTGAGGGGACACAAGCAGGATGTCACTACTCTGGTGGTCTTGATGTGGCTTGCAACACTCTTCCAAAGCTCAATGTGGCTCTTCATGTAAAAAGGTTGGAGATCACTACTGTACACCAAAGTGAATAGTTGATTTCTCTTAGACCATTAAATCAAAGTGTAATCTTCAGAAACAGGCTCTGTTTATTTTCTATGATTGCTGCCACCCTTTGCTGTGTTCCATATTGGATCATAGAAGTGGCCCAGTATTCCCTAGTAACATCATCTCCAAAGCGTACATGGTATATCAAAATACTCTCTTGTGCCTGTGTATTGACTGTAATGTTTTCAGTTGCTAATTTGATTTTGCCATCATCCAGTATCTTTTGTGCCTGCTCAAGATGCTGTGATTTCTACAATTTGCATGAAATGTTCTTCAGACCCGCTGACCGCTGATTGAACTAACGTGCAGCATTAATTTATGGCAGGTCCTATGATTTTTTCACATCATCAGTCCTGCAAGTAAATACATTATTTTCTGTTAACATCACAACTAGTTATTGAAGTCTGTTGCTATTATTTTGCAATCTACTATGGATCTTACTTCCTTTATTTATGTGCTGCTTCACACCATCCATTTTCCTACTGCTTCTGTGGCATGCTTTGCTTGTTTTTCTGTCATCCAGCATAACCTGTTGCCCAAGTGATCTCAATTGCTTACAGTGCTGGCCAAAAGTATTGGCACCCCTGCAATTTTGTCAGATAATACTCTGTTTCTTCCTGAAAATGATTGCAATCACAAATTCTTTGGTATTAGTATCTTCATTTAATTTGTCTTCAATGACAAAAAACAAAAAGAATTGTCATAAAGCCAAATTGGGCATAATTCCACACCAAACATAAAAAAGGGGTGGACAAAAGTATTGGCACTGTTTGAAAAATCATGTGATGCTTCTCTAATTTGTGTAATTAACAGCACCTGTAACTTACCTGTGGCACCTAACAGGTGTTGACAATAACTAAATCACACTTGCAGCCAGTTGACATGGATTAAAGTTGACTCAACCTCTGTCCTGTGTCCTTGTGTGTACCACATTGAGCATGGAGAAAAGAAAGAAGACCAAAGAACTTTCTGAGGGCTTGAGAATCCAAATTGTGAGGAAGCATGAGCAATCTCAAGGCTACAAGTCCATCTCCAGAGACCTGAATGTTCCTGTGTCTTACCGTGCGCAGTGTCACCAAGAAGTTTAAAGCCCATGGCACTGTGGCTAACCTCCCTAGATGTGGACGGAAAAGAAAAATTGATGAGAGATTTCAACGCAAGATTGTGCAGATGGTTGATAAAGAACCTCGACTAAGATCCAAACAAGTTCAAGCTGCCCTGCAGTCCGAGGGTACAACAGTGTCTACCTGTACTATCCGTCGGCGTCTGAATTAAAAGGGTCTGTATGGTAGGATACCCAGGAAGACCCCACTTCTTACCCCGAGACATAAAAAAGCCAGGCTGGAGTTTGCCAAAACTTACCTGAGGAAGCCTAAAACGTTTTGGAAGAATGTTCTCTGGTCAGATGAGACAAAAGTAGAGCTTTTTGGAAAAAGGCATCAACATAGAGTTTACAGGAAAAAAGAGCCATTCAAAGAAAAGAACACAGTCCCTACAGTCAAACATGGTTGCTTTGCTGCCTCTGGCACTGGACTGCTTGACCGTGTGCATGGGCATTATGAAGTCTGAAGACTACCAACAAATTTGCAGCATAATGTAGGGCCCAGTGTGAGAAAGCTGGGTCTCCCTCAGAGGTCATGGGTCTTCCAGCAGGACAATGACCCAAACAAACTTCAAAAACCACTAGAAAATGGTTTGAGAGAAAGCACTGGAGACTTCTAAAGTGGCCAGCAATGAGTCCAGACCTTAATCCCATAGAACACCTGTGGAGAGATCTCAAAAAAGGCAGTTTGGAGAAGGCACCCTTCAAATCTCAGGGACCTGGAGCAGTTTGCCAAAGAAGAATGGTCTAAAATTCCAACAGAGCATTATAAGAAAATCATTGATCGTTACTAGAAGCGGTTGTTCGCAGTTATTTTGGCTAAAGGTTGTGCAACCAAGTATTAGGCTGAGGGTGCCAATACTTTTGTCTGGCCCATTTTTGGAGTTTTGTGTGAAATGATCAATGATTTCATTTTTGTTTCATTCTCTTTTGTGGTTTTTCATTGCAAGCAAATTAAATGAAGATAATAATATCAAAAAATTTGTGATTGCAATCATTTTCAGGAAGAAACAGAGTATTATCTGACAGAATTGCAGGGGAGCCAATACTTTTGGCCAACACTGTATATCTTCCAGCTTGCTGTGTAATTGCCTTGGAAGTGTTTGTCCATTCCGATATGCTACTTTGTGAATCCATCTCACTAGATGAGCTTAATGAATACTCAGACCATGGATTGAAAAGGTGCAACAGCAATTACTGCAAAGGCACTGTAAATGAATGATTTATCCTTACTCATTTTAATGTTTGCTGTGAGCTTGTCTAGGCTGTGCAAGAACTCTCTGGGAGTATGGCAACAATGCCTCAGATTCCTGCTTTTACACCAGTGGCTCCTCAACACTTAAACAGCCTAAATATTACCCAGGACACTCTGCTTAGGGAACATCTCCATAATTACCTGCTTCCACACATTTTTTTGGAGTTCCTTGGGTCGCCAAGTCTTTCTGAACCAATACACCGTACACTTAGACCATGTCCCAAGCTATTTTCTTTTTGACTGGTCAATAGTTTAATACATTTTTTTCTTAGATTTATGAAGATATTTTGAGATGGGCTGCACCATTAATAGAGCGGGATGATCCTGTAAAGCATTCTATGACTACGTTTCATAAAGTATTTAACCAACCTGGACAAGGGTATATCTCTGTGGGTCATAATACCATCTAGTTCCTTACCCTGTCTGCTGAATTATTATGGTACAATGATGCTCTTTTGGCTATCTTCTATGCCAGCCTATCCAATCAGATCAAATTTGAGCCTACAGATAGGGATTTGCCTTTGTTCCTTGATGATTTAATTTCCTTTGCCACATGACTGGAGTTATGTTTCAAAGCAAGGTCAGGAGAAAAAAACAGATTGTCCATGCTTCTTCCTCTGTTCCAAATAAAACCTAGTATAAAATAATAAGTAGTTACCCTGCAATAAATAAATAAAGGATAGTAATATATGAAAAAAGATGCTACCTTGCTGACAATATTATGAATGAAAGAGCAAGAAAGCCAACCCCCTTTACAAGGTGTACCTAATCAGGTGTGTCCCTAATGTTAGAAACTCATCTCACTATGTGCCAGCAGGCCTCAAATTAGGCATGTGAGTGAGTAGGATATGGACCTGACTGTTTTTCAACTGCTTAAGGAAATCTAAATAGCCAAGGAACACAACCCAAAGGAGAGTGGACCCTCCAGTTACAGGTGCATCTCAATAAATTAGAATGCCATCAAAAAGTTAATTTATTTCAGTAATTCAATACAAAAAGGAAAACACATATATTATGTATAGTAATTGCAAACAGAGTAATCTATTTCAAGTGTTTATTTCTGTTCATGTTGATAATTATGTCTCCCAGCCAATGAAAGTAGTAGGCTTCATAATCATGGGGAAGACTGCTGACTTGATAGATGTCCACAAGGCAGTCATTGACACACTCCACAAGGAGGGTAAGTCACAAAAGGTCATTGCTAAAGAAGCTGATTGTTCACAGAGTGCTGCATTCAAGCATATTAATGGAAAGTTGGGTGGAAGGAAAAGTGTGGTAGAAATAGGTGCACAAGCAACCAGGATAACCGCAGCCTTGATAGGATTATTAATAAAAGGACATTAAAAAATTTGGTGGAGATTCACAAGCAGTGGACTGCTGCTGGAGTCAGTGCTTCAAGAGGCACCACACACAGGCATATCCAGGACAAGGGCTATAAGTGTCGCATTCCTTGTATCAAGCCACACAAGATCAATAGACAATGCCAGAAGTGTCTTACCTGAGCCAAGGAGAAATTAACTGGAGTGTTGCTCCATGGTTCAAGGTGTTGTTTTCAGATGAAAGTAAATTTTGAATTTCATGTGGAAATAAAGGTCCCAGAGTCTGCAGGAAGAGTGAAGAGGCACACAATCAAAGCTACTTGAAGTGTAGTGTGAAGTTGTCACAATCAGTGATGGTTTGTGGAGCCATATCATCTGCTGGTGTGTTTCCACTGTGTTTTATCAAGACCAAAGTAAGCGCAGCTGTCTACCATGAAACATTTGAGCACGTCATGCTTCCCTCTGCCGACAAGCTTTTTGGAGATGGAAACTTCATTTTCCAGAAGGGCTTGGCACCTGTCCACACTGCCAAAAGTATCAATACCTGGTTTAATAACCACAGTATAATTGTGCTTGATTGGCCAACAAACGCGCTTGACCTAAACCCCATAGAGCAGAGGTTCCCAACTTCAGTCCTCAAGGCACACCAACAGTGCATGTTTTCAGGATTTCCTTAGTATTGCACAGGTGATAATTTAATCACCTGCAAAGGTGCTGAATCCAACACCCATGCAATGCTAAAGAAATCCTGAAAACATGCACTGTTGGTGTGCCTTGAGGACTGGAGTTGGGAACCTCTGCCATAGAGAATGTATGGGGTATTGTCAAGAGGAAGATAAGAGACGCCAGACCCAACAATGCAGATGAGCAGATGGCTGCTATCAAAGCAACCTGGGCTTTCATAACACCTCAGCAATGCCACAGGCTGATCTCCTCCATGCCATGTAGCAGTGATGCAGTAATTCATGCAAAAGAAGCCCTGATGAAGTATCCAATGCATTTACTGTGCATACTTTTCAGTAGGCCAACATTTCTGAGTTTAAAATATTTTTTTTCCGTTGGTCTTATATAATATTCTAATTTTTTGAGATAATGATTTTGGGTTTTCATTGGCTGTAAGCCATAATCATCAACATTAACAGAAATAAACACTTGAAATAGATCCCTCTGTTTGTAATGACTCTAAATACAATATGCATTTCCCTTTTTGTATTGAATTACTTAAATTAACTTTTTGATGATATTCTAATTTATTGATATACACCTGAAACTGGGGGGTCCGCTTTCCTTTGGGTTGTGTTCCTTGGCTATTTAGCTTTCAATAAGCAGTTGCAAAACAGTCAGCTTCAGGTCCTGACATGCCTCCTACCTAGTACAAAATTGATGCCAAAACAAAAAAACAGGGTGTCATACCTTTTAGTATAAGTACAATGTGCAGGTATACAGTCACACTGTGACCATTCACAGACAAAACCTAGAATAAAAGCATTATGTAGATAGCCTGCAGTAAATAAATACATTTTAGTAATACAAGTAAAAAACTTATAATACCTAGCTGACACTACTGTGATCAAAAGAGCGTAAAAGCTTTGTACAAGAAAAAAAAGCAAAAGCAAAAACATAATTGTTAAATGTAGTCTGGGATTGCATACTCGAAATCATGTTGCAGCATGAACTGGATGCAGCAGATGGTTGTAATATCAAGATGAATTTTTCATGTTTTTCAGTTTTTTGTTGTTACACTTGTCTATACAGGTATCCATCAAGTTTCCTCACTAGCTCACTAACTTTTATAATAATCAAGTTCCAATTGTAAATACCAACAACAGATTTTCAATTAGCATAATAAGTAGCAAAATGCAATGTTTGACAGCTGAACAGTAATAGCAGAAAGCTATAATCTTACTGAACTGTTCCTGAACAAATGTGCTTATCTTTAAATAGTTATACATTAACATTTATGAGGGTCAAAATGTGACATTAGAAAGCTTTCCAATTATACTGAACATGTTTTTAGTATTTGTATTGCCTAGTAACGTAATTGGAATTGCTGTCTGTGTTTAATCTTTTTAGGTTGTTGTATGTTTCGGAAAACAAGGTAATACTGAGTTTTGAGGGATTATTGGGTTTATGATGTAATTTTATGTTATGGGCAAAGCTTTCACAAACATTAAGAAACCATAATTACTGATTGCATGTTGATTTTGGTTTGGCTTTTAAATGAGCAGAATTTCACATTTTTCTACAATGACAAATATTTCAGTCTTGCCAGTGTGTGCAGCATCTGAGAGTGTAATTGATTTAAGAGTAAATGCAGTTGTTGAATTGAAAGATTTTAGATGATCTCATTATGAAGAGGCACATTTATTTAAAGTACTGAAAATTGGCAGAAGTTAAATATAGTCATATCTACATCTTTGTAAAGTTTTTTGGCTAGTGTTACTTTTTTTTTGCTAGTGCATCTTCATGTAAGAACCACTACTATAATTTCTTTCCTTTTTCATTGTAGCCATATTTCCATATGTCAACAATTGAATAGTCCCTATTAGGGTACGGTTCCACTTGCGTACACTGTGTCCAGAATTATTAGGCAAGTTATATTTTAGAGGATTTTTTTTAAAATATTGATCAACAACTATGTTCTCAGTCAACCTAAAAGACTCATACATATCAAAGCTTAATATTTTTTAGAAGTTGGAGTGGTTTTTTTTAGATTTGGTTATCTTAGGAGGATATATGTTTGTGCAGGTAACCATTACTGTGCAGAATTTTTAGGCAACTTAATAAAAACTAAATGTATTCCCATCTCATTTGTTTATTTTCAGCAGGTAAACCAATATAACTGCACAAAATTTAGAGATAAACATTTCTGACATGCAAAAACAAAACCCTCAAAAATTGGTGACCAATATAGCCACCTTTTTTATGATGACACTCAACAGCCTACCATCTATAGATTCTGTCAGTTGCTTGATCTGTTTACGATCAACATTGCGTGCAGCAGCAACAACAGCCTCC
Organism: Anomaloglossus baeobatrachus; assembly: GCF_048569485.1. Taxonomy (NCBI): domain Eukaryota; kingdom Metazoa; phylum Chordata; class Amphibia; order Anura; family Aromobatidae; genus Anomaloglossus; species Anomaloglossus baeobatrachus. Next base: position 277,679,473 of record NC_134358.1, read on the forward strand.
CAGACATTGTTCCGAGAGGTGTACTGTTTACCCTCCCTGTAGATCTCACATTTTATGAAAGACCACAGGTTCTCTATGGGGTTCAGATCAGGAGAACAAGGGGGCCATGTCATTAATTTTTCATCTTTTAGACCTTTACTGGCCAGCCACGCTGTGAAGTAGTTGGATGCATGTGATGGAGCATTGTCCTGCATGAAAATCATGTTTTTCTTGAACGATACCGACTTCTTCCTGTACTTTGAAAAATAAGAAAAGATTGTGCACCGCACTGCTTACCTATACTGGAGGTAGTGTGGTATTTCTGTCCCAAACACAGTTCAGTATGGAGTTGCATTGATTATATCCATTAGATTTTCAGATGTCACAGAAAAACATTTTTTCTCATCTTGATGGATCCAACAAAGTCCATTACCGAGGTGCTATTGCCCAGTTTAAACAAGTATATCCATAGAACAAAGAGAGACAGGGCAGCACTCACCGATAAACTAGGACTGTTTTATTTTTTAATGCTGACAGGTGAGACGGACATGAGGGAATGCAGGGAGGGGAGCACGAGGACGACGGTACCGTTTCGCACCACCCGTGAAAGCACCCCTAGTGTAAAATAGTCCTAGTTTATCGGTGAGTGCTGCCCTGTCTCTCTTTGTTCTATGGACTTCTTCCTGTACCACTGCTTAAAGAAGTTGTCTCCAGAAACTGGCAGTTGGTCTGGGAGTTGAGCTTCACTCCATCCTCAACCCAAAAAGGTCCCACAAGTTCATCTTTGATGATACCAGCCCATACCAGTACCCCACCTCCACCTTGATGGCGTTTGAGTCGGAGTGGAGCTCTCTTCCTTTTACTGATCCAGCCTCTGGCCCATCCACATGGCCCATCACGAGTCACTCTCATTTAATCAGTCCATAAAACCTTTGAAAAATCAGTCTTAAGATATTTCGTGGCCCAGTCTTGACGTTTTATCTAATGTGTCTTTGTCAAAGGTGGTCGTTTCTCAGCCTTCCTTACCTTGGCCATGTCCCTGTGTATGGCACACCTTATGCTTTTTGAAACTCCAGTAACGTTGTAGCTCTGAAATATGGCCAAACTGATGGCAAATGGCATTTTGGCAGCTTCACGCTGGACTTTACTCAATTCATGGGCAGTTATTTTGCGCCTTTTTTGCGCATCATGCTTCTTGCAACCCTGTTGGCTATTGCCATGCACCGCTTGATTAATTGGGGATCATGATTCAAAAGTTTGGCAATTTCAAGACTGCTGCATATCTCTGCAAGACATCTCACAATTTTGGACTTTTCAGAGCCCGTCAAATCTCTCTTCTGACCCATTTTGCCAAAGAAAAGGAAGTTGCCTAATAATTAAGCACACCTTATATAGGGTGTTCATGTCATTACACCACGCTTACACCTCATTACACCTCATTACAGAGATGCACATCACCTGATTTACTTAATTGGTAGTTGACTCTCAAGCCTATACAGCTCGGAGTAGGACAACATGTATAAAACGTATCATGTAATCAAAATACTCATTTGCCTAATAATTCTGCACACAGTGTATAGCTTCTGATGCAAGAACATCGGAAGTGATATGCTAATGACCCTCTGCTGCGAGCGTCAGCCCAGAGTCATGTGACTGTGATCCAATCTTGTGATCAGGTCACAGCTGCAGAGAGGAGGGAGCACTTTCTCTCCATCTAATCCCCGGCATATATCGTGCTGCACTCAGAGGACATGCAAGTGCAGTGCGATGTTTCACACACACACCCATAGACTTGTATGGTGCATGTGAGCTGAAACTCACTGCCAAACGCAGCATACTGTGATTAATTTCTCATTGCAATATGGCATGAGAAATTAATCATAGATGGACAATGCCCTATAGTTTTGCACTAGAGTGAGAGCATTCCGATGTTCTATCGGATTGCATCCATCCATACAAAATGCAAGTGGAACCAAGCCCGTAATCCCTTAATGTAATTTTAGTATTGCTGAAGTGAAATTCCATGCACCTATCACATGGTAAAGAGAAAAGATGGGTGTGTCAGCTCAGTAATTAGGGAATTAAGGAAATCCTCAACCCAGGAAAGGTGCATAGGCCAGAGAAGCTCCCAATTACTATAAAATATCCAAAAAAGATCCAACAAAATTCCAATCTTAGATTATTAAAGCTTGACTTTTATTAGCAGCATAAAATCTCCATCATTGATAACAGTACCATGCGTTTCAGTAAGAAGCCTTAGTCATGGTAGGACTGAAATAGAACTGTTATTGTACTGTTATTGCTATTATACATGATGGAAATTTTATACTTCTACTAAAAGTCAAGTGTTAAGAATGTAGGATAGGAAAATGCTGGATCTTCTTTGGATTTTCATCACATGGTAAAGTATGCTGCATATAACTGTAGAGGAGTCAATCAATTTATCAGTAGGAAGCCACAAGGTCAGTCCATTGCGCTGAGTTTTGAAGTTGGTTATGATACTTAGAAAGCAGCAATGTACACACTGTTTACAAAGTGCAATAAATTCTTGGAAATATAGTTTCAGTGGGAAGCTGATTCTTCAAAGTTACCTTACAGAAGCAGCCCAGTAATTTAAACAAAATGGTTTGTTACAGGAACAAAGAAATTGGAAAGATGTATTTTATTAAAATTTGTATCTGTGCAGATCTTATTAAATATACTATAGAATATTTTTAGCAATCTTGAAAAGGCCTTTAAAAAAATATGTCCAAGGAGAAAGGATATGACTTGAGTAAGCAGGATGTGCTCAGTTCTGTTACAACTAAGTAATTTCTGATCCCATCTTTTTGCAAACAGTGCCACTAAGAAAAACTACTTCCAAAATTCTTAAATCCAATCTGTTCATATATTTAAAAACTAATTTAAGAATAGTTGTCTAATTCTTTGTGAAAATATTCCTGATATTAAAATAAGCATTTTTAGAAGTCCAGCTCTAGCTTGACTTGTAAAATTCTCATTTTAATTTCAAGATTATACTGCCATTCAGACATATATTTTGAATAAATTACACCAGCCAAATCAGGATCTAGTTAAAAAAGCACTCCCATCTAAGGTTATATCCTCCTAATACATTGCAATAATCATATTACACAGCACTGTGTACCTACAATTGCTCAATTTGCCTTTTTACCTAGTACATTCTTCTCTTTTTTTCTGTTTTGTGTAGAAACAGGAAGTCTCTTGTCCCTGCATGAACCATTGCCCTCTTCAACTCTTGACTCAGCTGCTCCATTCCTCCCACTTGCCATCAACTTTTGCAGTGACTCATTACTCATACAGGGAAAATAGACTTCCTGTTTCTACATAGAATTTAGAAGTTAAGATGGGCAAACCAGAAGATGTTTGGGTCCAGCCGGACATAAAAAAAAGTCTGGTTGGGAAATAGACTTGAACCTTAACATCTGTCTGGACACTGAACACCATAATTCTATGAAAACCTGAACATGTTCTGTAAAATGGGGGTAGAAAGGGCTAGGGGGCTGTAAAACAGGACCATTATACTTACCGAGTCTCCTGTGCGGCTGTCACACTAATTATGGGTCCAATAATTAACTCATACATATTCACTGCTGTTAGCACCCACCGTCAGTCCCCTAATTTGTGATTCACTGGAGTCAGACTCCCCCCCACCGTATGTGACAGTGTCTGTGGTTGGAATCATACACACAGTCTATTAGTAGTAGTTAGAGATGAGCGAACCTCTGAAGGCTCGAGTTCAGTTTGGTTGCTCAAACGGAGAGCTGGTGCGGTGAACGTTCGACGAACCTCTCGAAACCCATTGAAAACAATGGGAGGCAAACACAAACAGATAAAAACACATAGAAAACACCTTCAAAGGTGTCAAAAGGTGACAAACAACTCCCAAGACACCACAAACACATGGGAAAGTGACAAGAATACATACTCATGCGAAAACAAAAGAGGTGGATGAGGAAAAAGAGGAGGAGACACAGATATAGGCATGTCATGCCCTTATAAAATCATGTAAAACACAGCAAGGGGACTCCAAGCTGAGTCTCCCTTTTTTTCAAAAATTGGGCCACACAGACACCACTTCAATAACATCACTTGTGCCCCAGTTGCAAACTCGACAGGTAGATTTGCATCAAGCACAGTCAAAAATACGCCAGCCTTAACTGTCCCCAGGATGACACCGGGCTAGGTAGCAAAGTCCTTGCTGATCCATGACTTGTTCATCTTGGCTAATTTTTAAAAACACAGCAAGGGTACTCCAAGCAGAGTCTCCCTTTTTTCCAAAAATTGGGCCACACAGACACCCCTTCAGTGGCATCACTTGTGCCCCAGTTGCAAACTTGACAGGTAGATTTGCATCAAGCACCATCCAAATCCACAAGCCTTTACTCTCCCCAGGATAACACAGGGGTAGCAAAGTCCTTGCTGATCCATGACTTATTCATCTTGATGAACATTAGTCTGTCCACATTGTCACTGCACAGATGCGTGCACTAATCTGTCAGCAAACACCCAGCAGCACTGAAGACACGTTCAGAGACAACGTTGGCTGCGGGACATGACAAGATCTCCAAGATGTAAGTGGTGAGCTCAGGCCATTTTTCAAGATTGGAAGCCCAAAATGAGCAAGGCTCAGGTTGCACAGTCATGGCATCGATATTCATTTGGAGATACTCCTGTATCATCCTCTCCAGCCGTTGACTATGTGTCAGATGTGTTGTCTCTGGTGGCCTTGCAAACGATGGTCTAAAAAAATTATGAAATGATTCAATAAAATTGCTGCTACCACCAGATACAGTGCTGCTCGTACGGTTTGACTGTTGATGATGAGACAGTCCCATGTTTGTCAAGTTACAACTGGGAGATTCACTCTGTACACCACTGGTGTTTTGTGGAAAAGCCGAGCTAAGATTGCGTAACAGCTTCTGCGGATACTCCTGCATACGTGCGTCCCGTTCTATGGCTGGAATTATTTTGCCAAATTTTGACTTGTATCGGGGATCTAAAAGTGTGTCAACCCAGTAGTCATCATTACTTCTAATTCGGACAATCCGAGGGTCATGTTGTAGGTAGAGCAGCAAGAAGGCGCTCATGTGTCTTGCGCATCCATGCGGACCAAGTCCTCGCTGTGTTTTTGGCAACGAGGAGATAACCGTGCTTTCTTCCTCTGACATCTCTCCCCAACCTCGTTCAACTGAAATTTGACCAAGGTCTTCCTCATCTGCTGAGTCTTCTATGCCCATGGAGAGTTCGTCCTCCATTTCTTCCTGGACTCCTGCACCTTCCTCAACATTTTGGCTGCTACAATGCGCCCTTGTTAACTCCTCTCCCCCACCGTCCAATGCCTGCCGCCTTGATGATGCTGAACGTCTGGACCTTGTAGATGACCCTTGCGCATATGAATCCTCCTGTACTTCCTCCCCTTCCTCTTGTCCCACCCCCTGACTCCGAATAGTGTTTAGCGTGTGCTCCAGCATGTAAATGACTGGAATTGTCATGCTGATAATGGCATTGTCAGCGATAAACATATTCATCGCCATGTCGAAACTGTACAGAAGGGTGCATTGGTCCTTGATCTGAGACCACTCCATCAGCGTGATCTGGCCCACCTCTGCATCTCATTGGTCCAGGCTATACGTCATCACGTATTGCACCAGGGCTCGGCGGTGCTGCCACAGTCGCTGTAACATGTGGAGAGTCGAATTCCAGCATGTTGGCACATCGCATTTCAGGCGATGAACCGGCAGGCAAAAGACATCTGCAGTGATGCAAGTTGGTCAGCTGCACCAGTTAAACGGCGGAAGTGAGCAGAGAGTGACCGTGCCCTGTGCAGAAGCCCATCTAGGCCGGGATAGTGGGTTAAAAATTGCTGGACAACAAGGTTCAACACATGAGCCATACAAGGCACGTGAGTCACCTTGTCCTGGCGAAGGGCAGCACCCAGGTTTGCAGCATTGTCGCACACGGCCTTCCCAGGCTACAGGTTGAGTGGAGACAACCATTTACGAAACTCGGACTGCAGAGCTGACCACAACTCCTAAGCTGTGTGACTCTTATTTCCCAGACATTTCAATGTAAAGACCGCCTGATGCCATTGAGTTCTGCTGCCAGCATAGTAAGGAGGTGTGTGGGATTCCTTGTGCGCAGTTACAACACGGGTGCCCTGACCACACAGGGTTTGGGCGGAGGTGCAGGACCCAGACGAGGTTGAGGAGGCAGAAGCAGTAGAGTAACTTCTACATACAAAGGATTGACGTACAAGTCATGGGGACGGCAAGACTTGTTCAGCAGACCCTTCTCCATCTCTCACCATAGTTACCCAGTACCCAGTCAGTGACATATAACGCCCTGTCCATGCTTACTGGTCCAAGTATCAGTATTGAAATGCACCCTGTCACACACAGAGTTTCTCAAGGAAGCGGTGATGTTGTGTGTGACATGCTGGTGTAGTGCAGGCACACCTTTCTTGGAGAAGTAGTGGCGACTGGGCATCTGGTACTGGGGCACTGCAACTGCCATAAGGTCTCGAAAATCCTCTGTGTCCACCAGGCGGAAAGGCAGCATTTTCGTAGCCAAGAGCGTACGGAGGGTGAAAGTCAACCTCTTAGCTTTCTCATGGCTCGGCGGAAATGGCCTTTTATTTGTCCACATCTGAGGGAATGAGATCTGGTTGCTGTGTGGAAACGGTGTTGAGTAGGGTGTCCCTGGAAAACTGCAGATCTGTGAGGAAAGTGCAGGCGGAGACATGATGTTGCCTTCATCCAAAGTTGGTGCTAATGATGTCTCAGAGAACTCTACACCAGCACTTGTTTCCCCTTCCAAAACAACTGACGACCTGCCAAGCAAACTGCCTGTTGCGGTTAAAGAGGTGGAAGGTCTGCGTGGAAAAACATGTGTGACAGCTGTCCCCACAGTCAAAGAGGATGAAAAGCATGCGGATGGACTTGAAGGGGCAGACGGTGGTTGGCCCGCTTCACTAGGCAACATTGTAGCACAGTGAGCTTCCCACTGGGACTTATGCTTGTTATTCATGTGACGATTCATGGAAGAAGTTGTCAAACTAGTGAGGTTTTGGCCTCTACTTATAGATTGGTGACAAATCTTACATATCACATGATTTGGGAGATCCTTTGCGATGTCAAAAAAGGACCAGGCTAGGCAAGGCTTAGGGCCCATGCGACCTGCAGAGCCACCCCGACTTGTGCTCAGAGGCAGAGTTGTGGCTGAGGATGCAGTTGTTGATGTGCTACCAGTACTCCGACTCTATCCAGGAAGGCGCAAGGTAACTTCGTCGTCAGTCGCATCCTCCTCCACTGCCTCTGGTGACCTCCTCGAGTGCCTGACTGTGGGTTGACCGTAAGTGGGATCTAGAATTTCATCATCAAGCATTGTGTTTGCACTCCCCTCGCCCTCAGACCTAACCTCTTCCTGCCCTGGCTGAATAGTTAAGTTGTCATCCCAATCAGGTATCTGCGTCTCATCATCATCAGTATGTTCCTCATTGTCTCTACCATCAGGTGTTACAGATTGGGAATGAGGGTCTATATTATGCTCATAAACTTGGTCCTCACGGCCTGAATCTGAGTCACAAAGCTTCTGGGCATCACTGCAGACCATTTCCTGGTCTGTACTCACTGTAGCCTGGGTGCAGACCTCTGATTCACAGGCTATAGTGTGACTGAACAGCTCTGCAGACTCAGCCATCTCTGTTACCCCATACTCTTCAGGGCGGGTGGAGACTTGAGAGCTGGGAGAAAGCAAGTGCGATTGGGGTGACAACTCAGAGGACGGTTGTTTTTTGGATGTTGAAGTAGAAGTGGAGGAGAGGCCACTTGTTGGAGCACTTGAGATCCATTCAAGCATGTTCTTTTTTTGTGCATCATCTACCTTTGTTACAGTTGTTCGGTTCCATAAAAAATGTAGCACATCGGATTGTCCACGGAAAGTAGTAGACATCTTACTTTTGCTGGAAGATGGCCTTTTTTCAGCAGATGTTAATGTAGCTTCCCCACCTACCCCACGGACACAATTATTTTTCCTTTTCTAACACGCCTGTTCCCCTTTCCACCAGCATCTGTCCTTTTGCCACTCATTTTGTTAGCAACAAGATTGGACACTTAAAATGTGTAGATTGCAGAGGTGGTCTAGCTTTATTGACAGCTGAAGAACCAACACTGACTATCCCAGTCAATTTTAGTATGCCCCTAACAGTGGCAGCATAGTTTGCAATTACAATTGCGTAGCAAAAATTGACAGGTGTGTAGCATGCACAGATGCTGTACCGTGATTGGCAGCAAAGGAACACTAAGGTAGTATCCCAGACAATGTTAGTATGCCCCTAACAGTGGCAGCACTGTTTGCAATTAGAATTGCATAGCAAAAACTGGGCAGGTGGGTAGAATGCACGGGTGCTGTGGGTCAGTGGACAGCAAAGGAACACTAACTTAGTATTCCAGACACTTTTAGGATGCCACAAAAAATGTCAGCTCTTTGGGGAAATAAAATAGCGTGGCAAAAATGGGCAGGTGGGTAGAATGCATGGGTGTTGTGGGTCACTGGACAGCAAAGGAACACTAACTTAGTATTCTAGACACTTTTAGGATGCCACAAAAATGTCAGCTCTTTGGGGAAATAAAATAGTGTTGCAAAAATGGGCAGGTGGGTAGAATGCACGGGTGCTGTAGGTAGCAGGACGGCAAAGGAACACTAACTTAGTATTCCAGAAACTTTTAGGTTATCCCAAAAAGTGGCAGCTCTTTGGGGAAATAAAATAGCGTGGCAAAAATGGGCAGGTGAGTAGAATGCACGGGTGCTGTAGGTAGCAGAACAGCAAAGGAAGCCTCACTTTCTATTCCTGCTAATGAAAAAATGCAGCAAGGAATTGCCTGAGCTGAGGTAACCAGACGCTGTTATCTAAAGCCATGCACAGCGTTAGCACAGACCTGCCTAGCAGCAATGGCTATAAACGCCTTTAAATCAGCCCTGAAAAGGGCTGAAATAACCAGTAGTCCCTAATCCCTAAAGCGCTGTGTAGATTGCACTGTATCTCTATAGCGCACAGAGCAGCAGCAGCGGGAGCGGTGACTGTCACCCACACGCAGCAGAGAGATAATGGCGGCGACGGGGAAAATGGCCGTGTCTTATAAGGCAAGGACATGTGACATGCACAGCCTATGAAACATGCCCTTGCTTGTCTGGCAAAAATCCACTTAGCTGTGTGTGTGTCTGTGATTGGCTGACAGCCTGGCCCACCCCACTGTATGCGCGGTTAGGGAAAAAAGAAATGGCGATCGGCATTCTCTCAGCACTCAACAGCAGCACTGATCTAAACCCCGTCCCCTCCACACACTATACGCTGAATTTTGATAATAGCATGATTCACTGTGACTCACACTATTACAGTGAAAAGCCAGCTACTAACTAGCCAGGCTTTTTGTTGATCGAACCGTTCTCGAACGTTATTCAAACTGTCGAACTTTTAGCAAAATGCTCGAGTTCGTCGAACGACTCGAACACCCCCAAAAATCACTCGAATATGAAATTGGCGAACCTCGAACATCGCTCATCTCTAGTAGTAGTAGTAGTGTAAAAATAAATAAATAAATTGATGTAGGGTCCCCACATATTTTGATACCCAGCACAGAGAAAGCATATGACTACAAGCGGCAGCCCTAAGCCATGTTCTTATCTTGTAAAAGGAACACCATGTGACTTTTTAAAATTATGTTAATAAGTAATTTAAAATAACAGCATGTGGTCCCCTCATTTTGATACCCAGCCAAGATAAAGCCTACATCGAAGGGCTGGTATTCTTAGGCTGAGGAAGCCCATGGTTTATGGGAGTGTTTATTTATTAATGTATGTAGTTTATAATTTGCAATCTGGTGACAGATCTGCTTTTATTTTGGATTGCCAAAAGCATTGAGAGACTCATTTAACTAGCACATTTATTGGATTATCCAATGGCTCGGTGCTATCCAGAACACAGCTGAAAAGATCTTGATGAACTTATCTATGCTTGCACATGATTGATCTTCTAAAAACATTCATCCATCAATTTTTCATGGCTCAAGATTGAGCTGAAGGTCAATAAATAAAGTAATAAGAATGGCCTTAAAGGCAATCTGGTAGCAATTTTCGCTACTTCATTTGAGAGCAGCATGATGTAGGCAAACAGATCCTGAATCCAATGATGTACCACTTACATGACTGAGTGCAGCTGTTCTGACACAATCAAAATTTCTAGATTTAGTGACAGGGCTGTAAGAGCTTTTGCACCCATACCAGGCTTTCAGTAAAAATTGTACATTGACAATGATGTGTCAATCAGAGGATGGTGTGTGTCGGACTGTCGTGTGCTTGAGTTTGTAGTTTGAGCAATAATAAGGACCCTGCTGCTTAAAAAGACAGCAAATAATCAACAGATGGGACTGTGACAAGACATGCATCCCTGAACTTTCTGTTTTAACTCTTGCAGCATGCTGGCTTCAGTTTACATAGCAAAAACTTGCGGAAGGACTTTCTTTAAGGCCTAAAACACACTTCCGCAAAAAAAACGTCCGTATGATACGGTCCGTTTTTCGGGTCCGTGTTCCATTTTTTTGGGGCGTTTCTCCGGTACGTATGGCATTTGTGTGATGGCGTATGCAAGCCGTGTGTGCGTGTGGAATGTCTGTATTGACATACAATACGTAGGTGTGCAGTCCGTGTGCCGTCCGTTTTTTCAGATATGTATTTTCACACAAATAACCTTGTTAGCCCATCATAATGTGCTCCTGGTGTGTTAAATTGGTCAATTAACTACCCAATTTGTTTAGTTTGCTTTAAAAACCTTAAAAATCATGGCTTCAGAGCTCATTCTCACATTAGACACACTCCAAAATGTCTCTCTCCAATGAAGCTCTGGTTGATATCTCGGAGATTTGTGGTTAGGCGACAAATGATTGAAGAAGAGCCACCACTGGAGAAAAGGATGTGGATTCACCCCCTTGTGAAGCTCAGGAAAACACATGGCCATTTTAATATTTTATATGGCGAAATGCGGAAATTTCCACCTAAATTCCAAGCCTACTGCCATCTCACCATGAATTCATTTGACAACATCCTTGGCCTTGTGTACCATCGTTTGAAGCATCAGGACACCTCTATGCGCCTCAGCATCTCCCCTGAGGAACGACTGTTGGTGACTTTACGGTACGTGTTGTCATGTATACTCATGCTTTATCTGTTATTTTGAAATACATGTTAAGTCGCTAAGGCATCATTTTGTTGAAATTATGTAATTTAAAATTAAGGCCTTTGTAGAAAACTTATATTGATCACATAACCACAGTGCAATTTCAAAATAAGATCTGAGAAGTCACATCTACCATTCTATCTCTACAAAAATTAAAGAAACAAGAGGCATAAATCAAACAAGCTTGTTTATTAAACACAAAAATAAATATTTTTCCAATATGGAAAGTAAAGATCACATATGTTTTCCCAGCCAAGGAAATAAAAAAAAAAACATACACAGTATCTCGCCAGTCATTGGATGATACAAATATTTGGTGTGAAATACAACTTACATGAATAGTCAAAGTAATTTCATGTTTTTATTCTATTTCAGTTACCTAGCAACTAGGCAATCCATCAGCAGTCTACATTTCGAATTCTTATTGGGAAGGTCCACAATTGGCAAGATTATCCTGCATACCTGCACTGTGCTATGGGAGACCATTAGGCATCATGTCATGCAGCTGCTTTCAACACAGGAATGGATGCAAATTTCAGATGAATTTTTGGAGAAAACAGCTTTCCCAAATTGTATTGGCTCCATTGACGGAAAACACATTAGAGTGAAGAAACCACCGAACTCTGCATCAAGATATTTTAATTATCATAAGTTTTTTTCTGTAGTTATTTTGGCCATGGTAGATACAAACTACTGCTTTTTATTTGCTGATATTGGGGCCTATGGCAGTGCCTCAGATGCACACATTTTCAGAAGCTCACGTTTAGCAAGACGATTAATGTCTGATAGTTTAAGTTTGCCTGCACCAAGACCATTGCCTGGTACTAATGGCCCTATTGTTCCTTTTGTAATGGTTGCAGATCAGGGGTTTGCATTGTCTAGGCATGTGATGCGTCCATATCCCAGAAGGGGGCTGGACAGATGAAAAGCCCTATTTAATAGCAAATTGGCCAGAGCACGTTGCTATGTTGAACGTGCCTTTGGCATTTTGGCCTCAAGATGGCGCATTTATCAAACCACCATCCAACTCCAACCAACCACCGTCAAGGCTGTCATTAAAGCTACAGTAGTGTTACATAATTACTGTAGATTACATGAAAGCAATGACGAAGACATTGAGGAGTTGCCTGCTTTAAATGCACCATTTGTAGAGAATGGTAGTGTTAGAACCACTGTGTCCACTTCTCGTCTACAAGTGAGGAATCAGTTTAAAGATTATTTTAGTTTAAATCGCCATAGTCATGTATAATTTGACATTATTATAGTTTTTTATCACTTGGTTACATAAGCAAAAACACATATGTATTACAAAAGAGAAAATGACCATACATAGGTATAATTTGTGTTTTTTTTGTTGGTTGGTTGTGTTTGTGGTCCCCATAAGCTATTGTGATATAACTATATTGCTATAACATCAGGAATTTGTTATTCTAAAAACAGTACTACTGAATGTACATGACTAATAAAAATATGTCAAATTGTTTTTGAAAAAGTTAGTCCAGAATTATTGTTTTACCGATGTATGTATGTTATCTTTTGCAATACACCCTGTATTTGTTTTTTTTTTAAATACAATTTTGTCAGGGACATTAGCCCATACAAAACACCATACTTTATTATGCAATAATGTCACGCAAACATAATTTGTTTGACACTATTGGAATACAAGTATGGGACCAGACCATATGCAGATACTGCATAGTGGCTGGATTTTTAATAATGATTTTTAATGCATATAGAGTAAGTAATATGTTACATTTTGATATGTTTTCCCACCAGCAATACCCTAGAAAACATACCAAAATGTAAAATAATACATACAATATCACATTATGATTCAACTAAATCCTCTAGTCTACTGATGTTTTCCTGTGTAGGCTCCATTGCATTGACATCTACAGAATATGTTTGCTGCACAACAGTAGATGATGTAGTGAGTGACTGATCAGTGTTTCCACTAGTAACAGTTGTTGTATTTGGAACAAATAATGATGCAGTTGTTTGAGCAGATGGAAGACCAAGTGTAGGTTGTACATATTGATGTGTTGGAAGAGGCTGAGTATGTGTGTATGTGAAGTTAGTTGAGTAAGTCTGGTGTTGAAAGTACTGTTGTTGCAGATTATTAGGAACATGGTAGGCTGTTGGTTGTTGAAACATTTGAGGTAGTCTATGAACATTACTAACAATACTAGGATAGTTAAAAGAGGTTTGCATTGGTGTTTGTTGGGGTACTTGTGGGACAAATGTTGGTTGTTGAGATTGCCTTTGTGTCATTAATGTACCTGTTTGGTGTGGGACAACTGTTGGCCTAATTTGTACATCAGTTACTATAGAAGAAGATGGACACTGTATATGTGTTTGTTGCACTACAGGATTAAGTTGAAAATTAGAGAAAGGTTCTTCTGTTTGGGTTTCCACAGTTTGTTGAGTTGTGTTTGTGTGTGGGCCACGTGGATTGGCTCTCCTTTCTTCTATCACTTCAAAACAATACATGGGTTCTGGCTCACGTTGGGTAGCAGATATTAGTGTTATTAAGGACGCCCTCAATCTGTCCTGCCTATCAGGTGCAACCAATGCAAGAGAGGAGAAAGGGAGCGGCAAAATCTCTCTCCATCACACTCTGGTATCAGTGAATCCATCATGTGTATAATTCTGGTATCAATGATATCTGGCAGGGAACGTAAATCTTCATAACGCCTATGTCGGCGACCACGGATAGATTGGGCTACTGTGCGCATGGTATTAGTTGATATTCTTGGCTGTGTGTCTGCATGTTGCTGTGGACTACTCCCCGCAAGAACTGGTGAAGGGCCACTTTGTTGCCCTGTAGACTGACCTGCAATTACATTAGTGGATTGACTTGTTCCCAAACCCAAATCAGAGGACATTTCTTCTGCGTCTGGCTGGCTGGTGTTGGGGATTGTTGGTGGTTGATATGAGGTTGGCTCCATCTCAGATTCAGAAGTCGCTGTTAATACTGCTGACTGGGCTTCCCCACAATCTTCCAGATTGTTCTCTGTACTTTGATGACAAAAAAAAATAAAAAATTAATGTGTGCCTTTTAAAAAAAACCACCATGTGATGTAATGGTTTAAACTTACTTTGGTACTTCCATAATGGGCATAAGGAAGCTCAGCTTTTCATAATGGACATATTTTTACTTTTTTGCAGCGGCAGCTGTAGTGGCCACTGGGTTATATTCTCTTCTGAACTGGTCACGGGCTGAGCGCCATCGCCGTTTGACAAGATCCACTGTTTAAAAAAAAAAACATTGTAAAATATGGTCACAAATTCTAACAATTGTAGATTTAAAAAATTAGACATTAGTCTTGTATTGCAGCAATTGTAAAAAATAGGAACACACATCCATGTGTTTGAAAACAACAACCCATAACACTCATATAGTGACATAATAACACAATAACACAATAAGCATGAGAAAGAAAACAAGTTCACCAGTAAAAATCTTAAACCACTGAATAATCATTTATCTCCTTTTAAATGTCCAAAAAAAAAAACCTACAGAAAGCCATGAGAAACAAAATGACTACTAACCCATGAAGTGCCATATGTTCCACATAGATTTTCCATTATACACTAGACATTACTGTTACCATTCCATACATGGTGACACCAAGGAACATGCATAATAAACCAAACATAGAAATACAACTCAAAATGTATAGACATTTCACAGCACATTTGCAATAGAAAAAGCACAGAAATGCAAACCAAAAAAAACCCCACACATGTTTAATAGTGGCTTGACCACCCTGAAATGCCTTTTGTACATGCATAAAATGCTTTGCAGACCACATTTGCACATGCTGCCATTACTAGTAAACTGCAATGAATACTTCAAAAGGCCAAAAAAAATACACTCTCCTGTTTGTGAGTCTCCAGTGTATCTCAAAATGAGTCAGGCCCATTAATTAATGCCAAACAAACTATACAAATATGTTTCTAATCTGCCTACAGAATGTGCACATGTGGTTAAAGGCAGAAGCAAGGCAAATATCTGTACTCACCATATCTATTTTTCTTTCATGGGGTACATTGAGACCATCCATTCCTAGGGTAGACTATCTCTGCCACAGACATCCATGCTCGTTCCACCATTAACCTGTCATAGTAGCCATCAACACGTGTGTCCCACAGCTCTGGATGCTTCTCTACTTCTCCAATCAGCCTCTCTGTATCGATTCTGGGCGCCATGCTCAGTACCTGTGTTGTTCTCTGTGCTCAAAGTTCCCCTGCAGTGAGAGGACAGGTGCCCAGCTGCTGTCTGGCGTGCAAATGAGACAGGAAATGTATGTTTGGCACCAGAATTAATGGCCATCAATTGACCTGATAGATTGGTAACAAGTGTTTCAAATTTTGTGATGAAAAACGGACACGGACGATACGTGCTGAATACGGACATACTCCATGTGCGGTCTGTGCAGGCACGGACCCATAGACTAAAGCGGGTCCGTGCCTGCGGGTTGCCGGCAAAAAACGGACATGTCGTCCCTGTAGAAAAGCGCACACACGTACTTATGACACAGAAACACATTCCGTGTGATTTTACGTGCGTGTGCCATCTACCATTGAATAACATGGGTCTCCGTGTGTAAGTGTCTCCGGTACGTGCAAATACGTACTGCACACGTACAAAAAAAAAGGGATGTGTGTTGCGGGTCTAACAGGAATCTAGGAATAAATCTGAGTCAAATCATGTTATCTTTATTAGCAGAAAATTATTATATCTTATGATATAATATGATATTTTAGAATTATACCTCTTAATGCTAAATATTTTGTCTTCTTATTGTCTGAATTCCAACAGTACTGTACAAAAGTTGTAGGCAGATGTAAAGTAACAATTGTTTCTCTTTATGCTGTAACTTAGAGAAAAGCAGAACTTTTGAATATAGAATTTGAAATTGGAAAGAACTTTGCACACATTTCCAAAAATATTTGATTTGGGGCAAACCAATTTGTGCAAATGTCAATACTGAAAAGCTTGCAAATTCTCACAAAATACATGTGGGGGATAGGAGCGATAGAGATCCATAATAGCTAACACTCTGTAGTTGATAGAAAACACAGCTGACCATAAGAGATTGCACACTGCAGATGAAAGAGAACCTTGCATATCATTTATGAGGAAGAGAGGACCCTGTTGACCATAAGAGCTTTCTGTCATGATCATGCTCTGCAGGTTTACCATCCTACAGAGACGGTTTCACACTTTTGCTCTGTAGGCCTGGCTTCCTGCAGAGCTGGCTTACCCTTTTGGTCCTCTCCAGGGCTCAATTCCAACTCCCCCTCAGCTTTATTATGGAGCAGAGATTGATGCAGCACTGCCAGTGACATTTCCGTATACTTGGCAAATACTAGTCCCTGGCTTTGCTCTCGTCTCTCTGATCTTGTCCCACTACCACCTGTGTCCATCTACTCTGACCCCTCTATGTCACCTCTCCATCTCAGTCCCAGTTTCTGCCCAGTCTGTCCCGGTGTTCTGACCCTCTCCCTTCCTTACTTCCTTACTGACTTGATCTCCCTGTGTTCCGATCCCGGCCTGCCTTCTGATGTTGTTTTTGCTTTTTCCTATTGTCTGACTAGAACTGAGTGACGTTCGAGTCGAACCGTTCGCCAATTTCATGTTCGAGTGATTTTGGGGGGTGTTCGAGTCGTTCGACGACCTCGAACCATTTGCTTAAAGTTTGGCAGTTCGAGTTACGTTCGAGAATGGTTCCATCACCAAAAGCGTGGCTTTTCACAGTATGTGCGCACGGTGCCTATCTGCATGCGTCCTGCATCCCCAGCACAAACCCTCTCTCCTTCCTACTCACCGATCACGGGCGCCTCGCTGCACGACTGTCACAAATTTAAGGCGGCTTTTCCTCTTTTTATAATGGCTGCCGCTTCATTATTCAATCAGGTATTCCATACCATCCCAACCCACTTGCACCCATGATTGGTTGCAGTCAGACATGCCCCCACGATGAGTGACACCTATCTCACTGCAACCAATCACAGCCGCTGATGGGCGGGTCTATATCGTGCAGTAAAATAAATAAATAAATAATAATATAAAAAAAATGTGGTCCCCCCAATTTTGATACCAGCCAGGATAAAGCCACACGGCAGGAGGCTGGTATTGTCAGGATGGAGAGCGCCATGTTATGGGGAGCCCACCACCCTAACAATATCAGCAGGCAGCCGCCCAGAATTGCCGCATCCATTAGATGTGGCAGTCGCGGGACTCTACCTAGATCATCCCGAATTACCCTGGTGCGGTGGCAATCGAGGTAATAACGGGGTTAATCATAACAAGCGTCTCCCCGAGACACCTTCAATGATTAACCTGTAAGTGAAAGTAAAGAAACACACACAGCGAAAAATCCTTTATTTGGAATAAAAGACAAAATAAACCCCTCATTTACCTCTTTATTACTCCCCAAACAACAATCCAGGTCTGAAGTAATCCACACAACACTGTCAGCTCTGCTACATGAAGATGACAGGAAGCTCATGAAAAAACAAGAGCGCTCTGTGTCCTCTCCACGCAACACCTGAAGTGAGCCGTGATGTCACTGGAGACTTCCCTCTGCAATGCAAAAGTCAAGATAACCAAATCATCCTATGTTTCTCATTAGAGGCAGTGGCTCAATGGTTAGAGCTACTGCCTAGAGAGCATTAGATCACAAGTTTAAGTCCCAGCCACCCTGGTAAAAACATTTAAATTATTTTAAATTCTAATTATTATTTATTTATAATTATAATTTAATTTAATTTAATTATGCATTGAGGGGAGGAGCCAGACATCAGCTGTGAGCCGCGAGCCACACCTCTAAAATTGGAGCAGTTCACGGAATGAGGCTACATTGCTCTCTCCTCTCTCTTTCTTTCTCTTGTTCTCTCTCTCTTGTTCTCTCTTTCTTGTTCTCTCTCTCTTTCTCTTTCTCTTTCTCTCTCTTTCTCTTTCTCTCTCGTTCTCTTTCTCTCTCTTTCTCTCTCTTTTTCTCTCTCTCCTCTCTCTCCTCTCTCTCTTCTCTATCTTCTCTCTCTCTTCTCTCCTCTCTTCTCTCGCTCTCTCTTTCTCTCTTGTTCTCTCTTTCTCTTGTTTCCTCTCTCTCTTGTTCTCTCTCTATCTTTCTCTCTCTCTCCTCTCTCTCTTCTCTCTCTCCCTCTCTTTTCTCTTTTCTCTCTCTTTTCTCTTCCTCTCTCTTCTCTTTCCTCTCTCTTTTCTCTCTCTCAGATCTGGCGAATATTAGCTGATGCGGTCACCTGACGAAATCAGCTGACACTATAAGTCGAGCGGTGAGGAAGGCTTTTTACCGCCCGGATGGCTAAACTATCAGCTGCTGCTGTTGGACAGGAGTCTGCACAGAAGTGTGTAGGTTTTTTTTGTTTTTTTGTTGCACTGATGCATCAGCTGATTGTATAAAAGCCATTTATACAATCAGCTGCTGTGTCATGTGATTGCTTTCCAGCAAACCGATCAGATGATATTGGATCCGGATTGGACGGCGCGGGACCCTTGACCCAGGATTACTGCGGAGGGGGGTTCTTTATTTCAATAAAGATGGAGTCACTAATTGTGTTGTGTTTTATTTCTAATAAAAATATTTTTCTGTGTGTTGTAGTTTTTTTTATCGGTACTAGAAATTCATGGTGGCCATGTCTAATATTGGTGTGACACCATACATTTTGGGGTTAGGGCCAGTTGATAATATACAGCTAGCCCTAACCCCATTATTACCCAGCGAGCCACCCGTCAATAGGGCAGCTGGAAGAATTGGATACAGCCCCAGAAGATGGTGATTCTATGAAAGCGCCATTTTCTGGGGCAGCTCCAGACTGCAATTTGCAGCAGGAGTGCCCGAAAGCTTGGGCACCCTGCACTGCAGATTCCAATCCCTAGCTGCCTAGCCTGGCTGGACACAAAAATTGTGTGAAGCCCACGTCATTTTTTTTTTTAATTATTTCATGAGTTTCATGAAATAGTTAAAAACAAAATCGACATGGGCTTTGCCCTATTTTTGTGTCCAGCCAGGTACAACAAGGCAGCTGGGGATTGGAATCTGCAGCACAGGTTGGGCCAAGCTTTCTGGGCCCCTCTGCTGCGAATTGGAGTCCGCAGCCACCCCAGAAAATGGTGCTTTCATAGAAGCGCCAACTTCTGGCACTGTATCCAACTCTTCCAGTGGCCCTGAAGCCAGGTGGCTTGCTGGGTAATAACGGGTTAATAGTAGCTTTGTTTTACTAGCTAGTATTAAGCCAGAGATTCTTAATGTCAGGCAAGTTTGACCCGGCCATTAAGAATCTCCAATAAAGGGTTAAAAAAAGACACCACACAGAGACAAAATACTTTAATAGAAATAAATACACAGACACACTTAGAGACTCCATGTTTATAACTCCGTCTAATCCCTCCACGATCCTGGTCTTCTGTCTTCTTTCTCCTTCAACCCATGCAGCTCTGCTACATCAGACAGCACTGCAGGGGAGGAAGACGCTGCTGCTCCCCGTGCAGTCTAATCACTCAGTAAGTGAGCAGAGGCTGCGGGCTGTAAGCGGTGACATCACCGCTGCCACCGTTGCTAAAGTAATCTGACAGGCGGTTACTATAGCAACGGTGCTCTGATCATGTGATTCCCGATGCCGCAATTCACCAGCTGTGGCAGCCAGTCCTTGCATGTGGGCTGACTCTGTAAAGAGCGCCCACATGCAGGAACGGGGAAGCTGACCATGTGCCAGAGCATCTCGCCGGTACACGGAGATGCACAAATGAGCACCGCGTACCGGAGAGATGCACTGACAGGACCTAGCATGATGTCTAGCCATGTAACCAGTCTGTAGCCAATACACACGTGACTGGTCACATGCTATTTTGACGTCACGGAAGGTCCTATCATCAGTGCTGGTTACCGGGAGGACGCAGCGATTATCAGAAGGAAAAGCGGCGGGAGATAGAGTGCAGGACGCGTCGCAGGGACCTATAAGTGTTATGGCAATGTTTACTAACTGCATGTGTACATGTATAATGTGTTTTTATGTGTTTGTGTTTGCCTGCCATTGTTTTCAATGGGGTTTGAACCGGTTCATCGAACGTTCAATGATCGTTCGCCGACGACGAACCGAACTCGAACTCTAGGTGGTGGCTCATCTCTAGTCCTGACGCTTCCTCTCTGTGTACCGACCTCGGCTTGCCCTCTGACGATTGCCTCTGTTTTTCCCTTTGTCCTGACGAGACCTCCTGTGCACCGATCCCAGCTTGTCTGATTCCCAATCTCTGGATCCTGCTTATATCTTCGTGTCTTCCCTGACTGCTTGTACTTTGGCATCACTTTGTGTACTAGCCACTACTGCAGCATCATCACACTTTCACAAAACAAAAGAGAATTGCCAAGTTACTCTGATAGTGTAAAACAACACTGCAGTATTAACTGTGCCCCACTAGGAACCACTATTCTGAGATGGCCTAGATTCCGTTTCCTACTTTACAAGGTATGATAATCGATAACATGCTAAAGGGCATTATGGAGGTGTCCATGCAGCCACATAAAAAGACAGGCTGCTCTCTGATGATTCAAGAATGTGAGAAATGGTGACAGGAAAGTGATAATTTTTTTTAAACTGCAATGCAAATCTGAAAGTGTTGAAATATTAACAAATTAGTAAATAATTTCAAATAATGTAGTCCTAGCGCTATACCCTATATAACCTGGTCGGCAGCTAGACAATGGCAAACACCCTTATTTTGCCAAGGGAATTAAATGTGTAAAAATAACAATTTAAAAAATAATAATTTTATGCAAATCTGCGCCAATTTCAGTTATTAATAATCATCTATACGAAGGTTAATAGGATTAACTAGACCGAAAGGAAAAAACTTACAATTTTCTTAAAAATTTTCACTTTTTATTTTACACTAAAAATAATTATAAACATTAAAGATAAAAAACAAATAGTAAATAATAGAATTTCATGAAGTATGACGTTTTTATGAAGTTTAGTTCAAAAGTTCTGAAATTAATACAACAGAATAATTATTCAACCAAAAAAATGTCAAAAACTTAAATTATATAAATATACAAAATATAGCCGGCGGCTAGCAACTGTACTTCAAAGTCTACTAATGTACGTAATCACAGGGTTATGTTTGTACCATACTGTTTTAGTACAAGAATAAAAGGGGATAGAGGTTTAAATGATCATTTGGATTCTTGTATAGAACTTCATTGAAATGTTACTGTTTTTTAACTATTACAAGTGTGGCCGCAATTCATCAAAGTCTATACAGTAATATGAAAAAGTTTGGGCACCCCTATTAATGTTAACCTTTTTTCTTTATAACAATTTGGGTTTTTGCAACAGCTATTTCAGTTTCATATATCTAATAACTGATGGACTGAGCAATATTTCTGGATTGAAATGAGTTTTTTTATACTAACAGAAAATGTGCAATCCGCATTTAAACAAAATTTGACCGGTGCAAAAGTATGGGCACCTCAACATAAAAGTGACATTAATATTTTGTAGATCCTCCTTTTGCAAAAATAACAGCCTCTAGTCGCTTCCTGTAGCTTTCAATGAGTTCCTGGATCCTGGATGAAGATATATTTGACCATTCCTGTTTACAAAACAATTCCAGTTCAGTTAAATTTGATGGTCGCCGAGCATGGACAGCACGCTTCAAATCATCCCACAGATTGTCAATGATATTCAGGTCTGGGGACTGGGATGGCCATTCCAGAACATTGTAATTGTTCCTCTGCATGAATGCCTGAGTAGATTTGGAGTGGTGTTTTGGATCATTGTCTTGCTGAAATATCCATCCCTTGAGTAATTTCAACTGCTATTGTCAAGAATCTGCTGATTTTGAGTTGAATCCATGCGACCCTCAACTTTAACAAGATTCCCATTGCCGGTATTGGCCACACAGCCCCAAAGCATGATGGAACCTCCACCAAATTTTACTGTGGGTAGCAAGTGCTTTCTTGGAATGCCATGTTTTTTTTGCCTCCATGCATAACGCCTTTTTGTATGACCAAACAACTCAATCTTTGTTTCATCAGTCAACAGGACCTTCTTCCAAAATGTAACTGGCTTGTCCAAATGTGCTTTTGCATACTTCAGGCGACTCTGTTTGTGGCGTGCTTGCATAAGCGGCTTCTTTTGCATCACTTTCCCATACAGCTTCTCCTTGTGCAACGTGCGCTGTATTGTTGACTGATGCACATTGACACCATCTGCAGCAAGATGATGCTGCAGGTCTTTGGAGGTGGTCTGTGGATTGTCCTTGACTGTTCTCACCATTCTTCTTCTCTGCCTTTCTGATATTTTTCTTGGCCTGCCACTTCTGGGCTTAACAAGAACTGTACCTGTGTTCTTCCATTTCCTTACTATGTTCCTCACAGTGGAAACTGACAGTTGAAATCTCTAAGACAACTTTTTGTATCCTTCCCCTGAACAACTATGTTGAATAACCTTTGTTTTCAGATCATTTGAGAGTTGTTTTGAGGAGCCCATGATGCCACTCTTCATAGGAGATTCAAATAGGAGAACAACTTGCAAGTGGCCACCTTAAATACCTTTTCTCATGATTTGATACACCTGCCTATGAAGTTCAAAGCTCAATGAGGTTACAAAACCAATTTAGTGCTTTAGTAAGTCAGTAAAAAGTAGTTAGGAGTGTTCAAATCAAGAAATTAATAAGGGTGCCCATACTTTTGCACCGGTCAAATTTTGTTTAAATGCGGATAGCACATTTTCTGTTGATACAATAAACCTCATTTCAATCCAGAAATATTACTCAGTCCATCAGTTATTAGATATATGAAACTGAAATAGCTGTTGCAAAAACCCAAATTGTTATAAAGAAAAAAGGTTAACATTAATCGGGGTGCCCAAACTTTTTCATATGACTGTATATAGAGTGTTCATTAAAAAGTATACTTTTGATAAAGATCCGTGGTGGTTTATTTTATTTTTATATTTTGAAATTTTATTTTTACACATATATTAAGAAGTTAGTTTTAAACTTGATCCTTCTTAGATTCATCCACTCATCTCTTCTGAACATAGTTGGCAATGACATTGGCTGTATTTTTGGCATTGTTGCCTTGCTGCAGAATAATTTAGGAGTCAATAAGATTCCTCTCTGATTTTATTGCATGATATATAATTAGCTGGCTATATTTCTCAATGCTGAGAACATCATTACTTGTTTCCAAAATGCCAACTTAAATTGCTGAAATGCAGCCCCAAAGTTGGAAAGAACCTCCAGTAAGCTTTAATGTTGCTTGTCGTCACCTATGTTTGTTCCACACTCAGTCTTTTGGAAAAGATATTGACTTCTGTTATAGCACACTTTTCAAACTTTGACTCATCAGTCCAGAGCACGAGCTGCAATTTAATTTTTCCTGCATCCTATTTGCTATGTTTTCATGGACAAATAACTTGTTTGGTCTTATTTTCATGTCAAAGGTAAAGCTTTTCAACTGCAATTCTTCAATAATGACCACTTCTAGCAACACTTCTTTTAACAGTAAATGGGTGTAGCTAAATCCTGTTTGATGTGTATAAGCATGTTGTGTGTCATGAACAACAGGGGTGGTATCAGGCTGAAATCCCACCCTGTTCATCAATCTGTCACGAAATTGTACCTTGCAGTCCCACTCAAATGTCTATAATAAGTTGGAGCCACGCCATTCGACCTCATCACTTTCGCCAACACATGACATTCCACGTCCCCAAGGGGTAAGTAAGGTCAACTTGGTGCAGTGCATCACTGATACCCCCTGCGCGACCTCAGCGCAACACCCCATTTACTGATATCCCCGACAGGCCATTTTTCACTAGCCCCAAGTGAAACAGGATTCTGCTGGTCTGGTAGTCTGCCACCAGTTCCTTTTTAGATATAAGGCTGGTCCGTTAGCAGGAATATATAGGGCCAGAAACAAGCCAAGGTAGCATGTAATACTAAACCAGGTGCAGTTACATGAAATTTGTTGATCAATATAAAAGAACAACCCAGGATTAAATTATAGATTTATTTGCCTTAATAGCACAGTAGATAAAACAATATTTACAAAATGAATTTACAGAGATTATGTTCAGAAAAGCAGTTACAAGTAAGATAAAGGTGCTAACAGGTGTGCATATGAATTAGTTAATTTTTCCTTGTGATTAGGCTTGGTGCTGACTCGGAACAGACAGAGGAGGCATTGTGGAGTCACTGGTATCCTTATAACTCTTCACATGTTTACTGGATGTGAACTCTAGAGAAGAACCACCTTCAAAATTTCCGCTTTGGTTTTTAATAACCTATGTACCCCGCACATACGGCCTGCCTGGTGACCTATGACAGGGCTTGACATGGGATGTGCCTTCAGGTTCCAGAGAATTATGAAATACAGCTTTCCTCATATATCTGCCTTTGATTGTCCAACGCAAAAGATATTATTTATTATAATAGCGCCATTTATTCCATAGTGCTTTAAAAATGAAAAGGGCATACATAAAAACAAGTACCACAATTATTAACAGTACAAAACAGACTGGTATAGGAAGAGAGAGGACCCTGCCCGCGAGGGCTCACAGACTATAGGGGATGGGTGAGGGTACAATAGGTGAGGACAGAGCTGGTTGTGCAGTGGTGTATTACCATCTTGTTTCCTAATATGATTTTATTTATCCATAGCCAGGAAACATGATGGGTCTATTGTCTTCCAGCAGCTATATATTAATTATGGGCTGATGCGCACGTCTCACACTTAAAATAAAATGTGTTATGTGCGTTCCACTGTCCTGATGTCAAAAATATGCCTGCCATATTTGTGTGAGCTACGCATACCCCAATTTTATAACCCTTTTCCGGGAGCCAGGCTGTCTCCAGGGTTTTTTTTAAGCTTCTCTAGAGCTAGCAATCTCCTGTCTACTTCCCTAGCTGAATTACTATGGTCACTATGCTTTCTTGCTATAATTCCATTTCACCACTTACCATTTCTTCCAGAATGGAGGTATTGGATTTCTATCTTGAATAGGGTGACCTCTTGCTACAGGTTAGTATGTGTGCAAATATATATTATTGGCAGTTGAGTGGCGCATATTGATATGCCATATTCATCACATTGTGTCTTTCTTCTACCACACTAAGTTTGCTTGTCTGTCCAATGTGCAACCTGTCTTCAATATTGCCTATGTATTGTTGCTTCTTTAAAAGAGCTTGAACAAAACACCTTGAAACCCGAGTCTCCTTTTGAACCTTTTTTTGCAAGAGATCTCTCTGATAAAGTATAACTACTCTTTGTCTTTTTGCTGTAGTCTGCCTTACCATAGTGTATCTTTTATGCCATAAAACTGTCATCCACAATTTCACCTTAGTAGCTGTTCTTTGCCTAATTTTAAGAGCTTATACTCATCTGGTATAGAGTGAGGTGAATTGATGAAAACAAGAGCTATATACTACAGAAAAAAAGGCATAGGACTACGCTGACCAAAAGATCTTACATCCCACAGGAAAAACTTAGTCTACAGATGGAAAACAAATCTTATTCAAATTGTACTCCTCTGGGAATCACTGATCTATGATGGCTCAAGTACTAACCACCACTATAAATGGTACTAAAATCCACTAGATGCAATGCAAAATGCATTAGCCTACTTTCTGATGATTCAGCGTTATAAAAAATGTGGAAAATTG
The DNA here is from genome assembly GCF_048569485.1 of Anomaloglossus baeobatrachus. Classification (NCBI taxonomy): domain Eukaryota; kingdom Metazoa; phylum Chordata; class Amphibia; order Anura; family Aromobatidae; genus Anomaloglossus; species Anomaloglossus baeobatrachus. Next base: position 277,705,401 of record NC_134358.1, read on the forward strand.
TGCTGGGCAAGGGTTTTTTTTGCGAATTGCTATAGAATCTTAATTTATTTGAATTTATGTGAAATAGTAAATTTCAGGAAATACTACTCAAGCTTGATCCTCCATTGATCGATCCACTCACCTCTAATTGTCACCTGTTCGATAAAATTACTTAAGCCTGATTATAATCCTGCAAAATTTTTAACTAGTGCAATTTTACCTAGAAGAGGAAGTGCTGTTTTGAAGGAATAAAATAGTCCTGCAAAGTATTGATTTAATTTAGATTGCTCATTTCTGCATTCACTTAGCATTTTGTTAAAACAGAAGATAATTATTAAAACTTTCATTTTTTAACATATTCTTACGTTGCAGAAATTTCTCCATAGATAATTGTTTTGTTACAAAATTGTACATGCTACTAAAACTGATATTTTTGTCATAAACAGTTGCTATCAACCTAACAGATATCTCAGTACCATTAAGCAAATGTTCTTAAAGTTTCTCTGTGCCTCAGAAAACCGTATGCCATTTTACTAATCCTTCATTTTTAAGAATTCCTCAAGAGTATAGACCATCTAGACCCAATATGTTGCTACAACGTATTTTACATGGAACAGATGGGTAGACCTAATCTTAACTATATAATGGACACTGAGAGATTCTTATTATCTCTCTTGCTCTATACCAACTGATTCATAAGCTTATATGACTTTAAGTATCTTATCTCAAATCCACACTGCTCTTACAGGAAAAATATATAATAGCTGGGGTATTATAACCATTTTGATAAACCCTATTCTATCTGCATTTGTGAGGGGCAAACTTATTTTACAGAGCCAAGGATAAATATTCAAAAAAGAAAGACTCCAAAAATGATCAGCTACTTAAAATCCTAAATAGTTAACATATTGAGAGCCCTTAAAAATTCTCAAGACCCTCTCAGGGTATTCAATACCTTCATCTATTTGAAGAAGCGCAGACTTATCCCAATTGATTTTCAAGCCAGAATAGACATCAGATTCTTTAATAACCTAAATCACCTTTGAAAGTGCATATGGGATATCCTTTAAACATTAAAGAACATAATCAGCAAATAACAAAATCTTGATTTCTTTTTTCCTACAGGCAAACCCATCTATCTCCTTAATTGGCCTGATTTTAATTGTATGTGGTTCGATAAAAAAGGTAAATAGTAAAGGTGATAGAGTACAGTCCTGTTGTTTGCCCCTAAATAAAAAAGGGTTCTGTAACTTCCCCATTGAGGCCAACGCTGGCCTATAGTATGATACAGCAATTGCACGCACTCATCCTATAAAGTTAGGGACACATTCACTTTTTCAAAAGGAATTTCAACTCTACCGTATCAAAAATGTTAGTATTGTCCAAAGACAGGAAAAATTGGTGAGCCTCTTCACCCCCAGAATGTTATAAAACAACCTTTTAACATTTAAATGAGACCCTCTACAGGCAATAAACCAACAATGATTGGATGGACAAACATAAATACAACCTTCTGCCACCTGTCAGCTAGCACATTTTCAAGGATATTTATATCTGTGTTTGCAAAGTAATTGGTCTATATGATTCAAATTGTAAATGCTTTTCCCCTCTCTTTATAACAAGTGAAATAATCCCCTCAATCCTAGATGATGGAATCTGACCCCCCTTTACAGGAAATCGTAAAATCTTCTAGGAAAGGCTACATTAGCTCCTGATCAAATCTCCACTCCGTCGTCATTGTATCTGTCTCCTTCCATTTGCTCTCAGCACAGTATTTTGCAGCCAGGCACTTGCCTTTGCTGGCTGTTTGTGTATCTTATTCATTTTCTATTTGCTTCTCTGGCTGGTATCCTTCTGTTCTATGTTAGGTTAGCCCTGTTCCGTCTGACAACTATCATCCATTTTCTATAGTAGCCATCTCAGTACCCCTTTACATTTCTTAAAACCCTTTCTCGGCGTTATATTTTAAACCTTTCTGGGCATTATACTTCTTAACTTTTTTGGGGCATTGTAGTTTCCTTTAATGGGTAAGTGAGTTTTTTATCTGGCTTTTAGTGATGAGTGAGTACGCTTGTCACTACTCGGTACTCGCACAAGTATCACTGTACTCGGGCTACTCGGCAGGTACCGAGTAATCTCACGATACTCGTGCTGTACTCGTGGTCTTCATCCCTGCATGTTGGCGCTCTTTTGAGAGCCAGCCCTCATGCAGGGATTGGCTGGCAGACCACTGCAATGCCACAGCCCTGTTAGTTGTGGAATTGCAGTGATTGGCCGGCCCGCACAGCGTGACCGAGCCTTTATACCGGCAGGAACGCTGTGCTCTGCACACAGCCATCCAGTCAGTCAGTGCAGGGAGAGTGTTGCTGCTTCCGGGAAAGGTTTGTGGCCCTTTATAGTTAGTTCTGGAGCAGGGCTGCAAATAGTGTGACCAGAAGTCCTTCTCAGGACTATTGAATTAAATAAATAAATAATTTAAAAAAACGGCGTGCGGTCCCTGAAGTTGTTGTCCTCAGTTGCTGAGTGGAGCTGACAGGAGCGGCGGTGTCTGCTGCTGCTCCGGTCACCTTCATGCAGCAGAGCTGGAAGCGACGCTGGACCATCCTGGATTACCCTGGACATGGAGGACTTTTTGGGGCTGATTAAATTGGTGAACCAGGGAATGTGTTTATGTTTTTTATTTCTAATAAAGGATTTGTTCGGGTGTGTGTGTTTATTTACTGAAACTTACAGATTAATCATGGAAGGTATCTCGGGGAGACGCCTGACATGATTAATCTAAGATTTAGTGGCAGCTGTGGGCTGCCATTAACTCCTTATTACCCCAATTTGCCAACGCACCAGGGCAAATCTGGAAGAGCCGGGTACAGTCCCAGAACATCTAATGGATGCGGCCATTCTGGGCAGCTGATGACTGATTTTGTTAGGCTGGGGGGCTCCCCATAATGTGGAGCTCCCCATCCTGAGAATACCAGCCTTCAGCCATATGGCTTTATCTGGCTGGTATTAAAATTGGGGGGCACCGCACGCCATTTTTTTAAATTATTTATTTATTTCAATGCACAGTATAGACACGCCCACCGGGTGCTGTGATTGAGTGCAGTGAGACACCTGTCACTCAGCGTGGGGGGCGTGTCTCACTGCAACCAATCATAGGCGCCGGTGGGCGGGGAAAGCAGAGAATACGAGATTGATTAATGAGTGTCTGGCTTTTTCAAAATAGTAAAAGCTGCCGGAGCAGTGTGAACGCCGTGCAGCGCCACGCCGGTGATCGGGGATCGGTGAGTATGAGAGATGGGGGGAAACTTCAGTCACTCAGAGGATTAGCGGTCACCGGTGAATCCTTCACAGGTGACCGCTAACCAGTACTTGACACATACAGAGCCGCGGAATGAGGATGAAGTCGGTGAAGTTCACCCGAGTTCATTCTCATAGCGCAACTCTGTCTGCTGTCAGCCGACATTTATAAACGACATTGTGCATCACACACACGGACATTCCACACGGACATTCCACACGGTTTCTACATGCTGCCAGGGGGTCATTTCATAAAAAATACTCGGGTCTCCATAGGATAACATTGGGCTCGGTGCTCGGGCCGAGTACACGAGTATCTTGGGATGCTCGGCCCGAGCCTCGAGCACCCGAGCTTTTTGGTACTCGCTCATCACTACTGGCTCTATTTGAATTCTTTGTCTGTGCTACATTTAACCATTATTGCAGTATATATAATTTACACTGTGTACTTGCTTTTATCTATATTTATACTGACGGGAGAGTGCAATATTATTGTGTCCCTTGTATTGGGCCCCTATCTGCATTAAGCTATATCATTGCCTTTTTTCCCATTTTTTGGTTTGTGCAACGCTTTCTAATAGGGTCTTTATGCATATATAGCACTTTATCTGGCCTTTTAGGTATTTACTGTATATATTTGCTTACCATCCTTTAAACTGTACATTCTTGAGTACATTCAATTTTTCAAGCAAATTTCTATTTTTGACAATTCCAATTTGTATTTTGACTTAAAAGATATCTTGTATTCTTGCGTCTTTATGTACTGATTACTTCTAATGAATTATTCTGGGATATATGTCATCTGTATTGTCTATGTGATACACACGTGTATAAAGTGGAGTAGCTTATGAAAAGATTGTTCTGTGGCTTATTCCCCTTGTCTGTTCCAAAAATTATATAAAAAAAATATTTATTTTCTGAAATATTTTTCAATAAAAAAATAGTTACTAATTTCTACAATTTTGGCTATCTACTCTGGTTATTTTGTTGGAATTCTTTGATTCTAGAGTTAGCTGCTTTAAACATTTTGGTCATTAATTAGTCTTCTTCAGCCACCTGTCAGCTAGTACATTTTCAAGGATATTTAAATCTGTATTTGCAGAGTAATTGGTCTATATGATTCAAATTGTAAAAGGTTTTCTCCTCTCTTTATAACAAGTGAAATAATCCCCTCAATCATAGATTATGGAATCTGGCCCCCTTTACAAGACATATTAAAATCTTTCAGGAAAGGCTCTGTTAGCACCTTGTCAAATCTCCAATATGCCTCATATGTGATTCAGTCCACTGCTGGGGAAAATTCCCCAAAATACATTTTACTACAGCTCCTAAGTCTTTGCTTACATCATATTTATTGATTTCTTTTAATAAACACATTACAAAAAAAGAAGAGAAAAAATTAAACATTCAGAAAAATCTTAAACACCAATCCCCCCAACTCCAACTTTCCGTTCACAGCCTAGGTTAAAAATCCATCAAATCTCATAAATAAACTTCAGAGTCATATATAGCACTACTTTGTAAGTTCTTACGCTTTAGCAATATACATCAACTTCACTATTCCTATTGTATCAGCTATAAGCATACTTTTATAAAATATATTTGCAGTGCCAAATAACCTATATGAAAGAACTTGTCCATCACCATAGATGAAGATGCTAAGCCTGGGGCATCCAGTCATGGTGACCATACCTTTTCTTATTTAAAATATGTTCCCATCATTAGGTATATATGGTATTCGCATATTATAAATGTATTACATTTATTTATGAATTCCATATTTTTTAGTGGTACCAGTTGTATCCAATGGGCTGCAATTAATTTATGTGCAATGTACAATAAAGAGTGATGGTTAAACTCGCAGGAATCCAAAATTGGTGGAACTAACCAGATATTAAAAAACAATTGATTCCGGCCCAAAATTGATCCCAGCTATCTGACCGGATGCCGGTCTCCATATAAGTCTATGGTGACCAGAATCTGGAGCTTGAAATTGGTGGTACAAGGGATAAAGGGATTAGAGCAAGCACGCTATACTCTCCGAGTCTCTAGCTTGACTGTAACTGCTTTCGGGCTGCGCAGTCTTCTTCCGGGGCTTCTCATTTATCTTCATCCATATTCACTTCTTCCTCTACCTACCGGCAATGATGGCGCTTGTAATTGGTTGTATTCAGACACGCCCCTAGCCTGTGTGACAGTGTTTGATTGCTTGGGATCATAGAACTGTATAAATTGACATAGGGTCTCTCCATATTATGATACCCAGCAGAGAAAAAACAAACAGCTACAGGCTTCAACCTCCAGCTGTGTGTTTATATTGGCTGTGTATCAAAATAAAAGGAACCACATGTGGCTTTTTTATTATTATTATTATTATTATTACTTAAATGAATAATTTTAAAAAAACGGCATGCAGTAGTCCCCCAATTTTGATACCCATCCATGATAATGCCTGACACCAGGGGTCTGGTATTTTCAGTCTGAGGAGACCAATGTTTTTTGGGCCCCCAGCCTAAAAATAGCCTGCAGCCACCCATGATTGTCGCATCTATTAGATGTGACAATCCCAGTATTTTACCTGGCTTATCCAAATTGCTCTGGTGTGGTGGTATTCGGGGTAATAAGTGGCTAATGTCAACTCACAGCTGCCACTAAGCCCTAGATTAGTATAGGAAGGTGTCTATGAACACCCCATTACTAATCTGAAAGTGAAAAGAAATAAACACAAACACCCCAAAAATCCTTTATTTAAAATAACATACAAAAAAACCACTCCCTCTTTCACCAATTTATTCACCCCAAATGCACTCAAGTTCAAAGTAATCCCCATGAGGTCCCACGATGATTCCAGCTCTGCAACATTTGAAGTGACAGTGGGTGGCCACAGAACATGAACACACAGTGTGAGCTTTAGGCAGAGAGGGAATGAGCGTGGTGACATCACTTAGGTTATCTGGGGTCATAGCTAGAAGATCCCATGGTACTCTACCTACAGTTAGGTCCAGAAATATTTGGACAGTGACACAAGTTTTGTTATTTTAGCTGTTTACAAAAACATGTTCAGAAATACAATTATATATATAATATGGGCTGAAAGTGCACACTCCCAGCTGCAATATGAGAGTTTTCACATCCAAATCGGAGAAAGGGTTTAGGAATCATAGCTATGTAATGCATAGCCTCCTCTTTTTCAAGGGACCAAAAGTAATTGGACAAGGGACTCTAAGGGCTGCAATTAACTCTGAAGGCGTCTCCCTCGTTAACCTGTAATCAATGAAGTAGTTAAAAGGTCTGGAGTTGATTACAGGTGTGTGGTTTTGCATTTGGAAGCTGTTGCTGTTACCAGACAACATGCGGTCTAAGGAACTCTCAATTGAGGTGAAGCAGAACATCCTGAGACTGAAAAAAAAAGAAAAAAACCATCAGAGAGATAGCAGACATGCTTGGAGTAGCAAAATCAACAGTCGGGTACATTCTGAGAAAAAATGAATTGACTGGTGAGCTTGGGAACTCAAAAAGGCCTGGACGTCCACGGATGACAACAGTGGTGGATGATCGTCGCATACTTTCTTTGGTGAAGAAGAACCCGTTTACAACATCAACTGAAGTCCAGAACACTCTCAGTGAAGTAGGTGTATCTGTCTCTAAGTCAACAGTAAAGAGAAGACTCCATGAAAGTAAATACAAAGGGTTCACATCTAGATGCAAACCATTCATCTATTCCAAAAATAGACAGGCCAGAGTTAAATTTGCTGAAAAACACCTCATGAAGCCAGCTCAGTTCTGGAAAAGTATTCTATGGACAGATGAGACAAAGATCAACCTGTACCAGAATGATGGGAAGAAAAAAGTTTGGAGAAGAAAGGGAACGGCACATGATCCAAGGCACACCACATCCTCTGTAAAACATGGTGGAGGCAACGTGATGGCATGGGCATGCATGGCTTTCAATGGCACTGGGTCACTTGTGTTTATTGATGACATAACAGCAGACAAGAGTAGCCGTATGAATTCTGAAGTGTACCAGGATATACTTTCAGCCCAGATTCAGCCAAATGCCGCAAAGTTGATCGGACGGCGCTTCATAGTACAGATGGACAATGACCCCAAGCATACAGCCAAAGCTACCCAGGAGTTCATGAGTGCAAAAAAGTGGAACATTCTGCAATGGCCAAGTCAATCACCAGATCTTAACCCAATTGAGCATGCATTTCACTTGCTCAAATCCAGACTTAAGACGGAAAGACCCACAAACAAGCAAGACCTGAAGGCTGCGGCTGTAAAGGCCTGGCAAAGCATTAAGAAGGAGGAAACCCAGCGCTTGGTGATGTCCATGGGTTCCAGACTTAAGGCAGTGATTGCCTCCAAAGGATTCGCAACAAAATATTGAAAATAAAAATATTTTGTTTGGGTTTGGTTTATTTGTCCAATTACTTTTGACCTCCTAAAATGTGGAGTGTTTGTAAAGAAATGTGTACAATTCCTTCAATTTCTATCAGATATTTTTTTCAAACCTTCAAATTAAACGTTACAATCTGCACTTGAATTCTATTGTAGAGGTTTCATTTCAAATCCAATGTGGTGGCATGCAGAGCCCAACTCGCGAAAATTGTGTCACTGTCCAAATATTTCTGGACCTAACTGTATGATTGCGGACCACCTGACCTCAGGTGACCTCAGTAAAGTCAGGAACCTTACCTCAGGTGAGGTTTTTAAGTTCACAGACCTTCATCTCCTGGCAGAAAACCACATTTTTTTTCCAAGAGATGCAGATTTGATGGGAACCTCCAGCCATGACCGCAAATAACCTGAGTGACGTTACAGCTCATTGCTGCGGCTCATTCTCTACCTGAAGCTCACAGCGGGTGGTCATGTTCTATGGCCTCACACTATCACTTAACCCTTTAGTGACGGAGCTAATTTTCACCTTAATGACCAGACCAAATTTTGCAATTCTGACCAGTGTCACTTCATGAGGTTATAACTCTAGAACGCTTCAACGGATCCCGGTGATTCTGAGATTGTTTTTTCGTCACATATTGGACTTCATGTTAGTACCAAATTTAGGACAATATTTTTTGCGTTTATTTATGAAAAAAATTGAATATTGGCAAAAATTTTGAAAATTTTGCAATTTTCAACTTTTGAATTTTTATACCGTTAAACCAGAGATTTCTGTGACACAAAATAGTTAATAAATAACATTTCCCACTTGCCTACTTTACATCAGCACAATTTTGGAAACAAAATTTTTTTTCGTTAGGAAGTTAGAGGGGTTCAAAGTTTATCAGCGATTTCTCATTTTTACATCAAAATTTACAAAACCATTATTTTAGGGACCACATCACATTTGAAGTGACTTCAATAGGCCTAGATGACAGAAAATACACAAAAGTGACACCATTATAAAAACTGCACCCCCCAAAGTACTCAAAACCACATTCAAGAAGTTTATTAACCCTTCAGGTGCTTCACATGAACAAAAGCAATGTGGAATGAAAAAAAGCAAACATTCAATTTTACCTAAAAATGTTGCTCTAACCCAAATTTATTCACTTTTAGAAGAAATAACACAACAAATTGGACCCCAAAACTTGTTCCCCACTTTCTTATGAGTGCGCCGATACCCCACATATGGTCAGAAACCTCTGTTTGGACAAATGGGAGGGCTCGGAACAGAAGGAGCAATATTTGAATTTTGGAAAGCAAATTTGGCTGAAATAGATTGCGGGCACCATGTTGCATTTACAGGTCCGCTAAGGTACCTAAACAGAAGAAACCCCTCACAAGTGACACCATTTTGGAAACTAGACCCCTCAAGGCTTTTATCTAGGTGTATAGTGAGCAGTTTGAATCCACGAATACTTCACAGAATTTGATAAGCTTAGGTTGCCATATTGAAAATTTTCATTTTTTTCACAAAAATGTTGCTTCAGCATCAAATTTCTCACTTTTTCAAGAGACAACAACAAACCGTGGACCCAACGGGTTGTTATCCAATGTCTTATGAGCACAGGGATACCCCACATGTGGCCAAAAACCTCTGTTTGGATAAATGGGAGGGCTTGGAATGGAAGGAGTACCATTTGAATTCTGGAAAAGTTGAGATAAATTGCGGGCACCATGTCACATTTGCAGGGCCCCTTGGGTACCTATACATTAGAATCCCCCCACAAGTGACTCCATTTTGGAAACTGGATTTTATTCAGGAGTATAGTAAGCATTTTGAATCCACAGGTACTTCACAAAAATGTTGCTGTAGCAACAAATGTCTCACTTTTAGGCTATGTGGCCATGATCCAGCGACACGGCGTCTAGTATACAGTGTCAGCCTTCCTGCAGAGATGTGAGTGTTGTCCACGGGAGAACGCAGCTGCCCATGCCCACGATTTGGGTTCAGGCCGCTGTGGAGCTCTATGCTACCTGCAGAGAACACTCATCTCCGCAGCATAAATTGACATGCTGAGGCTCGGGAAGCTGCGCCACAGGTCAGTTTATGCTGCAGAGAAAAGAAGCACATTGGGCACGGGATTTCTAAAAATCCTTCCACTGTGCTTCTACTGCACAACGCAGCACTATGGACGCAGGGAAAACACTCTGCGCCCAAAACGCTGCAAATCCCGATTGTGGGCGCACAGCCTAAAATGCTACAATGGATGAATGGATAGATGTCAAACATATATAACGTCCCACCCCCCTGCATATTCTAAGCTGGCGCCCTTTAGTGCCTTTCATGTGGCACTAAAGGGTGCCTAGCCTTGTATTTAGCCCCCCAAAAAATTAATAATTAAAATAAACGACGTGGGGTCCCCCCTATTTTTGATAGCCAGCTAGGGTAAAGCAGACAGCTGTAGCCTGCAAACCACAGTTGACAGCTTCACCTTGGCTGGTGATCAATTTGGAGGGCTCCCCAGGCGTTTTTAAAAAAAAAAAAAACGTGGGGTCCCCCCCAAATTAGATCACCAGCCAAGGTGAAGCGGACAGCTGGGGTCTGGTATTCTCAGGGTGGGAAGAGCCATGGTTATTGGACTCTTCCCAGCCTAAAAATAGCAGGCCGCAGCCGCCCCAGAAGTGGCGCATCCATTAGATGCGCCAATCCTGGCGCTTCGCTCCAGCTCATCCCGCGCCCTGGTGCGGTGGCAGACTGGGTAATATATGGGGTTGATACCAGCTGTAATGTCACCTGGCATCAAGCCCTGGGGTTAGTGATGTCACGGCATCTGAACAGATACCCGACATTACTAACCCAGTCAAGTAATAGAAAAAAATAAAGACAAAAAAAAAAATTATTTGAAAAAAAAACTCCCTGAAACATTCCTCTTTTACCAATTTATTGAAAATAAATAAATTTCGGTCGCTGTAATCCATTTTGGAGGTCCCACGCCGACTCTGGATCTTCTAGAATATGGGGGGCACGTTCAGAGAACGTATTCCCCATTTTCTGGAAGAGCAAGCTCTCCATGAGCAGTGTGGGTGCAGTAATCTGAGAATACTGCACTCACACTGCCCCGGTCCAACCTAGGGCAGAGTGACCTGCAGTAACCTCATTCTAGAATATGAGGGGCACGCTCACAGAACGTACCCCCCATTTTCTAGAACAGCAGTCTCTCCATGTGAGGAGTGTGGCTGCAGATTACCGCACTCACCCTCCCCCGGTCCACAGTGGAGCAGCCTGTGCAGTAGCGACGTCAGCATCCCTGCTTGCAGGGATCCAGCTGACAGCCGCTGTCTGCGCATGCGCCGCCAGCTTTCAAGAAGGAGGCGGCGTGATCGCGGGGCCGGAGCACCAGCAGCCAGGTAACGTAAAACCGGGGGCTGGGCGGGGTGACGGGGGGTGACGGGGGGTGACGGCGGGACAACTTTCTGCCGCATGTGACGTGTCACATGCGGCAGAAAGAGCAGGATGAATGCGGCCGCTATCTTCCACGCTCCGGAGGGGGGAGGGGGGAGGTGGCTCTGGAGACCGGAGGGGGCTCCGGGGACCAGAGATCTCCGGTGTACCGGAGGAGGGGTCAGGGGGAGGACATTTCCCTCCGATCTGAAATGTTTGATCATTTCAGATCGGAGGGAAATGAATGCAGAGCCGGCGGCGGCGGGAGTTTTCAGCGCGCGTCGGCGCCATCTTGGATTTTCCGGAGGGGGGGGTAGGGGTGGTGGGGGGACTCTCCGGTACCGGGGGCTTTGGGGGCACTAAGGGCTCATATTTATTTCTCATCTGACATGTTTGATCACGTCAGATGAGAAATAAATCAATTTTACCGGCCATTTATTTTTTTTTAATGTTGTCGCCGGTATACGGTGTATACCGGCGATCGCATTAACGGGGTCCAAAAAAAACACCCCGATTCATAATCTGGGGGGTCTCAGCTACCCCCGGTAGCTGAAACCCCCGAGATTTTCGGTCGCTGGGGGGCGCTACAGGGTTTTTTCGGGCCGCCGCTGTAAAGCGGCGGAACAGAATAAGTACCCTGTTTTGCCGCCGCTTTAAGTCGTACGGCCGTCGTTATGAGGTTAAGATTTAGCAGATCTGGAATCGTCGTGCCACTGCTTGTGTATTATGTTGGACCTGAGTGTTTTCGCGGTTAATAAAGGGGTGAAAGAGGGTAGGTTTGTGTATTTTATTTCAAATTAAGGATTTTTACTGTGTTTGTGTTTATTTACTTTCACTTACAAATTAGTAATGGGGACGTCACATAGATGCCTACCAATACTAATTTAGGGCTTAGCAGCAGCAGTGGACTGCCATTAACCCCTTATTACCTTGATTGCTCCTGCACCAGGTCAATCGGGATGAGCCGAGTATAGCGACAATATTGTTGCATCTAATGGATGTGACAATCCTTGGCAGCAGCAGGCTGCTTTTTAGGTTGGGTGTCAATAAATATGGGTCTCCACAGCCTGGGAATGCAAGCACTCAGCTGCAGGCTTTATCTTGGTTTTTAAAAATGTATTAATTTCATTTAAAAAAAAAAAAAAAAAAAAGCGCATTCGGTACCTCTTATTTCAATACACAGCCAAGATAAGCGCACGGCTTGTGGATGCAGCCTGTAGTTATGGGCTTTATCTGTGCTAGTGTAATACCTGCCTGGATCCACAGACTCAGATGGGCTGTAATGGGGAGGCTAGAGGGAAGCCACTCACCAAGCAGGACCCCCAGAACCCTGAAACCCTTTAACCCCTCTACAAGGATTTGGAATTTCACAGGGAACTGGAGATCATTACCTGTGGAAGGCTGCAGTCCGATGAGAGTAGTAGTCAGGCAGGTTCAAACCAGGAATTGCGGAACAGGGTCAGAATCAACAGGCAATGACGTAGTCAGCAAACATAGCAGAGGTCAAATCCGGATCGGGCAGCAAGGTACAAAAACAGTAGGCAGGAGGGTAGTCAGAAAACACGCAGAAGTCAACACACAAGAATCACCAAACAGAATAGGACATAACAGGAGCCAAGAAAATCAGAACTATCTCTGGCAGTGGTCATGTGACAGGAGGGGGAATAAGAAGGATGTGATGTCTTCCCATTGGCTGTAGCTGAACGCTGGCAACTTCAGCTGGAAGACACATGCCACCCACAGTCAGTCAGCGGTGCTGCAGATCCCAAGCTAACCCAGACCAGTGGATGATCGGAGCCTGCGCCCACCGCTGGCATAGACTCCTCTTCCATCACCAGCACCATCCACGGCAGGAACACGGCGTCACCTGGCGATCGGAGCAGAAGTCGCTGGAACAGTCTCCGGTGGTGACGTAACAGTACCCCCCCCTCCACGAGTGGCTCCGGACCCTCAAAACCCGGTTTCCCAGGAAATCGGAGGTGAAACCGCTGGACCAGACCCTTAGCATGAATATCGCTCTCAGGGATCCATGACCTCTCCTCAGGCCCGTAATTCCTCCAATGCACCAAATACTGTACCGCCCCTCTGACAATACGGGAATCAAGTATTCTCTGTACCTCATACTCCAAGTTAACTTCAACCAAAACAGGAGGAGGAGTGTCACTGACTGGGTGAATAGGGACACGATATAACTTGAGGAGGGACTTATGGAACACATTCAATATCTTAAAGGATGGGGGGAGTTGCAGGCGGAAAGCTGTGGAATTAATTACCTCGATTATCTCGTAAGGTCCAATAAATCTCGGACCCAGCTTAGAAGAAGGGACCTTGAGTTTAATATTCCGTGTGGATAACCATACCTTGTCCCCAACTCCAAGGCTAGGGCCCTTGGAACGTCTCTTATTAGCAGAGGAGGCTTGACCAACCTTTGCCTTCTTCAGGTTCTCTTTCACCTCAGACCAGATAGCCTTCAATTTGTCCACAGTTGATTCAGCCTCAGGAGTATCCACCACAGCGAAATAAAAAGAACCAAAACGTGGATGCAACCCTAAATTGCAGAAAAAGGGGGTAGTCTTGATGGATTCCTGATATTGATTATTGATAGCGAACTCAGCTAGCGGCAGATATTTCACCCAGTCAGACTGACGGTCAGACACATAACACCGGAGATATTGTCCAAGGGTTTGATTGGTACGTTTGGTCTGACCATGGGTCTCTGGGTGGTAGGCAGATGAAAAAGATAGCTCTATATTGATCTTTTTACAAAATGCCTTCCAGAATTTCGAGACGAACTTTGTTCCTCGGTCAGAAACAATATTTTCCGGAACCCCGTGTACCCACACAATATACCTAATAAACAACTTGCTAAGAGTTCAGAATTGGGTAATCCGAACAGAGGAACAAAATGACACTGTTTGCTGAATTTATCCACTACTACCCAGATACAGGTCTTCCCTTCTGAGGGTGGAAGGTCAGTGATGAAGTCCATGTAGAGATGTGTCCAAGGGCTTACTGGAGTAGGTAGGGACTGGAGAAATCCAACAGGGCGGGTACGGGGTGTCTTGGCTCGCGCACAAGTTTCACAAGCCAGTACATATTCCTTACAATCTTTCGCTACGGTTGGCCACCAAAAATTCCTGGTTACTAATCGGAGGGTATTGCCGATACCAGGGTGACCTGCCAGTACAGAATTGTGGGATTCCTTGAGTACCCGTAGGCGAAGTGAGGGGGCGACAAACAGTTTATGGACAGGAGTGGTGTCAGGAGCTTGGTCTTGAGTTTTATGGACCTCTTCTATCAAATGTAAGGAAACAGATGACATAATAATGCCTTTAGCTAAAATATGCACTGGTTCAGAGTTTTCAGACTGAGAGGGACAGAAGCTACGGGAAAGTGCATCAGCTTTTGTGTTCTTAGTACCGAGCCGGAATGTTACCACAAAATCAAATCTGGAGAATAACAATACCCACCTAGCTTGCCTAGGATTGAGTCTCTTAGCAGATTCCAGATAAGTGAGGTTCTTATGGTCTGTGATGACTGTGACTTTATGTTTGGCGCCTTCGAGGAAGTGGCGCCATTCCTTGAAGGCCCATTTAATTACCAACAGCTCACGATTACCAATGTCATAATTTCTCTCTGTGGGAGAAAACTTGCGGGAAAAGAAGGCACAAGGACGAAGCTGAGTGAGAGACGGAGTACCTTGTGATAGCACCGTTCCCACTCCAACCTCGGATGCATCGACTTCCACAATAAACGGACGCATAAGGTCAGGCTGAACCAGAATCGGGTCTGAGGAGAAACATTCTTTTAATTTTGAGAAGGCATGGATCGTCTCTGGCTTCCAATTTACCACATCAGCCCCCTTTTTAGTCAAATCTGTGAGGGGTTTGGCAATTTTGGAAAAATCTCTAATAAATTTGCATTAATAATTAGCAAACCCAAGGAAACGCTGCAAGGCTTTCAGAGACTTGGGTTGTACCCACTCCTTAATCAGTTGAAGCTTAGAGGGATCCATGCGGAAGCCTTCTGCAGACAATATATAACCCAGGAAATTAACCTCTGCCTCAAAAAAAACCACATTTCTCATATTTAGCAAATAGGGAGTTCTGCCTGGGTCTCTGGACATGTTGGACATGTGACGTAGCATCAGGAGAATAAATCAGGATGTCATCCAGATAGACCACCACATATTGACCACAAATATCTCTGAAAATGTCATTAACAAAGTTCTGAAAAACAGCCAGCACATTTCTTAATCCAAAAGGCATTACTAGATACTCATAGTGTCCCTCTGGAGTATTAAATGCTGTTTTCCACTCATCTCCTTCTCTGATGCGGATTAAGTTATATGCTCCCCTGAGATCCAGCTTGGTGAACCACCGGGCTCTTATGAGCTGGTTAAACAGATCGGGCATGAGTGGCAGAGGGTACTGATTCTTTACAGTAATAGCATTAAGTTCACGGTAGTCAATACAAGGTCTGAGGCCACCATATTTCTTATAAACAAAAAAGAATCCAGCACCGACTGGTGACCTGGATGGTCTGATAAACCCTCTCTGCAGACTGTCTTCTATATAATCTTTCATGGCCTGATGCACCGGACCAGAAAGATTATACATTTTACCCTTGGGGAGTCGGGAATTGGGGACCAAATCAATGGGGCAGTCATAATCTCTGTGCAGAGGTAATTTTTCAGATTCAGATACAGAAAAGACATCAGCAAAATCCCTGAATGCATGAGGTATGAAGATAGGTTCAGCTCTGGTCAGGTTAACAGATAACAACATCCACGTCTCCTGACACTCAGGGCTCCAGCGCACAATCTCACCCTGGTGCCAGTCTATGACTGGGTTGTGCTTGCGCAGCCATGGCATGCCCAATACCACTGCTGACATCAGATTCTCAAGAACAAAAAATGACACAGATTCTACATGCAGAGCACCAACAAGCATGGAGATCTCTGGAGTTACAAAAGTAACCACACCCTGCGTGAGAGGTGTACTATCGATAGCAGATATTCAAATAAGTGCATTCAATCTTAGCAAAGGTAAACCCAGCTCTTTTGCTACAATTGTATCTATAAAATTAGCAGCAGATCCACAATCAACAAAGGCCTGCAGCCGTACAGATTTTCCCTGGTGAGACAAAGAGACAGGTATCATTAACCTCATAGGGTCTGCAGGAAGTACCTGGGCACCTGAGCGAGTATCCTGGGGCCCAGTCAGGTGGTGCTGCTGCCTTGGAAATGATTGTCTCTCTGATCCAGGCACTCCATGTTTGGCTCCACAAGGAGATCTGCACCCTTGCATTCGACAGGACTCTGGACATGATGAGGTAGGTGCTTGAACCTGAGCAGACCTGAGATCCTGCACTTGCTGTGTAAGTCCATGTACAAGGCCAGAAAGGGTGTCCACCTGATTTAGCACAGTATGGAGAGAATCCATTTTTTTTTTTTCCTTCTCTCCTTGTTAGATGGGCCAGAGATAATGTAACGCCTGCCTGGATCCACAGACTCAGATGGGCTGTAATGGGGAGGCTAGAGGGAAGCCACTCACCAAGCAGGACCCCCAGAACCCTGAAACCCTTTAACCCCTCTACAGGGATTTGGAATTACACAGGGAACTGGAGATCACTACCTGTGGAAGGCTGCAGTCCGATGAGAGTAGTAGTCAGGCAGTGGGACAGAATCAGCAGGCAATGACGTAGTCAGCAAACGTAGCAAAGGTCAAATCCGGATCGGGCAGCAAGGTACAAAAACAGTAGGCAGGAGGGTAGTCAGAAAACACGCAGAAGTCAACACACAGGAATCACCAAACAGAATAGGACGTAACAGGAGCCAGGAAAATCAGAACTATCTCTGGCAGTGGTCATGTGACAGGAGGGGGAATAAGAAGGTTGTGGTGTCTTCCCATTGGCTGTAGCTGAACGCTGGCAACTTCAGCTGGAAGACACATGCCACCAACAGTCAGCCAGCGGTACTGCAGATCCCAAGCTAACCCAGCCCAGTAGATGATCGGAGCCTGCGCTCACCGCTGGCATCGACTCCTCTCCCATCACCAGCATGATCCACGGCAGGAACACGGCGTCGCCTGGCGATCGGAGCAGAAGTCGCTGGAGCAGACTCCGGCGGTGACGTAACGGTTAGTGTCAGTATATATGGGGGACCGATTGGCTTTTTAAAAATGTATTTATTTATTTTACACCAGTATAATGCTGTCAGAGAGGGTGGTGGCGATGTCTGACTACAGGCAATCAGAAATGCCAGTGGGTGGGAAAAGCAGTGAATATGTATAAAGGATAATTAGCGGGCCCGGAAGTAGCGTTAGAGTCACGGGGAGACTCGGTAAGTATGTCCTGGTTTATTCCTTCTGTGAAAAGGCGATTGGCCTTATTATAAATGGCAGGTATGTACCACAAAACTGGTGTGATCCTGGGAACTTTTTCTGGCACTTGTAGTGCCACAGACATGTGCTTATAGTTTGAATGGGCCTGTATTATGGATGGCTAAGAGATGGGTGGGACTGACCATTCACATACCTCGTCCTACGTGTGTGTCTGACATGTTTAATTAGCTTGTTTTGAACATGGCAGATAAGTATGTGTGGAGCAGTGTGTGGAACAGCACTGCATGAGGAGCAGCCTCTGGGAGGTAAAGAGGTTGCTATCCTAATAGGGGTTGAAGCCTCAGGAAGGAACTCGCCAAAGGGAACGTTGTTTAGCTTCAACCATCTGGACCTGAGTGAGTGGATGCCGCAAGCTATACGAACTGGTATCTGGGTTATCTGAGTGGAATGGACTGTTAGTTGTGGGACACCTTCGGTGGAGAAGCGTGTCCAAAACCTGTGCAGGCATACCATGACGGTTACGGACCAGAAATCCGTGCGTGATATGAATCACCAGTGCAGTGTATGCCTTGAGTTTAATAAACTGTTGGACTTTGAAGTAGATTTGTGCTCCTGTGCTACCTCGGAAATGCAACTAAGTGAGTAACCCCCTAATAATGCCGTGTGTGAACTATGTGCAATGTCACACTTCCTTATTTTCTTTCTTTTGCAGTCCCCCTAGGTCATTTGCAGGTCCCCTACACCATTTTATAACACATATGTTTTGCCTCTCATTGAATTCAGTGGGTTTGGCTAAAAATATCTTTGTGTTTTAAAATTTTTTTTAGGATTATCTTTCTGATCGGTGGACCCTGGCGGATTCGGCAATCCCGATCCGGTCAGATCCTCGGCAGGATTATGCATCTCATAGGAACAGGTGACAGTGTGGGAAAAGTCTGTGGCACCACAAGAAGGAGAGCAGCAGAGTGACACAAAGATCACTCTGCAGACTACTCCAAACTGGAATGAGGTGGTGCAGTGCAGTCATCGAGAGGTTAAACGGCCCTCTCTATCACTTATTTGTAAATTGGACATTATGGTCCAATCGAAGCAATCAGTGCTGGGACATTGACACTGCTTTAGTCTAGCACAAGCCTATGATCGGTGTTGTTATATCATCGATCTAAGCTGATCATCAATGTTTCAGGCACTTTTATTTGTCAAAACATTGAAACTATTGTGACTTGTTCATAATGAAACAACCAATAACAGAAATCATTTTTGAATGAGGGTGGAAAAACTCCCATGATGGTGACTAAAGGTGTCCACATTCAGGGACAGCAAACACCATTACTAGATCATAGTGACTTCAGACATAGTGAATGGACTTTCCCATGATGTACATGTACGTCATTTTCTTCTCAATCATGACATACAAGTTAAGTTAAATGTTGTGAAAGTGTGAAAGGTCATATGCTCAGGCACAGTTTAATTTAAAATATTGGTGGCGCTTTCCACAAGCTTCAAATTTGTCACTCAAAAAGAGTGTTTGCAGCTGACCTTAAATAAACAGAAATTGGTAGTAAGTAATGAACACATGCAGGTACCTGCTGTTGTGTAAGGGTCAAAGGGAATCCCTTATTTAGCGTATTTTTTGGATTATAACTTGCACATTTTCTCCCAAAAATTTGGGAGGAAACTAAGGGGTGCATCTTAAAATCCAAAAGTAGTTTACTGGAAGGTGGAGAATGGGTGCTACTGTGGACACTGTGTGGAGCACGGTGGTGCGGCGGGTGAGACGCTCTGTCAGTGGTGCGGGGCTCTGCTAGCTGCGGCGGGTGAGATGCTCTATTAGCGGTACGGGGCTGTGTTGGCTGCAGCGGGTGAGATGTTCTGTTGGTGGATCGGGGCTGTGGCAGGTGAGATGCTCTGTCGGCGGTGCGGGGCTGTGCTGGCTACGGTAGGTGAGATGCTTTGTCGGCGGTGCGGAGTTGTGCTAGCTGTGGTGGGTGAGATGCTCTATCGGTGCTGTGGGTTTCTGCTGGCTGCAGCAGTTGAGATGCTCTGTCAGCAGTGCTGGGCTGTGCAGCCTGCGGTGGGCGCTGTGTGGAGCAAGGCAATGTGGGGGTGAGATGTTCTGTCGGCGGTGGAATCTTGAAATAATGCAACCAGGAGTTGGCGTGTGTGCAGATGGAGCTCTCGGATTGTCATTGAGCCGAGAACTCAATCTGCGCAGGTGTGATTCCGACAGCATTTTTTGAAGATCCCACTGCTTATCACCCCCGCACTGCCCTGCTCTACATGGCCCCTGCCGCAGGGAGCACAGTCGGCCACACAGCAGTCAGCCACACAACAGCCAACACGGCCGGCCACAAAGCAGTCAGCGTGGCCAGTCACACAGCAGTCAGCGTGGCCAGTCACACAACAGCCAGCACAGCCGGCCACACAGCAGCCAGTGCAGCTGGCCACACAGCAGCCAACACAGCAGCTAGTGCGGCCACACAGCAGTCAGCATGACCAGCCACACATCAGGCAGCGTGGCCAGCCACACAGCAGCCAGCGCGGCCGGCCACACAGCAGCCAGCATGGTTGGCCACACAGCAGCCAGCGTGGTCGGCCACACAGCAGCCAGCGTGGCTGGCCACACAGCAGCCAGCACAGTTGACCACACAGTAGCCAGCATGGCCATGCACACTGCAGCCAGCATTGCCCTACTCCAACGCACCCTCTGCCTCCTGTGACCCCTGCTCCACCACTGTTGTTGCCCTCCCTACGGTAAGACACCAACTAAGTGTAAGATGGAACCCATTTTTTTTTTACCTTTTTATTTCTATATTTGGGGTGCAGCTTATAATCCGATGCATCTTATAAATCTAAAAATACGGTAATTGGTCTGCATATACTTTCCGTTTTCTCTAATTATTTCTAAATGTGCTTGGTTTTAACTTAAACCAGTTCTGGAAAAATTAATTGCAGTGTTAATTGGTATACCTTATCTTTAAACAATTTGCAAGATCTTTATTTTCTTAAGAAGTAAAATTGGAAATGTATTTACATTATTTAGAATCAGAAAATGTTATTTTTTAAAAGAGTCTGCATCTTTTTTTAAATCCTTGTTGGTGTGGTTTTATCTTTTTAAGGTAATCTGTAATTAAAAGCTACATTATTTATTTGCCCAGTTTTCCTAATAAGAGCTAGTAGATGATTTTATGCACTTTGCACTGTCATTTGAAAAGACAGTTGCAGGCCACTTCTGCAGCAGCACAGGCTACATACTCTATAGTAAATGTAAATAATAATAATAGAATTAAATAGTAAAGATCCAATAACATTAAGGTCAAAACTGAGTTACTTATAAAAAGTTCAGTAAATCAATCTTTTCATGATCCCATACACTAGAGATTGGCAGCAGTTCGGGGCCAACAATAGCAGCCCCAGAAGCAGCAGTACTGCATGATAGATGACATGTTGGACAGTAAGTAGAAGTCCAGCAGACTGTGGTCCATCAGCACTGGCAGCATTAGAGTAGAATAGTCAGGGAAAGCCAGGTAGGGAGACCATATGGCTGATTTAATAATTAGCATCAGCCATTGTTACATGAAAGTCTGTAGTAATACAAGTCTGATTAATTTTGACAAGTGACAAAAGGTTTTCCACGCTTGTGGTAGATTACCTGGTCTGCTTTGGTTGGACACATCGAACAGTCACACTGAATAGCCTCTAAGACATAAAACAAGAATCTCAACATGAAAGTATTCCCAAAGCAAACTGGATCAGTTCTTGCTACTTATCCAATTTATTAACCAAGAAGTCCAGGCTTGAGGCTTAGGGTATCTGTATGAGAAAGAACACAGTCCAGATACGACTGAACCTGGCTGTTCAGTCAGTGAATCTGTGTTTGCTGTCAGTCTCGACTGAGACAGAAAAGGCTGTATTTCTCTTCTGTCACGACTGTGACAGAAGAGAGTGACTGGAAGAGAGCCCTTATATTTACCCTCAGACTAAGCATACCCTAGGCTTTCCCTCAACCCAGAGGTACGCTTGGAGGCAGCAAGGTGTGAGCCCCCTACATTTACCTATCTCCTGTCCTTGGCCATGATGGTAAGACCCCCTCCACAACCCACCACCAAAGGGGACGGACCAAGACAGAAGTCAAAGAACCCCCACCAACATATATAAACAGACAGGGGTAACAACAAAACTCAAGCACACCTATAACCAACACCAGGGGGCAACAAAAGTTGTACAGGGAGGGGTATCAAGGAAAGGCAAAAGTAACTAAATGGACTACTTTTACACACCAAAGCAGCAGAAAGCAGCAGCAGCTGTAACCATCTCCACATCTGCAGGCCTAGCTCCAGACTAAACTGAATAGCTGGCACCCTCTGTTAGGAGCAGAGGGCGTTTTCCCGGCCAGAAGTAGTCATCAGAGAAAACACCTGGAGAGAGTTAATGAACTTACTGCTAGCAAGGAAAACTGACATCAACCCTGCGACTGCCAGGAAAAACCACACGTTTATCGTGTACGGCCTCAGCTGATAAAAGATACTCCAAACCTGAGCCTGTCCCTAATATCAGAAAGAGATGACCGTGACCATTTCAAATAGGTTGGAGATCTGAAAAGCTGTTTTTTGCAAAGCAAGAAATGTGTTTCATCACATAAAACCTTTTAAAAGGAGCTGACATTTTTCTGGCCATAGCCATCACATTTCTCATTCGTGTTAAATTTACAAAAGAAATTATGTATTTTTAATTTCAATACATGAGCCATGCATGAAGAATGGTGTAGAGACATGAGTGTCAGGGGGGCTCTTGTGCGCTGGCCTGGCTGTCTTTAGAAAGACTGCATAGATTAGGGCTTATCCCACTTAATTCCCGTGTTCCTTCCCAATGGGCACAACACCACTCAAGCAACACAGGATGACGTTACCACATTCCGTTAAGACTTTATTAGGTTCCTGACAGACAACATTGTATAGTACATTTTGTGCAAGGACATGAGATGGTGCAAGTGATAAAGATATATTTTGACCAAAGAAAAAAAACCTCTAAAACATCACATTTATTGAATTCATTAAAATTTTATTTATAATCTAAAACACTGAATTTATACACAATTGTTTACGTCACTATCAAGTCGTGATATATAATGTGAGGTCCTGAAATAGGGCAGTGGGCAAGGGTGCACCACCTGTTAATGCTTTATAGGTATGATAATAGTGGGACAAGGGGGCCTAATGTTCCCTGATACTTGTCCCTACCTAGCAACGGAGGTTAATTACACCTTAATTTTTTGGGTGCCCCCCATTCCTCGGCGGCTTGCCCTCTGAGTCCCTGTCTCTTATTTCCGACCTAAACCCACCACCAGGTGCAGTGTGCTGGGGTAATTAATTTGTCATGTGTCATAAGTCAAATAAATACAACTCAGATCTCATGTAAATTTTCAAAATCTCAATACCCAGTTATACAATTACCTATGCGGCTATAACAACTAGGGAGATACATGAAAAGTGAGTCTTATTAAAGATATGATGGGCCTGAATGTCCCAGTACTCATCCTGCCAGGACTGTTCTTGATCCCGACGCGTTTCCCCCCGATTTACCGGGGTTCATCACGGGATGTATATATTTCGAGATGTCTCAGTTTAATTTAGGACATCAATCTAAAATCAAAGAGATATCCTCCCTTAAGAATTATATAACATATTTAATCACCACATGACTCATAATGAATTGCACCTACCTCCTCAAAATCATTTATGTCCTAGAAGGGGTAGATCATGTTATCTTTCCCTTATACGGGTCCAATTCCTATCCTGGATGACCCTTTAAGATGCTGGTTACGGAACGATACCTCCTCCCAGTACAGTAGTGCAGCCTATGGGAGGCTCTATGAACTGTGAGTGCCTGAATTGGCTGCGTGTCACAGTGATATCAGTTCCCTAGTAGTCTCTAGTATTAAAGCTTAATATTTTTGAAAATTGGAGTGGGGTTCTTTTAGATTTTGCTATCTTGAGAGGATATCTTTTTTTGCAGGTAACTATTACTGTGCAGAATTATTAGTCAACTTAATAAAAACCAAATATATTCCCATCTCACTTGCTTATTTTCACCAGGTAAACCAATATTACTGCACAAAATTTATAAATAAACATTTCTGATATGCAATAATAAAACCCCCCAAAATTTGTGATCAATATAACCAACTTTCTTTATGATGACACTCAACAGGCTACCATCCATACATTCTGTCAGTTGCTTGATCTGTCTACGGAGAACATTGTGTGCAGCAGCCACCACAGCCTCCCAGACACTGTTCTGAGAGGTGTACTGTTTCCCTCCCTGTAGAGCTCACATTTTATGAGGGCCCACAGGTTCTCTATGGTGTTAAGATCAGGTGAACAAGGGGGCCAAGTCATTATTTTTTCATCTTTTAGACCTTTACTGGCCAGCCACGCTGTAGAGTAGTTGGATTCATGTGATGGAGCATTGTCCTGCATGAAAATCATGTGTTTCTTGAACGATACCGACTTCTTCCTGTACTACTGCTTGAAGAAGTTGTCTTCCAGAAAGTGGCAGTAGGTCTGGGAGTTGAGCTTCACTCCATCCTCCACCCGAAAAGGTCCCACAAGTTCATCTTTGATGATACCAGCCCATACCATTACTCCACCTCCACCTTGCTGGCATCTTAGTCAGAGTGGATCTCTCTGGCCTTTACTGATCCAGCCTCTGGCACATCCATCTGGCCCATCAAGAGTCACTCTCATTTCATCACTTCATAAAACCTTTGAAAAATCAGTCTTAAGATATTTCTTGGCCCAGTCATGATGTTTTATCTCATGTTTCTTGTTTAAAGATGGTTGTTTTCAGCGTTGCTTACCTTGGCCATGTCCCTGAGTATGGCACATTTTGTGCTTTTTGATACTCAAGTAACATTGCTGCTCTGAAATATGGCAAAACTGGTGGCAAATGGCATCTTGGCAGCTTCAAGCTTGATTTTCCTCAATTCATGGGCAGTTATTTTGTGCCTTTTTTGCCCAACGCTCTTCTTGTGACCCTGCTATTTGCCATAAAATGCTTGATTGTTCGGTGATCACGCTTCAAAAATTTGCAATTTCAAGACTGCCTAATCCCTCTGCAAGACATCTCACAATTTTGGACTTTTCAGAGTCCGTCAAATCTCTCTTCTGTCTCATTTTGCCAAAGGAAAGGAAGTTGCCTAATAATTAAGCACACCTTATACAGGGTGTTGATGTCATTACACTGCACCCCTCCTCATCACAGAGATTGACATCACCTGATTTACGTAATTGGTAGTTGGCTCTCAAGCCTATACAGCTTGGAGTAGAACAACATTTATATAAAGTATCATGTGATCAAAATACTCATTTGCCTAATAATTCTGCACATAGTGTAGTACATCGCAGAGGACTCATGCAATCCAGAATCAGCAGGCATTCCACAAGTTAACATACAAAAAGGGCACCGAACTGTCCCATGTGAAACAATGGTCTATGTCCCTTGACTCACCAAATATAGGAAAAATACGGCTGGCATAATGGAATAATTAAGAATAGTTGAGCCCCCCATAAAAGGTCAAATATTCCTTATTGATGCTGAGTCATGACAAGTGGGATATTTTGCCTGATAGTAAGGAAGCAAAAATTGTCACAGGATTGCTGCTAAATTTTAAGTTGGCATTCACAGGTAACCATCCAGCAGTCTAGTTGTCTCTTAACCCCTTCAGCCCCGGGGCACTTTCCGTTTTTGCGTTTTTGTTTTTTGCTCCCCTTCTTCCGAGAGCCGTAACTTTTTTATTTTTCCGTCAATCTTGCCATATGAGGGCTTGTTTTTTGCGGGACAAGTTGTACTTTTAAATGAAATCATAAGTTTTACCATATGGTGTACTGGAAAGCAGCAAAAAAATTCCAAGTGTGGAAAAATTGCAAAAAAAGTGTGATGGCACAATAGTTTTTGGGATGTTTTATTCACGGTGTTCACTATATGGTAAAACTGATGTGTGGGTATGATACCTGAGGTCGGTGCGAGTTTGTAGACACCAAACATGTATAGGTTTACTTGTATCTAAGGGGTTAAAAAAAATTCACAAGTTTGTCCAATAAAAGTGGCGCACGTTTTGCGCCATTTTCCGAAACACGTAGCGTTCTTATTTTTTGGGATCTATGGCTCAGTGACGGCTTATTTTTTGCGTCTCGAGCTGATGTTTCTAATGGTAGCATTTTTGCGCAGATGCTACGTTTTGATCGCCTGTTATTGCATTTTGCGTAAAACTTGCGGCGACCAAAAAACGTAATTTTGGCGTTTGGAATTTTTTTGCCACTACGCCGTTTACCAATCAGATTAATTGATTTTATATTTTGATAGATCGGGCATTTCTGAACGCGGCGATACCAAATATGTGTATATTTATTTATTTTTTAACCCTTTAATTTTCAATGGGGGGAAAGGGGGGTGATTTGAACTTTTAGGTTTTTTGTTTTTTTTTTTAATTTTTTAAAACTTTTTTTTTACCTTTTTTATTTTATTTTACTAGTCCCCCTAGGGGGCTATAGCAATCAGCAATCCGATCGCTGATCGCTATCTGCTGATCACAGCTATACCGCTGTAATCAGCAGATTCAGTCACTTTCTTTCTTCCTCTGCTCCGTGCCGAGGAAGAATGAAAGTGAAACTTCGTAGCACCAGGCGTCATCACATGACCCTGTGCTACGATGGCAACCACCGAACGTCACGTGATCACTCACGTGACGTCCGGAGGGGGCGGCGGTAAGTAAAAAAGATGGCCGCGCGCATGTAGATCTCGCTGCCAGACTTTGGCAGCGAGATCTAAGGGGTTAATGTTCCGGGTGGAATGCGATTCCACTCGGAACATGTAGGCACACATGTCAGCTGTTGAAAACAGCTGATATGTGTGCCGATCCACGCCGCCTGCCCGCGGCAGGGGGCGGGGCTTACCGGGACACGATCCATGACGGAAAGATCCGTCCATGGTCGTGAAGGGGTTAATGAACAACAGTAGATCTTCCAACATATGTCTTTTTTTCTCTCAGGCTTTTTAGCTGTAAAACTGTTTGCTGCACTTATTCCTTTTTCCTGAATGAGCAAAAAGAATTATTACACGATGTGGTATCAACTATGTACCATGTGCTTGTTTGGGATGAGCACAGTAGGTTATTTTGCCTGCCTGTAAAGAAGCAAAAATGTCTGTGGCATTGTCGCTAAATTCTAAGTTGCAATTCACAGGTAACCATCAAGCAGGCTAGTTGTTTCTTAATGAACAACAGCAGCTCTTCTGCCATACGGCTTTTCCCTCAGGCTTTCTACTTGTAAAACTGTTTGTTGCACTTTTTCCTATTACCTAAATGAGCAAAAAGAATTAAGACACTATGATATTAACTGTGTACCATGTGCTTGTTAGGGATGAGTTTATGTCAATTGAGCAGAATACGGAGGACAAGTAAGAGATGTCAGATACCTGGAACTTGCAACACACTCAGAATCGCAAAGGCCTTGGTATCTCACCGATATGTGGCGATGCATTGCTGCCAATAAAAACATTCATTTAGTGAGCTGTGTAACTTATGTATTGTCCCTGGCCATAGTTGCTGCTCCAGGTATCTATAGTGCAGTGTACTTTGGAACAATTCCAGAGAGCTGCTTTTGCTCTCCTTCACATGAAAACAGAGAGGGAACAATATTTGTGTGAATTTATACTAATTTAGTATTTTCAGCAAATATTAGTGCATGTTATAGTTTCTCAAAATGAAGAAGCATCTGCACCACCAACAAATTGGCAAGATGTGAGTT
This sequence comes from Anomaloglossus baeobatrachus, assembly GCF_048569485.1. NCBI lineage: Eukaryota > Metazoa > Chordata > Amphibia > Anura > Aromobatidae > Anomaloglossus > Anomaloglossus baeobatrachus. The sequence goes on from NC_134358.1 coordinate 277,732,658, forward strand.
CCATTGGAAAATCAGCATATGACTGGGGCGGATAGTTGTTTCCTCATTGAGAAAAAGGAAGAGTATGTGTTCTTGGAGGACCACATGTAGTAGAGAATGAAGAAAATGTTGATGGTGGTGAGGATGACATAAAAATAAGTTACTGAAAGACGGCGAGAAGTAGACAAATGACTACTTTAGGTTTGTTGTCATTGCTTTCAGGCTTGAATTTGCCAAAGAGCAAGAGATGTTGATTCATGGAAACCTGTATTTCATAGTCTAAAAAACCAGGTATGTTTGCATCTTACTTTCCTCTTACAAAGCCTGCAGAGCACCAAGGAAACATTTGGTGAACATGTGCAAAAGACCTCCCACACATGAGAAGCCCATATATATGACTCATAACCAATGCGCTCAAACATTCAGGTGTTGTATGGCCTCCTCTACCAACACCACATACAGCATTATCTGCTACAGAGCTAACAACAAAAAGATTTGATTTTGCTTCAGACTATGTTTTCAATGATATGTGCCTGCACTGTGTATTAACAATGCCAGCTACTTCCTCCTCAATGACTCGTCAATAGTGATGTGCGAGTGTGCTCGGCACTGCTCAATGTTTATAAAGTATCGGGGTTTCATCCACAAACACTGATTGTGGATGTTTAGTTGACTGCTATGATGACATGTGCCTGAGCATGATGGTGTGTGGTCAGACTGGTTGTGGTCATGCCAATACTGATCTTGGTTTGGCACAGGTTGAAAATCACAGCTCTTTAATCATCAGCATTTTCTTTAAAAAAGCTCAAGACTGGTGAAAATCTCATCCTTGGCCTACAAACTTAGAGCATGTGGATGCTCTGGGGAAAATTGTCTGCCTTCTCCCTCTGGCTACCCAACTGCCTCTTCCTGCCTATTGCTGTTCTACAGAGCCCTCTGCCTCTGTGCTGCTGCCGTCACTCTTCATGGCACCTTGCCAGGTTGGGTCAGTGACTTCATCATCCACCACCTTGTCTTTCAATTCCTCACTCTGATTCTCCTCCTGACTTATTGACTTAACAACATCCCTTGTTTGCAACTGTGTCTCAACATCATCCAGTTCTTGAGACACTAATTGCCATTCTCCACCATCGTCTTCTTCTGACCATGGCTGCTCAAATATTTGGGCATCTCTACACATGATCTCCTCCTATTCCTCTTGATACGTGCAGGGTGAGAGACCAAAATACTCAATCAATGGAAATGTAAATAGCTCCTCCGAGTGTAGGATCACTTGTCTAGTAGCATAAAGGTGAGGATTATATGCACCAGACCCCTGGCTAGTGAGACTGGACTGTGTGGAAGAGAGGGTGGTGTTGGGAAACATACTGAAAGAATTATCTTCCATCCAACCGACCACCTGTTTGTACTGGTCTGGCTTCAGGAGTGTTGTCCTGCGCCCACCTGCAAAGTGAATCAGCTAGCTAGGTCTTATTAATGAGTATATTTCTTGTGATTTACGGCACACGTGGGTTATCCATGTGCTATCCGGAATCCGTTTCCCTCATCCGTAATAGCACATGGATGTATACTCACATGTCCCCGCTCCTGCTGCCCGTGGTGCTGAACTCTCCAGCTCTGCTTTGTATCCGGCCACCGCTGACCCCCTCTGGAGCTACTTCCGGGTGGCTGCTCCGTGCATAAATGAATATGCATGAGAATAAGCAGTCAGGTTGGAATGAGGAGGCAGCAAAGGCTGAAGACAGCAACGCTTGAGAAAGTGTCTATAAAAAGCTTTTTATTTTCAATGTACGTGTTTTTTCTGGTATGTGTTATACAGATTACACCACTGTGTGGTACGTGGGAGATCAGTGATGCCAGAACAAAATGGACATGTCTCCATGTGGAAATCACAGACACGCGTGTATGCCACACGGAGACACGGTCAGTGAAAAATCACTTTAATGGGTCTGCATATGTTTATAAATTTTGGTATGTATAAGAACTAAGACATACGTACCAGAATCACTGATATGTGAAAGAGGCCTTACAAAAATTAAATAGCACTCTTTGCTTTCTGAGTTTTGCATGTGCCCAAATAATTTTTGACCACATGAGTGGTATCACTGTGTTTGAGAGAAAATGCAAAACAAATCATGTGGTCAATTTTCTGCCGCTACCTGTGGTATAAATTATAAACTTTGTGCTAAACCAGTATTTTACTGAAAAAAAAATGTTTTCAAATCTAAATTTTATAGAGGTTTGTGAATCACCTGTAGGATAAAAATGCTCAGTACACCCCCTAGGTGAATTCTTGAAGTGGTTCAATTTCTCAAATTTGGTCACTTGTGGAAGGCTTCTTCTGCTTTGGCATTTAAGGGGCTCTACACATGTGACATGGCATTCACAATTTATTCTAGACAAATTTACTCTCCAAAAATCAAATAGCGTTCTTTCCTTCCAAGCCATGCCATGTGTACAAACAGCAATTTTTGACCACAGAAAAAGTGTTATCATGTTCATGAGAAATTGCGTAATAAATTATGTGGTCCATTTTCTCCTAGTATCCATTATGAAATGGAAAAATTTTGGGCTAAAATTATACTTTCACATCCACATTTTAAAAAGTTCTTTGAAGAACTTATGGGTTCAAAAACCTGAACACACCCCTAGATGAATTCCATGACAAGTCTAGTTTCCAAAATAGCTTCAATAGTGGGAGGTTTCTGCTATTTAGGCAACTTAGAGGCTCTGCAAATGCAACATGGTGCCTGCAATCGTTTTTAGAAAAATTTGTATTCCAAAATACAAATGGTGCTCGTTCCTTTCTGATCCCTGCCATTTGTCCAAACAGATGTTTCTGACCACATGTAGAGTATCAGCGAGCTCAGACCGCAGAGGGTAACAAATTGTGTGGTCTTTTTATTTTTCATTGTATCTCTTGTAAGAGTGAAAAAATTGAGGCTAAAGCAATATTTTAGGGGAGAAATTGATGTTTTTTTCCTTCCATTTTGCACTAAGTCTTGCTTGGCACTTGAAAAGTTTAACATTTCCTGACAACAGATTTGAAACATTTGAGGGGTGCAGTTTTTAATGATATAACTTCTGAGAAGTTTCCAATATATAGCCCTCTCAAATTCCATTTAAATTTGAATATGTGCCAAAAGAAAAAGGTTTTGTGCATTTCTTGAAAAATGAGAAATTGCTGCTAAACTTTTAACCCTTCTAGCATCATAACAACATTTTATGACATTTGAAAAATTATGCAGATGTAACTTATATATTTATATGAAATATTATTTATTATCTTGTACAACATAACTAATTGCTTTAAGGATCTAGAAATTGAAAGTTGATAATCGAGAAATTTTAAACAGTTTCGTAAAATTTCCATTATTTTCATAAATTAATTAAAAAAATGTCAACCTGAATTTGCCAATAACATAAATGAGATTGTGACCTAAAACAACAATCTTAGAATATCAGAGATTCACTAAAGAGTTCTCGAGTTATTAGCACATACAGTTATTACCACATACAGTTTACAAATTTAAGCCTTGTCATTAAAGAGGTTTTCTCAAGAACAAAGTTAATTTTAAAGTTGATTTTAATCAATAGATCTTAGAATAATAAATTCTATAACTGGATGTGTTTAACAAAAAATGTTCCTGTTATGTGATAACCGTATAAATGTGTCCCTGCTATGTACTGCATAGTGGCTATGTCTGACCGTACAGTGACATGGTCCGGTCATACTATGTATCCTGACCAGGGAGGAAGCAAAAGAAAGTATACAGATAGCCTAGCATGGGATCGTATCTCTTTTTTTTTTTTTAAGGTAAAGCATTTCCCTGCCTGATTTTTAAAAATATTTTACCTCATAGAAAGAATCATTTGCAATCCTATCTGCAGTGTTTGTGTATTTTATTACTTCTTTCTTGGCCATAGAGATGTGGTATGATCAGACCATGTCCCTGTACAATCAGACACAATCATTATACAGTACATAGCAGGCACACATATAAATTATAAATTATAATTATTGTAAGATCTATTGATTAAAATCAACTTTAAAATGAATATTGCTCATGGAAAAACCCCTTTAAGGTCAAAATTGGCTCTGTCACTAAGGGGTTAAACAACAACCATTTTTTGGCCACTAAACACTACTGGTATAATTTTCAGGATTTTAAAGATTTCTCTTTACATTTTTTAAAAAAACACAGGGATCACACTTTCACTTATTGACAGAAGCAACTCTTGATTTCAAGTGAAAGGTTTGCTCACACTAGTGTATAAATATGACAAGTGCAATGCAGGGAAAAAGGTATTGCTATCAGACAAATGTTATTCAATGAAGCAATAATGGTCTGCGATTTTTTTCACAGCTGTATTCAGCCTGAAGAAAAAATTGCAGCGCTCTGGAATTGGCCAAATAAATCGAATGAGACTCGCCAATGCAAGAGTTTTGGTACGAGAAAACAAACGGATGCCATATGGTTCATCTATTTTTGAATATTAACTGCTGAGAAAGAAAATGCACTGCATATGGATAGTATACGCGTGTCATACTGATGGAATACACGGATTCTAGGTGAGAAAATAATTGTACACACACAAAGCACTCGCATGACATAAGGAATGACTTTTCCACTCATCCAACATTTCTGTGTGAAAATAAGACCTTTTTTATGCACTAGTGTGAGTGTGCACTAACTTGCAAAATCTGCAATGAGTGGTTTAGTGCCTGTGCTTGCTGTCACTGTGTAAACCCTCCAAACAGCTATTAAAGTGCTGTTGCTGCTGTATATCACAGATATGGGAAATGAGGAGACTGCACCAACAGTTCCTTGTATATCATTTGAATCTTGGATTTTTTTACAAACTGAAACTATCATTCTAAATTTCAATTTCTGTATATCAGCACTGAATTAGTACATCACAATAACACTGCTGTGCTGTGTGCGCTGAGTCCTCCTATCCCTACAGGTAAAAAATGGCTGTCTTTGGCTGGCCACTATGTTTTATAGTGCATGTGATTGCCGACCTAGTTGGATGTGATACACCATGTCATTGGATTGCTACAAGGCATTACGTGGAAGCTCCAAGGAACAACAGCAAAAAAAGAAAAACCTCGGCACTACTGCCGATTACATCCCAAAAGAGTCAAACTGGAAACACACTGGTGGATAAACAAGGTGCTTATTAGAGATGAGTGAACCTGTATGGAAAATATTTGCCAATTTCAAACTCATTACAAGCCTTGACCATCTCGACTCGGGCTCGGAATTCTGAGGACTTATAAAAAAGTACTGTAGGTAATGTTCGTTTTTGATCTGTAACTGTGTGCAGCTTTTCTAATACCTTACTACTACTTTGGCTATGATAGAGGTGCTGTATGATGATGAGTAGGACGTGTTTGATGAGGGGAAGAAATGGGGAGAGGTCAGAGGAGCGGCAAATTTTTTTTCTTAACTTTAAATTGCTGTTTTATTATCTAAATAGCGTCAGTTCTATGCTCCAGAAGTAAAATACCACTAGCCTCTTTTTTATTTTTGTGATTAATAAAACTTACTGCATTGTATTGTTTTGTATTTTTTTAAGAAAAACAAAAAAAACTCAATTAAAGTGGTGCATACATTTGTTTTAATCAGAACTGAGACAACTAGATTGTGTTTTACGGTTTATAAATTCTTTCATAGCTTTGACTCATAAATGAAAGATTTAACATTTTTGCTACCTACTGATTGATAATGATTGATGGTAGCTATTAAAATACTGATAAAATATTAGCTTCATCTTATTTACCTGTCTATCAAAGATGGCATCTCAGTGAGTTTTAACATAAGCTTTTTGTGCTGCCTGTCATACATGGACTTTTTAGATTTGTTCAACAATCTTGACATCACAGTATTAGTCTAGGAGAAAATTGTCAACTCTCTGTATGTTTCATTACAAGGAAAAATACTCTTTTTCAAAAGCACAAAAAGTACATATATACTATATACAGTGTATATATATATATATATATATATATATATATATATATACACTGTATATATACTTTTGAAAAGGACAATTTCTACAAGTAGTGAAACATACCGATCGTTCACAATTTTCTATACTAATATATATATATATATATATATATATATATATATATTAGAACCAGAAAGACCAGGAGTTATGCAAGGGTTAAAAGTGCTACAAAACAGGACAATACCCAAGGGCATGTGGGCCAGAGGAGTAAGATCATAAATCACAGTAATCAGGGTGCTAGTACAGAGCTGAAATAGTACATAGATCAATTCAGTGTGTATAATCTATAAGATGAAGCTCTATACAGAACGCATCATTAGTAGTGTTGAGCGAGTACCAAAAAGCTCGGGTGCTCGAGGCTCGGGCCGAGCATCCCAAGATACTCGTGTACTCGGCCCGAGCACCGAGCCCAATGTTATCCTATGGGAGACCCGAGTATTTTTATGAAATGACCCCCGGCAGCATGTAGAAACCCTAAAAATGTCACAAAAGTCTCAGAAGAGTGCTCAAATGACATGGCAACAGCATGGGGAAGACCCCTTGAAGCATTTATCACTCAAAAGTCACAGCTGTGAACAATTTTGTCCGAGTTTTACGTCATTTTTACGGACTCACCAGAAAACCTTCCAAAATGACACCAAAATGAATTTTCATGGCGGAAATGTTAAGGGAACATACCCAATAGTGAGAGAGAGCTGGTGTATGTTACTTTTTGAGATTAATACATGAAAGATTTTACGTAAAACATTGTGTGGCACTCCGATGTCCAAAACGCACGTTTTGTGCTTTTTACTAGCGATGTCGGTCATTTTTTTTTTCATTCTATCTCCCGTCGGTTGGTCTCGTTCTGTCTGTCTCTCTCTGTCTTGTCTGTCCCCCTCTCACAGTCTGTCGGTCATTCTCCCCCCTCTCTCTTACTTACCGTTCCCCGATCACTGCAGCGGCACTGAACAGCTGTTCACTAAACTCCGGCGGCTTTTCCTCTTTTGAAAAAGCCGGCCGCTCATTAACCCCATTACGACCGCCTTAAGGAGATAAACGGCGGCAGAATCAGGTCCTTATTCTGATCCGCCGTCTATAAACGGCGGTCAGAAAAAGGTAAATAGCACCCCCCAACGTCAGAAAATCTCCGGGGTTTCAGCTACCGGGGGTAGCTGAGACCCTGGAGATCATGATTCGGGCCGGTTTTTCCGGTCCCCGCTCCCATGATCACCGGTATACACCGTATACCGATGATCATGTAATAGTAAATCACAGCGCCGGTAAACAATGATTTATCTCCCATCTGGCATGATCAAACATGTCAGCTGGGAGATAAATCTGCTCCCCCGGTCCCCCGGGGTCGCCGAAGTGCCGACCCCCAACCCCCCCCTACCCCCCCAATATCCAAAATGGCGGCGCGCACAGCAGCGCACCGCCCGCATTTCCCCATTTCCTTTGACTTCTGTTGCATGTGCCATCACACATGCGACAGAATACTGCTCCCCAGGCCCTGCCAGGTCACCCCCTACTCCCACCCCGGTGTTCCCCGATGTCCCCCGTACTTGTGGGAGTGCTGATCCCCCACGGCCCCCTCCTCCGGCTCCTTCACAGCAGTGCCGGTCACATGTGCAGAGCGCGGCTGTCAGCTTCCTGTGTCTGACTCAGACGCTGGCTGCTGCTGCTGCACAGAGTCTGCAGCTGTGACCCGGGGAGGGTGGGTGCAGATTCTTTGCACCCACTCTCCTCAAATGGAACGTCTGCACTCCTAGAAAATGGGGGACACGTTCCCTAAACGTGCCCCCCATATTCTAGAAGATCGTGGGACTTCCAAAATGGCTTACAGGAGATTTTTTTTTTCTTTTCAATAAATTGGCCAAAAGAGGGAATGTTTTTGGGGAGTGTTTTTTCAAATAAAAATTTTTTTGTTGTCAATTTTTTTTTGTATTACTGTCAATTAGTTATGTCTGGTATCAAATAGACACCGTGACATCACTAATTGCTGGGCTTGATGCCAGGTGACATTACACATCTGGTATCAACCCCATTTATTACCCCGTCTGCCACCGCATCAGGGCGCGGGATGAGCTGGGGCGAAGCGCCAGGATTGGCGCATCTAATGCATGCACCACTTCTGGGGCGGCTACGGCCTGCTATTTTTAGGCTGGGAAGAGTCCAATAACCATGGCTCTTCCCACCCTGAGAATACCAGACCTCAGCTGTCAGCTTCACCTTGGCTGGTGATCTAATTTGGGGGGACCCCACGTTTGTCTGTTTTTTAATTATTATACATTTTTTACAAAAAAAACAGCTTGGGGAGCCCTCCAAATTGATCACCAGCCAAGGTGAAGCTGTCAGCTGTGGTTTGCAGGCTACAGCTGTCTGCTTTACCCTAGCTGGCTATCAAAAATAGGGGGGATCCCACGTCATTTATTTTAATTATTTTTTTTTCTTTTTGGGCTAAATACAAGGCTAGGCACCCTTTAGTGCCACATGAAAGTCACTGAAGGGCGCCAGCTTAGAATATGCAGGGGGGTGGGATGTTATAAATGTTTGTCATCTATCCATTCATCCATTGTAGCATTTTAGGCTGTGTGCCCACAATCAGGGTTTGCAGCGCTTTGGGTGCAGAGTGTTTTTCCTGAGTCCATAACGATGCATTGTGCAGTAGAAGCACAGTGGAAGGATTTTTAGAAATCCCATGCCCACTGTGCTTCTTTTCTCCACAGCATACATTGACCTGTGGTGCAGCTTCCCGAGCCTCAGCAAGTCAATTTATGCTGCGGAGATGAGTGTTCTCTGCACGTAGAATAGAACTAAAGTCCACAGCAGCCTGAACCCAAATCGTGGGCATAGGCAGCTGCGTTCTCCCGTGGACAACACTCACATCTCTGCAGGAAGGCTGACACTGTGTACTAGATGCTGTGTCGCTGGATCATGGCCATATAGCCTAACAGTGAGAAATTTGTTGCTACAGCAACATTTTTGTGAAGTACCTGTGGAATCAAAATGCTTACTATACTCCTGAATAAAATCCTTGAGGGGTCCAGTTTCCAAAATGGGGTCACTTGTGGGGGGTTTCTGATGTATAGGCACCCAAGGGGCCCTGCTAATGTGACATGGTGTGCGCAATTTATTTCAACTTTTCCAAAATTCAAATGGTGCTCCTTCCATTCCAAGCCCTCCCATTTATCCAAACAGAGGTTTTTGGCCACATGTGGGGTATCCCTGCTCTCACAAGAAATTGGATAACAACCTGTGGGATCCATGTTTTGTTGTTGCCTCTTGAAAAAGTGAGAAATTTGATGCTAAATCAACATTTTTGTGAAAAAAATGAACATTTTCAATATGACAATGTAACGTTATTAAAATCTGTGAAGTACCTGTGGGTACAAAATGCTCACTATACCCCTAGATAGGAGCCTTAAGGGGTCTAGTTTCCAAAATGGCATCACTTGTGAGGGGTTTATTCTGTTTAGGTACCTTAGCGGACATCTAAATGCAACATGGTGCTCGCAATCTATTTCAACCAAATTTGCTTTCCAAAATTCAAATATTGCTACTTTCGTTCCAAGCCCTCCCATTTGTCGAAACAGAGGTTTCTGACCACATGTGGGGTATTAACGCGTTCAAAAGAAAGTGGGTAACAAGTTTTGGGGTGCATTTTGTTGTGTTATTTCTTCTAAAAGTGAATAAATTTGGGGTAGAGCAACATTTTAGGTAACATTTTATTTTTTGCTTTTTTTTCATTCCACATTGCTTTAGTTCCTGTGTAGCACCTGAAGGGTTAATAAACTTCTTGGATGTGGTTTTGAGTACCTTGAGGGGGGCAGTTTTTAGAATAGTGTCACTTTAGGGTATTTTTTGTCACCTAGGCCTATCAAAGTCACTTCAAATGTGATGTGGTCGTTAAAAAATTGGTTTTTTGAATTTTGTTGAAAAAATGTGAAATTGCTGATGAACTTTGAACCCTTCTAACTTCCTAACCACAAAAAATTTTGTTTCAAAAATTGTGCTGATGTAATGTAGACAAGTGGGAAATGTTATTTATTAACTATTTTGTGTGACAGAACTCTCTGGTTTATGGGCATAAAAATGAAAAGTTTGAAAATTGCAAAATTTTAAAAATTTTCATCAAATTTCCGATTTTTTTACAAATAAAAGCAAAAAATATCATTCTAAATTTATAACTGTCATGAAGTACAATATGTCACGAAAAAACAGTGTCAGAATCACCAGGATCCATTGAAGCGTTCCAGAGTTATAACCTCATAAAGGGACACTGGTCAGAATTGCAAAACATGGCCTGGGCTTAAGTACAAAACTGGCTTCGTCCTTAAGGGGTTAAACAATCTCGTATTCCCTGTTTTCCTGCTTTTCGGCGCCTATGATTGGTTGCAGTGATACACGCCCCCACGCTGAGTGACAGGTGTGTCACCGCACCCAATCACAGCAGCCGGTGGGTGTGTGTATACTGTGCAGTGAAATAAATAATTAAATAATTAAAAAAAACGGCGTGCGGTCCCACCAATTTTAATACCAGCCAGATAAAGCCATATGGCTGAAGGCTGGTATTCTCAGGATGGGGAGCTCCACGTTATGGGGAGCCCCCCAGCCTAACAATATCAGTCAGCAGCCGCCCAGAATTGCCGCATACATTATATGCGACAGTTCTGGGACTGTACCCGGCTCTTCCCGATTTACCCTAGTGCGTTGGCAAATCGGGGTAATAAGGAGTTAATGGCAGCCCATAGCTGCCACTAAATCCTATATTAATCATGTCAGGCGTCTCCCCGAGATTCCTTCCATGATTAATCTGTAAATTACAGTTAAAAAACACACACACCTGAAAAATCCTTTATTAGAAATAAAAAACACTAACAAAGTCCCTCATCACCAATTTATTAACCCCGACAAACCCTCCATGTCCGGCGTACTCCACAGTCCTCCAGCATCGCATCCAGCTGTGCTGCATGAAGTTGACAGGAGCTGCAGAATACACCGCCGCTCCTGTCAGCTTCACACAGCAACTGAAGACAGCCGCGCGATCAGCTGAGCTGTCACTGAGGTTACCTGGATCCAGCGGTGGATGCAGCGGTGGCCGCGGGTAACCTCAGTGACAGCTCAGCTGATCGCGCTACTCACCGCCGCACCGGTCAGCTCCATGCAGCAACTGAGGTGAGTAGCGCGATCAGCTGAGCTGTCACTGAGGTTAATCGTGGCCACCGCTGGATCCAGCGATGGCCGTGAGATACCTGACTGACAGCAGCTGATCGCGCTACTCACCTCAGTTGATGTGTGAAGCTGACAGGAGCGGCGGTGTATTCTGCAGCTCCTGTCACCTGCATGCAGCAGAGCTGGACGCAACGCTGGAGGACTGTGGAGTACGCCGCCGCTGCCATTAACTCCTTATTACCCCGATTTGCCAACGCACTAGGGTAAATCGGGAAGAGCCGGGTACAGTCCAAGAACTGTCACATCTAATGTATGCGGCAATTCTGGGCGGCTGCTGACTGATATTGTTAGGCTGGGGGGGGCTCCCCATAACGTGGGGCTCCCCATCCTGAGAATACCAGCCTTCAGCTGTATGGCTTTATCTGGCTGGTATTAAAATTGGGGGGACCGCACGCCGTTTTTTTTAATTATTTATTTATTTATTTTACTGCACAGTATAGACACGCCCACCAGCTGTTGTGATTGGGTGCAGTGAGACACCTGTCACTCAGCGTGGGGGCGTGTCTCACTGCAACCAATCATAGGCGTCTGTGGGTGGGGAAAGCAAGGAATATGAGATGGCTGTGTGCAGAGCACAGCGCGCCCGCCGGTATAAAGGCTCGGTCACGCTGTGCGGGCCGGCCAATCACTGCAATTCCACAACTAACAGGGCTGTGGCATTGTAGTGGTCTGCCAGCCAATCCCTGCATGAGGGCTGGCTCTCAAAAGAGCGCCAACATGCAGGGATGAAGACCACGAGTACAGCACGAGTATCGCGAAATTACTCGGTACCAGTACAGTGATACTCGTGCGAGTACCGAGTAGTAACAAGCATACTCGCTCATCACTAATCATTAGTAAAGATCGTCATTCCTGCGATCCACTGCCAGCAATACCCATCCAACACGCGTTGATTTGTGACGCGAAATGCGCGTTGGATAAAAATCCAGGTATAGATTGACCATGGGGCAAATTTGGTTAATGCCAGATCTGCTTTTCTGACTATGGGATGCATTGATTCTGACATTGTGAATAATATTATAAAATGCATACAGCTGCACACTGAAAAGCCAAAAATGTATAAGGGAAAATATGGTACTGCATTACTGCAAAAGAGAGATATTTAGTTTATGTAATGGCCAATGCATGTAAGCCCGGATCACAAATGGCAAGGTAATCTCTTTTATCCGGGAACCTAACTTAAATGTCACTATCTAGGTTAAAAACATCAAAGTCTGGGCAAAATGCCACTATTTGGACTACAAACCTCCATGTATGGGCGGCTAGGCTCCTGCTATAAAAGTTATGAACACAGCCAGGTCTTAGGGCGGAGTGTTCAATTCAGAAAGATACTCACTACAAATATCCAAAAAACTGACCCGCACATCCAACAAATGTGAACAGGTGCTAGCCGAAAAAATATAGTAACTATAAAATGCATACAGCTGTACACTTGTGGCATTTTGCCCAGACATGGATGTTTTTAACCTAGATAGTGGCATTCAAGTTAGGTTACCAGGTTATAGAGATATACCTTGCCATTGCTTTCCAGGCTTACATGCATTGGCCAATACATAAACTAAATATCTCTGTTTTGCAGTTATGCAGTACCATATTTTTCCTTATACATTTTTGGCTTTTCAGTGTGCAGCTGTATGCATTTTATAGTTACTATGTTTTTTCGGCTAGCTCCTGTTCACATTTGTTGGATGTACCGGGTCAGTTTTTTGGATATTTATTGTGAATAGTATTGGCATCCTCAGGACACCAGTACAATGAAAATATGTGGCAAATAACAGAATTACTGCCTCAGGCTCGAGGCTACTTATGACTTGAGGAGATACTAAAGTCTAGCAGCATGCAAGGAGCATGACAATGCCTGAGTTGGGCCACTGTGAGACAAATAGAAGAGGAGATGGAGGTTGCAGCTGGACATCTCAGATGGATGGTGCCTACATTGATATATGGTGGAGGTGATGTATGAGTACTGCTGGTGTTGGGCAGCTAAAGTTCATTTATGGTATTAGGAATTCACAGATGTATTGCTCTATATTGTAAGAGAAGATGGTACCATCACTCTGAACCCTTGAGATTCATGCATTTTTCCAACAAGACATTGATCCAAAACAGACATTTGATTATTTTCTGAAGAAAAAAAGAGTGAAACTGATTCAGTGGCCAAGAATATCTCCTGATCTTAAGCCTCAATACCTATTGTGAATTCTGAAGAGACACAGTGACCATCAGTCTGCATCCAGCATCTTGGCTCTAAAAGAGATTGTTCTTGAAGAATGGAAGAAGATAGATGTTCCAATATGTCAAACATTTTTTCATTTATGCCTAGAAACTATAATCGAAGCAGATCAGGAACTAAAGAGATGTGGAAAAGTTACTGTGCTTCCGAAGATACGACATTAATCCAAAGAAGATTGACTGAAGGTGGTTTTATTCTATGTGTTTCAAAGTGTCTCCCCCCCAAAAAAAAAATATGTGTTATTACAATAATTCACAAAAAACAATTGTGAAAATTAAATGGTATTTGTGTCACTTCAGAAAATAGAAATCATATATACCAGATGAAAGGCTTAAAAATGGTGTATGAAAAATTGTATACCAAGTGTACATGCTTACCACTAAACATATAAATTTGAAAGCAAAAGGAAAATTTTCAATTTTATATGGTTAGTGGTAAACATGTACCATTTAATTTTCACAACTTTTTTTGTGAATTATTGTAATAACACACATATATACAGTGCCTACAAGTAGTATTCAACCCCCTGCAGATTTAGCAGGTTTGACAAGATGCAAATAAGTTAGAGCCTGCAAACTTCAAACAAGAGCAGGATTTATGAACAGATGCATAAATCTTACAAACCAACAAGTTATGTTGTTCAGTTAAATTTTAATAAATTTTCAACATAAAAGTGTGGGTCAATTATTATTCAACCCCTAGGTTTAATATTTTGTGGAATAAGCCTTGTTTGCAATTACAGCTAATAATCGTCTTTTATAAGACCTGATCAGGCCGGCACAGGTCTCTGGAGTTATCTTGGCCCACTCCTCCATGCAGATCTTCTCCAAGTTATCTAGGTTCTTTGGGTGTCTCATGTGGACTTTAATCTTGAGCTCCTTCCACAAGTTTTCTATTGGGTTAAGGTCAGGAGACTGACTAGGCCACTGCAACACCTTGATTTTTTTCTCTCTTAAACCAGGCCTTGGTTTTCTTGGCTGTGTGATTTGGGTTGTTGTCTTGTTGGAAGATGAAATGACGACCCATCTTAAGATCCTTGATGGAGGAGCGGAGGTTCTTGGCCAAAATATCCAAGTAGGCCGCGCTATCCATCTTTCCATGGATGCGGACCAGATGGCCAGGCCCCTTGGCTGAGAAACAGCCCCACAGCATGATGCTGCCACTACCATGCTTGACTGTAGGGATGGTATTCTTGGGGTCGTATGCACTGCCATCCAGTCTCCAAACGTCACGTGTGTGGTTGGCACCAAAGATCTCGATCTTGGTCTCATCAGACCAGAGAACCTTGAACCAGTCTGTCTCAGAGTCCTCCAAGTGATCATGAGAAAACTGTAGATGACCCTTGACATGACGCTTTGAAAGTAAAGGTACCTTACGGGCTCATCTGGAACGGAGACCATTGCGGTGGAGTACGTTACTTATGGTATTGACTGAAACCAATGTCCCCACTGCCATGAGATCTTCCCGGAGCACCTTCCTTGTTGTCATTGAATTAGCCTTGATTCTTCGGACAAGCCTGACCTCGGCACGGGTGGAAACTTTCAAAGGCTGTCCAGGCCGTGGAAGGCTAACAGTAGTTCCATAAGCCTTCCATTTCCGGATGATGCTCCCAACAGTGGAGACAGGTAGGCCCAACTCCTTGGAAAGGGTTTTGTACCCCTTGCCAGCCTTGTGACCCTCCACGATCTTGTCTCTGATGGCTTTGGAATGCTCCTTTGTCTTTCCCATGTTGACCAAGTATGAGTGCTGTTCACAAGTTTGGGGAGGGTCTTAATTAGTCAGAAAAGGCTGGAAAAAGAGATAATTAATCCAAACATGTGAAGCTCATTGTTCTTTGTGCCTGAAATACTTCTTAATACTTTAGGGGAACCAAACAGAATTCTTGTGGTTTGAGGGGTTGAATAATAAATGACCCTCTGAATAAACTTTTCACAATTTAAAAAAAAAATAAAAAAAGAAATAACATTCTTTTTTGCTGCAGTGCATTTCACACTTCCAGGCTGATCTACAGTCCAAATGTCACAACGCCAAGTTAATTCCGAATGTGTAAACTTGCTAAATCTGCAGGGGGTTGAATACTACTTGTAAGCACTGTATATACAGTACAGACCAAATGTTTGGACACACCTTCTCATTCAAAGAGTTTTCTTTATTTTCATGACTCTAAAAATTGTAGATTCACATTGAAGACATCAAAACTATGACTGAAAACATGTTGAAGGAAGTTCTTTAAGTGTGAAACAACTGAAAATATGTCTTATATTCTAGGTTCTTCAAAGTAGACACCTTTTGCTTTGATTACTGCTTTGCACACTCTTGGCATTCTCTTGATGAGCTTCAAGAGGTAGTCACCGGAAATGGTTTTCCAACAGTCTTGAAGGAGTTCCCAGAGATTCTTAGCACTTGTTGGCCCTTTTGCCTATACTCTGCGGTCCAGCTCACCCCAAACCATCTCGATTGGGTTCAGATTTGGTGACTGTGGAGGCCAGGTCATCTGGCGTAGCATCCCATCACTCTCCTTCTTTGTCAAATAGCCCTTACACAGTTTGGAGATGTGTTTGGGGTCATTGTCTTGTTGAAAAATGAATGATGGTTCAACTAAACGCAAACCGGATGGAATAGCATGCCGCTACAAGATGCTGTGGTAGGCATGCTGGTTTAGTATGCCTTCAATCTTGAATAAATCCCCAACAGTGTCACCAGCACAGTGTTTACCATGAAGGCCTGCTGCACAAAGTCTCCTCTTAATAGTTGTTCTAGAGATGCGAAAGTGTGTCCAAACTTTTGGTCTGTACTGTATATGTTTTTAAAAATATATTTTTTACACTCTTTCTACATAATTCTATTTTATATATAATTTTATGAGTCTTATACTGCCATTTGATCTTTTAAAACACATGTCTTTTCAGGTTTCCTGAACAGTGCACGCTGCAAGTACTCACCTTTCTTGCACATATTTTATGGCCATGGGTTGCTTTTGGTCCACTTTAGTGATTCTAATCTATTTTAAAAATCTTTCTTTTTTTATTTCACCTGCCTTCACCATTTTTCTTCTTTTTTTCTATCTTGCCATTTTGTATCTTTCTTCTTTTAATTTTTCTGGATTTTACATAATAAATTAAAATAGGATAGTTTTTTTCGGATAACAGACTATGAATGCCGTAAGCACCTCCTTTGTATTTATGACTCATTATCATGTGTCTTTCGTGGTGCTCTTTTTGAAAACCTGCTGCTATTTATAAATTACTGTTGTAGCCTGTTAAATTGGTGGATTTCCTGATGAAGAAGTGGGGAGACACTTCGAAACGCGTAGAATAAAACCACCTTAATTCAGTCTTCCTTGGATTTATGTCATATCTTTGACAGTACAGTAACAGTTCCACATCTCTTTTGATTCTGATCAACTTTGGTTTGTTAAGCGCTTGGACTCTGCAGCAGCTTACTACATGCTTTAAATCAGGTTGTGTGACACACAACCCCATAAGGTAAGCACATTCTTTTATCACTTTTGCATGTAAGTTGTATAAGACCCTACTGCATGTTTTCCCCCTTCAGTTTTTAATTTAGAAGCTATAATGGTATTGTAGCATACTTTTGTTTTTACCTCTGCATGTTATGTTGCCTCCTATTCTTAACTTTCTATTGTCCGTATCTGTATTGTCTTTTCTTCTATTCAATTGTGGTGGGATAACTTTGTGAGCCTATCTTTAGTTGTTTATTTTCCTTTTGCATATGTGAGAGTAGTTTCCATTTTTTGATGTCCTTAAATTTTACTCTGTATGCTTTCAGCTAATTATGGCAGTTATTTTATTGTAAGTGTAAGTTTTTGTTGGTGTGACACCCCGATTGCAATCCTTCTTATTGTATGTTAAGCATCATGATCAGTGGGAATTAATGTTTGCTTGCCGCTCAGGAAAAAAATTGAAGTGACAAGGGAGCCAATGTCTCCATTGTTCCTGCTCAGGGTCCAGTGTAGGTCCTATTTGTTGTGAAAAAAGTTTGCCAGAGACCAAGATTATTTTCTATTGTCAGTGTAAGAGATGAGTCATACTGAATTTTGTGAAGGGGAATTTAAGTAGTTGAGTTTATAAACTGAAATGTAGGACCAAAGGTATTTTGGAAGACACTAACAAGAGAGCCTCATAATGATTTTTTTCCCATTATTAAGGAAATGGACTCCTAGACTAGTAATGAGTAAACTAGTAAAGCCTATGACTAGTAAAGCCTATGCACTATATGAAAGAATTGCCAAAATTAGAAGGAAGGACTCAAATACACTCGGGAAAACACGTAGAAGAAGGCGTCAGAATTGTTTCTGTCCATTATTAAGATTGGGACTCCTAGACTAGTAAAGCCTATGCACTAGCTTATCTTTAAAAAAAGAACCACAATGGGGAAAACCTAACTCCTGGCCAGGCGACTTCCTGCAAATGTGTGCTATAAGAAATAGTAGAACGCCTACACCCTGTGGCCACCCCAATGCCTCTTCCTTTGTTTTGCAGTGCTGTGGATGCTTCCCTCTCTGCACTGATGTGTTCACTCTGCTTGCCACCTTCCCAGGTTGGGTCAGTGACATCATCGGTTTCTACTTTGTCTTCCATTTGCACACTCTGGTCCCACTCCTATCTTGTAAACTTAACATGAATTGTTGTCAACTGTGTCTAATCATTATCGACTTCTTGAGATCACAATTGCCATTCCCCATTATCATCTTCTTCTGACCGTGGCTGCTTAGATATTTGGATGTTACTGTATATGATCTTGTCCCTCTTGAAACGTGCAAGGCACTGAAAAGGAATGTTGGTATTATATTGCAGCAGCAAAGAAGGTAATGCAATAATCCCTGCCTCTTGGTCTTTAAGAACTTTCACTACACTAAATGCAGCTAAGAGCTGTTGTGGCGCCCCTGACCTGGTCAGGCACCACTGAGTACTGCACCCATGCTAGGACAGTACTTCCAGGTAATCCTAAGGGCCAGAATGAGGTGTGTACGCACAGACACATAGCGACCAGGTCTCCCACACCAGTAGATGGGACCCTTGGGTAGTCTCCAGAGGGGGATAGCCTTCAATTCTTTTCAAGGAGTGAAGCGGAGGGGCTGGGAGCTAGAAAATGCAGAAGTTGTCAGGAAAGGAGTGGAGCGAGCCAGTCTGGTAATGGTGAGCGGCGGTTGCTAAGGGATACACGTGCGGCCACTAGTCAGACCCTGCGCGGTGTAGTGACAGTTGGTGGGCGAGAATGGTCACTGAGGAGTCAGAGTAAAGAGGTGATCCTGGTGACTAGGCATGTGCAGGGACAGGTCCCTAGAGCAAGCAGACTCCAGTTTAACTATCTGCTAAACCTGCCGGTGAGGGGAACTACAAGCACCTCACCAACCACACAGAGCCCGAGCCTCAGCAGCAACGCAGGGACCCATAAGGAGACAGAGCTTGAAGCCATCTCACCTGGTCCACGCTGCCGGCAAACAGGCCAAACACAGGGGAGAAAAGGCAGTTGCGACTCCCTGGATATACCCCCATGGTACTTCAAGTCAGGGGGTTATCCGAACACAGAAGTGCTAGGAAGGCGAGCTAGCAGGTTACCCTCAGACTGGCCCGAAGGAGCCCTTGGTCCTACCTGGTTCATCACAGCAATGCTCGGGTTAGCTCACAGAACATCTGAGTGAGTAAAAATCAGTTAAAGACTTTTGGATTCAGTCTGTGCTATTCTGGGACCCGCTACCCTGCACACCTGAGCCCCTAGGGCCTGCTTCACTCACGGGAGGCCACACCATCTGACTGCAGACCCCATCAGCATCAGACACTCGTAAAACCTGCAGTGGCGGTCATCCATATCTCTGACCGCAAGCCGTGAGTGGCGTCACGACACATATAAAAAACCTAACATACCTCTTGCCGTATCAAAGAAGCTTTGTGTCATCCATGAAGAGGATCAGCATCCCTGGTGCGACACATCTTCTCTTTTGGCGTCACGAACAGGATCCAGGACTAGACCCGTTCAGATGGGTGACAGTGTGCCTCAGCGGTCCGATTGAAAAATTTGAACTGCCGCCATTTTGTGCCACTGATGAAAGTGGGTCATCAGAAAGACTGTAGCTCACGCAGAAGAAGTAACTGCCCACGGAGAGGAGTGACCGTCCCAGGGATCCCAAGAGCACTCTGATGCAGCGAGAGGAGGAGATGGGGGTTGACCTGTCCGCGGACTGCTGGGACGTCCCAGTCCTGTGGCAGGAGAAAAGAAACTACGGCCAGAAGCTGATGAGCGAGGGAAGGAGCAGGATGGCGTCAACAGAGAGTGATCAGAAGGAGCAGGGCTGGTCAAGGCCTATGACAGCAGAGGAGCTGGAAGCAGAGGTTAATAGAATTGCTGACAGCAGTGGAAATGAGAGGTAGCTGCCTGGAGGAACAGAGTGTTAATGGCAATCTGAAACCTGCGGTTGTCCGTGCAGCGAGGCCAGCCTGGAGGCGCCGCCCATGCTCAGCCTTAACCACCGCCAGCGACAGAGGCCCCACCACTGGATGTCTCCAGCCCGACTCTGGGTGAGTCCAAAGCTACCCCTTCATTACCTGGTATGCTGATCCCGCAGGCGCTACCATCAAAAGTCGGTGTGATGCCCACACCGTCCTGACCTGAAGCGGTTGCAGCACCCTCTCCAATGGAGAGGGGTACAGGTGCCTTGCCCTCAGCTCACTTGGTTGCTAAAGTCCCGGTCATCGAGCTACTGCTTACCCGACCTGAAGCAGTCGCAGCACCCTCTCCGCTGGAGAGGGATCCTGAATACCAATCACCATCCTGCCCAGCTGCCGAAGGCTCTACTCCAGATCTGCCACATACCCAACCGGCGGAGGTTGCAGCACCCTCTGTAAGAGAGAGAGAGAGAGACCATGAGACCGTGATGCTTTTCCCCCACTGACCAGAAGAGGTCGCAGCACCCTCCGCCAGGGAGGGAGAACAGGTCCTGCAGCCAGTGGCAACCGCCACCCCGTCACCTACCCAACCTAACCAGATCGCAGCAAACCCCAGCAGGTAGGAAGAGACGCAGAGTGCGTCACTCACCTGGTGGCCCGCTGATAACCCGGTGATGTCGCTGCAGAGACCAGCCCACAGAGAGCGATGATGGGTGAAAGCCGGTCGCCCACGCCCCCTTGTAGAGCCCATTCCGGGGAGTGAGCATTTAGAGGCCTGGGACCTGCGAAAAAAGCAGTCCCTGCGGCGGACCAGATCCCGGGCTCAAGGTCCCCTCCACCTGGGAGTAGTGGAGGAGTTCAATCGCCATAAGGGGTGGGGTTTCATTGTAGAGGCAGGGGTAAAAGAGGGGATTTTTGTGTCCCGGCGGGACGTGCAGTCCCATTTACAGCGGAGTCACCCTGGCCGTGATCTGTACATGGGGGTCGTGGTAAAATTTAAACAACATAAGGGGGAAAGAGGCTGGTTCATCTTGCATGTGGTGCCATGTCCAAGGGGAACCTCAGTGAGCCCAGGTTCTACCTCCGCCACTTCAACCAGGCCCCCACTGTCCCCACTACCAGAGAACGCCCATGACATGACCTCCAAGGGTCAGTGAACTAAAGTATCCCGCACTGATCTTTGAAGGCGAAAGTCCATTTTAATTGTTTAGTCAATATAGAAAAAGTACAGTTTAAAATGTTTTATTAAAGTTAAGTACCGTTTAAGAAAAATGAGCCCGCAAGAACTTTTGGGTTAACTTTTAAAGCATTTTTAGCACCTGGTTATGTGCACTTTATATGGACCATCGGTTATGAACTAGCTATAACCACAAACTCTCAGAGTGTACACAGTTACCTCAGTGGTACCAACCCCAGAGTTTGCCTATTGAGAGGCATGGCTCTGCACCACCAAGGGGGCACACCTGTTTATGGGGCCTGCTCTCCAACATAAATACGACACAGGTACGCCTGTTTATGGGGCCTACCCTACGCCATCAGCACAAGACCAGGTCACCAAAAGGACTGCTGATCACTCAGTATGCGGGTCTAGGGTTACAGACTCGTGGGTGGTGGGTGATGATGGTATGGTAACTGGTATGTTTACATGTAAATATCTCGCCTGTGTGGGAAAATTGGAATTTGTTTTCTTGTCTTTGCAGCCCGAGGACGTGCTGTCGATAACCAAGGGGGAATGTGGCGCCCCTGACCTGGTCAGGCACCACTGAGTACTGCACCCATGCTAGGATAGTACTTCCAGGTAATCCTAACGGTCAGAATGAGGCGTGTATGAACAGACACATAGCAACCAGGTCTCCCACACCAGTAGATGGGACCCTTGGGTAGTCTCCAGAGGGGGATAGCCTTCAATTCTTTTCAAGGAGTGAAGCGGAGGGGCTGGGAGCTAGAAAATGCAGAAGTTGTCAGGAAAGGAGGGGAGCGAGCCAGTCTGGCAGTGGCGAGCGGCGGTTGCTAAGGGATACGCGCGTGGCCACTAGTCAGACCCTGCGTGGTGTAGTGACAGTTGGCGGACGAGAACGGTCACCGAGGAGTCAGAGTAAAGAAGTGATCCTGGTGACTAGGCATGTGCATGGACAGGTCCCTAGAGCAGACTCCAGTTTAACTATCTGCTAAACCTGCCAGTGAGGGGAACTACAAGTACCTCACCAACCACACAGAGTCCGAGCCTCAGCAGCAACACAGTGACCCATAAGGAGAAAGAGCTTGAAGCCATCTCACCTGGTTCATGCTGCCGGCAAACGGGCCAAACACAGGGGAGAAAAGGCAGTTGCGACTCCCTGGATATACCCCCATGGTACTTCAAGTCAGGAGGTTATCCGGACACAGAAGTGCTAGGAAGGAGAGCTAACTTGTTACTCTCAGACTGGCCTGAAGGAGCCCCTGGTCCTACCTAGTTCATCACAGCAACACTTGAGTTAGCTCACAGAACATCTGAGTAAAGTGAGTAAAAATCAGTTAAAGACTTTTGGACTCAGCCTGTGTTATTCTGGGACTCGCTACCATGAACACCAGAGCCCCTGGGGCTTGCCTCACTCACGGGAGGCCACACCATCTGACTGCAGAACCCATTAGCCCCAGACGCTCATAAAACCTGCAGTGGCAGTCATCCATATCCCTGACAGCAAGCCGTGAGTGGCGTCATGACACATACAAAAAACTGACATACCTTTTGCCATATCAAAGAAGCTCTGTGGCATCCCTGAAGAGGCTCAGCATCCCTGAGGCGACACACTGTAATAATAGGGTCTAGGAAAAAAACAGGTGTAAGACAGAAAAGGGCTTGTGGTTTTACACTGCAACAGCAAGGCTGTATTGCAAAATCCCCGCTAATATTCCTTTAATGCAAAACAAATAAACTATCCCTTCTCCTGCCACTCTACCCAAACTAAAAGCAGCTAAGAGTGGTATTAATATGGAATAGAACAGAAAAGATGTAAGACTTAAAACAACTTTCTTTTTGGTGTTGCAGTAACAAAGACAGTAATACAATAATCTCTTCCTGTTTGCCTTTATTGCCCAAACTAATACATTATCCCTTCTCCATTAGCTCTCCCTATGCAAAATGCAGCTAAAACATGTATTAATAGAAACTAGAACAGAATAATAAATGTAGGACTGAAAAGGTTTTTTGGTTTTAAATTGCAGCGGCAAGGACTGTAAAGCAAAAATCATTGCCTATCTGCATGTAATGCAAAACTAATACTCTATCCCTTCTCCAGCAGTTGTTCCTACACCAAATGAAGCTAAGCTCAGTATTGTTAGGGACTAGAATACAATAGATGTAGGACTGAAAGACTTATTTTTATGTTGCAGGATCAAGTACTGTAAATCCATAATCCCTGCCAATTTGCATTTATTGAAAAAGTAAGACACTATCCCTTCTCCAGCAAATCTCCCTTCACTGAATGCAGCTAAGAGCAGAAGTAAGAAGGACTAGATATAGGATTGAAAAACTACTTTTGTTTTTATTTTGGAGCATCAATGGCTATAAGGCAATGATTACTGCCTTTAAGACTTTATTACTAAACTAATACACTATCCCTTCTCCAGCAACTCTCCCTACACTAAATCCAGCTAATAGCGGTATTAATAGAGACTGGAATAGAATAGATGTAGGGCTGAAAAATCCTTTTGGCTTTACATTGCAGCAGCATTTGCTGCAATGCAAAAATTCCTGTCTCTTTTCCTTTAATGCTAAACTAATAGACTATCTCTTCTGCAACAACTTTCCCTACACTAAATGCAGCTAAGAGTGGTAATAAGGACTAGAATAATATAGATATAAAACAGAAAAAGACTTTTGTGCTTATGTTGCAGGAGCTACGACTGTAATGCATATCCCTGTCAATATGCCTTTTATCCCTTCTCCAGCAACTCTCCATGCACTAAATGCAGCTAATAGTGGTATTAAAAAACACTAGAATAGCATACATGTAGGACTGAAAATGAATGTTGAAATTACATTGCAGTAGCAAGGACTGTGATGCAATAATACCTACTTATTTGCCTTTAATGCTAAACTAATACCCTATCCCTTCTCCAGCAACTTTCTCTACACTAAATGCAGCTCAGAGCTATAATAATAGGGTCTAGAAAACAACAGATGTAGGACAGAAAAGTGCTTTTGGTTTTACATTGCAGCAGCAAGAACTATGTTGCAAAATCCCTGCCAACATACCATTAATGCAAAATAAATATACTATCCCTTCTCCTGCCACTCGACCTAAACTAAATGCAGCTAAAGGGGTATCAATATGGAATATAACAAAATAGATGTACGATTGAAAAGGACTTTTGTTTTTGTGTTGCAACAGCAAAAACTGTAAAGCAATAATCCCTGCCTATTTGCCTTTATTGCAAAACTAATAAATTATCCCTTCTCGAGCAACTCTCCCTACACTAAATGCAGCTAAAACATGTATTAATAGAGACTAAAATAGAAAATATGTAGGGCCAAAAAGGACTTTTGGTTTTGCATTGCAGCAGCAAGGACTATAAGGCAATAATCCATGCCAATATGCATTAATTGGAAAAGTAAGACACTATCCCTTCTCCAGCAAATCTCCCTTTACTAAATGCAGCTAAGAGTGGTAGAAATAGGGACTATAGTAGAATAAATATAGGATTGAAAGCTACTTTTGTTTTTATTTTGCAGCTTCAATGGCTATAAGACAATAATCACTGCCTATAAGCCTTTAATGCTTAACTAATACATTATCTCTTCTCCAGCAACTCTCTCTACACTAAAAATTCTGCAAAAATGGATCAAAACATCATCTCTATCCAAAAGAGGTATCGACAGAAACAACTTCTCGCTCTCCAAAAAAAATTCATCAAACACCTCCATTGAACAGAAATGGCGACATAACTAGAGATGAGCGAACCGTTCGCGGTTCGGCTCGAGTTCAGTTCGCCGAACAGAGGCTGCGTTCGAGCTCGGTTCGGCGAACCGTTCGACGAACCACTTGAACTCCATAGGAAACAATGGGAGTCAATCACAAACACATAAAAATACCTAGAAAACACCCTCAAAGGTGTCCAAAAGGTGTCAAACAACTCACAAGACAACACAAACACATGGGAAAGTGACAAGAACAAATTCTCATTTGAAAACAAAACAGCTTGACGAGGAAAAAGAGGACGAGGCACAGATATATGAGTATATGCAAGGGAACATCAATGCCATTACTGTGCAACTTGAGCCTTGCTCATTTTAGGCTTCCAATCTGGATAAATTGCCTGAGCTCGCCACTTATGCCTTGGCGATCTTGTCGTGTCCCGCAGCCAGTGTTCTCTTGGAATGTGTCTTCAGTGCTGCTGGGGGTGTGCTCACAGATAAGCACACGCGTCTGTCCACTGACAAGGAGGACATACTAGATAGGGAAGAGAGGGGGTTAATGCCGCGCATCAGCCGAATGAAGACGTATATTGTTGATGAAGATGAGTATTCTTTTATTTCATAGGTCTACGCGTTTCGAGGTGAAAACCTCTTCCTCAGGACCAGTGCATCAACAACAAGTACAGCATACATGAAGATGACAGATATATATATACACACAACTGGTGAAAAGAACCGCCTACTGAAAGAAAAAAAAAAAATCAGCGGGAGGATCCTCCAACTGCATGACATGGCAAATTCACAGTGGTTCATCAAATTCATATATATTTGAGGATAACATATTATTGTGCAAAAACAACAAGTAAATCTATAAAAGTTAATAAAGAAAATTATAAACATAATAAAAAAGGAAAAAAAGAAAAAAGTGTATATGTTTTAAGATCTAAGGAGGACATACTAACATTCACCAAGATGAACAAGTCATGCCTCACAGAGGACTTTTCTTCCCCTGGGTCATACAGGGGAGGCGAAAGGCACGTGTATTTTTGATAGTGCTTCATGCAAAGCATCTTTTTCATTTTGAAAATAGGGGTCAACTGATGCCAGTCAAGTGGGATGTGTGTGGCCCAATTAGTGGAAACGAGGAAGACTGTGGTTGGAGTCACCTCGCTGTGTTTTACGTGATTTTCGAAGGGCATGACATGCCTAAGAGGTTGAGTTTCAGCATCTGCAACTTATTGGTTACAGAAAGGCTGCCTTTACACACTTTTGAGACCAAGGATTTTCGAGACCTTATGCCCATCGCAGTGCCCCAAGAGCCGATGCCCAGTCGACACTCCTTCTCCAAGAAAGGCGTGCCCGTGCTACCACAGCAGGTCGCACACAGCATCACTGCTTCCTTGAGAAACTCTGTGTGTGACAGGGTGCATTTCACCACAGATACTTGGACCAGTAAGCATGGACAGGGGAGTTACATGTCGCTGACTGGGAACTGGGTAACTATGGTGAGAGATGGAAAAGGGTCTGCTGTACAAGTCTTGCCGTCCCCACGAGTTGTGTGTCAATCCTTCTTCTGTATGTAGAAGTTCCTCCACTACTTCTGCCTCCTCAACCTCGTGTGGGTCCTCCACCTCGGCCCAAACCCTGTGTGGTCAGGCCACCTGCGTTGTAACTGCGAACAAGAAATCCCACACATCTCCTTACTATGCTGGCAGCAGAGCTCAATAGCATGAGGCGGTCGACTCTTTTCTTTGAAATGTCTGTGAATTGTGAGTCACACCGCTGAGGAGTTGTGGACGGTAAGCTCTGGAGAGTGAGATGGAGTTTCATCAATGGTTGTCTGCACTCAACCAGCAGCCAGGGAAGGCCGGGTGCGACAATGATGCAAACCAGGCTGCGGCCCTTCTTCAGGGCAATGTGACACACGTGCCTTGTATGGCTCACGTGTTGAACCTGGTTGTCCAGCAATTTTTAAACCAGTATCCCGGCCTACATGGCCTTCTGCATAGGGCACGGTGTAATGCCTGCCTGGATCGAAAGACTCAGACGGGCTGTAAAGGATAGGCTAGAGGGAAGCAACTCACCAAGCAGGATCCCCAGAACCCTGAAACCCTTTAACCACAATACAGGGATTAGGAATTACCCAGGGACAAGGTGATCAATACCTGTGGAATGCTGCAGTCCGAGAGAATAGTAGTCAGGCAGGGTCAAAACATTAATTGAGGAACAGGAACAGAATGGGACGGCCAGGACTTAACACTAGAACTACTGGACTCGTGACACCTATATAGAAATACATGGTGTAAAGTAGTCAAAATGACTACCTCAGTAGTTCAAGTGTAAATCAGAAAACAAACAGAGGGGAAATGCGGATTGGCCAATTAGGTAAATAAACAGCAGGCAGGAAAAGTATTCAGGAAACAAGCACACAAAATCACAAAACAGAACTGGGGGTAACAGTAACCAGATGTTCATAGCTATGTGTGGCAGTGGTCAGCAGACAGGATGGGCCTAAAAAAGGGTGTGGTGTCATCCCATTGATTGTAGCTGAATGATGGTACTTCATCTGTGAGACACCCACCACCTACATTCAGCCACTGGTTATGCATTCCTGAAGGTAACGCAGCACAGGGGGTGAGCATAACCTGCGTCCACCTGTGCTGCTGGCTTCGACTCCTCTCCCATCATCAGCACTGTGCACGAAAGGAACACGGTGTCACCTGGTGACCGGAGTACAAATTGATGGAGCAGACTCCGGTGGTGACTTAACAGCCATGTGCGGCAATGAGGCAAAACTGGCTGCGGGACTTCGTCAGGGCAATGTGACACATGTGCCTTGTATGGCTCATGTGTGGAATCAGATTCTCCAGCGATTTTTAAACCACCATCCCGGCCTACATGGCCTTGTGCAGCGGGCACGCTCGCTATGTGCTCACTTCCATCGTTCGCATCCAGCAGCTCAACAACTTTCACCGCTCCAGAAGTCTTTTGGTCTGGTGGATCAACGCCTGAAATACGATGTGCCGACACGCAGGAATTTGAAACAGCACATGTTGCAGTGTCTGTGGCAGCACCTCCGAGCCCTGCTGCAATACGTTATGATGTATACCCTGGTCTAACTTGATCCAGAGGTGGTGCAGATCACGCTGCTGGAATGGTGTCAGATCAAGGACCTATGCACCCTTCTACACAGTTTACAAATGTCGCACACTGTAAGCATTATTCGGAGTCAGGTGTTGGGACAAGAAGAAGGGGAGGAAGTACAGGAGGAGTCATATGCAGAAGGGATAACAAGATCTCCAAGGTCCAGACGGTCAGCGGCACCTAGGCGGTAGTCATGGGACAGTGGGGGAGAGGGATTAACAAGGGCGCATAGTATCAGCAAAACTGTTGAGGAAAGTGCCGGAGCCCATGAAGAAATGGAGGACGAACTGGCTATGGGCATGGAAAACTAAGCAGATGAGTGAGAGCTTGCTCACATTTCGGTTGTGCGAGGTTGGAGGGAGAGGGCAGAGGAAGGAGGCACGATTCTCACCTCTTCGCCACCAACACACCAAGGACTTGGTCCTCCTGGATGCACAAGACACATGAACACTTTCTTGCTGCACTACCTACAACATGACCCTCGGATTGTACGAATGCCAAGTAATGCTGACTACTGGGTTGCCACACTGTTAGATCCCCGGTACAAGACAAAATTTGGCGAAATAATTCCTGCCATAGAAAGGAACGCATGTATGCAGGAGTATCAGCAGAAGGTGGTACACAATCTTAGATCTGCTTTTCCACTAAACACCAGTGCTGCACAGAGTGAATCTCAACGCTTTGTCATGGATAGGAGGAAATGGTCTTTTACTTGTCCACATCTGAGGGACCGAGGGCTGGCTGCTGTGCTGAGATGGCATTGAGTACGGTGTCCCTGCAGAGTTGCACTTTTGGTCATATACAAAATGAGTTGAAAAAGGACAGATGCTGGTGGAATGGGGAACTGGTGTGTTAGAAAGGGGAAAAAAGTTTTTGGCCGTGGGTTTGGTGGTTAAGCAACAGTAACATTTGCTGAAGAAACACAATCTGTTATGGTGGGACTGGCAGATTTGGATAAGGTGGTATATACTTTGTTACCGCTATATAAAAAAATTAAGAAGAAAAGAAAGAGAAAGGTATATATCCCCATCGCCAGTCGGTGTCCACCGTGGTCCCAGATGGAAAAGGAGAGGTTGGCAACTGGAAGGTTAGGTGGAGGATACAGAGCTGGGTGGCTCTGAAACTAATAGTAGCCTGAACCGAGTTAGACGACACTCGGATCTGGAGACTGGGAGCCCTGCTAGCGTCACAGGGTCCACACGCTCACCCAGCCCAGGAACTCCCTGTTAACAACACAGGGTCAATTGGGTACGCTGTCCTTGTGCGTACGGGACACACCTGTGGACAGCAGGCGCATCAGCAGCAGCAGGCTTGTTAAGGCCACTGGGCTGCACTAACAGGACTGGTAGGACAGGAGTTGGTCTTAACCGTTCTGCGTTACCAACTGTGGTGGCGGCCTGCATCGACGCCCTATCCTTGCCTACCTCTGGCCTAAAGCTGCAATGGGTTCAACACATGGAGGTGTGCTCTTTCGGAGCATAATAGAAGACTGCACATCCTTGTTGGCTCCAGCCCCTTTTATAATCTGGGTCCGCCCCAAACCAGGGTGGACCACAATGCAGCTCCTGCAGATAAAAGCAGAGGGACACATCATGAGTGGCATAACTAGCGTCCTATTCGGAACCACCATTTCAATGATGACCTCATGGCTGCCACGACACAAACACCTCACTAGTCATCGTCTGACCAACAATAATGAGGTTACAAGTCATAGGGGCGGGCCTCTGCAAGCAAGTTTGGAGTGTCCTGGCCACATCGTCAGGACACCTGATGCCTTGTGCTCTATATGGGCCCCCCACATCAGGGGCAGGGCCAAGGAGTTCATTACCGGACCTAGCCTCTGATGCAGTAGGTGCCTGAGCATGCTCAGTAGCATGAAATACAGTCTCCGAAAAAAGACTATCAGCTTCAGCATGCTGTCTAGGCACAACACAGGACTTAGACCCGGCCAGAACTCCAAGTACCTATGCAAAGAGGCTTTTCGCAATAAGTGTGGGAGCATGTGCTGTAGCCCAAAATGATGACTTAACCTCAGGAATGGCACAGTCGGGGTGAGCATACTCACTAGGCGTAACACTGGAGTTAGGCTGCGGCTGGGGTGAATCGGCACACGCATGCGCACTAGCCGCCTAGGGTATTCGGGGGGTAATGTGTTTTGTCTATATTTAGGTAGATAACTTTGAAGCTCTTGTGATGCGCCACTGGTAAGTCGTGTTCGCACACACACACACACACAAACATACACAAACACACAATTACTGCTGCTACGCAGAGGGATTAGCAGGTAGTAGGCAACTGAATAG
Organism: Anomaloglossus baeobatrachus; assembly: GCF_048569485.1. Classification (NCBI taxonomy): domain Eukaryota; kingdom Metazoa; phylum Chordata; class Amphibia; order Anura; family Aromobatidae; genus Anomaloglossus; species Anomaloglossus baeobatrachus. The sequence goes on from NC_134358.1 coordinate 277,762,853, forward strand.
ATTGTTCTATTATTTCAATTTTATGCACGGTTCTTTTTGTTTGTTTTGGGAAACTTAAACAATCATTTATCAACGCAACTGCCTAGAGTCCTTTTCCTGTTGCATGGTTTTGCTGCTTACTGGGGAGCCCACCAAGTTCAAGAGTTAAATGAAGCATAAGTCGCAATGGGAATATCACTGTGCTACAATGTGGCCTAGCGGGGCTGTGCAACCACCGCCTGTCCCATCAAATGCATCAAGTGCTCTTCATCCTCTATGACTGTGGGGACAGCAGTCACCCATGCTTTTTCACGCTGAACTTCCACCCCTTTACCCGTAAGCGGGAGTGGGATTGGCAGGTCGTCACTTATTTTGGAAGTGGAAACCGATGGTATTTTTGAGCTGTCAGACAGCGAAAGAACCACCATTGAATGAAGACAACATTATATCCACGCCTGCACCTTCGTCACAGATTGGCTGGACTACCTGCAGTTAATAATTGCGTTCCAGAAATGGAAAGGAGTGTAGAATGCACATGTGTTGTATCTTTCTTGGCAGCAAAGGAACACTAACTTAGTATTCTAGACAATTTTATGATGGCAGAAAAAGTGTCAGCTCTTTCGGCAAATTAAATAGCGTGGCAAAAGTGGGCAGGTGGGTACAGTGGCCGTGTTCTGTGGGTACCAGGACAGTAAAGGAAGCCTCACTTTCTATCCCTCCTATTGATGAAATGCAGCAAGGAATTCCCTGAGCTTAGGTACACAGACGCTGTTATCTGAAGCTGTATACAGCGTTCCACGGACCTGACTGTCACCAAAGGCTGCGAGCCCGAGAAAATGAGTCCTGACAAGGGCTGAAATAAACTTCTGTCCCTATTCTGTAAAGCGCTGTGTGTATAGCGTACATAGCAGGACCGGCGGCGACAGGAGCTGCGTAAGCGGTGACTGTCACCCAGACGCAGAAGGCAGATAATGGCGCCGTGAGGGAAAATGGACGTATTTATAATGTAAGGACATGTGACATTCACAACCTATGACACATGCCCTTGCTTGTCTGGCAAAAAGTATACTTACCTGTGTGTGTGTCTGGGATTGGCTGACATGGTGGCCTGCCCCACTACACGCGCACTTAGAGAAGAAAAAAAAAAATTCGGCATTCTCTCAGCAACACAGATCTAAACCCCGTCCCCCCCGCACACTATACGCTGAAATTAGATAATAGTGTGAATCACAGAGTGACTCACGCTATTACAGTGAAAAGCCAGCTAGTAATTAGCTAGCCTTTTTGCTGATAGAACTGTTCTCGAACGTAACTCGAGCTGCCAAATTTTTAGCAAAAAGCTCGAGTTCTAGTTCGATCTAGAACACCCCCCAAAATCATGGGAACATGAAATTGGCGAACCTCGAACCGAGCTCAACTCTAGACATAACCCTCACATTTGTTTTGCAAACATCTTTTTTCATCATTAAAATAAAAACACTGGACATATTTGGCTTTACCACAATTGTACTGATGAGGAAAATCATATTGCATCGTAATATTTACCATAATAGAAAAACCTTAAAAACAATTCCCCCAAAAAAAATGTCAGAAATGTGATTATATTTACAATTTCTCTCCATTTGAAATTTTTTCCCCTTTTTATGGATTCACTGATGTCAGGTCCCTTTTTAATTGCCGACCCTTGACCAATTTTTCATTTTATTATTATTATTATTATTATTATTTTAAGAAAAAAACTATAAAAACCTGAAATTTAAACTCAAATGTTTATTCACTAAAGTACTGTATGTGGATTCTTTGAAATAATTTGTTGAGCCCTGTTTATTGCTCCATTTAGTTGAATTTTACATGTGTACAGTAGCCAGTTGCATGTGATTGCTTGTGGTAAGTGGGTTTACCTACATTTTCTGCTCCCATTGATTTTGTAAGAGTTTGAGGACTTTTTTCTTCAAATTTAATATAAAATATCTCTTAATTTTTGGAATACCAGTTTTAATTGTCTACTTAAGATACTGTACACCCTATGGCCATACTTTCATTGTTGCCACATACTTGTTAGCCGAGGTATAATGTCCCCCATAACCTCCATTATAATGTTTTACACAGTCACCAATTTAGTGGCCAAATAATTCATAACAAAAAGCTTTTAAAACTCACCTGATTTAGGCTCCGCATCCACCTAAGTTACTGTCTCTGAGTGGTGTGATTCAGGGATGTTATTGTGCTGCCTTATATTCACTGAGTCTTCCAACAAGGCGCAAGCCGGAAGTAGCCCGAGTCTTGCTTTAGCAATACAAATATTACCAGGCATTCCAATACGATGTGCAAAAGATATTTATTTCAAAAGGCAGCAAATTCAGTTTGTGAAGATGTTTCCATCATAAACATTGACCTTCATCAGTTTACATGCTGCTCTGAGGAAACTGCCTGAATGATGGCATGGAATGTGCAAGTTGTGTCCATCACTGTTGTGACAAGCAGCTCTTACAATAGCGGGGGACACCGCTTGGACACCATCATCCAGGCAGTTTCCTCAGAGTAGCATGTGAAGGTCAAGGCTTTTGTATTATTTTGCTGGAGATAGTGGTAGAGTAGTGAGCAGACTAGAGAATCTCTGCTCCTGTCTTACCACAAATCAATTGCATTTGCATCTTAAAGACAGGGTTCAAGAGGTGAGTGGCGTTAGTGTGTCTGCACCTCGGCCATCAGTTTTATTGAATGCTGGTGGGCGCAGGCAGTACAGTATCAGGTTTTTCTAACTGTGTGCCCTTCTTAGCGAAGCAGAGTTGCGCTGTAGGCAGGTGCCTACCTTGCCTACCCATCAACTCAGCACTACATGCAGCACTACATGAGGTTAGAACAGGAGATCGGGGCTTTCTGACATTATGCATCCCAGTTACTGAGAATCCTGTTCTAAGTTATTGTATAGTCGAACTCTTCTTTTGCTTGATATAATAATTAGTCAGCATCATATATGGGGAAGAAGTACTCAAGTCCATTGAAGGTTATTAAATAATACCCATTTGGACTTACCAAAAATTATCTTAAGGTTCATGTACTTTGACTAATAATATTTCTGCAACAAAGAGGCAAAATTGAATAAAAAAAACAAATTATTCATCTCTGTACCCATTATTACATCCTGTGTATAGTACAACATGAAAAATATGGTGAAAGGTCCTCCTTAAAGGTCCTGTATAAATTTTTAGCAAGTAATAATTTAGCATGTCAAATCCTGATGCCAGGTTCACAAGACCATTTAAAAAATCATCCAAAAATCTTGGAAAACAATTTCTCAGTTGTCATCCATGTGCAATCCGTGTGCAACCTGTATGCAATCTGATTTTTTACAACAGTAATTGTTTTAATAATTTACAAGACATAATACAGTTTCCTATGTTAAAAATGACAATGTAACCATAAAAAAATTGATGATTTACAGATTTTCCATATGTAGTCTGATTTTTTATTATTTTAAAACACCCATAGACTTGAAAGGGTGAGTCTGACCAGACACATGGAAGAAAGTAGTGCATGCTGCAATTTTTTTCACATACAGATTTAGTTATTAAAAAAGCCCAAAGCCCTGCTGATCTGTACAGCACAATAGAAAAACATAGCGCCCACTGCTGTCTGCGTGCTCTTCATTTTTTTTCAAATATGCTCATTTGAACCTACTCAACTGGTGAGTGGAATACACAACATTAAAGGAGTTGTCCGACAAACTCAAAAATTTTTGGTAAGCTAATCTGTGCTGTATTGTCATATAAAACACCCCTACATTGTTATTTTTTGTTTTCTAACTTTTGTTCCTCTTGAATTCACCCTTTATTCTCTGCAGCTCTTTGTTTACATTCAGCTCTAGCAAACATGACCACTTCCTGTGCAAAACCTTAGTCAGAGCTGGCACCACCCGGCCTCAGTGTCCAGCCCCTCTCCAGTGTCCAGCCCCAGTGTCCAGCCTCGCCCCCTGCACACACATTCCATGTCAGTATTCTTCCCCAGCACCTGACCTGTTATCACTACAGCATTGCAAATAACAGCCCCACACACACACGCATATATGGTTCTGCACCACACATACGCACATCGGACTCTGCACCGCACACGCACATCGGGCTCTGCACCGCACATGCACATAGGGGTCTGCACCGCACACGCACATAGGGCTCTGCACCACACACGCACATAGGGCTCTACACCGAACACGCACATAGGGCTCTGCACCGCACACGCAAATAGGGCTCTGCACCGCACACACACATAGGGCTCTGCACCCCACATGCACATAGGGCTCAGGACCGCACATGCACATAGGGCTCTGCACCGCACACGCATATAGGGCTCTGCACCGCACACGCACATTGGGCTCTGCACCGTACATGCACACTGGGCTCTGCACCGCACATGCACATTGGTCTCTGCACCGCACACGCACATAGGGCTCTGCACCGCACACGCACATAGGGCTCTGCACCGCACACGCACATAGAGCTCTGCACCCGATATGCACTTAGGGCTCTGCACCGCACACATACATAGGGCTCTGAACTGCACACACACATAGGGCTCTGCACACCACACACACACACACAGGGCTCTGTACCACACACACACGCACACACACAGGGCTCTGCACCGCACACACACAGGGCTCTGCACCGCACACACACACATATCGCTCTGCACCGCGCACACACACACACATATGGCTCTGCACCGCATGCACACACGGCGCTCTGTACTGACCCCCCTACCCCCATAGGGAACACATGTAGGGAGTACATACTCACCCATCCTCGGTCTCCGCCGCTCCTGCACGTTCGCGCGCTGTCTGTGCTCTGGACATATCAGCACAGTAGTGACGTCACCGCTGTGCTGAAGAGTATAGAAGTTGATAGGAGCGCACTAACGTTCTAGAGAGATTAAGGGATGATAACAAAGGGGTGCTATCTGGTGCGGTAGAGTGGGTGAACGCAACAAGAGAGAAAAAGCAACCGCACATGGATCAGATGCACACCAAAAGTATAAGATAAAATAGCCTTTATTGTATACCAATTTTAAAAACATTTAAAAAGGTGCAAAACATGCAAACAGCCAGAGGTGGAGGCAGGAGTGCCCTGGACAAAAAAAATCACAACAGCATCACATAACGGTAATAATTACATACATGAGTAGATTAATCAAAAATGCTGTAAAGAAAAAGTGCCAATATATAATGCTCAATGCCCAACAATGTTAGGTCTGGACAACCAGGAGCAATAGAAGTAACCTAAATCAGCCAGATATATGCAATGTTCCAAGAAGGGGATAGTAAATATAATAGTATGGAGGGAGGGTCACAGGTACATTATGCTCATTGCTTATTCACTTCACTGCGGCCGGAAGCAGCAGCAGCGGGTAGTCGGCAGGATCGGAGACCAAAGATCAGCACCACGGACAGTGAAGCCAGGGACAGGTGAGCAGAAAGTTCCCATTCTCTGTGTGTTATCATGGATAACACACGGAGAACACACGTGTGCCATAAAAACAGCACATGGAGGACAATACGCACTTTTGACACATCCGTGAAAAACGTGAGTGATTTTCACGGACGTGTGAAAGAGGCCTAAGTCGTAGCAGCAGAAGGGGTAGGAAAAGTAGTGGTGAGATACCCACACTGGACAGCCGGAAGGCGGAAAATTTCCCTAAACCCCGTGGTATTGGCTAGTTAATGCCTAAATTAAAAACTGCGACCAAAGTTTATGCCAAAAGATGTTTTTTTCCTCATGTCTCTCTCCAAAATTGAAAAGTGAAATAAAAGTATATTGAATTATAGAGAACGGTGTTGTGTTTTTCTAAGGGGAAAAAGTGGTGTTTGGGTCCTGGCAGTCTGTATAGTCTGTTACACTGCAGCAGCCACCAGGTCTCAACATCAGGAATCTTTTGCAATTATACTTTCTCTATTTGATAGAAAAGATAATTGTGGTGTACCGCAGATGGCAGCACCACAGATTGATGCTGCCTCCTACTGGACCTTAAGGAATCTGTAGCTGGGACTGCCAGAAGAAAGAGTCCAGGAAACTTGATAACATTTAATACCCCATTTCCTATCACTTCCTAGAAGCTGCTGCAGGTCTATAATCCATGTCCTTTCCTCTCCCTCCCATTTTCCGTTATTACTACAGACAGTTGGGACTGAGAGAGAGAGGGAAGGGGATGAGATAGCAACTTTAGTGCCTGAGGAGCCTATGCCTGGGAACTGCTCTGTTCTGTATCCTTCATTTCTTCCCAACCAGTGGCTTCTGCACTGATCATGGCTGCTGTCCTGGCTGGGATGGGGCAGGAATGTGATGACTATGGGTGCTCCTGCAAACAGTCTATATATATATATATATATATATATTATATATATATACTGTATATATGTTCTTCTGATAATGTGCATACAGTGTATATGCATGTAGCGTATGTACTGTTGTATGTATATACTGATGTTTGTATTATAATATTGTGTATATATTTTATTGTGTAATAGTGTATATGCTGGCGTGTGTGTAGTGTTTGGTATATATACTGGGGTTTCTCACAAAAAATTGATGAAAGGAGAGCTAAAACTGATTCACAGGGGAAACACATGGCAATATAATCAGAAGGGGGATATATGTCTCTATTGTTTGTTTGGCACTAAATGGATTGTTTGCTATATACTGTGTAAGTGTTTTTTATCTGATTGCTTTTGTTAGTAAAATTAAATTTTATAAAATTAAGGAGTTTTTTAGTCTGTGAATCTATATATGCTGGGGTGTATATATGTGAGTTTGTAGTGTACATCCTAGTGGGTGGGATATATAGCATATACAGTATACTGAGGTGTACAGTGTAGAGTTGAAACCAGACGTTTACAGACATTATCTAAAAAAACACATATGCATGTTTGTCTTCCTATCTGACATGAAATCAGAAAAAACCTTTCCTGTTTTAGGTCAATTAGGAACCAAAATTATTTATATGTGCCAAATGCGTTCAGGGCACCAATGAATTTTCATGACCGCAGAAGGTCAGCTGATGACATGACCTGCTTTCTGTGAATGCCGGAAGAGCAATGACATTCCCAGGAGATCAGCATTTTTCCTTTACAAATTGGTGCTGATTATCACTGTTAACAGCAGAAGGAATCAGATAGTGTAGGCTTCAGGTCTGCTGAAAGGACTAGAAAAATTACTAAAAATTTTTGAAAAAGTTTTATAAAAAATATGAAAAAAACAAAAATTAAAAGTTCAAATCCCCCCCATTTGTCCTATTGAAAATAAAACAATAATAAAAAAAAGAAAATACACATATTTAATATTGCCGAGTTCAAAAATGCATGATCTTTAAACATATAAATACAATTAATCTGATTGTCAAAGGGCATAGCAAGAAAAAAATCAAAAAGCAAGAAATTAGTTTTTAGGTTGCCACAACATTGCACTAAACTGAAATAACCGGTGATTTAAGCATCACACCTACAAAAACATTGTATAATTAAAAATGTAAGCTCCAAATGCAAAAAAATACACCCTCACAGAGCCCCAATTCCTAACAAATGGAAACCCTAAGGTCTCAAAAAATTGCAAGAATAGAGCATTTTTTTTTCACAAACGTCTGAATTTTTTTTCACCATTTAGATAAAGTAAAACTATACATGTTTGGTATCTATGAACTCCTACTAACCTGTGGAAAAATATTGCCAGGTCAGTTTTACAATATAGTGAACATGCTAAATCAAAAACAATTGCACTGTTTTTTTCAATCTCACCGCACTTGGAATTTTTTCCACTACAACAGAATGAATCATGTCATTCAAAAGCACAACTTGTCCCATAAAAAAACAAGTTATCATATAGCTACATTGATAGAAAAAAAGAAAGTTATGGCTCTTACAAGAAGGGGAGGAAAAAACGAGAATGAAAAATGGAAAATTGACAGGTGGTGAAGGGGTTAATCTCTGCATAAAAAAAAATAAAATAGTTTGCCATTTTTCAATTCAACCGTACAAAAATTGACGTAAAACCAGCCTATTAAGAATTAGGAATTTTGGTTTATTTTGTCTCAATTTCACCGCACTGCATTTTTTCTCGTTTTCCAGTGTATTGAATCATATAGTGTCTAGGGATGATTGAATACCTCGATTATTCGGCTTCGCGAATATTTTCCAAATACCTCACCACTATTCGACTATTCGCAAATATTCGATGTGCAATGTAAGCCTATGGGAAACCTGAATAACAAATATTCGGTACTATTCAGGCTTCCCATAGACTTACATTGCACATCGAATAGTCGAATAGCAGCGAGGTATTCGGAAAATATTCGCGAAGCCGAATATTTGAGATATTCGATCATCCCTAATAGTGCCCTTTACAGCTACAACTCATCTTGAAAAAATGTAGCCCGAATATAGAAAATATATAAATAACAAAGTTACGGCTCTAGGAAGAAAGGGAAGGAAAAACAAAAATGCTAAAACAGATGATCATGTAGTCATGAAGGAGTTAAATGAATCATGATAATTTCCTGGTAATAAAACTAGTCTCTGTTAGTCAGAAAATAGCATAGTATAAATGTAATAATTACTTTTACTATTCCAAAGGCCACAAATGTGCATATAACAAGAATTATAGTATATGGAAGTTTTCATTATATATTCTTTAGATAGATATATATTCTTTCTTTCTCTTAATAATCCCTCAAACCCATATAAAAAGTTTTTTCATTAGTCGTCTGTACTTAAAAGACAGCACAATGGAACTCAGAAGAAATATCTTGTCATTTATTTGACACTGGGGAATTTGAAATCTTTCTATATAGCCAAATTACACGCGGTCCTCTATTTTATTTTAGCTGCTTGACAGCGATAGTACGCATAACAAGATTATTTTCTTGAAATATCTCTATAAATAACTTGAAGTTAGTGACAATTTTTTTAAAATATTTCTAGATTGAAAGTAAAGACTTTTTTTATCACAAGGACAGATTTTGATATTAGGGTGCATGGCATATAACAAGAATAAGTAAACCTTGTATGAACCGTGAATATTTGAGAGGCAACTGTGACAAAGCTTCTATGAAGGGTAATAAGTGAACAGTATAATGCATGAAACAAATTAGCCTGAAAAAAACTATAAACAATGATCCTGACAACATTATATTCCAGATTTAGCAGTCGTAGGATGAATATGGGTTTTTCAGTGTTGAATTATATTTGATGCTTGTGTTTTCCTATGGGCTATGGAGCAATTGTGAAAGTGCATCATATTTTTTGAATTTAAACAATAGGCTATATTTGCACATATTAGATTTTGTTTAATCCAGAGAGAACCCTCAAAAATTCATTCCAGAGATGTGTGTGAATTTGGGATTTTATGCCTCCTGCATATGCATGTAAAAAAATCTGTTGAATGTTGATAATAACACAAAATTTGTGATCTCACTTTTATCATAGACTACGATAATATATATAAATATATATATATATATATATATATATATATATTATATATATATATAGGTTTTACAGATTTTAATATATGCTATCTTTCTCTCTCTGTGTGTGTATATATATATATATATATATATATATATATATATATATATATATATATATACCGTATATACAGAGAGAGAGAGAGAGATATGTATACACTGCTCAAAAAATACAGGGATTGAGCAGTATATATTATATGTATAGTACAGACCAAAAGTTTGGACACACCTCCTCATTCAAAGAGTTTTCTTTATTTTCATGACTCTGAAAATTGTAGATTCATATTGAAGTGCTCAAAACTATGAATTAAGTATATCATTCCACATATGTTAACAAAAAATGTTGAAACAACTGAAAATATGTTCTAGGTTCTCAAAGTAGCCACCTTTTGCTTTGATTACTGCTTTGCGCACTCTTGACATTCTCTTGATGAGCTTCAAGAGTTAGTCACCGAAAATGGTCTTTCAACAGTCTTGAAGGAGTTGCCAGAGATGCTTAGCATGTGTTGGACCTTTTGCCTTTACTCTGCGGTCCAGCTCACCCCAAATGATCTCGATTGGGTTCAGGTCTGGTGACTGTGGAGGCAAGGCCATTTGGCATAGCACCCCATCACTCTCCTTCTTAGTCAAATAGCCCTTACATAGCCTGCAGGTGTGTTTGGGGTCCTTGTCCTGTTGAAAAATAAATGATGGTCCAACTAAACGCAAACTGGATGGAATAGAATGCCGCTGCAAGATGCTGTGGTAGCCATGCTGGTTCAGTATGCCTTCAATTTTGAATAAATCCCAACAGTGTCACCAGCAAAGCACCCCCACACCATTACACCTCCTCCTCCATGCTTCACGGTGGGAACCAGGCATGTAGAGTCCATCCGTTCACTTTTCCTGCTTCACACAAAGACACGGTGGTTGGATCCAAAGATCTCAAATTTGGACTCATCAGACCAAAGCACAGATTTTTACTGGTCTAATGTTCATTCCTTGTGTTCTTTAGCCCAAACAAGTCTCTTCTGCTTGTTGCTTGTCCTTAGCTGTGGTTTCCTAGCAGCTATTTTACCATGAAGGCCTGCTGCACAAAGTCTCCTCTTAACAGTTGTTCTAGAGATGTGTCTGCTGCTACAACTCTGTGTGGCATTGACCTGGTCTCTAATCTGAGCTGCTGTTAAGCTGCGATTTCTGAGGTTGGTAACTCAAATAAACTTATCCTCCACATCAGAGGTGACTCTTGGTCTTCCTTTCCTGGGGCGGTCCTCATGTGAGCCAGTTTCTTTGTAGCGTTTGATGGTTTTTGCCACTGCACTTGGGGACAGTTTCAAAGTTTTCCCAATTTCTCGGACTGACTGACCTTCATTTCTTAAAGTAATGATGGCTACTCATTTTTCTTTACTTAACTGCTTTTTTCTTGCTATAATACAAATTTAAACAGTCTATTCAGTAGGACTATCAGCTGTGTATCCACCAGACTTCTACACTACACAACTGATGGTCCCAACCCTATTTATAAGGCAATAAATTCCACTTATTAAACCTGACAGGGCACACCTGTGAAGTGAAGACCATTTCCAGTGACTACCTCTTGAAGCTCATCAAGAGAATGCAAAGAGTGTGCAGAGCAGTAATCAAAGCAAAAGGTGGCTACTTTGAAGAACCTAGAATATAAGACATATTTTCAGTTATTTCACACTTTTTTGTTAAGTATGTTTCATTCCACATGTGTTAATTCATAGTTTTGATGCCTTCAATGTGAATCTACAATTTTCAGAGTCATGAAAATAAAGAAAACTCTTTGAATGAGGAGGTGTGTCCAAACTATTGGTCTGCACTGTATATATGTATATATATATATATATATATATATATATATATATATATATATATATATATATATATATATATATATTATATACACACACTGGAGATCTAAATTAGAGAGCAACGCAGTGTTAAGGTTATTGTGTAGTCCTATTATGTGAATATATCCTAACATGAGTAAACTAGCAGTAATTTAAGCTTACTTTGTAAATTTAATTTTTTCAAAAGCACATACTTAAAATGTAAATGAGATAAAGGAATAAGAACACTGATCAAAATTAGAGAACACTTTTAGATACTTGCAAGTTATTGGTGTTAATCTGGCGCCTGGTGCTAACTTCCTTAATTATCTAACAAACCCTATTAAACTGGCAGGCTGACTTTCCAGTTTGCACTGACTTTGCAAAAATGTTGTGCCATTCCAAAATAACTGAAAGCCTCTGGCAGCAGGTTGTCCAGATGAAAACCAAAGGGTTGGTCTTTCCAAGCCTGTGATTTTGAGAATATTGCATCTTTACAACATCACAAACTCTTTCAAGTCCCCCAAGAAGGCTTGTCACTCACGAAAGACAAATGCAAGAAATGACAGGATAATTTGGACACTCTCCATGGGTAATACGTTCAACATTATAGCTGGAATTACTCATCAGTTCAGTACTGAAAAGGGTAACGATCTGTCTCGTAATACAGTGTTACAACATATAAGAGCATTTGGACAGAAAGCTCACTCTGCAGTGACCAAATCTCTCATTAGCAGAAATAATCAAAAGGCTAGACTCGCCTTTGATGAGGAGCATGTTGTATGGACAGAGAAGTGGTCCACAGATTCTTTTAGTGATGAAAGCAAGTTCAATTTATTTGGGTCTACTGGGAAACATTTTTTTTGTTGACAAACTGGGAAAAGACTGAACCCAAAGTGTGTTAAGAAGTCAGTGAAAGGTGGTGGAGAATGTGTCATGGTTTGGGGAATGTTTTCTGCAGCAGAAGTTGAACCTCTCATACAGCTACATGGCAGAGTGAATGCAAGTGTGTATCAGAACCTTATTCAACAACACGTGGTTCCTTACTTGTGTTCATCACTCAATCAGCCAGCAATTTCCATGCAGGACAATCCCCATGTCATAGCAAAACACTAAAAGCAGTTCCTTGAAAAAGGAAACATTTAAACATTGAAATGACTAGCCCAGAGTCCTGATCTAAACCCAATAGAAAACCTCTAGAAAATCCTTGATGACAAAGGTATGGCCAAAAACCCCACAACAGTCAAAGAACTGTGGAAGAGACTGGAGCAAGAGCGGACCAATATCACACCAGAGCATTGTCAGAGACTAGTGATGTTCAGTGCTGCAAATATCCTGAAGTCATTCAAGCAAAGGCCTGTACACCTCCTACGGATTAATGACTGTAGTTACCTTCAGAAAATGTACTTATGTTTTTCTGTGCTACATTCATTGTTTTCTAATTGTGATCATCAGGTTTTTGGCAAAATAAAGGGTTTATGGTAATAAGCGTTGGTTCTTTTGTAAAACACTGTTCTAGAGGCATGGTGTACCCTGTACAGAAAACCTTCAAATATTGATTACAATATTTTGGAAAAATAGCAAGTGATCATACATATTTCTCTAATTTTGATCTCCAGTGTATAGCTAGTTGAGGTGGAAAGCAAGTCGTAGTTGAGTACATCTTGCTGCTCACCATATGTAGGTGAATACGGGCAAAAATGATGCATAACAGATCACACATATGTTTTAAGAACATCTGTCAACAACTGAAATGTTTTATACTTGAGCTCCAAAAGGCTAAATATTTATTCTATCATAAAAGATTACCTAAACTAGTAGATCTACAACGGTCTGTACTATGAAACAGTTTAAGTTATGTCATCTATACTTTTTGGCTAGATGACACAACAATTATGTCTATTCAGAATGGGGCTGGAAGTATTTATATTGCATACAAAACTTGAAAGTATGTGCTATGCGCGATGTGAAGGTTCCCAAGTGTGTAGTCAAAAAACGTGACTGCAAACTTTAGTACCACATCTGGACAACCCCCTATTTTTTTCCTTTTGAGGGTCAACCCCAGGGAGTACACATTGTTTGGCCTGTCTTCAATATCACTAAAACACTCTGGTGTTAATGGTTATTTGGGGGTCTTCAAAAAAAACTATTTAAATTTTTTTCTAAAATATGACTTTTTTTAAAAAAAAAGTTTTGGTTATTATTGCAAAGAGTTTCATACACGTATATGTCTGATAGGGATTTTCTCTTATAGGCAGCTTCCATTCTGGCTTCATTATTGTAAAAAAAATGTAATTTTGCCAGAATGTCTCTGGAATAATTGGTTAACTACACTTTGAGCTTTTGTATATAACTTAACTATATTCCTCCTTGATCTATTTTCAGTTTTTGTAATTTTGCTATTACTTTTATGCAATTCAATGGCATGTAAGATGAAATTCCACATTTTAAATTCTAGATATCGTACTTCACCTCAGTTCATCGAAACATGTTTTAATGTGCTCCACTAACTGATGTTTTTGTAAAGGGATCTTTAGAGCCAGCAGCTGATTGTTAATTGTTAAGTATAAGCCTGGATTGTTAAAGGCTGGAAATCTTTAAACATGTCCAAATTGGTCATTATCATGGGTAGAGTTGAGCGCGGTTCGCGGTTCGAGGTTCTCCAGTTCTAGGCTCGAGTGATTTTGGGGCCTGTTCTAGATCGAACTAGAACTCGAGCTTTTTCCAAAAGCTCGATAGTTCTAGAAACGTTCGAGAGCGGTTCTAGCAGCAAAAAAACAGCTAATTCCTAGCTGGCTTTCCGCTGTAATAGTGTAAGTCACTCTGTGACTCACACTATTATGACATTTCAGTGTATAGTGTGCGTGAACAGCGCCTTCAGATCACTGCTGTTTGTATAATGGCGATCGCCATTTTTTTTTTTTTTTCCTTGTCTTCCTTCCCTAAGCGCGCGCGTCTTGTGGGGCGGGCCAGCATGTCAGCCAATCTCAGACACACACACAGCTAAGTGGACTTTTAGCCAGAGAAGCAACGGCATGTGTGATAGGATGTCCATGTCACATGTCCCTGCATTATAAAAACGAGTATCTGCCCGTCCGGACGCCATTATCTCTTCTGCGTCCTTGGTGTCAGACATCACTGGCGCAGCTCCGTCCTTTATCCTATCGCCGATACTGGATACGCTGGACAGCATAGGGATAGCACTATCTATCAGTCCTTTTAAGGGCTCGTACCGGCAGGGTCAGAGCCATAGGTGACAGGTCCTGAAAACAGACACAGCGTCTGTGTAGCTAAGGTCAGGGATTTCGTCGCTGCATTTCCCCATTAGGAGGAAATAGAAAGGCAGGCTTCCATTCCTCTACCCAGAGCCCCACAATCCTGGCACTGTACCCTCCTGTCCTCTGCACACTCCAACTCATTATAACTAAGCCATTATACTAGCAAACAGTCAGTGTACCTAGTGGCATCCTAAACGTGGCTATTGTACTTTTGTCTAGTCACACTAGTGCAAAGATATTTGCAGCACGTCTGCCTGCATTGCACACTCAAACTCTTTTTAACTAAGCCATTATACTAGCAAACAGTCAGTGTACCTAGTGGCATCCTAAACGTGGCTATTGGACTTTTGTCTAGTCACACTAGTGCAAAGATATTTACAGCACGTCTGCCTGCATTGCACACTCAAACTCTTTTTAACTAAGCCATTATACTAGCAAACAGTCAGTGTACCTAGAAAAAAACCAAGGAGAAAAATTGTAGGAAAAATACCCTGACTATAAATAAATAAATTGCAAGTGCTTAATAACAGGGTACTTAGTATATACATTTTTGCAAAAAGGTAAGAAGCTGTCTCACCTCGTCACGGTGTACCCATCTGAGACAGTCCCTAACCTACTAAAGTTAAAAACATATTCTGTACCTGACTTGTGTCATGTCAAAAACTTCAATATGGATGGTAAAGTGGTCAGCTGGGTCCCAGATTAAATACACAGCAAAAAGTGAGAAGCAGGTGATTGTTCAGCTTCAGTATCAGGAGGGCTGCACCCCCAACTTGCATAAAAGCAAGATAACAGACAAAAAAACACCAAAAAACTGAGCTGTAACAAATGTTCAATAAACATGCAACATTACAAGCATGTGAATTGCAGCCTCAAGACTAGAAAAAAACCAAGGAGATAAATTGTAGGAAAAATACCCTGACTATAAATAAATAAATTGCAAGTGCTTAATAACAGAATACTTAGTATATACATTTTTGCAAAAAGGTAAGAAGCTGTCTCACCTCGTCACGGTGTACCCATCTGAGACAGTCCCTAACCTACTAAAGTTAAAAACATATTCTGTACCTGACTTGTGTCATGTCAAAAACTTCAATATGGATGGTAAAGTGGTCAGCTGTGTCCCAGATTAAATACACAGCAAAAAGTGAGAAGCAGGTGATTGTTCAGCTTCAGTATCAGGAGGGCTGCACCCCCAACTTGCATAAAAGCAAGATAACAGACAAAAAACACCAAAAAACTGAGCTGTAACAAATGTTCAATAAACATGCAATATTACAAGCATGTGAATTGCAGCCTCAAGACTAGAAAAAAACCAAGGAGAAAAATTGTAGGAAAAATACCCTGACTATAAATAAATAAATTGCAAGTGCTTAATAACAGGGTACTTAGTATATACATTTTTGCAAAAAGGTAAGAAGCTGTCTCACCTCGTCACGGTGTACCCATCTGAGACAGTCCCTAACCTACTAAAGTTAAAAACATATCCTGTACCTGACTTGTGTCATGTCAAAAACTTCAATATGGATGGTAAAGTGGTCAGCTGGGTCCCAGATTAAATACACAGCAAAAAGTGAGAAGCAGGTGATTGTTCAGCTTCAGTATCAGGAGGGCTGCACCCCCAACTTGCATAAAGGCAAGATAACAGACAAAAAAACACCAAAAAACTGAGCTGTAACAAATGTTCAATAAACATGCAACATTACAAGCATGTGAATTGCAGCCTCAAGACTAGAAAAAAACCAAGGAGAAAAATTGTAGGAAAAATACCCTGACTATAAATAAATAAATTGCAAGTGCTTAATAACAGGGTACTTAGTATATACATTTTTGCAAAAAGGTAAGAAGCTGTCTCACCTCGTCACGGTGTACCCATCTGAGACAGTCCCTAACCTACTAAAGTTAAAAACATATTCTGTACCTGACTTGTGTCATGTCAAAAACTTCAATATGGATGGTAAAGTGGTCAGCTGGGTCCCAGATTAAATACACAGCAAAAAGTGAGAAGCAGGTGATTGTTCAGCTTCAGTATCAGGAGGGCTGCACCCCCAACTTGCATAAAAGCAAGATAACAGACAAAAAACACCAAAAAACTGAGCTGTAGCAAATGTTCAATAAACATGCAACATTACAAGCATGTGAATTGCAGCCTCAAGACTAGAAAAAAACCAAGGAGAAAAATTGTAGGAAAAATACCCTGACTATAAATAAATAAATTGCAAGTGCTTAATAACAGGGTACTTAGTATATACATTTTTGCAAAAAGGTAAGAAGCTGTCTCACCTCGTCACGGTGTACCCATCTGAGACAGTCCCTAACCTACTAAAGTTAAAAACATATTCTGTACCTGACTTGTGTCATGTCAAAAACTTCAATATGGATGGTAAAGTGGTCAGCTGGGTCCCAGATTAAATACACAGCAAAAAGTGAGAAGCAGGTGATTGTTCAGCTTCAGTATCAGGAGGGCTGCACCCCCAACTTGCATAAAAGCAAGATAACAGACAAAAAACACCAAAAAACTGAGCTGTAGCAAATGTTCAATAAACATGCAACATTACAAGCATGTGAATTGCAGCCTCAAGACTAGAAAAAAACCAAGGAGAAAAATTGTAGGAAAAATACCCTGACTATAAATAAATAAATTGCAAGTGCTTAATAACAGGGTACTTAGTATATACATTTTTGCAAAAAGGTAAGAAGCTGTCTCACCTCGTCACGGTGTACCCATCTGAGACAGTCCCTAACCTACTAAAGTTAAAAACATATTCTGTACCTGACTTGTGTCATGTCAAAAACTTCAATATGGATGGTAAAGTGGTCAGCTGGGTCCCAGATTAAATACACAGCAAAAAGTGAGAAGCAGGTGATTGTTCAGCTTCAGTATCAGGAGGGCTGCACCCCCAACTTGCATAAAGGCAAGATAACAGACAAAAAACACCAAAAAACTGAGCTGTAACAAATGTTCAATAAACATGCAACATTACAAGCATGTGAATTGCAGCCTCAAGACTAGAAAAAAACCAAGGAGAAAAATTGTAGGAAAAATACCCTGACTATAAATAAATAAATTGCAAGTGCTTAATAACAGGGTACTTAGTATATACATTTTTGCAAAAAGGTAAGAAGCTGTCTCACCACGTCACGGTGTACCCATCTGAGACAGTCCCTAACCTACTAAAGTTAAAAACATATTCTGTACCTGACTTGTGTCATGTCAAAAACTTCAATATGGATGGTAAAGTGGTCAGCTGGGTCCCAGATTAAATACACAGCAAAAAGTGAAAAGCAGGTGATTGTTCAGCTTCAGTATCAGGAGGGCTGCACCCCCAACTTGCATAAAAGCAAGATAACAGACAAAAAACACCAAAAAACTGAGCTGTAGCAAATGTTCAATAAACATGCAACATTACAAGCATGTGAATTGCAGCCTCAAGACTAGAAAAAAACCAAGGAGAAAAATTGTAGGAAAAATACCCTGACTATAAATAAATAAATTGCAAGTGCTTAATAACAGGGTACTTAGTATATACATTTTTGCAAAAAGGTAAGAAGCTGTCTCACCTCGTCACGGTGTACCCATCTGAGACAGTCCCTAACCTACTAAAGTTAAAAACATATTCTGTACCTGACTTGTGTCATGTCAAAAACTTCAATATGGATGGTAAAGTGGTCAGCTGGGTCCCAGATTAAATACACAGCAAAAAGTGAGAAGCAGGTGATTGTTCAGCTTCAGTATCAGGAGGGCTGCACCCCCAACTTGCATAAAGGCAAGATAACAGACAAAAAACACCAAAAAACTGAGCTGTAACAAATGTTCAATAAACATGCAACATTACAAGCATGTGAATTGCAGCCTCAAGACTAGAAAAAAAACAAGGAGAAAAATTGTAGGAAAAATACCCTGACTATAAATAAATAAATTGCAAGTGCTTAATAACAGGGTACTTAGTATATACATTTTTGCAAAAAGGTAAGAAGCTGTCTCACCTCGTCACGGTGTACCCATCTGAGACAGTCCCTAACCTACTAAAGTTAAAAACATATTCTGTACCTAACTTGTGTCATGTCAAAAACTTCAATATGGATGGTAAAGTGGTCAGCTGGGTCCCAGATTAAATACACAGCAAAAAGTGAGAAGCAGGTGATTGTTCAGCTTCAGTATCAGGAGGGCTGCACCCCCAACTTGCATAAAAGCAAGATAACAGACAAAAAACACCAAAAAACTGAGCTGTAACAAATGTTCAATAAACATGCAACATTACAAGCATGTGAATTGCAGCCTCAAGACTAGAAAAAAACCAAGGAGAAAAATTGTAGGAAAAATACCCTGACTATAAATAAATAAATTGCAAGTGCTTAATAACAGGGTACTTAGTATATACATTTTTGCAAAAAGGTAAGAAGCTGTCTCACCTCGTCACGGTGTACCCATCTGAGACAGTCCCTAACCTACTAAAGTTAAAAACATATTCTGTACCTGACTTGTGTCATGTCAAAAACTTCAATATGGATGGTAAAGTGGTCAGCTGGGTCCCAGATTAAATACACAGCAAAAAGTGAGAAGCAGGTGATTGTTCAGCTTCAGTATCAGGAGGGCTGCACCCCCAACTTGCATAAAGGCAAGATAACAGACAAAAAACACCAAAAAACTGAGCTGTAACAAATGTTCAATAAACATGCAACATTACAAGCATGTGAATTGCAGCCTCAAGACTAGAAAAAAACCAAGGAGAAAAATTGTAGGAAAAATACCCTGACTATAAATAAATAAATTGCAAGTGCTTAATAACAGGGTACTTAGTATATACATTTTTGCAAAAAGGTAAGAAGCTGTCTCACCTCGTCACGGTGTACCCATCTGAGACAGTCCCTAACCTACTAAAGTTAAAAACATATTCTGTACCTGACTTGTGTCATGTCAAAAACTTCAATATGGATGGTAAAGTGGTCAGCTGGGTCCCAGATTAAATACACAGCAAAAAGTGAGAAGCAGGTGATTGTTCAGCTTCAGTATCAGGAGGGCTGCACCCCCAACTTGCATAAAAGCAAGATAACAGACAAAAAACACCAAAAAACTGAGCTGTAGCAAATGTTCAATAAACATGCAACATTACAAGCATGTGAATTGCAGCCTCAAGACTAGAAAAAAACCAAGGAGAAAAATTGTAGGAAAAATACCCTGACTATAAATAAATAAATTGCAAGTGCTTAATAACAGGGTACTTAGTATATACATTTTTGCAAAAAGGTAAGAAGCTGTCTCACCTCGTCACGGTGTACCCATCTGAGACAGTCCCTAACCTACTAAAGTTAAAAACATATTCTGTACCTGACTTGTGTCATGTCAAAAACTTCAATATGGATGGTAAAGTGGTCAGCTGGGTCCCAGATTAAATACACAGCAAAAAGTGAGAAGCAGGTGATTGTTCAGCTTCAGTATCAGGAGGGCTGCCCCCCAACTTGCATAAAGGCAAGATAACAGACAAAAAACACCAAAAAACTGAGCTGTAACAAATGTTCAATAAACATGCAACATTACAAGCATGTGAATTGCAGCCTCAAGACTAGAAAAAAACCAAGGAGAAAAATTGTAGGAAAAATACCCTGACTATAAATAAATAAATTGCAAGTGCTTAATAACAGGGTACTTAGTATATACATTTTTGCAAAAAGGTAAGAAGCTGTCTCACCTCGTCACGGTGTACCCATCTGAGACAGTCCCTAACCTACTAAAGTTAAAAACATATTCTGTACCTAACTTGTGTCATGTCAAAAACTTCAATATGGATGGTAAAGTGGTCAGCTGGGTCCCAGATTAAATACACAGCAAAAAGTGAGAAGCAGGTGATTGTTCAGCTTCAGTATCAGGAGGGCTGCACCCCCAACTTGCATAAAAGCAAGATAACAGACAAAAAACACCAAAAAACTGAGCTGTAACAAATGTTCAATAAACATGCAACATTACAAGCATGTGAATTGCAGCCTCAAGACTAGAAAAAAACCAAGGAGAAAAATTGTAGGAAAAATACCCTGACTATAAATAAATAAATTGCAAGTGCTTAATAACAGGGTACTTAGTATATACATTTTTGCAAAAAGGTAAGAAGCTGTCTCACCTCGTCACGGTGTACCCATCTGAGACAGTCCCTAACCTACTAAAGTTAAAAACATATTCTGTACCTGACTTGTGTCATGTCAAAAACTTCAATATGGATGGTAAAGTGGTCAGCTGGGTCCCAGATTAAATACACAGCAAAAAGTGAGAAGCAGGTGATTGTTCAGCTTCAGTATCAGGAGGGCTGCACCCCCAACTTGCATAAAAGCAAGATAACAGACAAAAAACACCAAAAAACTGAGCTGTAGCAAATGTTCAATAAACATGCAACATTACAAGCATGTGAATTGCAGCCTCAAGACTAGAAAAAAACCAAGGAGAAAAATTGTAGGAAAAATACCCTGACTATAAATAAATAAATTGCAAGTGCTTAATAACAGGGTACTTAGTATATACATTTTTGCAAAAAGGTAAGAAGCTGTCTCACCTCGTCACGGTGTACCCATCTGAGACAGTCCCTAACCTACTAAAGTTAAAAACATATTCTGTACCTAACTTGTGTCATGTCAAAAACTTCAATATGGATGGTAAAGTGGTCAGCTGGGTCCCAGATTAAATACACAGCAAAAAGTGAGAAGCAGGTGATTGTTCAGCTTCAGTATCAGGAGGGCTGCACCCCCAACTTGCATAAAAGCAAGATAACAGACAAAAAACACCAAAAAACTGAGCTGTAACAAATGTTCAATAAACATGCAACATTACAAGCATGTGAATTGCAGCCTCAAGACTAGAAAAAAACCAAGGAGAAAAATTGTAGGAAAAATACCCTGACTATAAATAAATAAATTGCAAGTGCTTAATAACAGGGTACTTAGTATATACATTTTTGCAAAAAGGTAAGAAGCTGTCTCACCTCGTCACGGTGTACCCATCTGAGACAGTCCCTAACCTACTAAAGTTAAAAACATATTCTGTACCTGACTTGTGTCATGTCAAAAACTTCAATATGGATGGTAAAGTGGTCAGCTGGGTCCCAGATTAAATACACAGCAAAAAGTGAGAAGCAGGTGATTGTTCAGCTTCAGTATCAGGAGGGCTGCACCCCCAACTTGCATAAAGGCAAGATAACAGACAAAAAACACCAAAAAACTGAGCTGTAACAAATGTTCAATAAACATGCAACATTACAAGCATGTGAATTGCAGCCTCAAGACTAGAAAAAAACCAAGGAGAAAAATTGTAGGAAAAATACCCTGACTATAAATAAATAAATTGCAAGTGCTTAATAACAGGGTACTTAGTATATACATTTTTGCAAAAAGGTAAGAAGCTGTCTCACCTCGTCACGGTGTACCCATCTGAGACAGTCCCTAACCTACTAAAGTTAAAAACATATTCTGTACCTGACTTGTGTCATGTCAAAAACTTCAATATGGATGGTAAAGTGGTCAGCTGGGTCCCAGATTAAATACACAGCAAAAAGTGAGAAGCAGGTGATTGTTCAGCTTCAGTATCAGGAGGGCTGCACCCCCAACTTGCATAAAAGCAAGATAACAGACAAAAAACACCAAAAAACTGAGCTGTAGCAAATGTTCAATAAACATGCAACATTACAAGCATGTGAATTGCAGCCTCAAGACTAGAAAAAAACCAAGGAGAAAAATTGTAGGAAAAATACCCTGACTATAAATAAATAAATTGCAAGTGCTTAATAACAGGGTACTTAGTATATACATTTTTGCAAAAAGGTAAGAAGCTGTCTCACCTCGTCACGGTGTACCCATCTGAGACAGTCCCTAACCTACTAAAGTTAAAAACATATTCTGTACCTGACTTGTGTCATGTCAAAAACTTCAATATGGATGGTAAAGTGGTCAGCTGGGTCCCAGATTAAATACACAGCAAAAAGTGAGAAGCAGGTGATTGTTCAGCTTCAGTATCAGGAGGGCTGCACCCCCAACTTGCATAAAGGCAAGATAACAGACAAAAAACACCAAAAAACTGAGCTGTAACAAATGTTCAATAAACATGCAACATTACAAGCATGTGAATTGCAGCCTCAAGACTAGAAAAAAACCAAGGAGAAAAATTGTAGGAAAAATACCCTGACTATAAATAAATAAATTGCAAGTGCTTAATAACAGGGTACTTAGTATATACATTTTTGCAAAAAGGTAAGAAGCTGTCTCACCTCGTCACGGTGTACCCATCTGAGACAGTCCCTAACCTACTAAAGTTAAAAACATATTCTGTACCTGACTTGTGTCATGTCAAAAACTTCAATATGGATGGTAAAGTGGTCAGCTGGGTCCCAGATTAAATACACAGCAAAAAGTGAGAAGCAGGTGATTGTTCAGCTTCAGTATCAGGAGGGCTGCACCCCCAACTTGCATAAAGGCAAGATAACAGACAAAAAACACCAAAAAACTGAGCTGTAACAAATGTTCAATAAACATGCAACATTACAAGCATGTGAATTGCAGCCTCAAGACTAGAAAAAAACCAAGGAGAAAAATTGTAGGAAAAATACCCTGACTATAAATAAATAAATTGCAAGTGCTTAATAACAGGGTACTTAGTATATACATTTTTGCAAAAAGGTAAGAAGCTGTCTCACCTCGTCACGGTGTACCCATCTGAGACAGTCCCTAACCTACTAAAGTTAAAAACATATTCTGTACCTAACTTGTGTCATGTCAAAAACTTCAATATGGATGGTAAAGTGGTCAGCTGGGTCCCAGATTAAATACACAGCAAAAAGTGAGAAGCAGGTGATTGTTCAGCTTCAGTATCAGGAGGGCTGCACCCCCAACTTGCATAAAAGCAAGATAACAGACAAAAAACACCAAAAAACTGAGCTGTAACAAATGTTCAATAAACATGCAACATTACAAGCATGTGAATTGCAGCCTCAAGACTAGAAAAAAACCAAGGAGAAAAATTGTAGGAAAAATACCCTGACTATAAATAAATAAATTGCAAGTGCTTAATAACAGGGTACTTAGTATATACATTTTTGCAAAAAGGTAAGAAGCTGTCTCACCTCGTCACGGTGTACCCATCTGAGACAGTCCCTAACCTACTAAAGTTAAAAACATATTCTGTACCTGACTTGTGTCATGTCAAAAACTTCAATATGGATGGTAAAGTGGTCAGCTGGGTCCCAGATTAAATACACAGCAAAAAGTGAGAAGCAGGTGATTGTTCAGCTTCAGTATCAGGAGGGCTGCACCCCCAACTTGCATAAAAGCAAGATAACAGACAAAAAACACCAAAAAACTGAGCTGTAACAAATGTTCAATAAACATGCAACATTACAAGCATGTGAATTGCAGCCTCAAGACTAGAAAAAAACCAAGGAGAAAAATTGTAGGAAAAATACCCTGACTATAAATAAATAAATTGCAAGTGCTTAATAACAGGGTACTTAGTATATACATTTTTGCAAAAAGGTAAGAAGCTGTCTCACCTCGTCACGGTGTACCCATCTGAGACAGTCCCTAACCTACTAAAGTTAAAAACATATTCTGTACCTGACTTGTGTCATGTCAAAAACTTCAATATGGATGGTAAAGTGGTCAGCTGGGTCCCAGATTAAATACACAGCAAAAAGTGAGAAGCAGGTGATTGTTCAGCTTCAGTATCAGGAGGGCTGCACCCCCAACTTGCATAAAAGCAAGATAACAGACAAAAAACACCAAAAAACTGAGCTGTAGCAAATGTTCAATAAACATGCAACATTACAAGCATGTGAATTGCAGCCTCAAGACTAGAAAAAAAACCAAGGAGAAAAATTGTAGGAAAAATACCCTGACTATAAATAAATAAATTGCAAGTGCTTAATAACAGGGTACTTAGTATATACATTTTTGCAAAAAGGTAAGAAGCTGTCTCACCTCGTCACGGTGTACCCATCTGAGACAGTCCCTAACCTACTAAAGTTAAAAACATATTCTGTACCTGACTTGTGTCATGTCAAAAACTTCAATATGGATGGTAAAGTGGTCAGCTGGGTCCCAGATTAAATACACAGCAAAAAATGAGAAGCAGGTGATTGTTCAGCTTCAGTATCAGGAGGGCTGCACCCCCAACTTGCATAAAGGCAAGATAACAGACAAAAAACACCAAAAAACTGAGCTGTAACAAATGTTCAATAAACATGCAACATTACAAGCATGTGAATTGCAGCCTCAAGACTAGAAAAAAACCAAGGAGAAAAATTGTAGGAAAAATACCCTGACTATAAATAAATAAATTGCAAGTGCTTAATAACAGGGTACTTAGTATATACATTTTTGCAAAAAGGTAAGAAGCTGTCTCACCTCGTCACGGTGTACCCATCTGAGACAGTCCCTAACCTACTAAAGTTAAAAACATATTCTGTACCTGACTTGTGTCATGTCAAAAACTTCAATATGGATGGTAAAGTGGTCAGCTGGGTCCCAGATTAAATACACAGCAAAAAGTGAGAAGCAGGTGATTGTTCAGCTTCAGTATCAGGAGGGCTGCACCCCCAACTTGCATAAAAGCAAGATAACAGACAAAAAACACCAAAAAACTGAGCTGTAACAAATGTTCAATAAACATGCAACATTACAAGCATGTGAATTGCAGCCTCAAGACTAGAAAAAAACCAAGGAGAAAAATTGTAGGAAAAATACCCTGACTATAAATAAATAAATTGCAAGTGCTTAATAACAGGGTACTTAGTATATACATTTTTGCAAAAAGGTAAGAAGCTGTCTCACCTCGTCACGGTGTACCCATCTGAGACAGTCCCTAACCTACTAAAGTTAAAAACATATTCTGTACCTGACTTGTGTCATGTCAAAAACTTCAATATGGATGGTAAAGTGGTCAGCTGGGTCCCAGATTAAATACACAGCAAAAAGTGAGAAGCAGGTGATTGTTCAGCTTCAGTATCAGGAGGGCTGCACCCCCAACTTGCATAAAAGCAAGATAACAGACAAAAAACACCAAAAAACTGAGCTGTAGCAAATGTTCAATAAACATGCAACATTACAAGCATGTGAATTGCAGCCTCAAGACTAGAAAAAAAACCAAGGAGAAAAATTGTAGGAAAAATACCCTGACTATAAATAAATAAATTGCAAGTGCTTAATAACAGGGTACTTAGTATATACATTTTTGCAAAAAGGTAAGAAGCTGTCTCACCTCGTCACGGTGTACCCATCTGAGACAGTCCCTAACCTACTAAAGTTAAAAACATATTCTGTACCTGACTTGTGTCATGTCAAAAACTTCAATATGGATGGTAAAGTGGTCAGCTGGGTCCCAGATTAAATACACAGCAAAAAGTGAGAAGCAGGTGATTGTTCAGCTTCAGTATCAGGAGGGCTGCACCCCCAACTTGCATAAAGGCAAGATAACAGACAAAAAACACCAAAAAACTGAGCTGTAACAAATGTTCAATAAACATGCAACATTACAAGCATGTGAATTGCAGCCTCAAGACTAGAAAAAAACCAAGGAGAAAAATTGTAGGAAAAATACCCTGACTATAAATAAATAAATTGCAAGTGCTTAATAACAGGGTACTTAGTATATACATTTTTGCAAAAAGGTAAGAAGCTGTCTCACCTCGTCACGGTGTACCCATCTGAGACAGTCCCTAACCTACTAAAGTTAAAAACATATTCTGTACCTAACTTGTGTCATGTCAAAAACTTCAATATGGATGGTAAAGTGGTCAGCTGGGTCCCAGATTAAATACACAGCAAAAAGTGAGAAGCAGGTGATTGTTCAGCTTCAGTATCAGGAGGGCTGCACCCCCAACTTGCATAAAAGCAAGATAACAGACAAAAAACACCAAAAAACTGAGCTGTAACAAATGTTCAATAAACATGCAACATTACAAGCATGTGAATTGCAGCCTCAAGACTAGAAAAAAA
This sequence comes from Anomaloglossus baeobatrachus, assembly GCF_048569485.1. Lineage (NCBI taxonomy): Eukaryota > Metazoa > Chordata > Amphibia > Anura > Aromobatidae > Anomaloglossus > Anomaloglossus baeobatrachus. Next base: position 277,789,419 of record NC_134358.1, read on the forward strand.
CCAAGGAGAAAAATTGTAGGAAAAATACCCTGACTATAAATAAATAAATTGCAAGTGCTTAATAACAGGGTACTTAGTATATACATTTTTGCAAAAAGGTAAGAAGCTGTCTCACCTCGTCACGGTGTACCCATCTGAGACAGTCCCTAACCTACTAAAGTTAAAAACATATTCTGTACCTGACTTGTGTCATGTCAAAAACTTCAATATGGATGGTAAAGTGGTCAGCTGGGTCCCAGATTAAATACACAGCAAAAAGTGAGAAGCAGGTGATTGTTCAGCTTCAGTATCAGGAGGGCTGCACCCCCAACTTGCATAAAAGCAAGATAACAGACAAAAAACACCAAAAAACTGAGCTGTAACAAATGTTCAATAAACATGCAACATTACAAGCATGTGAATTGCAGCCTCAAGACTAGAAAAAAACCAAGGAGAAAAATTGTAGGAAAAATACCCTGACTATAAATAAATAAATTGCAAGTGCTTAATAACAGGGTACTTAGTATATACATTTTTGCAAAAAGGTAAGAAGCTGTCTCACCTCGTCACGGTGTACCCATCTGAGACAGTCCCTAACCTACTAAAGTTAAAAACATATTCTGTACCTAACTTGTGTCATGTCAAAAACTTCAATATGGATGGTAAAGTGGTCAGCTGGGTCCCAGATTAAATACACAGCAAAAAGTGAGAAGCAGGTGATTGTTCAGCTTCAGTATCAGGAGGGCTGCACCCCCAACTTGCATAAAAGCAAGATAACAGACAAAAAACACCAAAAAACTGAGCTGTAACAAATGTTCAATAAACATGCAACATTACAAGCATGTGAATTGCAGCCTCAAGACTAGAAAAAAACCAAGGAGAAAAATTGTAGGAAAAATACCCTGACTATAAATAAATAAATTGCAAGTGCTTAATAACAGGGTACTTAGTATATACATTTTTGCAAAAAGGTAAGAAGCTGTCTCACCTCGTCACGGTGTACCCATCTGAGACAGTCCCTAACCTACTAAAGTTAAAAACATATTCTGTACCTGACTTGTGTCATGTCAAAAACTTCAATATGGATGGTAAAGTGGTCAGCTGGGTCCCAGATTAAATACACAGCAAAAAGTGAGAAGCAGGTGATTGTTCAGCTTCAGTATCAGGAGGGCTGCACCCCCAACTTGCATAAAAGCAAGATAACAGACAAAAAACACCAAAAAACTGAGCTGTAACAAATGTTCAATAAACATGCAACATTACAAGCATGTGAATTGCAGCCTCAAGACTAGAAAAAAACCAAGGAGAAAAATTGTAGGAAAAATACCCTGACTATAAATAAATAAATTGCAAGTGCTTAATAACAGGGTACTTAGTATATACATTTTTGCAAAAAGGTAAGAAGCTGTCTCACCTCGTCACGGTGTACCCATCTGAGACAGTCCCTAACCTACTAAAGTTAAAAACATATTCTGTACCTGACTTGTGTCATGTCAAAAACTTCAATATGGATGGTAAAGTGGTCAGCTGGGTCCCAGATTAAATACACAGCAAAAAGTGAGAAGCAGGTGATTGTTCAGCTTCAGTATCAGGAGGGCTGCACCCCCAACTTGCATAAAAGCAAGATAACAGACAAAAAACACCAAAAAACTGAGCTGTAGCAAATGTTCAATAAACATGCAACATTACAAGCATGTGAATTGCAGCCTCAAGACTAGAAAAAAAACCAAGGAGAAAAATTGTAGGAAAAATACCCTGACTATAAATAAATAAATTGCAAGTGCTTAATAACAGGGTACTTAGTATATACATTTTTGCAAAAAGGTAAGAAGCTGTCTCACCTCGTCACGGTGTACCCATCTGAGACAGTCCCTAACCTACTAAAGTTAAAAACATATTCTGTACCTGACTTGTGTCATGTCAAAAACTTCAATATGGATGGTAAAGTGGTCAGCTGGGTCCCAGATTAAATACACAGCAAAAAATGAGAAGCAGGTGATTGTTCAGCTTCAGTATCAGGAGGGCTGCACCCCCAACTTGCATAAAGGCAAGATAACAGACAAAAAACACCAAAAAACTGAGCTGTAACAAATGTTCAATAAACATGCAACATTACAAGCATGTGAATTGCAGCCTCAAGACTAGAAAAAAACCAAGGAGAAAAATTGTAGGAAAAATACCCTGACTATAAATAAATAAATTGCAAGTGCTTAATAACAGGGTACTTAGTATATACATTTTTGCAAAAAGGTAAGAAGCTGTCTCACCTCGTCACGGTGTACCCATCTGAGACAGTCCCTAACCTACTAAAGTTAAAAACATATTCTGTACCTGACTTGTGTCATGTCAAAAACTTCAATATGGATGGTAAAGTGGTCAGCTGGGTCCCAGATTAAATACACAGCAAAAAGTGAGAAGCAGGTGATTGTTCAGCTTCAGTATCAGGAGGGCTGCACCCCCAACTTGCATAAAAGCAAGATAACAGACAAAAAACACCAAAAAACTGAGCTGTAACAAATGTTCAATAAACATGCAACATTACAAGCATGTGAATTGCAGCCTCAAGACTAGAAAAAAACCAAGGAGAAAAATTGTAGGAAAAATACCCTGACTATAAATAAATAAATTGCAAGTGCTTAATAACAGGGTACTTAGTATATACATTTTTGCAAAAAGGTAAGAAGCTGTCTCACCTCGTCACGGTGTACCCATCTGAGACAGTCCCTAACCTACTAAAGTTAAAAACATATTCTGTACCTGACTTGTGTCATGTCAAAAACTTCAATATGGATGGTAAAGTGGTCAGCTGGGTCCCAGATTAAATACACAGCAAAAAGTGAGAAGCAGGTGATTGTTCAGCTTCAGTATCAGGAGGGCTGCACCCCCAACTTGCATAAAAGCAAGATAACAGACAAAAAACACCAAAAAACTGAGCTGTAGCAAATGTTCAATAAACATGCAACATTACAAGCATGTGAATTGCAGCCTCAAGACTAGAAAAAAAACCAAGGAGAAAAATTGTAGGAAAAATACCCTGACTATAAATAAATAAATTGCAAGTGCTTAATAACAGGGTACTTAGTATATACATTTTTGCAAAAAGGTAAGAAGCTGTCTCACCTCGTCACGGTGTACCCATCTGAGACAGTCCCTAACCTACTAAAGTTAAAAACATATTCTGTACCTGACTTGTGTCATGTCAAAAACTTCAATATGGATGGTAAAGTGGTCAGCTGGGTCCCAGATTAAATACACAGCAAAAAGTGAGAAGCAGGTGATTGTTCAGCTTCAGTATCAGGAGGGCTGCACCCCCAACTTGCATAAAGGCAAGATAACAGACAAAAAACACCAAAAAACTGAGCTGTAACAAATGTTCAATAAACATGCAACATTACAAGCATGTGAATTGCAGCCTCAAGACTAGAAAAAAACCAAGGAGAAAAATTGTAGGAAAAATACCCTGACTATAAATAAATAAATTGCAAGTGCTTAATAACAGGGTACTTAGTATATACATTTTTGCAAAAAGGTAAGAAGCTGTCTCACCTCGTCACGGTGTACCCATCTGAGACAGTCCCTAACCTACTAAAGTTAAAAACATATTCTGTACCTAACTTGTGTCATGTCAAAAACTTCAATATGGATGGTAAAGTGGTCAGCTGGGTCCCAGATTAAATACACAGCAAAAAGTGAGAAGCAGGTGATTGTTCAGCTTCAGTATCAGGAGGGCTGCACCCCCAACTTGCATAAAAGCAAGATAACAGACAAAAAACACCAAAAAACTGAGCTGTAACAAATGTTCAATAAACATGCAACATTACAAGCATGTGAATTGCAGCCTCAAGACTAGAAAAAAACCAAGGAGAAAAATTGTAGGAAAAATACCCTGACTATAAATAAATAAATTGCAAGTGCTTAATAACAGGGTACTTAGTATATACATTTTTGCAAAAAGGTAAGAAGCTGTCTCACCTCGTCACGGTGTACCCATCTGAGACAGTCCCTAACCTACTAAAGTTAAAAACATATTCTGTACCTGACTTGTGTCATGTCAAAAACTTCAATATGGATGGTAAAGTGGTCAGCTGGGTCCCAGATTAAATACACAGCAAAAAGTGAGAAGCAGGTGATTGTTCAGCTTCAGTATCAGGAGGGCTGCACCCCCAACTTGCATAAAAGCAAGATAACAGACAAAAAACACCAAAAAACTGAGCTGTAACAAATGTTCAATAAACATGCAACATTACAAGCATGTGAATTGCAGCCTCAAGACTAGAAAAAAACCAAGGAGAAAAATTGTAGGAAAAATACCCTGACTATAAATAAATAAATTGCAAGTGCTTAATAACAGGGTACTTAGTATATACATTTTTGCAAAAAGGTAAGAAGCTGTCTCACCTCGTCACGGTGTACCCATCTGAGACAGTCCCTAACCTACTAAAGTTAAAAACATATTCTGTACCTGACTTGTGTCATGTCAAAAACTTCAATATGGATGGTAAAGTGGTCAGCTGGGTCCCAGATTAAATACACAGCAAAAAGTGAGAAGCAGGTGATTGTTCAGCTTCAGTATCAGGAGGGCTGCACCCCCAACTTGCATAAAAGCAAGATAACAGACAAAAAACACCAAAAAACTGAGCTGTAGCAAATGTTCAATAAACATGCAACATTACAAGCATGTGAATTGCAGCCTCAAGAGTAGAAAAAAACCAAGGAGAAAAATTGTAGGAAAAATACCCTGACTATAAATAAATAAATTGCAAGTGCTTAATAACAGGGTACTTAGTATATACATTTTTGCAAAAAGGTAAGAAGCTGTCTCACCTCGTCACGGTGTACCCATCTGAGACAGTCCCTAACCTACTAAAGTTAAAAACATATTCTGTACCTGACTTGTGTCATGTCAAAAACTTCAATATGGATGGTAAAGTGGTCAGCTGGGTCCCAGATTAAATACACAGCAAAAAGTGAGAAGCAGGTGATTGTTCAGCTTCAGTATCAGGAGGGCTGCACCCCCAACTTGCATAAAGGCAAGATAACAGACAAAAAACACCAAAAAACTGAGCTGTAACAAATGTTCAATAAACATGCAACATTACAAGCATGTGAATTGCAGCCTCAAGACTAGAAAAAAACCAAGGAGAAAAATTGTAGGAAAAATACCCTGACTATAAATAAATAAATTGCAAGTGCTTAATAACAGGGTACTTAGTATATACATTTTTGCAAAAAGGTAAGAAGCTGTCTCACCTCGTCACGGTGTACCCATCTGAGACAGTCCCTAACCTACTAAAGTTAAAAACATATTCTGTACCTAACTTGTGTCATGTCAAAAACTTCAATATGGATGGTAAAGTGGTCAGCTGGGTCCCAGATTAAATACACAGCAAAAAGTGAGAAGCAGGTGATTGTTCAGCTTCAGTATCAGGAGGGCTGCACCCCCAACTTGCATAAAAGCAAGATAACAGACAAAAAACACCAAAAAACTGAGCTGTAACAAATGTTCAATAAACATGCAACATTACAAGCATGTGAATTGCAGCCTCAAGACTAGAAAAAAACCAAGGAGAAAAATTGTAGGAAAAATATCCTGACTATAAATAAATAAATTGCAAGTGCTTAATAACAGGGTACTTAGTATATACATTTTTGCAAAAAGGTAAGAAGCTGTCTCACCTCGTCACGGTGTACCCATCTGAGACAGTCCCTAACCTACTAAAGTTAAAAACATATTCTGTACCTGACTTGTGTCATGTCAAAAACTTCAATATGGATGGTAAAGTGGTCAGCTGGGTCCCAGATTAAATACACAGCAAAAAGTGAGAAGCAGGTGATTGTTCAGCTTCAGTATCAGGAGGGCTGCACCCCCAACTTGCAGCCCCACCTGCTTCTCACTTTTTGCTGTGTATTTAATCTGGGACCCAGCTGACCACTTTACCATCCATATTGAAGTTTTTGACATGACACAAGTCAGGTACAGAATATGTTTTTAACTTTAGTAGGTTAGGGACTGTCTCAGATGGGTACACCGTGACGAGGTGAGACAGCTTCTTACCTTTTTGCAAAAATGTATATACTAAGTACCCTGTTATTAAGCACTTGCAATTTATTTATTTATAGTCAGGGTATTTTTCCTACAATTTTTCTCCTTGTTTTTTTTCTAGTCTTGAGGCTGCAATTCACATGCTTGTAATGTTGCATGTTTATTGAACATTTGTTACAGCTCACTTTTTTGGTGTTTTTAGTCAGTGTACCTAGTGGCATCCTAAACGTGGCTATTGTACTTTTGTCTAGTCACACTAGTGCAAAGATATTTGCAGCACGTCTGCCTGCATTGCACACTCAAACTCTTTTTAACTAAGCCATTATACTAGCAGTCAGTGTACCTAGTGGCATCCTAAACGTGGCTATTGGACTTTTGTGTAGTCACACTAGTGGAAAGATATTTGCAGCATGTCTGCCTGCATTGCACACTCAAACTCTTTTTAACTAAGCCATTATACTAGCAAACAGTCAGTGTACCTAGTGGCATCCTAAACGTGGCTATTGGACTTTTGTGTAGTCACACTAGTGGAAAGAAATATGCAGCACGTCTGCCTGCATTGCACACTCAAACTCTTTTTTAACTAAGCCATTATACTAGCAAACAGTCAGTGTACCTAGTGGCATCCTAAACGTGGCTATTGTACTTTTGTCTAGTCACACTAGTGCAAAGATATTTGCAGCACGTCTGCCTGCATTGCACACTGAAACTCTTTTTAACTAAGCCATTATACTAGCAAACAGTCAGTGTACCTAGTGGCATCCTAAACGTGGCTATTGGACTTTTGTCTAGTCACACTAGTGCAAAGATATTTGCAGCACGTCTGCCTGCATTGCACACTGAAACTCTTTTTAACTAAGCCATTATACTAGCAAACAGTCAGTGTACCTAGTGGCATCCTAAACGTGGCTATTGGACTTTTGTGTAGTCACACTAGTGCAAAGATATTTGCAGCACGTCTGCCTGCATTGCACACTCAAACTCTTTTTAACTAAGCCATTATACTAGCAAACAGTCAGTGTACCTAGTGGCATCCTAAACGTGGCTATTGTACTTTTGTCTAGTCAAACTAGTGCAAAGATATTTGCAGCACGTCTGCCTGCATTGCACACTCCAACTCTTTTTAACTAAGCCATTATACTAGCAAACAGTCAGTGTACCTAGTGGCATCCTAAACGTGGCTATTGTACTTTTGTCTAGTCACACTAGTGCAAAGATATTTGCAGCACGTCTGCCTGCATTGCACACTCAAACTCTTTTTAACTAAGCCAATATACTAGCAAACAGTCAGTGTACCTAGTGGCATCCTAAACGTGGCTATTGGACTTTTGTGTAGTCACACTAGTGGAAAGATATTTGCAGCATGTCTGCCTGCATTGCACACTCAAACTCTTTTTAACTAAGCCATTATACTAGCAAACAGTCAGTGTACCTAGTGGCATCCTAAACGTGGCTATTGGACTTTTGTCTAGTCACACTAGTGCAAAGATATTTGCAGCACGTCTGCCTGCATTGCACACTCAAACTCTTTTTAACTAAGCATTATACTAGCAAACAGTCAGTGTACCTAGTGGCATCCTAAACGTGGCTATTGGACTTTTGTGTAGTCACACTAGTGGAAAGATATTTGCAGCACGTCTGCCTGCATTGCACACTCAAACCCTTTTTAACTAAGCCATTATACTAGCAAACAGTCAGTGTACCTAGTGGCATCCTAAACGTGGCTTTTGTACTTTTGTCTAGTCACACTAGTGCAAAGATATTTGCAGCACGTCTGCCTGCATTGCACACTCAAACTCTTTTTAACTAAGCCATTATACTAGCAAACAGTCAGTGTACCTAGTGGCATCCTAAACGTGGCTATTGGACTTTTGTCTAGTCACACTAGTGCAAAGATATTTGCAGCACGTCTGCCTGCATTGCACACTCAAACTCTTTTTAACTAAGCCATTATACTAGCAAACAGTCAGTGTACCTAGTTGCATCCTAAACGTGGCTATTGGACTTTTGTGTAGTTACACTAGTGGAAAGATATTTGCAGCACGTCTGCCTGCATTGCACACTCAAACTCTTTTTAACTAAGCCATTATACTAGCAAACAGTCAGTGTACCTAGTGGCATCCTAAACGTGGCTATTGGACTTTTGTCTAGTCACACTAGTGCAAAGATATTTGCAGCACGTCTGCCTGCATTGCACACTGAAACTCTTTTTAACTAAGCCATTATACTAGCAAACAGTCAGTGTACCTAGTGGCATCCTAAACGTGGCTATTGTACTTTTGTCTAGTCACACTAGTGCAAAGATATTTGCAGCACATCTGCCTGCATTGCACACTCAAACTCTTTTTAACTAAGCCATTATACTAGCAAACAGTCAGTGTACCTAGTGGCATCCTAAACGTGGCTATTGGACTTTTGTGTAGTCACACTAGTGCAAAGATATTTGCAGCACGTCTGCCTGCATTGCACACTCAAACTCTTTTTAACTAAGCCATTATACTAGCAAACAGTCAGTGTACCTAGTGGCATCCTAAACGTGGCTATTGGACTTTTGTCTAGTCACACTAGTGCAAAGATATTTGAAGCACGTCTGTCTGCATTGCACACTCAAACTCTTTTTAACTAAGCCATTATACTAGCAAACAGTCAGTGTACCTAGTGGCATCCTAAACGTGGCTATTGGACTTTTGTCTAGTCACACTAGTGCAAAGATATTTGCAGCACGTCTGCCTGCATTGCGCACTCAAACTCTTTTTAACTAAGCCAATATACTAGCAAACAGTCAGTGTACCTAGTGGCATCCTAAACGTGGCTATTGGACTTTTGTCTAGTCACACTAGTGCAAAGATATTTGCAACACGTCTGCCTGCATTGCACACTCAAACTCTTTTTAACTAAGCCATTATACTAGCAAACAGTCAGTGTACCTAGTGGCATCCTAAACGTGGCTATTGGACTTTTGTGTAGTCACACTAGTGGAAAGATATTTGCAGCATGTCTGCCTGCATTGCACACTCAAACTCTTTTTAACTAAGCCATTATACTAGCAAACAGTCAGTGTACCTAGTGGCATCCTAAACGTGGCTATTGGACTTTTGTCTAGTCACACTAGTGCAAAGATATTTGCAGCACGTCTGCCTGCATTGCACACTCAAACTCTTTTTAACTAAGCATTATACTAGCAAACAGTCAGTGTACCTAGTGGCATCCTAAACGTGGCTATTGGACTTTTGTGTAGTCACACTAGTGGAAAGATATTTGCAGCACGTCTGCCTGCATTGCACACTAAAACCCTTTTTAACTAAGCCATTATACTAGCAAACAGTCAGTGTACCTAGTGGCATCCTAAACGTGGCTTTTGTACTTTTGTCTAGTCACACTAGTGCAAAGATATTTGCAGCACGTCTGCCTGCATTGCACACTCAAACTCTTTTTAACTAAGCCATTATACTAGCAAACAGTCAGTGTACCTAGTGGCATCCTAAACGTGGCTATTGGACTTTTGTCTAGTCACACTAGTGCAAAGATATTTGCAGCACGTCTGCCTGCATTGCACACTGAAACTCTTTTTAACTAAGCCATTATACTAGCAAACAGTCAGTGTACCTAGTGGCATCCTAAACGTGGCTATTGTACTTTTGTCTAGTCACACTAGTGCAAAGATATTTGCAGCACGTCTGCCTGCATTGCACACTGAAACTCTTTTTAACTAAGCCATTATACTAGCAAACAGTCAGTGTACCTAGTGGCATCCTAAACGTGGCTATTGGACTTTTGTGTAGTCACACTAGTGCAAAGATATTTGCAGCACGTCTGCCTGCATTGCACACTCAAACTCTTTTTAACTAAGCCATTATACTAGCAAACAGTCAGTGTACCTAGTGGCATCCTAAACGTGGCTATTGTACTTTTGTCTAGTCAAACTAGTGCAAAGATATTTGCAGCACGTCTGCCTGCATTGCACACTCCAACTCTTTTTAACTAAGCCATTATACTAGCAAACAGTCAGTGTACCTAGTGGCATCCTAAACGTGGCTATTGTACTTTTGTCTAGTCACACTAGTGCAAAGATATTTGCAGCACGTCTGCCTGCATTGCACACTCAAACTCTTTTTAACTAAGCCAATATACTAGCAAACAGTCAGTGTACCTAGTGGCATCCTAAACGTGGCTATTGGACTTTTGTCTAGTCACACTAGTGCAAAGATATTTGCAACACGTCTGCCTGCATTGCACACTCAAACTCTTTTTAACTAAGCCATTATACTAGCAAACAGTCAGTGTACCTAGTGGCATCCTAAACGTGGCTATTGGACTTTTGTCTAGTCACACTAGTGCAAAGATATTTGCAGCACGTCTGCCTGCATTGCGCACTCAAACACTTTTTAACTAAGCCAATATACTGGCAAACAGTCAGTGTACCTAGTGGCATCCTAAACGTGGCTATTGGACTTTTGTGTAGTCACACTAGTGGAAAGATATTTGCAGCATGTCTGCCTGCATTGCACACTCAAACTCTTTTTAACTAAGCCATTATACTAGCAAACAGTCAGTGTACCTAGTGGCATCCTAAACGTGGCTATTGGACTTTTGTCTAGTCACACTAGTGCAAAGATATTTGCAGCACGTCTGCCTGCATTGCACACTCAAACTCTTTTTAACTAAGCATTATACTAGCAAACAGTCAGTGTACCTAGTGGCATCCTAAACGTGGCTATTGGACTTTTGTGTAGTCACACTAGTGGAAAGATATTTGCAGCACGTCTGCCTGCATTGCACACTCAAACCCTTTTTAACTAAGCCATTATACTAGCAAACAGTCAGTGTACCTAGTGGCATCCTAAACGTGGCTTTTGTACTTTTGTCTAGTCACACTAGTGCAAAGATATTTGCAGCACGTCTGCCTGCATTACACACTCAAACTCTTTTTAACTAAGCCATTATACTAGCAAACAGTCAGTGTACCTAGTGGCATCCTAAACGTGGCTATTGGACTTTTGTCTAGTCACACTAGTGCAAAGATATTTGCAGCACGTCTGCCTGCATTGCACACTCAAACTCTTTTTAACTAAGCCATTATACTAGCAAACAGTCAGTGTACCTAGTTGCATCCTAAACGTGGCTATTGGACTTTTGTGTAGTTACACTAGTGGAAAGATATTTGCAGCACGTCTGCCTGCATTGCACACTCAAACTCTTTTTAACTAAGCCATTATACTAGCAAACAGTCAGTGTACCTAGTGGCATCCTAAACGTGGCTATTGGACTTTTGTCTAGTCACACTAGTGCAAAGATATTTGCAGCACGTCTGCCTGCATTGCACACTGAAACTCTTTTTAACTAAGCCATTATACTAGCAAACAGTCAGTGTACCTAGTGGCATCCTAAACGTGGCTATTGTACTTTTGTCTAGTCACACTAGTGCAAAGATATTTGCAGCACATCTGCCTGCATTGCACACTCAAACTCTTTTTAACTAAGCCATTATACTAGCAAACAGTCAGTGTACCTAGTGGCATCCTAAACGTGGCTATTGGACTTTTGTGTAGTCACACTAGTGCAAAGATATTTGCAGCACGTCTGCCTGCATTGCACACTCAAACTCTTTTTAACTAAGCCATTATACTAGCAAACAGTCAGTGTACCTAGTGGCATCCTAAACGTGGCTATTGGACTTTTGTCTAGTCACACTAGTGCAAAGATATTTGAAGCACGTCTGTCTGCATTGCACACTCAAACTCTTTTTAACTAAGCCATTATACTAGCAAACAGTCAGTGTACCTAGTGGCATCCTAAACGTGGCTATTGGACTTTTGTCTAGTCACACTAGTGCAAAGATATTTGCAGCACGTCTGCCTGCATTGCGCACTCAAACTCTTTTTAACTAAGCCAATATACTAGCAAACAGTCAGTGTACCTAGTGGCATCCTAAACGTGGCTATTGGACTTTTGTCTAGTCACACTAGTGCAAAGATATTTGCAGCACGTCTGCCTGCATTGCACACTCAAACTCTTTTTAACTAAGCATTATACTAGCAAACAGTCAGTGTACCTAATGGCATCCTAAACGTGGCTATTGGACTTTTGTGTAGTCACACTAGTGGAAAGATATTTGCAGCACGTCTGCCTGCATTGCACACTCAAACCCTTTTTAACTAAGCCATTATACTAGCAAACAGTCAGTGTACCTAGTGGCATCCTAAACGTGGCTTTTGTACTTTTGTCTAGTCACACTAGTGCAAAGATATTTGCAGCACGTCTGCCTGCATTGCACACTCAAACTCTTTTTAACTAAGCCATTATACTAGCAAACAGTCAGTGTACCTAGTGGCATCCTAAACGTGGCTATTGGACTTTTGTCTAGTCACACTAGTGCAAAGATATTTGCAGCACGTCTGCCTGCATTGCACACTCAAACTCTTTTTAACTAAGCCATTATACTAGCAAACAGTCAGTGTACCTAGTTGCATCCTAAACGTGGCTATTGGACTTTTGTGTAGTTACACTAGTGGAAAGATATTTGCAGCACGTCTGCCTGCATTGCACACTCAAACTCTTTTTAACTAAGCCATTATACTAGCAAACAGTCAGTGTACCTAGTGGCATCCTAAACGTGGCTATTGGACTTTTGTCTAGTCACACTAGTGCAAAGATATTTGCAGCACGTCTGCCTGCATTGCACACTGAAACTCTTTTTAACTAAGCCATTATACTAGCAAACAGTCAGTGTACCTAGTGGCATCCTAAACGTGGCTATTGTACTTTTGTCTAGTCACACTAGTGCAAAGATATTTGCAGCACATCTGCCTGCATTGCACACTCAAACTCTTTTTAACTAAGCCATTATACTAGCAAACAGTCAGTGTACCTAGTGGCATCCTAAACGTGGCTATTGGACTTTTGTGTAGTCACACTAGTGCAAAGATATTTGCAGCACGTCTGCCTGCATTGCACACTCAAACTCTTTTTAACTAAGCCATTATACTAGCAAACAGTCAGTGTACCTAGTGGCATCCTAAACGTGGCTATTGGACTTTTGTCTAGTCACACTAGTGCAAAGATATTTGAAGCACGTCTGTCTGCATTGCACACTCAAACTCTTTTTAACTAAGCCATTATACTAGCAAACAGTCAGTGTACCTAGTGGCATCCTAAACGTGGCTATTGGACTTTTGTCTAGTCACACTAGTGCAAAGATATTTGCAGCACGTCTGCCTGCATTGCGCACTCAAACTCTTTTTAACTAAGCCAATATACTAGCAAACAGTCAGTGTACCTAGTGGCATCCTAAACGTGGCTATTGGACTTTTGTCTAGTCACACTAGTGCAAAGATATTTGCAACACGTCTGCCTGCATTGCACACTCAAACTCTTTTTAACTAAGCCATTATACTAGCAAACAGTCAGTGTACCTAGTGGCATCCTAAACGTGGCTATTGGACTTTTGTGTAGTCACACTAGTGGAAAGATATTTGCAGCATGTCTGCCTGCATTGCACACTCAAACTCTTTTTAACTAAGCCATTATACTAGCAAACAGTCAGTGTACCTAGTGGCATCCTAAACGTGGCTATTGGACTTTTGTCTAGTCACACTAGTGCAAAGATATTTGCAGCACGTCTGCCTGCATTGCACACTCAAACTCTTTTTAACTAAGCATTATACTAGCAAACAGTCAGTGTACCTAGTGGCATCCTAAACGTGGCTATTGGACTTTTGTGTAGTCACACTAGTGGAAAGATATTTGCAGCACGTCTGCCTGCATTGCACACTAAAACCCTTTTTAACTAAGCCATTATACTAGCAAACAGTCAGTGTACCTAGTGGCATCCTAAACGTGGCTTTTGTACTTTTGTCTAGTCACACTAGTGCAAAGATATTTGCAGCACGTCTGCCTGCATTGCACACTCAAACTCTTTTTAACTAAGCCATTATACTAGCAAACAGTCAGTGTACCTAGTGGCATCCTAAACGTGGCTATTGGACTTTTGTCTAGTCACACTAGTGCAAAGATATTTGCAGCACGTCTGCCTGCATTGCACACTGAAACTCTTTTTAACTAAGCCATTATACTAGCAAACAGTCAGTGTACCTAGTGGCATCCTAAACGTGGCTTTTGTACTTTTGTCTAGTCACACTAGTGCAAAGATATTTGCAGCACGTCTGCCTGCATTGCACACTCAAACTCTTTTTAACTAAGCCATTATACTAGCAAACAGTCAGTGTACCTAGTGGCATCCTAAACGTGGCTATTGGACTTTTGTCTAGTCACACTAGTGCAAAGATATTTGCAGCACGTCTGCCTGCATTGCACACTCAAACTCTTTTTAACTAAGCCATTATACTAGCAAACAGTCAGTGTACCTAGTGGCATCCTAAACGTGGCTATTGGACTTTTGTCTAGTCACACTAGTGCAAAGATATTTGCAGCACGTCTGCCTGCATTGCACACTGAAACTCTTTTTAACTAAGCCATTATACTAGCAAACAGTCAGTGTACCTAGTGGCATCCTAAACGTGGCTATTGTACTTTTGTCTAGTCACACTAGTGCAAAGATATTTGCAGCACGTCTGCCTGCATTGCACACTCAAACTCTTTTTAACTAAGCCATTATACTAGCAAACAGTCAGTGTACCTAGTGGCATCCTAAACGTGGCTATTGGACTTTTGTGTAGTCACACTAGTGCAAAGATATTTGCAGCACGTCTGCCTGCATTGCACACTCAAACTCTTTTTAACTAAGCCATTATACTAGCAAACAGTCAGTGTACCTAGTGGCATCCTAAACGTGGCTATTGGACTTTTGTCTAGTCACACTAGTGCAAAGATATTTGAAGCACGTCTGTCTGCATTGCACACTCAAACTCTTTTTAACTAAGCCATTATACTAGCAAACAGTCAGTGTACCTAGTGGCATCCTAAACGTGGCTATTGGACTTTTGTCTAGTCACACTAGTGCAAAGATATTTGCAGCACGTCTGCCTGCATTGCACACTCAAACTCCTCAAACTCATTGTTACTAATACTTTATAATACCAACAATTGAGTAAACTTAGTGGCATACAAGAAGTGGCTGTTGTACTCCATTAATGCCCCACTGGTGCAAATCTATGTGCAGCACCTCTGCATGACACCCTCCTGCTCTGTTTTTAATAAGCTATAATGATAGCAAAAAATACTGCCATTTAGTGGCATCATAGAACTGGCTGTTGTATTCTATTAGTGCCCCACTGGTGCCAAGCTATTTCTAGCACCTCTGCATGACACCCTCCTGCTCTGTTTTTAATAAGCTATAATTATAGCACAAAATACTGCCATTTAGTGGCATCATAGAACTGGCTGTTGTATTCCATTAGTGCCCCACTGGTGCCAAGCTATTTCTAGCACCTCTGCATGACACCCTCCTGCTCTGTTTTTAATAAGCTATAATTATAGCAAAAAATACTGCCACTTAGTGGTATACAAAAAATGCCTGTAGGACTCCTTTATTGTGCCACTGGTGCCAAGGAATCTCAAGCACCTCTGCATTCTACACTCATGCCCATTTTGCTATGCTAATTTTATAGCAAACTCAGGGAATTCCTTGCTGCATTTGATCATTACGAGGGATAGAAAGTGAAGCTTCTTTTACTGTCCTGGTACCCACAGAACACGGCCACTGTACCCATCTGTCCACTTTTGCCACGCTATTTAATTTGCACAAAGAGCTGACTCTTTTTCTGCCTTCCTAAAATTGTCTGGAATACTAAGTTAGTGTTCCTTTGCTGCCAAGCAAGGTACAACACATGTGCATTCTACACTCCTTTCCATTTCTGGAATGCAATTATTAACTGCAGGTAGTCCAGGCAATCTGTGACGAAGGTGCAGGCGTGGATATAATGTAGCCTGCATCCAATGATGGTTCTCTCGATGTCTGACAGCTCAACAATACCTTCTGTTTCCACTTCCAAAACAAGTGATGACCTGCCAATCACACTCCCTGTTGCGGGTTAAGGAGTGGAAGTTCAGTGTGAAAAACCATGTGTGACTGCTGTCCCCACAGTCACAGAGGATGAAGAGCACGCAGATGCACTTGATGGGGCAGGCGGTGGTTGCACAGGCACGCTAGTCCGCATTGTAGCACAGTGAAATTAACATTGCGACTTATGCTTCATTTTAAGTCGTGTACATGGTGGGCTCCCCAGTATGCAGCAAAACCAGGCAAAAGGAAAAGGACTCTAGCCAGTTGGGTTGATAAATGATTGTTTAACTTTACCAAAACAAACAATAAGAACCATGCATACAATTAAAATAATTGAACAATCTATTCTGTTGCCTACTACCTGCTAATCCCTCTGTGTAGCAGTAATTGTGTGTTTGTGCGTGTGTGTGTGTGTGCGAACACGACTTACCAGTGGCGCATCACAAGAGCTTCCAAGTTATCTACCTAAACATAGACAAAACACATGACCCCCCTGAATACCCTTGTTAGCTGAAGCCTCACAGATATTGCAGATGATAACAGTGTGAATGCAAACCACACAGCTCTGCAACACAGTCATGGAAATTTTGAAAAGCAACAGTCAATGCAAACATGTGTTGCTGTCCCTCTATGATTTAAACTGTACGTGACAATTTGACAGTGCAGAGGCAGCAAGTCTTATTGTCTATATAGTCGGCCTACCCAGAACAGATATGTGTTTTGCTAATAAAACAAAGTGTTTTGTGCCCGCATTATTGTCTGGGCACAGCCTACCGTACCCGGGTACTGTGATGTCCAGTTGCCAGAAATAAAGACTTTACGCTCCTCTCACGGTAAACAGTATAGACAGCACTGTAAGAATGTTGGTCTGTGGCACAGGATGCTGCTCACTGACGTTACAGTGCTCATCATCAAAGTACAACACAACTCCCCTCACAATTGAACAAAGTGTTTCCGCGGTGGCTCCTTGCTGTAACACACACCTTTAGCTTTTCATTCTGTTCATAGACAGCATCTCCAAGTCCACCCCCGAAGAGCAATTTTCTATTGCTATAGTGACCAAATGCAGATCCAAAAAAACAGCAGCCCCTTGTGTGTAGTCTGCAACAATGCATGCAATGAACGGCAAATAAGCATATTGCGTTGACAGTTGCTAAAGCTGAGCAATACACCTTCACGCTGTCAATTCATATCCATGTGATACTTCATGGAGGAAGTACTCAAAAGTGTGAGTTTTTGCCTTCTACTTACAGATTGTTGACAAATCTTACAGATTCCATGACTTGGGTGATCCTTTGCGATGTCCAAAAATTCACAGGCTAGGAAAGGCTTACAGCCCATGCGACCTGCATAGCCAACACGACATCTGCTCAGAGTCAAAGTTGTGGTCCAGGATTCAGTTGTTGACGTGCTTCCAGTACTTTGTCTCTGGCCAGGAAGACGCAACGTAACCTCGTCGTCAGTAGCATCCTCCTCCACCTCCTCTGCTGACCTCATCGACTGGCTGACTTTGGTTTGACAGTAAGTGTTGTCTCCAACCTCATCAATAACCCTGTGTGTTTTCATTCCCCTCGTCCTGAGTCCTCCGACACAACCTCTTCCTGCCCTGACCCAATAGTAAAGTTGTCCTTCCAATCAGGTATCTGTGCTCCTCATCATGTTCCCCATTGTCTCCACCAGGAGGATTTACTATTTGGAAATGAGGGTGTAGATTAGGCTCAGCACCTTCTTCATCGGGGCCTGGATCCCAGTCACAAAGCTTCAGGCTATCTGCGCAGATCGTTTCCCCTGTCTCATGGAACTCGCTACCTCAACACGTTAGATTATCTGCTACACACGCAAGCTTCAAACTGAATCTGAAAACTCATCTGTTCAGAAATGACTATAACCTTCAATGACACCACCACCATACGTACTTGACGCTCAACCTAAACAACTCCTACTGTCTCCTCCCAAAAATCCTTTAGAATGTAATCCCGCAAGGGCAGGGCCCTCTTCCCTCTGTACCAGTCTGTCTATAGTTACTTGTATATGTATTCTGTATGTAACCCCCTTCTCATGTACAGCACCATGGAATCAATGGTGCTCTATAAATCAATAATGATAAAAATAATAATAACTTCCTTGTCTGTACTCATTGCAGCTTTGGAGCAGACCTCTGATTCCCAGGCTATAGTGCGACTGAACAGCTATGCAAACTCAACCATCTCTGTCACCCCATACTCAGCAGGGCTGGTGGAAACTTGAGAGCTGTTAGGAAGCAAGTGCGATTGGATTGACACCACAGAGGAATGGAGTATTTGGGATCTTGAAATTGGGGTGGAGGAGAGGCCACTTTATGGAGCAATTCAGATCCATTGAAGCAGCTGCTGATTTGGCCTCATCTACATTTGTTAGCGATGGTCGTGTCCATGAAAAAAGGGATCATATCAGATTATCCATGGGAAGAAGTACAGCTGTTCTTTTGGATGTTATTTGTTGTTACAAAATGGTGACGCCTTAAACGCAAGCAGCCTGCTGCAGTTTCAGTTGCACCCAGGCATCAGCTGCCATTTAGGCCTGTGCCTCGGGTTGTCCAGCTGGCTGCTTTCTCCTCCACGTGTAAGTGTGGAGAGGCAGCTAGTGCGCATGCGTGTGACGAATTACCCCAGCCGCAGCCTAACTCCAGTGTTTCGCCTAGTGAGTATGCTCAGCCTGACTGTGCCATTCCTGAGGCTAAGTCTTCATTTCGGGCTACAGCGCATGCTCCCACACTTAGTGCGAAAAGCCTCTTTGCACAGGTACTTGCACTCCGTGACGGGTCTAAGTCCTGTGCTGTGCATAGACACCATGCTAAAGCTGATAGTCTTTTTTCAGAGACTGTATTTCATGCAACTGACTATGGTCAGGCACTTACTGCATCAGAAACTAGGTCCGGTAAAGAACTCTTTGGCCCTGCCCGTGATGTGGGGGGCCCATTTAGACCACAGGGCATCAGGTGTCCTGACGATGTGGCCAGGCCACTCCCAAATGGCTTGCAGAGGCCCACCCCTATGACTTGTCACCTCATTATTGATGGTCAGACGATGACTGGGGAGGTGTTTGGGTCATGACAGCCATGAGGTCATGATTGAAGTTGCGGTTCCAAATAGGACGCTAGTTATGCCACTCATGACGTGTCACTCTGCTTTTGTCTCCAGGAGGTGCATTGTGGTCCACCCTGGTTTGGGGCGGACCCAGGTTATAGAAGGTGCTGGAGACAACAAGGAGGTGCGCAGTCTTCTATTATGCTCCGAAAGAGCACACCTCCATGTGTTGAACCCATTGTGGCTTTAGGCCAGAGGTAGGCAGGGATAGGGCGTTGATGCAGGCCGCCACCACAGTTGGTAACGCAGAACGGTTAAGACCAGCTCCTGTCCTACAAGTCCTGCTTGTGCAGCCCAGTGGCATTAACAGGCCTGCTGCTGCTGATGCGCCTGCTGTTCACAGGTGTGGCCCCAATGCACACGGTCAGCGTACTGAATGGCCCCTGTGATGTTAACAGGGAGTTCCTGGGATGGGTGGGCGTGTGGACCCTGTGACGCTAACAGGGCTCCCAGTCTCAAGATCCGAGTGGCGTCTAACTTGGTTCAGGCTACTATTAGTTTCATAGCCACACAGCTCTGTATCCTCCACCGAACCTTCCAGTTGCCAACCTCTCCTTTTCCATCTGGGAGCACGGTGGACACTGACTGCTGATGGGGATATATACCTTTCTCTTTCTTTTCTTATTAATTTTCGTTATATAGCTGTAACATAGTATATACCACCTTATCCAAATCTGCCAGTCCCACCGTAACAGATGGTGTTTCTTCATCAAATGTTACTTTTGCTTAACCACCAAACCCACGGACCAAAACTTTTTTCCCCTTTCCAACACACCTGTTCCCCTTTTCACCCGCATCTGTCCTTTTTCAACTCATTTTGTATATGACCAAAAGTGCAACTCTGCAGGGACACCGTACTCAATGGCATCTCAGCACAACAGCCACCCCTCGGTCCTTCAGATGTGGACAAGTAAAAGACCATTTCCTCCTATCCATGACAAACCGTTGAGATTCACTCTGTGCAGCACTGGTGTTTAGTGGAAAAGCAGATCGAAGATTGCGTAACACCTTCTGAAGATACTCCTGTACACGTGCGTCCCTTTATATGGCAGGAATTATTTCGCCAAATTTTGTCTTGTACCGGGGATCTAACAGTGTGGCAACCCAGTAGTTAGCATTACTTCGAATTCGTACAATCCGAGGATCATGTTGTAGGTAGTGCAGCAAGAAGACGCTCATGTGTCTTGTGCATCCAGGAGGACCAAGTCCTTGGTGTGTTGGTGGCAGAGAGGTGAGAATCGTGCCTCCTTCCTCTGCCCTCTCCCCCCAACCTCGCACAACCGAAATGTGAGCAATCTCTCACTCATCTGCTGAGTCTTCCATGCCCATCGCAAGTTCGTCCTCCATTTCTTCATGGCTCCTGCACCTTCCTCAACAATTTTTGCTGATACTATGCGCCCTTGTTAATCCCTATCCCCCACCATAACTGCTGCCTAGGTGCCGCTTACCGTATGGACCTTGTAGATCTTATTATCCCTTCTGCATATGACTCCTCCTGTACTTCCTCACCTTCCTCTTGGACCAATACCTGACTCCGAATAATGCTTACAGTGTGCTCCATCATGTAGGTGACCAGAATTGTCACGCTGAGAATGGCATTGCCAGTGCTAAACATCTTCGTCGACATTTGGAAACTGTGTATAAGGGTGCATAGGTCCTTGATCTGACACCACTCCAGCAGCGTGATCTGCACCACCTCTGGATCAAGTTAGCCCAGGGTATACGTCATACCGTATTTCAGCAGGGCTCTGCGGTGCTGCCACACACGCTGCAACATGTGCAGATTCCAATTCCTGCGTGTCGGAACATCGCATTTCCGGCGTTTAACTACCAGACCCTAAGACTTCCGGAGCGATGAAAGTTGTTGAACTGCTGGGTGCGAAGGATGAAAGTGACCACATAGCAGCGTGCCCGCTGCACAAGGCCATGTAGGCTGGGATGGTATTTTAAAAATTGCTGGAGAATCAGATTCAACACGTGAGCCATACAAGGCCCGTGTGTCACATTGCCCTGACGAAGGGCCGCAGACAGGTTTGCATCATTGTCGCACACGGCTTTTAAGTCACCAAGGTAGTCCACTCAATCAATTTTTACTCTGGTCCCAATGGGAAGACACCACACCCTTTTTTAGGCCCCTCCTGTCTGCAGACCACTGCCAGACAAAGCTATGAACCTCTTGTTACTGTTACCCCCAGTTCAGTTTTATGAGTTTGTGTGCTTGTTACCTGACTACGTTTCCTGCTTGCTGTTTATGTACCTCGTTGGCCGATCCGCATTTCACCTCTGCTTGTTTTCTGATTAAGTCCTGGCCATCCCATTCTGTTCCTCTTCCTCAATTAATGTTTTTGAACCTGCATGACTACTATTCTCTGGAACTGCAGCCTTCCACAGGTATTGATCAACGTGGGCCCTGTGTAATTCCAAATCACTGTATAGGGGTTAAAGGGTTTCAGGGTTCTGGGTGTCCAGCTTGGTGAGTGGCTTGCCTCTAGCCTATCCTTTACAACCCATCTGAGTGTGTCGATCCAGGCAGGCGTTACACCGTGCCCTCTGCAGAATGCCATGTAGGCAGGGATAGTGTTTTAAAAATTGCTGGACAACCAGGTTCAACACGTGAGCCATACAAGGCACGTGTGTCACATTGCCCTGAAGAAGGGTCGCAGACTGGTTTGCATCATTGTCGCACCCGACCTTCCCTGACTGCTGGTTGACTGTAGACAACCATTGATGAAACTCGGTCTCACTCTCCAGAGCTAACCGTCCACAATTCCTCAGCGGTGTCTCACATTTCCCCTACATTTCAAAGTAAACATTTGACCGCATGATGGCCTTGAGCTCTGCTGCCTGGATAGTAAGGAGGTGTGTGGGATTCCTTGGGCGCAGTTACAAGGAAGGGTGGCATGACCACACAGGGTTTGGGCCGAGGTGGAGGACCCACACGAGGTTGAGGAGGCAGAAGCAGTGGAGGAACTTGTACATACAGAGGAAGGATTTACACACAAGTCGTGGGGATGGCAAGACTTGTACAGCAAACCCTTCTCCATCTCTCACCATAGTTACCCAGTGCCCAGTCAGCAACATGTAACTCCCCTGTCCATGCTTACTGGTCCAAGTATCTGTGTTGAAATGCACCCTGTCACACACAGAGTTTCTCAAGGAATCGGTGAGGTTGTGTGGGACCTACTGTGGTAGCGCGGGCACGCCTTTCTTGGAGAAGGAGTGACGACTGGCCATCGGCTCTTGGGGCACTGCAATGGGCATAAGGTCTCGAAAATCCTCGGTCTCAAAAGGGTGTAAAGGCAGCCTTTCTGTTGCCAACAAGTTGCAGATGATGAAACTCAACCTCTTAGGCATGTCATGCCCTTCGAAAATCATGTAAAACATAGCGAGGGGACTCCAACCACAATCTCCCTCGTTTCCACTAATTGGGCCACACACACCCCACTTGACTGGCATCAGTTGACCGCCATTTTCAAGATGAAAAAGA
The DNA here is from genome assembly GCF_048569485.1 of Anomaloglossus baeobatrachus. Taxonomy (NCBI): domain Eukaryota; kingdom Metazoa; phylum Chordata; class Amphibia; order Anura; family Aromobatidae; genus Anomaloglossus; species Anomaloglossus baeobatrachus. Next base: position 277,812,014 of record NC_134358.1, read on the forward strand.
TGCTTTGCATGAACCACTCTCAAAAATACGCGTGCCTTTGCCGTCCCCTGGCTGACCCAGGGGAAGAAAAGTCCTCTGAGAGCCATGACTTGTTCATCTTGGTTCTTTTAGAAACACAGCGAGGGGACTCCAACCACAGTCTCCCTCGTTGCCACTAATTGGGCCACACACACCCCACTTGACTGGCATCAGTTGACCCCCATTTTCAAGATGAAAAAGATGCTTTGCATGAAGCACTCTCAAAAATACGCGTGCGTTTCCCGTCCCCTGGCTGACCCAGGGGAAGAAAAGTCCTCTGAGAGCCATGACTTGTTCATCTTGGTTCTTTTAGAAACACAGCGAGGGGACTCCAACCACAGTCTCCCTCGTTTCCACTAATTGGGCCACACACACCCCACTTGACTGGCATCAGTTGACCCCCATTTTCAAGATGAAAAAGATGCTTTGTATGAAGCACTCTCAAAAATACGCGTGCCTTTGCCGTCCTCTGGCTGACCCAGGGGAAGAAAAGTCCTCTGAGAGCCATGACTTGTTCATCTTGGTTCTTTTAGAAACACAGCGAGGGGACTCCAACCACAGTCTCCCTCGTTGCCACTAATTGGGCCACACACACCCCACTTGACTGGCATCAGTTGACCCCCATTTTCAAGATGAAAAAGATGCTTTGCATGAAGCACTCTCAAAAATACGCGTGCGTTTCCCGTCCCCTGGCTGACCCAGGGGAAGAAAAGTCCTCTGAGAGCCATGACTTGTTCATCTTGGTTCTTTTAGAAACACAGCGAGGGGACTCCAACCACAGTCTCCCTCGTTTCCACTAATTGGGCCACACACACCCCACTTGACTGGCATCAGTTGACCCCCATTTTCAAGATGAAAAAGATGCTTTGTATGAAGCACTCTCAAAAATACGCGTGCCTTTGCCGTCCTCTGGCTGACCCAGGAGAAGAAAAGTCCTCTGAGAGCCATGACTTGTTCATCTTGGTTCTTTTAGAAACACAGCGAGGGGACTCCAACCACAGTCTCCCTCGTTTCCACTAATTGGGCCACACACACCCCACTTGACTGGCATCAGTTGACCCCCATTTTCAAGATGAAAAAGATGCTTTGCATGAAGCACTCTCAAAAATACGCGTGCCTTTCGCCTCCCCTGGCTGACCCAGGGGAAGAAAAGTCCTCTGAGAGCCATGTCCACATTGTCAGTGGACAGACGCGTGTGCTTATCTGCCAGCAGACCCCCAGCAGCACTGAAAACAGATTCCGAGAGAACGCTGGCTGCAGGACACGACAAGATCCCCAAGGCGTACGTGGCGAGCTCAGGCAATTTATCCAGATTGGAAGCCTAAAATGAGCAGGGCTCAAGTTGCACAATAATGGAATCGATGTTTCCTTGCATATACTCATATATCGGTGTGTCCTCCTCTTTTTCCTTGTCCAGCTGTTTTGTTTTCGCATGAGTATATGTCCTTGTCACTTTCCCATGTGTTTGTGTTGTGTTGTGAGTTGTTTGTCACCTTTTGGACACCTTTGAGGGTGTTTTCTAGGTGTTTTTATGTGTTTGTGATTGCCTGCCATTGTTTCCTATGCAGTTCGAATTTGGTTCTTCGAACGTTCGACGAGCCGAACTCGAACAGGACCTCCGTTCGGCGAACCGACCTCGAGCCGAACCGGGACAGGTTCGCTCATCTCTAATTATGGGTAAACCCCTTTTTGAAAAGAATATTGATATTATTGCTCACACACTCTCTCATACTTGTCACTGGAAGTTCAACATGGCACCTTATGGCAAAGAATTCTCTGACGAACTGAAAAAGTTGAATTGTTGCTATGCATAAACATGGTGTAGGCTAAAGAAGATTGCCAACACCCTTAAATGGAGTTGAAGCACAGTGGTCAAGACCACAAAGCAGTTTAGCAAGACCTTTTCCACTCAGAACAGGCCTTGCCATAGTCGACCAAAGAATTTGAGTGTACATGCTCAGCATCCTATCTAGAGGTTGTCTTTTCAAAATAGACATTTGAGTGCTGCCAGCATTTTTGCAGAATACAAAAGGCTGGAAGGTTTGGATCACCATACACTGAATAAAATTGGTCTTCATGTCTGCCAAGCCAAAAGGAAGCCTCTTCTGAAGATGGTGCACAAGAAAGCTCACAAACAGTTTGCTGAAGACAAGCAGACTAGGGATAGGATTACTGGAACTATGTCCTGTGGTCTGATGAGAACAAGATAAAACAATTTGGTTCAGATGGTGTCAATCATGTGTGGTGGCAACCAGATGAGGAGTACATAAACAAGTGTGTATTGCCTACAGTCAAGCATAGTTAAATAGTTACTTAGGTTGAAAAAAAGACCTAGGTCCATCTAGTTCAACCTTCCTTCAGCAGTTCTACATTTTATCACTAAAGCCTGCTTTACACGTTGCAATTAGTTGTACAATCGCATTTGCGATGTGACACGCCCAGGTTGCATACGGGATCTTATGAGATTGCACATAGGTCGTTCATTTGCTGTCACACGAGCGTTAGTAGTCTATGTTAAATTGATCAATTTTATGTGCAATCCTTTAGATCATGTGTTCTGTGACGTATGCATTGGGCACCTTTTTTTTTTTTTTTATTTATTGACTTGCCAAGTGTGTGTAATGTGTAGAGATGCATTTTTACTATGTCATCTGCCATTCAGCTCTGCTACATGGCCGCTGACAGCAGACACAGACAGCCATGTAGCAGCGGTGAATGGTAGTTGACAGCAGACACAGACAGAGCCGCACTGTCAGAATGAACTCGGGTGAACCTCACCCGACTTCATTGTCATGCTGCGGCTCTGTCTGTGTCGCGCCCTGATTAGCAGTCACCTGTGAAGGATTCACCGGTGACCGCTAAACTCCTGAGTAACTGAATTGAGCAGCCCTCTCTCATATACTCACCGATACCCGATGCCCGGCGCTGCACTGCATTCACACTGCTCCGGCGGCTTTTACTATTTTGAAAAAGCCGGTCGCCCATTAAACAATCTCGTATTCCCTGCTTTCCCCGCCCACCGGTGCCTATGATTGGTTACAGTGAGACACGCCCCCATGCTGAGTGAAAGGTGTCTCACTGCACCCAATCACAGCAGCCGGTGGGTGTGTCTATACTGTGTAGTGAAATAAATAATTAAATAATTTAAAAAAATGGTGTGCGGTCCCCCCCAATTTTAAAACCAGCCAGATAAAGCCATACGGCTGAAGGCTGGTATTCTCAGGATGGGGAGCTCCACGTTATGGGGAGCCCCCCAGTCTAACAATATCAGCCAACAGCCGCCCAGAATTGCCGCATACATTAGATGCGACAGTTCTGGGACTGTACCCGGCTCTTCCCGATTTGCCCTGGTGCGTTGGCAAATCGGGGTAAAAAGGAGTTATTGGCAGCCCATAGCTGCAACTAAATCCTAGATTAATCATGTCAGGCATCTATGAGATACCTTCCATGATTAATCTGTAAATTACAGTTAATAAACACACACACCCGAAAAAATCCTTTAGAAATAAAAAACACAAACATATACCCTGGTTAACCACTTTAATCAGCCCAAAAAAGCCCTCCATGTCCGGCGTAATCCAGGATGGTCCAGCCTCGCTTCCAGCGCTGCTGCATGGAGGTGACAGGAGCTGCAAAATACACCGCCGCTCCGGTCAGCTTCACACAGCAACTGAAGACAGCCGCGCGATCAGCTGAGCTGTCACTGAGGTTACCTGCTGTCACTGGATCCAGCGGTGGATGCAGCGGTGGCCGCGGGTAACCTCAGTGATAGCTCAGCTGATCGCGCTACTCACCGCCGCTCCTCTCACCTCCACGCAGCAACTGAGGTGAGTAGCGCGATCAGCTGAGCTGTCACTGAGGTTACCCGCGGCCACCGCTGGATCCAGTGACAGCGGGTAACCTCAGTGACAGCTCAGCTGATCGCGTGGCTGTCTTCAGTTGCTGTGTGAAGCTGACCGGAGTGGCTGTGTATTCTGCAGCTCCTGTCACGTCCATGCAGCAGCGCTGGAAGCGACGCTGGAGCATCCTGGATTCCGCCGAACATGGAGGGCTTTTTGGAGCTGATTAAAGTGGTTAACCAGGATATATGTTTGTGTTTTTTATTTCTAATAAATGATTTTTTCAGCTATGTGTGTTTATTTACTGTAATTTACAGATTAATCATGGAAGGTGTCTCATAGACGCCTGACATGATTAATCTAGGACTTATTGGCAGCTATGGGCTGCCAATAACTCCTTATTACCCCGATTTGCCAACGCACCAGGGCAAATCGGGAAGAGCCGGGCACAGTCCCAGAACTGTCGCATCTAATGTATGCGGCAATTCTGGGCGGCTGTTGGCTGATATTGTTAGGCTGGGGGGCTCCCCATAACGTGGAGCTCCCCATCCTGAGAATACCAGCCTTCAGCCGTATGGCTTTATCTGGCTGGTTTTAAAATTGGGGGGGACCGCACGCCGTTTTTTTAAATTATTTATTTATTTATTTCACTACACAGTATAGACACGCCCACCGGCTGCTGTGATTAGGTGCAGTGAGACACCTGTCACTCAGCGTGGGGGCGTGTCTCACTGTAACCAATCATAGGCGCCGGTGGGCGGGGATAGCAGGGAATACGAGATTGTTTAATGGGCGGCCGGCTTTTTCAAAACAGTAAAAGCCGCCGGAGCAGTGTGAACGCCGTGCAGCGCCGGGGATCGGGGATCGGTGAGTATATGAGAGAGGGGGATAGACTGGCATGGACAGAGAGTGACGGACAGAGGTAGTGACCGACTGACAGAGATTAGTGAATGACAGACATTGTGAGGCGCTTCAGAACGCAGCTTTTCAGCTGCGCTCTGAAGCGGACCTTTTTTAAGCTGCGGTGCAGAGCGCACACCTGCGCACATAGCATCAGACACCAAAATCGTATGAGGGATGTCACACGTTACAATTGACTAGGTTCGTGCAACAAAACTCTCAATTCTAGACAAAGATACGATGTGTTTGCGATCAACGGTTTTGCGTTCAATCCTGATCGCACGTAGATGTCACACGCAGATACCTCACAAACGATGCCGGATGTGCGTCACTTACAACTTGACCCCAACGACGGATTGTGAGATATATTGAAGCGTGTATAGCGGGCTTTAGTCATTTATAACAAACATGGTGGTGGGAGTGTCATTTTTTGTGGCTGCATGAGTGCTGCTGGCTGTAGTGAGCTCCAGTTAATTGAGGGAATTGTAAATGTCAACATCCACTATGACATACTTAAGTGGAACAGCAGGATCCCCTCCCTTTGTAATCTGGGAAGCAGGGCATTATTCGAACATGATAACGACCACAAACTCTCCTGCAAGACTTCCACTGCTTTCCTAAAAAAAAAGAAGAGGGTTAAGGTGTTGGACTGGTGAAGCATGTATCCAGACCTTAAAACTATTGAGCATCAAGTGGAGCATTCTCTAATGGAAGGTGGAGGAGTACAAGATCTCTAACATCCAACATCTCCAGGATGTCATCATGGAAGAGGATTCCAGTGGCAACCGTGGAAGCTCTAGTGAACGCCATGCCCAAGAGAGTTAAAATAATGCATGCAAATAAAGGTGACCGCATAAAAAAAAAATATTAACACTTTGGCACTTTTTTGCAATTTTTACTTAGAGATGAATGGCTTTGTGTTCAGTTATTTAGAGAAAACACCAAATTTACAGTGTTGTACAAGCTGTACATTACTGCTTTACGCTGTATCAAAGTGTCATATCTTCAGAGTTGTCCTATGAAACAATATAATAAAATATTTACAAAATTGGGAGGGGTTGCTCTTTAATGAATATTTATTTTTAGGCCATAAACATTTATGCAATTTGTTTTATTATAAAAATACAGTATATGCCATTCTTCCTTTTCTGTTATTCTTAATATGTGTTTATTTTGTCTTCACTTTCTGTGATATTTTGTTTGAGGGAACTTTCAAGTAGAAATCACATAAAGATGGCCCTGCAGTCACTTCTCTGCAGAGTTTGTCACCCTGACTGAAACAGGACCTCATCAAGGTGATGATTCTGTCACTGTTGTCCTCTGAAAATATTCAGCTTTAGGGGGTAATGGAGATGTAACCACAAGTTTCTGTCCCCATCATTTGCATCTTCAGTTGCTGCCTGACTCTTCAGTAGCCATCACTAATGTCCCCTCCTTCTGTCACCACCATTGCTTGACAACATCCTATTTCATGGGTGATGATAGAATTGACCGCATCTGCCACTGCTATCTCTTTTTCTGAATTGAATCCATCCATCGCAGCTGCGATGTCGTAGTGTGCAAAGTACCCCTTAGGCTGAGTTCACATGTCCTGTAATCATCCATAAGAGTTAAATCACATCTGTATATAAAGTCTGTGAGTGCGATGAGAGATAAATTAGCTTTGCACTTTCACCAATGTTAACCAATAGGGCAGAGTACATCTTTTAGTTTATCTTTTGCAAAATTTGGCATGTGGAGCTCACCAATACAAGTCACTGGGTGCATGAAAACTGTGTTGCACACAGCCAGCACATGGACATGCGTGCACAATGCATTTTTAACATTGACTTTTATATATGGTCAAAAGCTAGATAGTTTGATGAATAGAAAGGATCGATAGATATACACCTATATAATGCCCCCCCCAAAAAAAGATTCTAAGCCTGTGCCCTTTAGTATCTTTCATGTGACCCTAAAGGGTCTTTAGCCTTGTATTTAGCCACAAAATAAATAATTACATGAAAAAAAATAACTTGGGTCCCCCCTATTTTTGGTTTGCCAGCTAAGGTATAGCAGCCAGCTGAAGTCTGCAGCTGGCAGCTTCACCTTGGCAGATAAGCCAAGAGTGAGGGGAACCCCACACTATTTTTAAAAACTGTTTATTTAAAAGTAAATAAATAATAAAAAAAAGTGTCCCCCTCAATTGCTTCACCAGCCAAGGTGAAGTTGTTAGCTGCAGTCTGCTATTCTCAGCATGGGAAGCACCATGGTAGTTTGGCTCTTCCCAGCCTAAAAATAGCATGCCACAGAAGCCCCAGAAGTGGCACATCTATTTAATGTGCCAATCCTGGCATTTCAACTCAGCACTTCATCTTGCCTTGGTGCAGTGGCAATATGGTAATATGTGGGGCTAAGAATTGCTAGCTAGCTTCAAGCCCTGATATTAGTAATGGGTGGGCATCTATAAGACCACCCCATTAATAATCCAGGAGATGTTAATAAAAAAAAAACACTTTTTTTAATTTGTTTTTTATTTATAACCCTTCCTCCAACAACAGCCTTCATTCACCAATTTAATATAAAAGTAAAACGTTTTCAAGTTCCCCCGTAATCCACAAGTAGGTCCCACAAAGTTCAACAAATGACCATGAAAGACATGAAGAGACATAAAAAGAGAGAATTAGCTTTTGCCCTCTCTGAAGGTTGTCTATGAACTGGTTTTCCTTTCCATTGAAAACAATGGGGTTTGTATATGTTCGTCGAACTGTTCGTTGATCTTTTCAGCGAACACCAGGAAAGTCAGCAAACTGCTCTGAACCTTGAAAGGTTTGCTTATTTCTACTTACTACATATGTCTAACTCTTTCCATGGATCTTTCCATGTATCTCTGCTTGTGCCTATTGTCCTGAGTAATTTCTTAACAGATCCTGGTGTCTCACCCAAGTCATTTTGCTACAAAAACTACATTGAGATGAGAGATATCTTGGTCATGAAGAAGGATAATGGTAACACCCTATTCCTAATTGATTGGAAAAGTTTAGGTCCTAGTGAGAGGTCTTGGCCACCTCAGGAGAATATTAACGCCCCTCTTCTGTTGAAGTCAAAATTTGAAATAGAAGTGGACTCCTGCGATGTTGTAAGAAGATGGTCAGCAGGAATGGTTAAATGGTAATTTTATTACTCGTTTCAGAGATCACATCTCCTTCCTCAGATAAATCACACATACACCGTACATGGCGCGAAAGTCCACTTCTATTTGAAATTTTTACGTTAACTTCTCGTGGTGGCTGCTGCGGCCGTAACTTACACGCTTTCAATAGTAGTTGTTACTATTTTCACAACTGCATCCTGTGAGCATGTCTGATATTTATTCTATAAATGTTTGTAACGTTAGGACCCTATTAGTGCTTTAAGAATGCCGCTTCCTCTGGCAGCTGCTCCTACCTATCCTGGTTTCCAGGGTACACACATGAGCAGCAGGCTTCTCTGGAGCGTATTAAGGTGTGGCCTTGCTGCTCTCACTTTTCTTAAATCGCAAACGCGAACTAACGTTGAAGTGCAAAGTGAATTTAAGGCTTCCTCCCCCATTGGTAGGGGCTTGCTCAACGCATCCAGCAAGGTTACCTGCTCTCCAGCTAGTTGTCACGTCCCTTCAGCCATTGCCTGAATTCTGCATAAACACCAGTGTTTCTACTCAGTATCCCTGCTCCGCCTGCCAGAACCTACCAGCACCAGCCCATTACCACCTCCTGTGGTTTAATCAAAAACTCGGTGGTCAATCAGGTTTGCTCCATCGGTGCAGAAATTGGTGTCTTGGTACAATGGGTCCACTATTCTCCTCGCTAACCCTCATTGGGCATCACACAAACATGTGGATGTTAACTGTGTTTTAGGCACATTGTGGGGCTCAGAAGGGAGGGGGAATTTGGATTTGGAAACTCAGGTTTTGTGAGGTTTTGTAACACATGACAGATCTGAGTGGAAACGCATGTTTTTGTGGATTGAGTGGAATGCTTTTTGCAAGCCATATGGGGTATAGAACATTATGGTAAACAAACCTGTTGATGACCACACTGTTGATCAAGCCTAAAAAGATGCATAAAAATTTGAATACTGCAGGACAACAGGCCAGACAGGAGTTAAAACTGACTCCATCTGTGTCTTTATAGTGAATTTTCTGTTGGTAATTTAATATGAATCTCCTTTAACAGAAATTTACATGTTGTTTCCAGTGTAAGCACTCAGCATAGAGTGCAAGATAACTTTGAGCCGTGCCATACAGTGATCTTTTGGAGCCAGAATCAACAAATCAGCACTGCAGCAGTTGAAGAATTGGCTTTATTTTTTTTCTATTCTGATCACCATTAGAGATGAGCGATGTTCGAGGCTTGAGGTTCACCAATTTCATGTTCGAATGATTTTGGGGGGTGTTCGAGAGGCTCGACGAACTTAAGCCTTTTGCTAAAAGTTCGACAGTTCGAGTAGCGTTTGAGAACAGTTCGATCAACAAAAAGCCTAGCTAGTTAGCAGCTGGCTTTTCACTGTAATAGTGTGAGTCACTGTGAATCACGCTATTATCAAAATTCAGCGTATAGTGTGCGAGGGGGACGGGATATAGATCAGTGCTGCTGCTGAGTGCTGAGATAATGCCGATCGCCATTTTTTTCCCCCTCAACGCGCGTACAGTGGGGTGGGCCAGGCTGTAAGCAAATCACAGAGACACACACTACAAAGAGGATTTTTGCCAGACAAGCAAGGGCATGTATCATAGGCTGTGCATGTCACATGTCCTTGCCTTATAAGACACGGCCATTTTACATGTCACCGCCATTATCTGTCTGCTGCATGTGGGTGACAGTCACCGCTCCTGCTGCTGCTGCTTCTGCTGTGTGTGCTATAGAGATACAGTGCAATCTACACAGTGCTTTAGGAAATAGGGACTACTGGTTGTTTCAGCCCTTTTCAGGGCTGATTTACAGGCGTTCATAGCCATAGCTGCTAGGCAGGTCCGTGCAAACGCTGTGTAGGGCTTTAGATAACAGCGTCTGGCTACCTCAGCTCAGGCAATTCCTTGCTGCATTTTTTCATTAGCAGGGATAGAAAGTGAGGCTTCCTTTGCTGTCCACTGACCCACAGCACCCGTGCATTCTACCCACCTGCCCATTTTTGCCACACTATTTTATTTCCCCAAAGAGCTGAAACTTTTTCTGGCATCCGAAAAGTGTCTGGAATACTAAGTTAGTGTTCCTTTGCTCTCCACTGACCCACAGCACCCGTGCATTCTACCCACCTGCCCATTTCTGCCACGCTATTTTATTTCCCCAAAGAGCTGAAACTTTTTCTGGCATCCTAAAAGTGTCTGGAATACTAAGTTTGTGTTCCTTTGCTGTCCACTGACCCACAACACCTGTGCATTCTACCCACCTGCCCTTTTTGCCACACTATTTTATTTCCCTAAAGAGCTGACATTTTTTCTGGCATCCTAAAAGTGTCTGGAATACTAACTTAGTGTTCCTTTGCTGTCCACTGACCCACAGCACCCGTGCATTCTACCCACCTGCCCATTTTTGCCACGCTATTTTATTTCCCCAAAGAGCTGACACTTTTTCTGGCATCCTAAAAGTGTCTGAAATACTAAGTTAGTGTTCCTTTGCTGTCCACTAACACACAGCACCCGTGCATTCTACCCAGCTTCGTATTTTTGCTACACAATTCTAATTGCAAACTGTGCTGCCACTGTTAGGGGCATACTAAAATTGACTGTGATAGTCAGTGTTGGTTCTTCAGCTGTCTATAAAGCTAGACCACCTCTGCATTGTACACACCTGACCATTTTTGCTACCACATTTTAAGTGTCCAATCTTGTTGCTAACAAAATGAGTGGCAAAAGGACAGATGCTGGTGGAAAGGGGAACAGGTGTGTTGGAAAAGGAAAAAAGGTTTGTGTCTGTGGGGTAGGTGGGAAAGCTACATTAACATCTGGTGAAGAAAGGCCATCTTCCAGCAAAAGTAAGATGTCTACTACTTTCCGTGGACAATCGGATGTGCTCCTTTTTTTTTCGGAACCTAACAACTGTAACAAAGGTAGATGATGCACAAAAAAAACCTGCTTGAATGGATCGCAAGTGCTCCAACAAGTGGCCTCTCCTCCACCTCAACTTCAACATCCAATAAACAACAGTCCTCTGAGTTGTCATGCCAATCGCACTTGCTTTCTCCCAGCTCTCAAGTATCTATCCGCCCTGCAGAGTATGGTGTAACAGAGATGGCTGAGTTTGCAGAGCTGTTCAGTCACACTATAGGCTGGGAATCAGAGGTCTGCTCCCAAGCTATATTGAGTACAGACCAGGAAATGATCTGCAGTGATGCCCAGAAGCTTTGTGAGTTTGATTCAGGCCCTGATGACCAAGTTTCTGAGCATAATGTAGACCCTCATTCACAAACTGTAACACTTCTTGGTGGAGACAATGAAGAACATACTGATGACGATGAGACTCAGATACCTGATTGGAATAACAACTTAACTTTTCAGTCAGGGCAGGAAGAGGTTAAGTCTGAGGGCAAGGGTAGTGCAAACACAATGCTTGATGATGAAGTTCTAGATCCCACTAACTTTCAACCCACAGTCAGGCACTCAAGGAGGTCACCAGAGGCGGTGGAGGAGTATGCGACTGATGACAAAGTTACCTTGTGCCTTCCTTGACAGAGTCGGAGTACTGGTAGCACGTCAACAACTGCATCCTCAGCCACAACTCTGCCTCTGAGCAGAAGTCGGGGTAACTCTGCAGAACGCATGGGCTCTAAGCCTTGCCTAGCCTAGTCCTTTTTTGAAATCGCAAAGGATCTCTCAAATCATGTGATCTGTAAGATTTGTCGCCAACCTATAAGTAGAGGCCAAAACTTCCCCAGTTTGACAACTTCTTCCATGGGTGGGAAGCTCACTGTGCTACAATGCGGCCTAGCGGAGTGGGCCAACCACCGTCTGCCCCTTCAAGTACATCAACGCACACTTCATCCTCTATGACTGTGGGGACAGCTGTCACACATGTTTTTCCACGCAGACCTTCCACCTCTTTAACCGCAACAGACAGTTTGCTTGGCAGGTCATCAGTTGTTTTGAAAGGGGAAACAAGTGCTGGTGTAGAGCTCTCTCAGGCATCAAGAGCACCAAGTTTGGATGAAGGCAACATCATGTCTCCGCCTGCACTTTCCTCACAGACCTGCAGTTTTCCAGGGACACCCTACTCAGCACCGTTTCCACACAGCAGCCAGATCTCGATCACTCAGACGTGGACAAATATAAGGCCATTTCCTCCTAGCCATGACAAATCTAAGAGGTTGACTTTATCCCTCTGTAAGCTCTTGGCTACCGAAATGCTGCCTTTCCACCTGGTGGACACAGAGGATTTTCAAGACCTTATGTCCATCGCAGTGCCCCAGTACCAGATGCCCAGTCACCACTACTTCTCCAAGAAAGGTGTGCCTGCGCTACATCAGCATGTCGCACACAAAATCACCGCTTCCTTGAGAAACTCTGTGTGTGACAGGGTGCTTTTCACCACCGATACTTGGACCAGTAAGCATTGACAGGGGCATTACATGTCGCTGACTGGGCACTGGGTAACTATGGTGAGAGATGGAGAAGTGTCTGCTGAACAAGTTTTGCCGTTCCCACGACTTGTGCGTCAATCCTCTGTATGTCGAAGTTCCTCCACTGCTTCTGCCTCATCAACCTTGTCTGGGTCCTCCACCTCTGCCCCAAGCCTGCCTGTTCAGGACACCCGTGTTGTAACTGCGCACAAGGAATCATGCACACCTCCTTACTATGCTGGCAGCAGAGCTCAACTGCATCAGGTGGTCTTTACCTTGAAACGTCTTGGAAATAAGAGTCACACAGCTGAGGAGTTGTGGTCAGCTCTTGCAAGCGAATTTACTAAATGGTTTTCTCCACTCAACCTGAAGCCAGGGAAGGCCATGTGCGACAATGCTGCAAACCTGGGTGTGGCCCTACACCGGGGCAAGGTGACACACGTGCTTTGTATGGCTCACGTGTTGAACCTTGTTGTCCAGCAATTTTTAACCTACTATCCCGGCCTAGATCGGCTTCTGCACAAGGCAGGTCACTCTCTGCTCACTTCCGGCGTTCAATTGCCGCAGCTGACCGACTTACATCACGCCAGAAGTCTTTCGGCCTGCCGGTTCATCGCCTGAAATGCAATGTGCCGACACGCTGGAATTCGACTCTCCACATGTTGCAGCAACTGTGGCAGCACCGCCAAGCCCTGGTGCAATACTTTATGACGTATAGCCTGGGCCAACGAGATGCAGAGGTGGGGCAGATCACACTGCTGGAGTGTTCTCAGATCAAGGACCTATGCACCCTTCTGCACAGTTTCGACATGGCGACGAATATGTTTAGCGCTGACAATGCCATTATCAGAATGACAATTCCAGTCATTTACATGCTGGACCACACGCTAAACACTATTCGGAGTCAGGGGGTGGGACAAGAGGAAGGGGAGGAAGTACAGGAGGATTCATATGCGCAAGGGATACCAACATCTACAAGGTCCAGACGTTCATCATCACCAAGGCAGCAGGCATGGGACGGTGGGGGAAAGGGATTAACAAGGGCGCATTGTAGCAGCCAAAATGTTGGAAAAGGTGCAGGAGACCAGGAAGAAATGAAGGACGATCTCTCGATGGGCATGGAAGACTCAGCAGATGAGGGAGACCTTGGTCAAATTTCGGTTGAATGAGGTTGGGTGGAGATGTGAGAGGAAGAAAGCAGGTTTATCACCTCGCCGCCACAAACACAGCGAGGACTTAGTCTGCATGGATGCGCAAGACATATGAGCGCCTTCTTGCTGCACTACCTACAGTAAAACATGACCCTCGGATTGTCCGAATTAGAAGTAGTGATGACTACTGGGTTGCCACACTATTAGATCCCCGGTACAAGTCCAAATTTGGCGAAATAATTCCAGCCATAGAAAGAAACGCACGTATGCAGGAGTATCAGCAGAAGCTGTTACTCAATCTTAGCTCAGCTTTTCCACCAAACACCAGTGATACACGGAGTGAATCTCCCAGGAGTATCTCCAAATGAACATCGATGCCATGACTTTGCAACTGGAGCCTTGCTAATTTTGGGCTTCAAATCTTGAAAAATGGCCTGAGCACGCCACTTACACCTTGGAGATCTTGTCGTGTCACGCAGTCAGCGTTGTCTCTGAACTTGTCTTCAGTGCTGCTGGGTGTGTGCTGACAGATAAGCGAACGCGTCTGTTCAGTGACAATGTGGACAGACTAACGTTCATCAAGATGAACAAGTCATGGATCCGCAAGGACTTTACTACCCCTGTGTCATCCTGGGGAGAATAAAGGCCCAATTTTTTAAAAAAAGGGAGTCTCCGCTTGGAGTCTCCTTGCGCTGTTTTTAAAAATGAGTCAAGATGAACAAGTCATGGTTCAGCAAAGACTTTGTTACCTACCCCGGTATCATCCTGGGGACAGTAAAGGCTGGCGTATTTTTGAATGTGCTTGATGCTAATCAACACATCCAGTTTGCAACTGGGGCACAAGTGATGCCACTGAAGTGGTGCGTGTGGCCCCGTTTTTGGAAAAAAGGGAGACTCTGCTTGGAGTCCCCTTGCAGTGTTTTTTTAAAAATGAGCCAAGATGAACAAATCATGGTTCAGCAAGACTTTGCTACTTACCCCGGTGTCATCCTGGGGACAGTTAAGGCTAAAGTATTTTTGAATGTGCTTGATGCTAATCAACACATCCATTTTGCAACTGGGGTACAAGTGATGCCCCTGAACTGGTGTCTGTGGGGACCAATTTTTGGAAAAAAGGGAGACTCTGCTTGGAGTCCCCTTGCTGTGTTTTTAAAAACGAGCCAAGATGAACAAGTCATGGTTCAGCAGAGACTTTGCTACCTACCCCGGTATCATCCTGGGGACAGTTAAGGCTGGCGTATTTTTGAATGTGCTTGATGCTAATCAAAACATCCAGTTTGCAACTGGGGCACAAGTGATGCCACTGAAGGGGTGTCTGTGTGGCCCAATTTTTGGAAAAAAGGGAGACTCTTGTTGGGGTCCCCTTGCTATGTTTTACATGATTTTAGAAGGGCATGACATGCCTATATCTGTGTCTCCTCCTCTTTTTCCTCATCCTGTTTTGTTTTCGCATGAGTATATGTCCTTGTCCATGTGTTTGTGGTGTCTTGGGAGTTGTTTGTCACCTTTTGGACACCTTTGAAGGTGTTTTCTATGTGTTTTTATGTGTTTGTATTTGCCTCACATTGTTTTCAATGGGGTTCGAGAGGTTTGTCGAATAGTTCGTCGAGCCGAACTCGAACACATCCTCCGTTTGACGAACAGAACTGAACTCGATCATTTAGAGGCTCGCTCTTCTCAAATCACCATGCGATTTAAGTGATTATGCTCCTTCATTCCGCAGGTCAGTATGATTAGAGCGATACCAGATTTATATTTTTTTTTTTGTTAGGCTACTATCATACTAAAAAAAAACACTTTTTTAAGAAATAAAGATTTTTTGTATCATTACATTTTTAAAGCTATAGTTATTTAGTTTTTTTTGACGACAGAGGCATGCGAGGGCTCTTTTTTGCGGGATGAGTTGGAGATTTTATTGGTATGATTTTGGGCCTCTTATGTTTTTGATCACTTTCTATTCTGCTTGTTGTGAGGCGAAATCAAGAAGAAGCAGCAATTCAGGATTTTTTTTTTACTTTGGACACCTTGCTGTAAAAGTGTTAAGATAGCTTTATTTTTCATGTTACTACAATTACAGCAATACCACATTTATATTTGCCACTTTTACACCATAAAAACTAGTGTCTAGAAAAAATAATCATTTTTACATTGCTGTACTCTGAAAGCTATAGCTTTATTTTTCACTGATGGAGCTCAATACATGTTTTGGGGGGCACAAGATGACATTTTCAGCGGTACCATTTTTGTTTATATTTGACTTTTTAACCTTGTCTTCTTCCACTTTTTTGTAAGTTCTATGATAAAATGACATGTTTGCTACAATTTTTTTACGATGTTCACTGAACTGGTGCAGACCAATATTCCATCTCCTGCAGAAAACTGCACCTAAACTGCCAGGAGATGCAGATCTAGTGCTGAAATTTATGCACCAAATTCCTGAACTAAATTTTTATCTTGTGGCAAAAGAATGGTTTTCTGCCAGCAGGAGATACACGCATCATTGAACTCAATTTTTTCACCTGAGGTGAGGTCACTGAGTTCATGTGAGGTGAGTTTAACTGTTGTTACTGGTGGGGTACTGTGGGAACATTTAGCTGTAACCACAAGTAAAGTTAGTGATGCAACCACTCACAGCTGCAGTTAAGTCATGTTCTCTAATGTGCCTGTTCACTGTGATTTCAGAATGTAGCAGTTGGATCACTATGGGAATTCGTGTTGTGGATTACATCAGATCTGTGTGTTTTAGGGTTAAAACATTGGAGAAATACTTTTTTAATGATTTTTCTGTGGCGTTTGTGTTTATTTTTACTTACGGGATAAGTAATAGGAGTCTAATAGACCTCTACTCATTACTAATCCAGGGTTTGACAAATCACAGCTGTCATTAAGCCCTTCTATTATCGCAATATCTTTAGACAGGGGGGCCCAATAACAATGGGATAACCCAGCCTAACAATACCAGCCCCCTGCTAATGACTTTTTCTTGGCTGAGTGTTAACATTGAGGAGTAGATTGCATGACTACTTTACATTATCCAGTTAAATAATAATAATAGCGCATAGTTGGGGCTGCAGCCTGTAGCCATCTGCTTTGTCTGCGCTGGGCATCAATATAAAGGGGACCCTACGTCATTTTTTAATTATTTATTTTTACACTAAATTAGGGGACACAGAAAGCCTCTATGAAGGCAATTAACCCCTTCAGCCCCCGGGAACTTTCCTTTTTTGTTTTTTGCTCCTTTTCTTCCGAGAGCCGTAACTTTTTTATTATTCAATCAATCTTACCATATGAGGGCTTGTTTTTTGCGAGACGAGTTGTACTTTTAAATGATAAATAAATCATAGGTTTTACCATATATTGTACTGGAAAACAGCAAAAAAATTCCTGATGTATCTATGTGATGCCTCAGGTTGGTGCAAGTTTGTAGACACTAAACATGTATAGGTTTACATGTATCTAAGGGGTTAAAAAAATTCACAAGTTTGTTCAATAAAAGTGGCGCACGTTTTGCATCATTTTCTGAAACACGTAGCGTTCATATTTTTTGGGATCTTTGGCTCAATGATGGCTTATTGTTTGCGTCTCGAGATGACGTTTATAATGGTACTATTTTTGCGCAGATGCTATGTTTTGATCGCCTGTTATTGCATTTTGCGTAAAACTTGCAGCGACCAAAAACCGTAATTTTGGAGTTTGGAATTTTTTTGCCACTACGCCGTTTACCAATCAGATTAGTTGATTTTATATTTTGATAGATCGGGCATTTCTGAACACGGCGATACCAAATATGTGCATATTTATTTATTTTTTAACCCTTTAATTTTCAATGGGGGGAAAGGGGGGTCATTTGAAATTTTATTTTATTTTTTTTTTTATTTTTTAAAACCTTTTTTTTTACTTTTTTTTTTTATTTTACTAGTCCCCCTGGGGGGCTATAGTGATCAGCAATCCGATCGCAATTATCTATCTGCTGATCACAGCAATACAGCTGTAAACAGCAGATTCAGTCACTTTGTTTTTCCCTCTGCTCTCAGCCGAGGGAAAACAAAAGTGAAACTTCATAGCTGCAGGCGTCATCACATGACCCTGTGCTACGATGGCAAACACCGATAGTCACGTGATAACACACGTGATTTCTGGTGGGGGCGGCGGTAAGTAAAAAACATGGCCGCGTGCATTTAGATCTTGCTGCCAGACTTTGGCAGCAAGAATTAAGGGGTCAATGGCCGCGGGTGGAAGCGATTCCACCCGCGGCTAGCAGGCACACATGTCAGCTGTTGAAAACAGCTGATATGTGTGCCGATCCACGCCGCCTGCCCGCGGCAGGGGGCGGGGCTTAACGGGACACGATCCTGGACGGATAGATCCGTCCAAGGTCGTGAAGGGTTAATCAGATATGCAAGCATGCTAGCAGTCTGACTGCAACAAATCACAGACGATGTCACAGACAGTGGGCAGGGTAAGCAGTTAATATGTATGAGAAGCAGTGGTAAGTAATCTCCTCCCCTCATCACACACCTCCGCCCGCTCAATATACAGCACCACTATCCTAGCCAAATTCATAATAAGGTAGAAGGAAAGCATTAGTGCAAATGCAAACCGTTATCAAACAAGGCCAAATTTTGCCAATTTTGAGATAAGTGTTCTAGAATCCAAATCTGAATCAGATTGGGCAAGGCTCATGCCGAATTTGATATTCACGGCCTTATGGGTAACATCTATTTCCTGTGTGACGTCAGGCAGGCCCGCCCGCCGGAAGCAATCGCACGCGAACTGGCGCGAACGTTAAAAGTATACGGACGGTAAGCTTCCTGGAGGTGGGGCGGTACGGGTCGGATAGAGTTTAAGTAAAGTTGGTATATGGTATGGTGAGGCATTATCCCTGACACCATCAATGAGATAGGACCCTGATTGTACGGTCTTGTGTAGAGTTGAGCGAGGTTCGCGGTTCGAGGTTCTCCAGTTCGAGGCTCGAGTGATTTTTGGGGGTGTTCTAGATCGAACTAGAACTCGAGCTTTTTGCAAAAGCTCGATAGTTCTAGATACGTTCGAGAACGGTTCTAGCAGCAAAAAGCAGGGCTTTTTACAGCTACAGTGTGCAGGAGCCATCGCTGGCAGCCACCCACAAGCTGGTAACCAAGATAAACATCGGGTATCCAAGCAAAGCGCTTTGGTTAGTAACCCGATGTTTATCCTAGTTACGTGCAGGAAGCCCACACTTCCCCGCTCAGCTCGTTCCGCCCCCTCCTGCCCGCGGCACGTACACACGTACACACACACACACACACACACACACGCACACACTGCACTCTGCACACATGGTCCCGCTCGGCTTACCTGCGGTGATGAAGTCCCGCCATCCCGACCTCAGCGCTGTCACTGTCCTCCATGGCCGCCGCTTGTCACATCACCTTCTCTCGCTTCCGACCCGAGACTGACTAGCGGTGACGTCATGGGCCTCTCGCGATGCTTGGCTGTGAAGGCGGCGGTCATTGAACTCAGTGACAGGTGCTGTCAGCAGTGCTGGAGATCAGCACAGGTAATGTACCTCGCTGACAGCAGCACTTGTCATGCCCTGCAGTGATCTGGGCTGACCCATTGATGTTAGCTCAGGTCACTGCATTGCTCTCCCAGCCAATGGGGAACATTCTGCTTTTCATTGACTGGGACAGTGTGGATCGTCATGGCAACCCCTTGGATTACACCAGACCTGGATTTGTTTTTCTTTCTAATAAATTGGTTAAAGAGGGAATGTTTTGGGGAGTGCTTTTTCAAATAAAAATGTGTTTGTCGTCTATTTTTTTTATTACTGTCTGGGTTGGTGATGTCGGTTATCTGATAGACGCCTGACCCCACCAACCCCAGGGCTTGATGCCAGGTGACATTACACATCTGGTATTAACCCCATATATTACCCCTTTTGCCACTGCACCAGGGCGCGGGATGAGCTGAGGCGAAGCACCAGGATTGGCGCATCTAATGGATGCGCCATTTCTGGGGCGGCTGCAGCCTGCTATTTTTAGGCTGGGGAGAGTCCAATAACCATGGACCTCCCTAGTCTGAGAATATCAGACCCCAGCTGTCTGCTTTACCTTGCCTGGTGATCCAATTTTGGGGGGACCCCTACGTGTTTTTTTTTTTTAATTATTTATTTAATTTAAAATAACAGCGTGGGGTGCCCTCAGTTTTGGATTACCAGCCAAGGTGAGGTTGCCAGCTGTGGTCTGCAGGCTGCAGCCGTCTGCTTTACCCTAGCTGGCTACAAAACTAGGGGGAACCCTACGTCATTTTTTTTTTTTTTTTCATTTTTTTGGCTAAATACAAAGCTATGCACCCCTTAGTGCCACATGAAAGGCACCAAAGGGTGCAAAATTACAAAATGCAGGAGAGTGGGACATTATGTGTCTTTCTGCCATTATAATGACAGAAAAGACTGATATGAAGTGCACAAGCACAAGAAAATCACCAGAGCGCTCTACGCTGTGAAAAGCAGTAGAAAATGGCACTGGAGTGAACATGTGACCGCCTCATGTAGGATGAAGCTATGGATCCTGGGTAAATTTATGCATTTACCCTCCTTCAGTTTTTTTGCAGTACACAAAAAAAACGGAAGGCACACGGATGACAAACAGATGACATACGGACCGTCTACGGAACGGAAACGGATGCCACACGGATGCACCCGTGAAAAAAAACGGACTGTTTTTTGCAGACCGCAAAAATGGATCGGTCATGTTAATGTAGCCTTATTCTGATCTGCCGTTTATAAACAGCAGGCAGAAATAAGTGAATAACGCCCCCCAGCGTCAGAAAATCTCCGGGGTTTCCGGGCTAGCTGAGACCCTTGAGATCATGATTCAGGACGGTTTTTCCGGTCCCCGCTCACGTGATCACAGGTATACACCGTACACCGATGATCACGTTACAGTAAATGACAGCGCCGGTAAAAAATTATTTATCTCCCATCTGGCATGAACAAAAACTTTTTCTCCACTTTTTCTCCACTTTTTCTCCACTTTTTCTCCGTTCTTTTTCTATGGTCGGTCTACCCATTAGCTCTGCCATGCATAGTGTAGCTCTACACCTACTGCACATGTTACTTTATGATTGACATCTCTTTCGTACCAGAGCTGTCTAAGCCTACTCTGACCCCATATTTGTCATTACTATATTGTCCTTGTACTGTATTATGACATTTGTATCACGTGTTTCATTTCTTGCTGTGTTGCAATTTTTTTGCTGCATCCCAATTGTACCTCTACATTGTTCGAGTTTATGTTATTGTTCTCTCACTCTTATGTGATACTGATTATTGTCATTTTTCAGGATTACATGCAGATAAGTCCAATCTGACGAAGGCTCAGGCCGAAACGTCATT
This sequence comes from Anomaloglossus baeobatrachus, assembly GCF_048569485.1. Taxonomy (NCBI): domain Eukaryota; kingdom Metazoa; phylum Chordata; class Amphibia; order Anura; family Aromobatidae; genus Anomaloglossus; species Anomaloglossus baeobatrachus. The sequence goes on from NC_134358.1 coordinate 277,832,872, forward strand.
TGTAACTTGTTTTAGACAAAAACATATATGCTTATGAAAAATTTTTTTTTCTTAATATGGACCAATAAAGAGTGATTTTGCATTACTATCCGTTGTGACTTACTGACTTAGTCTGGGAGATTTAGAGTGCCGAGGTTACTCACTAATTTTATCTATTATTACCTCTGAGCACCTATATACCAGTGAGCAGAGCTTCCTCTACAGTAGTTCTCCTGATTAGGCATGCCCTTACCTCATAAGCAGGGCATTGCAGCTTTGGTAGCAACCATTATGACATTGACACTGCTGCTGTGGACCCGGGGAGAGTTAGAGCAGATTCATTGCACCCACACTCCTCACATGAAGGGTCCGCACTCCTAGAAAATGGGGGATACGTTCCCTGAGTGTCTCCCCCCCATATTCTAGACGGTCCAGAGTCGTCGTGGGACCCCTTTATTTTTTTTCTTACAATAAATTGGTGAAAGAGGAAATGTTTTGGGGACTGTTTTTTCAAATAAATTTCTTTGTCGATTTTTTTTTTTTGTTAGTACTGACAGTTTATGATGTTGGGTATCTAATAGACGCCATGACATCACAAACTGCTGGGCTTGATCTCAGGTGACTTTACAGCTAGTATCAACCCGATTTATTACCCCGTTTGCCACTGCACCAGGGCACGGGATGAACTGGGGTGAAGCGCCAGGATTGGCGCATCTAGTGGATGCGCCACGTCTGGGGTGCTTGCGGCCTGCTATTTTTAGGCTGTGAAGGCCCAATAACTATGGACCTTCCCACCCTGAGAATACCAGACTACAGCTGTCCGCTTTACCTTGGCTGGTGATCCAATTTGGGGGGGACCCTACTTTTTTTGTGTAATTATTAATATTTATAAAATAATTATAAAAAAAGAGCCTGGGGGGACCTCCACATTGGATCCCCAACCACGGTAAAGCTGCCAGCTGTGGTTTTCAGGCTACAGCCGTCTGCTTTACCCTAGCTGGCTATCAAAAATGGGGGGACCCAACGTCATTTTTTTTTTTAACTATTTTTTAAATAGAAAAAATTAATGGGCTTCCCTGTATTTTGATTGCCAACCAAGGTAACGGCAGGCAGATGGGGGTGGCAACCCATAGCTGTCTGCTTTATCTGCGCTGAGAATCAAAAATACCGCGGAGCGCTACGTCATTTTTTTTAAAGATTTATTTTTACAGCACTGTGATGTCCAGCGATCAAAATACAGGGAAGCCCATTTTGTTTTTAGTTATTTAAATAAATAATTAAAAAAAATATATATGGGCTCCCGCTGCATTTTTTGTGTTGCTAGCTAAGGGTAATCCAAGCAGCTACTGGCTGCTAACCCCCACTGCTTGGTGTTACCTTCACTGGCAATGGAAAATCCAGGGAAGCATTTTTTATTTTTTTTGCCAAAAAACTACAAAAAAAGGACGTGAGCTTCGCCATATTTTTGTATGCTAGCCAGGTATAGCAGGCAGGTGCTGGAAGAGTTGGATACAGCGCCAGAAGATGGTGCTTCTATGAAAATGCCATTTTCGGAGGCGGCTGCAGACTGCAATTCGCAGCAGTGGGGCCCAGAAAGCTCAGGCCAACCTGTGCTGCGGATTCCAATCCCTAGCTGCCTAGTTGTACCTGGCTGGACACAAAAATGGGGCGAAGCCTACATCATTTGTTTTCTAATTATTTCATGAAATTCATGAAATAATAAAAAATGGGCTTCCCTTTATTTTTGGTTCCCAGCCGGGTACAAATAGGCAACTGGGGGTTGGGGGCAGCCGTACCTGCCTGCTGTACCTGGCTAGCATACAAAAATATGGCGAAGCCCACATAATTTTTTCAGGGGGCAAAAAACTTCTGCATACAGTCCTGGATGGAGTATCCTGAGCCTTGTAGTTCTGCAGCTGCTGTCTGTCTGTATGGAGAAGAGCAGACAGCAGCTGCAGAACTACAAGGCTCAGCATACTCCATTCAGGACTGTATGCAGAAGTTTTTTGCGCACCAAAAAAATGACGTGGGCTTCGCCATATTTTTGTATGCTAGCCAGGTACAGCAGGCAGCCACGGGCTGCCTCCAACCCCCAGTTGCCTATTTGTACCCGGCTGGGAACCAAAAATATAGGGAAGCCCGTTTTTTTAATTATTTCATGAAATAATTAAAAAACAAATGGCGTGGGCTTCGCCCCATTTTTGTGTCCAGCCAGGTACAACTAGGCAGCTGGGGATTGGAATCCGCAGCACAGGTTAGCCCGAGGTTTCTGGGCGCCTCTGCTGCGAATTTCAGTCCGCAGCCGTCCCAGAAAATGGCGCTCTCATAGAAGCGCCATCATCTGGCACTGTATCCAACTCTTCCAACAGCCCTGGAGCCGGGTGGCTTGTTGGGTAATCATGAGTTAATACTGGCTTTGTTTTACTAGCCAGTATTAAGCCAGAGATTCTTAATGTCAGGCACGTTTGACCTGGCCATTAAGAATCTCCAATAAAGAGTTAAAAAAAGACACCACACAGAGAAAAAATACTTTAATAGAAATAAATACACAGACACATTAGAGACTCCATCTTTATTACCCCCTGTAAGCCCAATAAATCCCCAATAAACCAGCGCTGATAAGAGGTTTTTAATAGAGGCTTAAATTATAAGCAGCAATTTCAGCGTTCCAAGTGCCTTTAAATGAATTTGAAGAAACTGCACTTCAGGATTGTAGTGAGAATTGTAGTGAGGATGAGGTGCCCCAGCCCATTACTTGATGGGCTGGGGCACCTCATCTTCACTACAATCCTCACTACAATCGGGAAGCAGCGTGCAGCCTTCACTCCGTGAGTGATCAGTGCTGCTAGCGGTAACAGCGTTAACGCTGACAGACGCGTTACCATAGCAATGGTGCTCCCGGAGCCGCGGTTAGCGGTGACGTCACCGCTAACTGCGCTTCTATGGCAACGGTGATCTCCGTTAATGACCGGCTGTGTCAGCCGGTCCCTAACGGAATGGGGAGTCGACCGTGTGCTAGAGCATATCGCCGGTACACGGCGATACACAAATGTGCACCGTGTAACAGAGAAATGCACTCGCAGGTCCTACATGATGCGTCATAGTCATGTGACCAGTCTGTAGCCAATGAGATAATAGCCACGTGACTGGTCACATGGCTATTTTGACGTCACGATAGGTCCTGCTTCTCTGCTGGCAGTGCCGGTCACCGGGAGGATTCAGCGATCATCGGATGGAATAGCGGCAGGAGACAGAGTGCAGGAGGGATCGCGGGGACCGGTAAGTGTTATGGCAATGTTTATTTACTGTATGTGTACATTTATCATGCATTTTTATGTGTTTGTGATTGCCTCCCATTATAGCCTATTGGTTCGAGTTTGGTTCATCGAACGTTCGACGAACCGAACTCAAACGGGAGCTCCGTTCGGCGAACCGCCCTCGAGCCGAACCGCGACCGGTTCGATCATCTCTAGTCTTGTGTGACGCCACCAGTCACAACATTTGGATTTCCACTGTGTGACCGGCTATTTGACTAATGATATGAACATCTCCTGATGAACCCTCAGATACCCTGAGGGAAAAATGCGTTGTGATCGGATAAGTACTATATTGCATTATTTATTTATATATGTGCAGGCATATGTGCAGGCATTGTGGCATTGCAGGCCTTGATTAGACATGCATCAGCATGATTTATGGGATGTAAGATTATTATTTTCTCCTGAAAGGAGTTATTGTATCTGAACTCTCCAGTGGGTGTAACTAACTTTGAATGATATTCATTGACCTAAGAAAGCAGTTACCCGACAACTACAGTTAGGTCCAGAAATATTTGGACAGTGACACAAGTTTTGTTATTTTAGCTGTTTACAAAAACATGTTCAGAAATACAATTATATATATAATATGGGCTGAAAGTGCACACTCCCAGCTGCAATATGAGAGTTTTCACATCCAAATCGGAGAAAGGGTTTATGAATCATAGCTCTGTAATGCATAGCCTCCTCTTTTTCAAGGGACCAAAAGTAATTGGACAAGGGACTCTAAGGGCTGCAATTAACTCTGAAGGTGTCTCCCTCATTAACCTGTAATCAATGAAGTAGTTAAAAGGTCTGGGGTTGATTACAGGTGTGTGGTTTTGCATTTGGAAGCTGTGGCTGTCACCAGACATCATGCGGTCTAAGGAACTCTCAATTGAGGTGAAGCAGAACATCCTGAGGCTGAAAAAAAAGAAAAAATCCATCAAAGAGATAGCAGACATGCTTGGAGTAGCAAAATCAACAGTCGGGTACATTCTGAAAAAAAGGAATTGACTGGTGAGCTTGGGAACTCAAAAAGGCCTGGGCGTCCACGGATGACAACAGTGGTGGCTGATCGCCGCATACTTTCTTTGGTGAAGAAGAACCCATTCACAACATCAACTGAAGTCCAGAACACTCTCAGTGAAGTAGGTGTATCTGTCTCTAAGTCAACAGTAAAGAGAAGACTCCATGAAAGTAAATACAAAGGGTTCACATCTAGATGCAAACCATTCATCAATTCCAAAAATAGACAGGCCAGAGTTAAATTTGCTGAAAAACACCTCATGAAGCCAGCTCAGTTCTGGAAAAGTATTCTATGGACAGATGAGACAAAGATCAACCTGTACCAGAATGATGGGAAGAAAAAAGTTTGGAGAAGAAAGGGAACGGCACATGATCCAAGGCACACCACATCCTCTGTAAAACATGGTGGAGACAACGTGATGGCATGGGCATGCATGGCTTTCAATGGCACTGGGTCACTTGTGTTTATTGATGACATAACAGCAGACAAGAGTAGCCGGATGAATTCTGAAGTGTACCGGGATATACTTTCAGCCCAGATTCAGCCAAATGCCGCAAAGTTGATCGGACGGCGCTTCATAGTACAGATGGACAATTACCCCAAACATACAGCCAAAGCTACCCAGGAGTTCATGAGTGCAAAAAAGTGGAACATTCTGCAATGGCCAAGTCAATCACCAGATCATAACCCAATTGAGCATGCATTTCACTTGCTCAAATCCAGACTTAAGACGGAAAGACCCACAAACAAGCAAGACCTGAAGGCTGCGGCTGTAAAGGCCTGGCAAAGCATTAAGAAGGAGGAAACCCAGCGTTTGGTGATGTCCATGAGTTCCAGACTTAAGGCAGTGATTGCCTCCAAAGGATTCGCAACAAAATATTGAAAATAAAAATATTTTGTTTGGGTTTGGTTTATTTGTCCAATTACTTTTGACCTCCTAAAATGTGGAGTGTTTGTAAAGAAATGTGTACAATTCCTACAATTTCTATCAGATATTTTTGTTCAAACCTTCAAATTAAACGTTACAATCTGCACTTGAATTCTGTTGTAGAGGTTTCATTTCAAATCCAATGTGGTGGCATGCAGAGCCCAACTCGCGAAAATTGTGTCACTGTCCAAATATTTCTGGACCTAACTGCACATGACCTGCACATTTCACGTACATGATTTTTTGGTGATGGTGGTAGTGTATTGTGGATTGGATGGTCAGTGAGGGACAGCCGCCGAGGAGCGGGGGCACCGAGTGTTAGGGTGTTTACACTCCGCTGGTAGGTAGGGGGAAGCCATAGGGTTAGCATTAGCCTACCCTCACCCCCGCCCAACTAATAATATCTTGAATACCGATATTTGGCGCACTTGTCCCTCTCACCATTCATCCACCTTTTAGTGGCTATTACTTTTTTCATATGATTGCATTGACAGTTATTTTAGTGAGTTTACTAATAAAGAATTGTTATATTAAATAGGAAGTTTTTTCATGGTTTGTTAATATGTATGAGATGTAATCAGCTTACCTAAAAGCAGTGGTAAGTAATCTCCTCCCCTCATCACACACCTCCGCCTGCTCAACATACAGCACCACTATCCTAGCCAAATTCATAATAAGGTAGAAGAAAAGCATTAGTGCAAATGCAAACGGTTATCAAACAAGGCCAAATTTTGCCAATTTTGAGAAAAGTGTTCTAGAATCCAAATCTGAATCAGATTGGGCAAGGCTCATGCCGAATTTGATATTCGCAAACCTTTTTTTAACAAGTTTGCTCATCTCCAATCACTATTTCTCACAGTCTCCCCACTGCCCTCCGTGTGTCCCAGGAGCTGTAGTGGTCATTTGCATTTCCATCACTGCAGCTTCTGAATGTAGCACAGGATTATCGTAGAAGAGCCTCTATTTATTTAAAAATTAAAAAAAAAACTTATTGGGGGAGTCTCTATTTTCATAACCAGCTAGGATAAGACACACAGCTGGGGGCTGCAGCCCACAGCTGTCTATGTTAGCTGCATTAGTTATCACAATTATGCAGGGCACCGCAAGTCAAATTGGCATAATACTCTGACATTGTTCACAAAATTTACCTCTGCTTCATGGACACAGCACGTTTTCCCTCATTTTAGCAATTTTACAGCCCCGTCAGACATCCTGGGATGGTCTGCCATTGACTTGCTTTAGATTTGTTATTTGTGATGAATACACAAATTTAAAATATTGTAGCTGAATAATCCAAACCCAAATATTTCACTATTCACTCATAACTAATAATAATATAAGTGAATTTCAGAAATCACAAGTTTGCAATGCATGGACCATAATAATAATCATCTTCATCATCATTATTATCATAATTATGTTTATTAATATTTTTTATTTTTATAAATAATGTAATTATTTTATTAATATCAGTACTTTATTAGTATTAGTACAAGCTAAGAAGTGCACATTTAATTAATAACGTAATAAAACTGTTGGTCACAAATTGATTGACACCATTAATAAAATTACTATTCCATATGCAATAACATTTAAGTTGGACATAATATTTTATGTGTTAAAATCATACAGAAATTTGGAATTCTGCAAACTGGAACGAATGTGATATAACTTTGCTTAAAACATTAGCGTAGAGTATCTTTTTTCAATGTGAGGTAATATCTGTCTTTCAAGTTTCCATTTAAAAGCTAGGGAAATGAGGAAAACTTTCATACAGCTATAATCTAGCCTACCAAGCAAAAAATAGTAGCTATCACGATGAATTTTTATCTTGCCCCGTTAATGAGTCTCTGACTAAAGTTAATGCTCCTTGAGGACATGAGTCTCAGAAGCCCAGATGCAGAATAAAAGCATTGGACATTAGTTTGAGGCTTAGAACATTCTCAAGAGGCCCCAGTAGGTAAAGGTTTAGCTATAAATTGACAAGCAACCTTGTTTGCCCTTCGGCTGTCCAGAGTTTATGAGAAAATATGGAAGAGGTATTTATAAAATTATTCAATGACTTGATTTTACTTAAATGTAAAAAGAATTGTTTAACATTGCAACTCGGGATACTTTTATAAATGAAAAAAAAAGTTCATTTCTTTCTATATGCAATAATTATATGACACATGTAAGAGAATCCTATTTAATACAGGAGGATGACCATAATTTTCATAGATTTTATGACTTTTTTAATGTTTAAGAAAAATATTACCCCTTTCTTGGCATAACCAATTTCTGTTTTTGTATTTTTATTTTTTGATCCCATTTTTCCAATGTACATAACTTTTTTATCCCATATAGACAAATGACAGCTTATTTTTTCATGGGATAAGTTGTACGTTTGAATGTCACTATTGATTTTACCACTTACTTTACTAGAGCATGGGAAAAAAATTCCAAGTGGGGTAAAATTGGGAACATACTCAATTCTGAAAGTGATGTTTGGGAATTGTTTTTAAACTTTACATTGTGTGGTAAAAAAATACTTAGCATCATGATTTTACTCATTAGTACAATTTCCAAACTTGTCACAGTTTGCGTAATTATTTTAGTGGTAAAAAAACAAAACAAAACAGAAATTCGTAAAACAAATTATTTTGCTTGTGCCTCCATATTCTGAAACCTATAATGTTTTCATTGTTTTGTCAATGGGACAATTTTAGGGCTAATTCTTAAGGTCCCGTTACACACAACGACGTATCTAACGATATATCGCCGGGGTCACGGATTCCGTGATGCACATCCGGCATCGTTAGTGACGTCGTTGCGTGTGACACCAATGAGCGGCCATTAATGATAGAAAATACTCACCAAATCGTCCATCGTTGACACATCGTTCATTTTCAAAAAATCGTTGGTTGTTGAGGATGGAGGTTGTTCGTTGTTCCCGTGGCAGCACACATTGCTATGTGTGACGCCTTGGGAACGACGAACTACAGCGTACCTGTGTCCTCAACGAGCACCGAGGTGGGAGTGACGGAGATGCGGCTGCTCTTCTCTCCTCCGCATCTATTTGCAGCCCGCTCTGTGACGTCGCTGTGATGCTGAACAAACCTCCCCCTTTCAGGGGAGGTTGTTCACCGCCCACAGCGACGTTGTTAGGGAGGGCTGTACATGTGACACTGACAAGCGATATTGTGCGCCACGGGCAGCGATTTGCCCATGACGCACAAACGACGGGGGCGGATGCCATCGCTAGCGATGTCACTCCATGTAAAGCCCCCTTTACTCTACGAGACATCATTTTTACAGTTACCATTTTGAGATAGATCTGATGCTTTACTTTTTGCTGCATTTTTTGTGGTTATCAGAAAAGCACAATTTTGGCATTTTGAATATTTTTTACAACTTTGTTTATTTAAGGTCATTTACAGATTGGGTGAATTAATTTAAATTTTGATACACCAGATGTGGTGATATCACATAGCTGCATTTTTTTTTTTAATTGGGGATGAAGGGTGATTTTTTTTCCCCATTTTTAAAACATTTCTATTACTTTTTATTGTATTTATTAGTCCCCTCAGGGATCTAAACCCGTGCTCATTTGCTCACTTGTATAATATAAAGAAATATCACCATATTTCTCTATGTAGCAAACATCACACTATCTTTTGAAGCCCAGCCAAAGGCTAGGCTTCATTGAAACTAGGTTATGGCAAGCATAAGGTTCTCCAGCAGTCACTTGGCTTCCATAGCAACCCATCATTCATGTCATGTGAGTGCCAACAGGCACATTGAATGATGTATTTGACATGCCCGCGGGGTCTTGGGAATTCACTCATCCCCGGGCCGGTTTGGGTTGTCATAGTGACTTGGCCTGGCTCCGTGATCCCATGGTGTCAACCAAATGATGGGGGGATGATGGTGATGATGGGAGTAGTTGTCTTTCGTGACCCCACCTGTGGTATGCAGCCAGGAGGAAAGCCATCGCTGTGCAATGTCTCTCTCTGCTGGGGCATATGGTAATGCAGCTCAGATGTTGCAGCTCTCCACAGGCAGAGCTAGGCCCCAGGGAGGATGTTAGGAGTAGTAGTCCACCACAGTGTGGAAAGCACGGGATGCGTGAAGGATCAGATGACACAGCAGTTGCAGTTTAAGGTGTTTACTCACTGAGTTACTCCTGCCGTTGGACTGCCAGACTCTGCTGTGATGGGCTTCAGACAATCCCTGGTAGTGTGGGAGCTGGTACCAGTGGGATACTTTGTGAGTCCTTCCTCCCTGCGCTCTATGGTGTGAGTCCCTGCAATTTGAAACTACACAGGGACTCAAGTCCTTGGGGTGGTTATGTTCCCCGTCCGGTATAGCAGGCACCGCAAGTCCGTTGATGGGTCGCCCCATGGTCACGGCTCCTGGCTCTATATGCTGCTTTGCTCTGGGCGCTGCTGTGGGTCAGAAAACTTGAAATCCTCTGCCCTGTGGATTCTGCTGGAAGGCCGTGAAGTGCCCACCAGCCAAGAGCTCTGCACTCTGACATTTGTGTCGGTCCTGAGGGGCTATGAGCTCTCCCCTCAGCAACCGTGTTCTCCTGGGTCTCACTTGGTTCCCGGTGGTGTCTCGACTCTTGAGTCTCTCGAGTCCCTCGAGTCTCTCCATGACTGTCTGTGTGAGTGTTGCTCCTACTTCCAACATCAGTTGCCCCACCCACTCGAGCCCCAAAGCTAGTGGGTGGGAGGCCCCAGACAATATGGTGACCATCCTAAATTACCCTACCCTAACCCCGTCTCAGTGAGAGGGCAACTGGCTTATGTGTGGTTGTGGATGTTGTGAACTGGCACCGACCTCCTCCTTACCCGGGATGAGAATAACACCTCTGGTGACATGCAGTACCCTGTGGCGACTGAAGCCTCAGGGGCGCCACATATCACCATGTTAATGACAATTTTAGAAATTGACAGCAGCATTTAACAGCTTAACAGTTGCAGGTGCCGCTCTATCCTTGACTGTTAGAAGCAGATTCTTGCTGTCACGACACCATCATAGTTACATAGTTACATAGATTGAAAAAATACCTAGGTCCATCTAGTTCAACCTTCCCCCCACCAATTATATATTTGTCACTAAATCATTTATAACAAACAATGTTGTGTGTACTGAGGAAACCATCCAGCCCTTTTTTAAAAGTTATTATAGTGTCAGACAATACTACCTGTTTTGGTAGGGCATTCTACAATCTCAGTACTCTAACTGTAAAGAGAAAAATCAAAAAAACTTACCACAAAAAAGCCACCAGCCAACTCAGGTTAAAATGGCAAATGCACTTGCAGGATGCAGCCGGCCCCCCATGATGAAGTTATAGGTAACACAGGTGCAGAATACCGATGAGACAGCCACTCTCAACCTACCAAATCATCGAGGGGGTGGCTGCTGGTATTAAACTTGCCCACATGCGGTTTTACATAGTGCACTAGTCACACAGATATGTGCAATGCATAATGTCCGGCTCCCAGCCTATTGATGACGCCCATCTATTAGATCAGGCGGGCTGCCCAGCACTAAATAAGTGCACTAGCACACAGGACAGACACCCCAGAGGGCCTGGCTGCATCTAACTGTAAAGAGCCCTTTCCTATTAAGTTGTTGGAATCACCTTTCTTCCACTTGCAGTGAGTGCACACTGGTCCTTAGTGTTGTCTTTAGAAGGAATAAGTTATGTTCCAGTCCATTATATTGACCACACACATATTTAGACATTTAAATGAGATCTCCCCTGAGATGTCTTTTTTCTAAGTTAAACAAATCCAACTTTTTCAACCTCTAATTATATGGAAGTAATTACATTCCTTGCAAAAATCTAGTTATCTGGCTTTAAACTGACTCTAACTTCCTAATATCCTTTTTAAATTATGGAGCCCAAAGCAGAATCCCATATTAAAGATGCAGCCTTACAAGTGATTTATAGAGGGGTAACAATACGTTGGGATTTAAGGATCTAATTTCTCTTTTTATACACCTTAAGGCCTGAAACACACGTCCTTGAAAACCCCGTGCGTGTAATACAGGACGTTTTTCGGGTCCGTTATCCGTTTTTTAGGTCCGTTTTTATGGTATGTGTGTCCTGCTTGTGTATCCCGTATGCTAGCCGTATGTGCGTGTGAAATGTCCATGTGTGCGTGTGAAACTTAACTGACATGTGTTTGTGTTTTCCGTGAGAAATCTTGCGTGTGCGATGCAAAATGTCGTTACTACATGCCGGCAGACAGCAGACAGTGTTGCGCGATAAGAATGAACTCGGGTGAACTTCACCCAAATTCATTGTTATGCTGCGGCTCTGTCTGTGTGCCGCGTAATGATTAGCGGTCACCGGTGAAGGATTCACCAATGACCGCTAATTCCCCGAGTGACGGAAGTGAGAAGCCCTCTCTCATACTCACTGATCCCCAATCACCGGCGCGGCGCTGCACGGCATTCACACTGCTCTGGCAGCTTTAATTATTTTGAAAAAGCCGGCCGCTCATTAAACAATCTCGTATTCCCTGCTTTCCCCACCTACCGGCAAATATGATTGGTTGCAGTGAGACACGCCCACACGCTGAGTGACAGCTGTCTAACTGCAACCAATCGCAGCCGCCGGTGGGCGTGTCACTATGGAGCAGAGAAATAAATAAATAATTAAAAAAAACAGCGTGCGGTCCCCCCAATTTTAATACCAGCCAGATAAAGCCATACGGCTGCAGGCTGGTATTCTCAGGATGGGGAGCCTTACGTTATGGGGAGCCCCCCAGCCTAACAATATCAGCCAGCAGCCGCCCAGAATTGCCGCATACATTAGATGCGACAGTTCTGGGACTGTATCGGGCTCTTCCCGATTTGCCCGGGTGCGTTGGCAATCGGGGTAATAAGAAGTTAATGGCAGCCCATAGCTGCCACTACATTTTAGATTAATCATGTCAGGCGTCTCCCCGAGATACCTTCCATGTTTAATCTGTAATTTACAGTAAATAAATACAAACACACACCTGAAAAAATCCTTTATTTGCAATAAATACCACTAACAAATACCCTCATTCACCACTTTATTCAGCCCGAAAAAGCCATCCATGTCCGACGTAATCCACGGAGGTCCAGCGTCGCTTCCAGCTCTGCTACATGGAGGTGACAGGAGCTGCAGAAGACACGGCCGCACCTGACAGCTCCATGCAGCAACTGAAGACAGCCGCGCGATCAGCGATAACGTCAGTCAGGTAACTCGCGGCCACCGCTGGATCATACAACTGTGACAACAAAACAACTCACCTGTGACTTCATCGCTGTCACTCGGGCGACTTGCTGTCACAGTTGTGTGATCCAGCGGTGGCCGCGAGTAACCTCAGTGACATCATCGCTGATCGCGCGGCTGTCTTCAGTTGCTGCATGGAGCTGTCAGGAGCGGCCGTGTCTTCTGCAGCTCCTATCACCTCCATGTAGCAGAGCTGGAAGCGATGCTGGAACTCCATGGATTACGCCGGACATGGAGGGCTTTTTCGGGCTGAATAAAGTGGTGAATGAGGGTATTTGTTAGTGGTTTTTATTGCAAATAAAGGATTTTTTTCAGGTGTGTGTGTCTATTTATTTACTGTAACTTATAGATTACTCATGGAAGGTATCTCGGGGAGACGCCTGACATGATTAATCTAGGATTTAGTGACAGCTATGGGCTGCCATTAACTCCTTATTACCCCGATTGCCAACGCACCAGGGCAAATCGGGAAGAGCTGGGTACAGTCCCAGAACTGTCGCATCTAATGTATGCGGCAATTCTGGGCGGCTGCTGGCTGATATTGTTAGGCTGGGGGGCTCCCCATGACGTGGGGCTCCCCATTCTGAGAATAACAGCCTGCAGCCATATGGCTTTAGCTGGCTGGTATTAAAATTGGGGGGACCACACGCCAGTTTTTTTAATTATTTATTTATTTATTTCTCTGCTCCATAGTGAAATGCCCACCGGCAGCTGTGATTGGTTGCAGTTAGACAGCTGTCACTCAGCGTGTGGGCGTGTCTCACTGCAACCAATCATATTTGCCGGTGGGCGGGGAAAGCAGGGAATACGAGATTGATTAATGAGCGGCCAGCTTTTTCAAAATAGTAAAAGCTGCCGGAGCTTTTATAACAGCTGTGCGGCGCCGCACCAGAGATTGGGGAACGGTAAGTATGAGAGAGGGCGGGAACTGACCGACAGACAGCGAGAGGGACAGATAAGACAGAGAGACCGACCGACAGACAGAGAGAGACCGACCGACTGACGGACTGAGGGAGAGAACGAAACAGAAAAAGAAAAAAGACCGACATCACATGAAAAAAGCACAAAACGTACACGGAGCATACAGAGATGCGTCCGTGTCACTTAGGCGTGCGCACAGACCCATTGACTTTCATTGGGTCCGTGTGTGCGTGTTCCGTGATGAAAACGGACATGCTTCCGTGCAAAACGGAGACACAAACGTAGCACGCACACGGACACACGGACCTTAATGAAAAACGCACATGTGTCCTCAAACATTAAATAACATTGGTGCACGTTTGTCCGTGTCTCCGCTATATACGGGAACGGACCAAACTCGCACGTGTTTGACGGATGTGTGTTGCAGGCCTAAAATCTTGTTTGCTCTAGCAGCTGCTGCTTGACATTGAGTGCTGCTCCTCAGCTTATTTGTACTCAGAATACCCAAGTCATTCTCCTGTTCTGTAGTCCCTCCCGAGTTTACTTCCATTTAATGTATACGCAGCTATAGGATTACTCCGTCCTAGGTGTATTACTTTACATTTATCAACAGTAAGGCGGGCTTTGCACACTACGACATCGCAGGTGCGATGTCGGTGGGGTCAAATTGAAAATGACGCACTTCCGGCATCGCATGCGACATCGTAGTGTGTAAAGGCTTGATGATACGATTAACGAGCGCAAAAGCGTCGTAATCGTATCATCGGTAATCCCTAATTACGCTGACGCGACAGTCCGATGTTGTTCCTCGCTCCTGTGGCAGCACACATCGCTGTGTGTGAAGCCGTAGGAGCAAGGAACATCTCCTACCGGCGTCACTGCGGCTTCCGTAGGATATGCGGAAGGAAGGAGGTAGGCGGGATGTTTACATCCTGCTCATCTCCGCCCCTCCGCTCCTATTGGCCGCCTGCCGTGTGACATCGCAGTGACGCCGCACGACCCGCCCCCTTAACAAGGAGGCGGGTCGCCGGCCAGAGCGACGGTCGCAGGACAGGTGAGTCCATGTGAAGCTGCCGTAGCGATAATGTTCGCTACGGCAGCTATCACAAGGATATTGCTGCTGCGACGGGGGCGGGGACTATCGCGCTCGGCATCGCAGCATAGGCCTGCGATGTCGCAGCGTGCAAAGTACCCCTTAATCTCATTTGCCAAGTATCTGCCCATTCTGACATCTTATCCAGATCTTTTTGTATTATTGTATCAAAGTCAGTTTTTAATATCCTTTATAGTTTGGTGACATCAGCAAAGACTGACACTTTACTATCAATCCCATCGACAAGGTCATTAAAAAGATATTAAAATAATTGGTCCTAGCACAGATCCTTGCCGTACCCCACTGCTGACAGTAGCCGATTTAGAGAATTTACCATTTATGACTACTCTTTGTTTCCTATCTTTTAACCAATGCCTTACCGATCTGCTTATAGTTTCCCCTAGTCCTTTCTTCTGAAGCTTCATGATAAGACTGTTATGTGGCGAAGCATCCAGTACCTTTGCAAAGTCCAAATAAATTACATCAGCTGCATTACCAATATACAGATTTGCACTTATTGTCTCATAGAAACCCAAAATGTCGGATAGACATGACTTATCTTTCATGAATACATGCTTGTTATCAATTTTTAAATTATTCTCTCTAATATAGTGTTGCATGTCATCTCTTAAAATACCCTCAAACACCTTTCACATCACTGATGTCAGACTTACCAGACAGTAGTTGCCTGGATCCACCCTTTTACCTTTTTTAAATATCGGTACCATATCAGCCATTCTCCAATCCTGATGGACCAACCCTGTTGCAAGAGAGTCTAAAGAGATAAGATACATCAGTCTGTCATAACTGAGATCAATTACCTCAATATCCGTGAATGAATGCTATCTGGCCCGGGGGATTTGTCAATTATTTATTTACTCAGATGCAGGTGTATTTCTTCTTGTGATAAATTAGTTATATCAGGAGGGGACTTTGATTTTTGCCCTGTTGAATGGTGAACATGGATGTAAAGTGCCTGTTTAATATCTCAGTTTTTATGTCCTTTATAATTATCCTGTTGTAATCTGTTATGGGGCTGATGCCATCTTTTTTTTTCCTTTTGGCAATGATGTATTTATAAAACAAATTGGGGTTTATTTTAATGTCTTTGGCGATTTTTGTTTCAGTAGTTAATTTTGCTAGCTTGATTTCTTTTTTACATTTCCTACTTCATCATCTGCTTGACATTGGGTGGGCTCAGCTTGTGATTCTGCTCCATACACCCACCTGACTTGTGCTGTACATAATGATAGTAATAATTTTCATTTCTATAGCACAACATATTCCGCAGCGCTTTACAGTTCAGAGGGTATATGTACAGACAATGAGACATTACAAAATAACAAAATTAAGATACCAAGAGTGAGGGCCTTGCTTGTAAGCTTACAGTCTATGAGGAAATAGGGGAGTCACACAAGGTGAATGGGGGGGGAAGCTTATAATATATGGTCCAACCATCTATATAATAGGGGATTCAAAACCAGCTGTATGGACCGGTCAGCAACCAGAATTTATACAGGTACAGAGTGTAAAAAAGTACATGAGGCGGAAGAAACCAGAAAGACAAGGGGACAAGCATTGGAAGTAAATTTTATGAAGGGAGGTAAGGAACTAGATTAGATCAGGGCGATGAGGTGATAAGCTAGTCTAAAGAAATATGTTTTTAGGGTCCGCTTAAAGGTGTGGAAGTTGGATGTCGGTATGGAGATAAATAACAATACAAGAAAATATGTTGAGTATAGATCATAGGAAAGGAACCTTTTATGTCCTATTTCACTAAACTTACCACATTAAATATATACAGAATTTTGTTACTGTTATTAATATAAATCATACATGTGTACATGGTTAGTGGCTAAAGATGATAAGACCAGTTGCGATTTGAATTTGGTAATGAGGCAGATTTTTTGTAAAGCTATTCTCTGTGAATTTAATTTTCCAGACTACAGAGCATAATAAATGAAGAAAAAACAAAAAGCCAGCACCAAATGTGCACTTCAGCACTAAACATTCCAAACTGTACTTATAAACATTTTGAGATTTTTGGCAAAAAATTGCAATTTCTTGAGCTGCCTTGCCACGTCACGGCAAATCTCATTTGAGGCAGTCCTACACTAAAATATTTTTATAAAATGTGCCATACGGCCTCACATATGAATGGTAGAACTGCTCTCAGCAGCACTCACCTGGTCTATTTCAATCCCGTACCCATGACTGAGTCATGGCTGTGGGCGGGACAGGTCCAAGCAAATGCTGCATGAAGTAAAAAGTCTGTGGACAAGGCCTGATGACTTAATGTGAACAGTCACCAACCGCCAAAATCTAGACAGATGGAATACATCCCAAATTGGGGTGCATAGCAAGGTGGAGGTCAACCACCGACCAATTCAATGAAGAAAAAACAAAAAGCTAGCACCAAATGTGCACTTCAGCACTAAACATTCCAAACTGTACTTATTATAAAAATGTTGAGATTTTTGGCAAAAAATTGCAATTTCTTGAGCTGCCTCGCCACGTCACGGCAAATCTCATTTGAGGCAGTCCTACACTAAAATATTTTTATAAAATGTGCCATACGGCCTCACATATGAATGGTAGAACTGCTCTCAGCAGCACTCACCTGGCTCAAGAAATTGCAATTTTTTGCCAAAAATCTCAAAATTTTTATAATAAGTACAGTTTGGAATGTTTAGTGCTGAAGTGCACATTTGGTGCTGGCTTTTTGTTTTTTCTTCATTGAATTGGTCGGTGGTTGACCTCCACCTTGCTATGCACCCCAATTTGGGATGTATTCCATCTGTCTAGATTTTGGCGGTTGGTGACTGTTCACATTAAGTCATCAGGCTTTGTCAACAGGCTATTTACTTCATGCAGCATTTGCTTGGACTCAGTCATGGGTATGGGATTGAAATAGACCAGGTGAGTGCTGCTAAGAGCAGTTCTACTATTCATATGTGAGGCCGTATGGCACATTTTATAAAAATATTTTAGTGTAGGATTGCCTCAAATGAGATTTGCCGTGACGTGGCGAGGCAGCTCAAGAAATTGCAATTTTTTGCCAAAAATCTCAAAATGTTTATAATAAGTACAGTTTGGAATGTTTAGTGCTGAAGTGCACATTTGGTGCTGGCTTTTTGTTTTTTCTTCAGAGCATAATAAATGTCATTTGTAAAAAATAAAAAAAATAAAATACACTTACTTCATCACACACATATCCCACCATCCCAGTCCTTGACATGTTCTTTTTCCCCTTTCACCATGGTGCAGATTTTATTTGTCTCTTCACTAGAGTTGAGCGCAGTTCGTGGTTTGTGGTTCTCCAGTTCGCGGATCGAGTGATTTTGGGGGCTGTTCTAGATCGAACTAGAACTCGAGCTTTTTGCTAAAGCTCGATAGTTCTAGTTACGTTCGAGAACGGTTCTAGCAGCAAAAAGCCAAGCTAATTACTAGATGGCTTTCCGCTGTAATAGTGTTAGTCACTCTGTGACTCACACTATTATGAAATTTCAGCGTATAGTGTGCGGGAACAATGCAATCATATCACTGCTGCTGGGATAATGGCGATCGCCATTTTTTTATTTCCATGTCTTCCTTCCCTAAGCACACGCGTGTAGTGCGGCGGGCCAGCATGTCAGCCAATCCCAGACACACACACAGCTAAGTGGACATTTAGCCAGAGAAGCAACGGCATGTGTGATAGGATGTCCATGTCACATGTCCCTGCATTATAAAAACGGGTATCTGCCCGTCCGGACGCCATTACCTCTTCTGCGTCTGGGTGTCAGTCACCGCTGGCGTAGCTCCTGTCTCCGATACTGCTGTATACGCACTACACATAGCGCTATACAGAATAGGGATAGAAGTTTCTATTAGCCCTTGTAAGGGCTAAAAATAACAGCAGGCTCAGAGCCATAGGTGACAGTCAGGTCCGTGGAAACAGATTTTAACAGCTACAGATAACAGCGTCTCTGTAGCTAAGGTCAGGGACTTCCTCACTGCATTTCCCCATTAGGAGGGATAGAAACTGAGGCTTCCTTTCCTGTACACTGACCCACAACCCTGCCACTGTACCCTCCTACCCTTTGCACACTCAAGCTCATTGTTACTAAGCCATTATACTAGCAAACACTGAGTAAACTTAGTGGCATCCTAAAAGTGGCTGTTGGACTTCTGTATTGTCCCACTAGTGCAAAGATATTTGCAGCATGTCTGCCTGCATTACACACTCAAACCCATTGTTACTGGCTGGTCCCCATATTGCAGTGCACTTCATTGTTATTTTTCCATCTGTCTTGATTTTTGGCGATTGGTGGCTGTTCACACATTGCCATCTAGCCTTGTCCACAGGCTATATATTCCAAGCAGCATGTGCATGGGCCTATCCCGCCCACAACCATGAATTAGTCATGGAGACGAGACTGAAAAGCACCAGGTACGTGCTGTGCAGTCCTATTTGTGCATATGTGAGGCCGTTTGGCACACTTTAAATAAAAATATTTTAGTGTAGGACTGCCTCAAGAGATTTGCCGTGACGTGGCGAGGTAGCTCGAAAAATTGCAATTTTTTGCCAAAAATCTCATTTTTCAAAGTACAGGTTGGAATGTTGGTACTGTGCACACTTTGCAAAACATAATATTTTGAGTAGAGGTTAACATCATGTCTACGCCTGCACTTTCCTCACAAACCTGCATTTTTCCAGGGACATCCTACTCAACACCGTCTACACACAGCAGCCAGATCTCTGTCCCTCAGATGTGGACAAATAAAAGGCCATTTCCGGCGACCCATGACAAAGCTAAGAGGTTGACTTTATCTCTCTGTAAGCTCTTGGCTACCGAAATGCTGCCTTTCCGCCTGGTGGACACACAGGATTTTATAGAACTTATGTCTGTCGCTGTGCCCCAGTATCAGATGCCCAGTCGCCACTACTTCTCTAAGAAAGGTGTGCCTGCGCTACACCAGCATGTCGCACACAACATCACCTCTTCCTTGAGAAACTCTGTGTGTGAACAGGTGCATTTCACCACCGATTCTTGGACCAGTAAGCATGGACAGGGACGTTACATGTCACTGACTGGGCATTGGGTAACTATGGTGATAGATGGTGAAGGGTCTGCTGCACAAGTCTTGCCATCCCCACGACTTGT
The DNA here is from genome assembly GCF_048569485.1 of Anomaloglossus baeobatrachus. Lineage (NCBI taxonomy): Eukaryota > Metazoa > Chordata > Amphibia > Anura > Aromobatidae > Anomaloglossus > Anomaloglossus baeobatrachus. The sequence goes on from NC_134358.1 coordinate 277,852,527, forward strand.
GTGTCAATCCTCTGTCTGTCCAAGTTCCGCCACTGCTTCTGCCTCCTCCACCTCATCTGGGTCCTCCACCTCCGCCCCAAGCCTGCCTGGTCAGGCCACCAGTGTTCTAACTGCGCAGAAGGAATCACGCACCCCTCATTACTATGCTGGCAGCAGAGCGCAACGGCATCAGGCGGTCTTTAGTAGAATTGAGCACGGTTCGCGGTTCGAGGTTCTCCAGTTCGCGGCTCGAGTGATTTTGGGGGCTGTTCTAGATCGAACTAGAACTCGAGCTTTTTGCTAAAGCTCGATAGTTCTAGATACGTTCGAGAACGGTTCTAGTAGCAAAAAGACAAGCTAATTACTGGCTGGCTTTCCGCTGTTATAATGTAAGTCACTCTGTGGCTCACACTATTATGAAATTTTAGTGTATAGTGTGCGGGAACAGCGCATTCAGATCACTGCTGCTGGGATAATAGCGATCGCCATTTTTTTTTTTTTTCCTTGTCTTCCTTCCCTAAGTGCGCGCGTGTAGTGGGGCGGGCCAGCATGTCAGCCAATCCCAGACACACACACAGCTAAGTGGACTTTTAGTCAGAGAAGCAATGGCATGTGTGATAGGATGTCCAAGTTACATGTCCCTGCATTATAAAAACGAGTATCTGTCCGTCCGGACATCATTATCTCTTCTGCGTCTGGGTGTCAGTCACCGCCGGCGTAGCTCCTGTCTCCGATACTGCTGTGTACGCTCTATACACAGCGCTATACAGAATAGGGATAGAAGTTTCTTTCAGGCCTTCTAAGGGCTAATATTGGCAGGGTCAGAGCCATAGGTGACAGTCAGGGCAGTGAAAACAGATTTTAACAGCTACACAAGATGACAGCGTCTGTGTAACTAAGGTCAGGGATTTCCTCGCTGCATTTCCCCATTAGAAGGGATACAAAGGGAGGCTTCCTTTCCTGTACCCAGACCCACAACCCTGCCACTGTACCCTCCTGCCCTTTGCACACTCAAACTCATTGTTACTAAGCCATTATACTAGCAAACACTGAGTAAACTTAGTGGCATCCTAAACGTGGCTGTTGGACTTCTGTATTGTCCCACTAGTGCAAAGTTATTTGCAGCACGTCTGCCTGCATTGCACACTCAAACCCATTGTTACTAAGCCATTATACTAGCAAACACTGAGTAAACTTAGTGGCATCCTAAACGTGGCTGTTGGACTTCTGTATTGTCCCACTAGTGCAAAGATATTTGCAGCACGTCTGCCTGCATTGCACACTCAAACTCATTGTTACTAAGCCATTATACTAGCAAACACTGAGTAAACTTAGTGGCATCCTAAACATGGCTGTTGGACTTCTGTATTGTCCCACTAGTGCAAAGATATTTGCAGCACGTCTGCCTGCATTGCACACTCAAACTCATTGTTACTAAGCATTATACTAGCAAACACTGCTGCCAGTTTAAGGGCCGTAGTTGCATTGTCAGGGATAATTATTGCTGTTTATTCTGCTGTTAATAAAGCTAGACCACCGCTGAAATCTACACCACCTCTAAATTTTTACTACCACATTTTAAGTGCACAATCTTGTCGCAATCAAAATGAGTGGCAAAATGACAGATGCTTTTGGAAAGGGGAAGAAGCGTGTTGGAAAAGGAAAAAAAGGGTTTGTCCGAGGGGAAGGTGGCAAAGCTCCATTAACATCTGCTGAAGATAGACCATCTTCCAGCAAAAGTAAGATGTCTACTACTTAGCGTCGACAATCCGATGAGCTTCCTTTTTTACGGACAAGAACAACTGGAACAAAGGTAGATGATGGCCAAAAAAGGAAAATGCTTGAATGGATCTCAAGTGGTCCAACAAGTGCCCCCTCCACCACCTCAACTACCGCATCCAAAAAACACCAGTCCTCTGAATTGTCAGCCCAATCACACTTGCATTCTCACAGCTCTGATGTCTCCATCTACCCTGCACAGTATGGTGGAACTGAGATGGCTGAGTCTGCAGAGCTGTTCAGTCATACTATAGCCTGGGAATCAGAGGTCTGCTCCCAAGCTACAGTGAGTACAGACCAGGAAATGGTCTGCAGTGATGCCCAGAACCTTTGTGACTCAGATTCAGGCCGTGATGACCAAGTTTCTGAGCATAATGTTGACCCTGTTCACAAACTGAAACACCTGTGGTAATAGACAATGAGGAACATACTGATGACGATGAGACGCAGATACCAGATTGGGATGACAACTTAAATATTCGGTCAGGGCAAGAAGAGGCTCGGTCTGAGGGTGAGGGGAGTGCAAACACAACAATTGATGAGGAAGTTCTAGATCCCACGTCCTGTCAACCGACAGTCAGGCCCTCGAGGAGGTCAACAGAGACGGTGGAGGAGGATGCAATTGACGACGAAGTTACCTTGCGCCTTCCTGGACAGAGTCGGAGTACTGGTAGCACGTCTGCAACTGCATCCTCAGCCACCACTGTGCCTCTGAGCACTAGTCGGGGTGGATCAGCAGGTCGCATGCCCTCTAAGCCTTGCCTAGCCTGGTCCTTTTTTGACATAACAAAGGATCGGCCAAATTATGTGATCTGTAAAATGTGTCGTGATTCTGTTAGTAGAGGGCAAAACCTCAGCAGTTTGACAACTTCTTCCATGAATCGTCACATGAATAAATATCATATGTCCCAGTGGGAAGCTCACCGTGCTGCAATGCGGCCTAGCGGAGCGAACCATCCACCGCCTGCCCCTTCCAGTGCATCTGCGTGCTCTTCATCTTCTAGGACTGTGGGGACAGCTGTCACACCTGGTTTTACACGCACAACTTCCACCACTGTAACCGCAACAGGCAGTTTGCTTGGTAGGCCGTCAGTTGGTTTGGAAGGGGAAACAAGTACGTGTGTACAGCTCTCTCAGACATTGATAGCACCAACATTCGATGAAGGCGACATCATGTCTACGCCTGCACTTTCCTCACAAAGCTGCATTTTCCAGGGACACCCTACTCAACACCGTCTCCACACAGCAGCCAGATCTCTGTCCCTCAGATGTGGACAAATAAAAGGCCATTTCCTGCGACCCATGACAAAGCTAAGAGGTTGACTTTATCCCTCTGTAAGCTCTTGGCTACCGAAATGCTGCCTTTCCGCCTAGTTGACACACAGGATTTTAGAGACCTTATGTCTGTCGCTGTGCCCCAGTACCAGATGCCCAGTCGCCACTACTTGGGTAACTATGGTGATAGATGGTGAAGGGTCTGCTGCACAAGTCTTGCCATCCCCACGACTTGTGTGTCAATCCTCTGTCTGTCCAAGTTCCGCCACTGCTTCTGCCTCCTCCACCTCATCTGGGTCCTCCACCTCCGCCCCAAGCCTGCCTGGTCAGGCCACCAGCGTTCCAACTGTGCAGAAGGAATCACGCACCCCTCATTACTATGCTGGCAGCAGAGCGCAACGGCATCAGGCGGTCTTTAGCTTGACATGTCTTGGAAATAGGAGTCACACAGCGGCTGAGTTGTGGGCAGCTCTGCAGACTGAGTTTAATAAATGGTTGTCTCCACTCAACCTGCAGCCTGGTAAGGCCGTGTGCGACAATGCTGCAAACCTGGGTGCGGCCCTTCGCCTGGGCAAGGTGACACATGTGCCTTGTATGGCTCACGTGTTGAACCTTGTTGTCCAGCAATTTTTAACACACTATCCCGGCCTAGATGGCCTTCTGACCAGGGCACGAAAACTGTCTGCTCACTTCCGCCGTTCAACCGCCGCAGCTGAGCTACTTGCATCGCTCCAGAAGTCTTTCGGCCTGCCGGTTCATCGCCTGAAATGCGATGTGGCGACACGGTGGAATTCGACTCTCCACATGTTACAGCGACTGTGGCAGCACCGCCGAGCCCTGGTGAAATACGTTACGACGTATAGCCTAGGCCAATGAGATGCAGAGGTGGGGATTAGCACCCTGATGGAGTGGTCTCAGATCAAGGACCTATGCACCCTTCTGCACAGTTTCGACATTGCGACGAATATGTTTAGCGCTGACAATGCCATTATCAGCATGACAATTCCAGTCATTTACATGCTGGAGCACACGCTAAACACTATTCGGAGTCAGGGGGTGAGACAACAGGAAGGGGAGGAACTACAGGAGGATTCATATGCGCAAGACACAACAACATCACCAAGGTCCAGACGTTCATGATCACCAACGCGGCAGGCATGGGACCATGGGGGACAGGGATCAACAAGGGCGCATGGTAGCAGGCGAAATGTTGAGGAAGGTGCAGGAGAACTTGAAGAAATGGAGGACGAACTGTCCATGGACATGGAAGACTCAGCGGATGAGGGAGACCTTGGTCAAATTTCAGTTGAAAGAGGTTGGGGGGAGATGTCAGAGGAAGAAAGAATGGTTAGCACCTCTATGCCACAAACACAGCGTGGACTTGGTCCGCATGGCTGCGCAAGACACATGAGCGCCTTCTTGCTGCACTACCTCCAACATGACCCACATATTGTCAAAATTAGAAGTGATGATGACTACTGGCTTGCCACACTATTAGATCCCCGGTACAAGTCCAAATTTTGTGACATAATTCAAGCCATAGAAAGGGACGCACGTATGCAGGAGTATCAGCAGAAGCTGTTACTCGATCTTAGCTCGGCTTTTCCACCAAACAACCGTGCAGGTGCAGGGAGTGAATCTCCCAGTTGTAACTTGACAAACATGGGAAGGTCTCGTCATCTTCAACAGTCTACCCGTACCAGTAGCACCCTCTCTGGTGCTGGTAACAGCAATTTTATGGAATCTTTTCATAATTTTTTTAGACCGTCCTTTGCAAGGCCACAAGAGACAACAAGTCTGACACATAGTCAACGGCTGGAGAGGATGATACAGGAGTATCTCCAAATGAACATTGATGCCATGACTTTGCAAATGGAGCCTTGCTCATTTTGGGCTTCAAATCTTAAAAAATGGCCAGAGCTCTCAACTTACGCCTTGGAGATTTTGTAATGTCCAGCTGCCAGCGTTGTCTCTGAACGTGTCTTCAGTGCTGCTGGGTGTGTGCTGACAGATAAGCGCACGCGTCTGTCCAGTGACAATGTGTGACAGACTAACGTTCATCAAAATGAACAAGTCATGGATCCACTAGGAATTTACTACCCCTGTGTCATCCTGGGAAGAGAAAATGCTTGTGGATTTGGAATGTGCTTGATGCAAATCAAAACATCCTGTTTTCTACTGGGGCACAAGTGCTGCCACTGATGGGGTGTCTGTGTGGCCCAATTTTTGGAAAAAAGGGAGACTCCCCTTGGAGTAAACCTTGCTTACATTGTTTTTAAAAATGATCCAAGATGCACAGAGCTGGGATCAGGAAAGACTTAGCTACCTACCCTGGGTTTCATCCTGGGGACGGTTAAGGATGGCGTATTTTTGAATGTGCTTGATGCAAATCTAGCTGTGAAGTGTACAACTGGGGCACAACTGCTGCCACTGAAGGGGTGGGTGTGTGTGGGGCCCAATTTTTGGAAACAAAAGGGAGACTCCCCTTGGAGTAAACCTTGCTTACATTGTTTTTAAAAATGATTCAAGATGAACAGAGCTGGGATCAGGAAAGACTTAGCTACCTACCCCGGTGTCATCCTGGGGACGGTTAAGGATGGCGTATTTTTGAATGTGCTTGATGCAAATCTAGCTGTGAAGTGTACAACTGGGGCACAAGTGCTGCCACTGATGGGGTGTCTGTGTGGCCCAATTTTTGGAAAAAAGGGAGACTCCGCTTGGAGTAACCCTTGCTTACAATGTTTTTAAAAATGATCCAAGATGCACAGAGCTAAGATCAGGAAAGTCTTAGCTACCTACCCCGGTGTCATCCTGGGGACGGTTAAGGATGCCGTATTTTTGAATGTGCTTGATGCAAATCTAGCTGTGAAGTGTACAACTGGGGCACAAGTGCTGCCACTGATGGAGTGTCTGTGTGGCCCAATTTTTGGAAAAAAGGGAGACTCCGCTTGGAGTAACCCTTGCTTGCCGTGTTTTTAAAAAGGAGCCAAGATGAACAAGTCATGGTTGAGCAAAGACTTTGCTACCTACCACAGTGTCATGCTGGGGACGGGTAATTATGGCATATTTTTGAATGTGCTTGATGCAAATTTACCTGTGAAGTGTACAACTGGGGCACAACTGCTGCCACTGAAGGGGTGGGTGTCTGTGTGGCCCAATTTTTGGAAAAAAGGGAGACTCCACTTGCAGTAACCCTTGCTTACATTGTTTTTAAAGCTATCCAAGATGTATAGAGCTGAGATCAGGAAAGACTTAGCTACCTACCCCGGTGTCATGCTGGGGACGGTTAATTATGGCGTATTTTTGAATGTGCTTGATGCAAATCTACCTGTGAAGTGTACAACTGGGGCACAACTGCTGCCACTGAATGGTTGGGTGTGTGTGGGGCCCAATTTTTGGAAAAAAGGGAGACTCCACTTGGAGTCACCTTACGATGTTTTACATGATTTTAGAAGGGCGTGCCATGCCTATATCTGTTTCTCCTCCTCTTTTTCCTTGTCCAGCCCTTTTGTTTTCGCATGAGTATATGTCCTTTTCACTTTCCCATGTGTTTGTGTTGTGTTGTGAGTAGAGATGAGCGAACTGGTCGCGGTTCGGCTCGAGGTCGGTTCGCCGAACGGAGCTCCCGTTCGAGTTCGGTTCATCGAACGTTCGACGAACCGAACTCGAACTGCATAGGAAATAATGGCAGGCATTCACAAACACATAAGAACACCTAGAAAACACCCTCAGAGGTGTCCAAAAGGTGACAAACAACTCACAACACAACACAAACACATGGGAAAGTGACAAGGACATATACTCATGCGAAAACAAAAGAGCTGGACAAGGAAAAAGAGGAGGACACACAGATATATGAGTATATGCAAGGAAACATCGATGCCAATACTGTGCAACTTGATCCCTGCTCATTTTAGGCTTCCAATCTGGATAAATTGCCTGAGATTGCCACGTACGCCTTGGGGATCTTGTCGTTTCCTGCAGCCAGCGTTCTCTCGGAACCTGTCTTCAGTGCTGCTGGGGGTCTGCTGGCAGATAAGCACACGCGTCTGTCCACTGACAATGTGGACATGGCTCTCAGAGGACTTTTCTTCCCCTGGGTCAGCCAGGGGAGGCGAAAGGCACGCAAATTTTTGAGAGTGCTTCATGCAAAGCATCTTTTCATTTTGAAAAGGGGCATCAACTGATGTCAGTCAAGTGGGGTGTGTGTGGCCCAATTAGTGGCAACGAGGGAGACTGTGGTTGGAGACCCCTCGCTGTGTTTCTAAAAGAACCAAGATGAACAAGTCATGGCTCTCAGAGAATTTGTCTTCCCCTGAGTCAGCCAGGGGAGGCGAATGGCACGCGTATTTTTGAGAGTGCTTCATGCAAAGCATCTTTTTCATTTTGAAAAGGGGCATCGACTGATGCCAGTCAAGTGGGGTGTGTGTGGCCCAATTAGTGGCAATGAGGGAGACTGTGGTTGGAGTCCCCTCACTGTGTTTCTAAAAGAACCAAGATGAACAAGTCATGGCTCTCAGAGGACTTTTCTTCCCCTGGGTCAGCCAGGGGACGGGAAAGGCACGCGTATTTTTGAAAGTGCTTCATGCAAAGCATCTTTTTCTTTTTCAAAAGGGGGGTCAACTGATGCCATTCAAGTGGGGTGTGTGTGGCCCAATTAGTGGCAATGAGGGAGACTGTGGTTGGAGTCCCCTCGCTGTGTTTCTAAAAGAACCAAGATGAACAAGTCATGGCTCTCAGAGGACTTTTCTTCCCCTGGGTCATCCAGGGGACGGGAAAGGCACGCGTATTTTTGAGAGTGCTTCATGCAAAGCATCTTTTTCTTTTTCAAAAGGGGGGTCAACTGATGCCAGTCAAGTGGGGGGTGTGTGGCCCAATTAGTGGCAACGAGGGAGACTGTGGTTGGAGTCCCCTCGCTGTGTTTCTAAAAGAACCAAGATGAACAAGTCATGGCTCTCAGAGGACTTTTCTTCCCCTGGGTCAGCCAGGGGACGGGAAAGGCACGCGTATTTTTGAGAGTGCTTCATGCAAAGCATCTTTTTCTTTTTCAAAAGGGGGGTCAACTGATGCCAGTAAAGTGGGGTGTGTGTGGCCCAATTAGTGGCAACGAGGGAGACAGTGGTTGGAGTCCCCTCACTGTGTTTCTAAAAGAACCAACATGAACAAGTCATGGCTCTCAGAGGACTTTACTTCCCCTGGGTCATCCAGGGGACGGGAAAGGCACGCGTATTTTTGAGAGTGCTTTAATTCAAAGCATCTTTTTCTTTTTAAAAAGGGAGGTCAACTGATACCAGTCAAGTGGGGTGTGTGTGGCCCAATTAGTGGAAACGAGGGAGACTGTGGTTGGAGTCCCCTCGCTGTGTTTTACATGATTTTCGAAGGGCATGACATGGCTAAGAGGTTGAGTTTCATCATCTGCAACTTGTTGGCAACAGAAAGGCTGCCTTTACACCCTTTTGAGACCGAGGATTTTTGAGACCTTATGCCCATTGCAGTACCCCAAGAGCCGATGTCCAGTCGTCACTCCTTCTCCAAGAAAGGCGTGCCCGCGCTACCACAGTAGGTCGCACACAACCTCACCGATTCCTTGAGAAACTCTGTGTGTGACAGGGTGCATTTCACCACAGATACTTGGACCAGTAAGCATGGACAGGGGAGTTACGTGTTGCTGACTGGGCACTGGGTAACTATGGTGAGAGATGGAGAAGGGTTTGCTGTACAAGTCTTGCCGTCCGCATGACTTGTGTGTCAATCCTTCCTCTGTATGTACAAGTTCCTCCACTGCTTCTGCCTCCTCAACCTCGTGTGGGTCCTCCACCATGGCCCAAACCCTGTGTGGTCAGTCCACCCTTCCTTGTAACTGCGCCCAAGGACTCCCACACACCTCCTTACTATGCTGGCAGCAGAGCTCAAGGCCATCAGGCGGTCAAATGTTTACTATGAAATGTAGGGGAAATGTGAGACACCGCTGAGGATTTGTGGACGGTTAGCTCTGGAGAGTGAGACCGAGTTTCATCAATGGTTGTCTACACTCAACCAGCAGCCAGGGAAGGTCGGGTGCGGCAATGATGCAAACCAGTCTGCGACCCTTCTTCAGGGCAATGTGGCACACGTGCCTTGTATGGCTCACGTGTTGAACCTGGTTGTCCAGCAATTTTTAAAACACTATCCCGGCCTACATGGCCTTCTGACCAGGGCACGGTGTAATGCCTGCCTGGATCGACACACTCAGATGGGCTGTAAAGGATAGGCTAGAGGCAAGCCACTCACCAAGCTGGACACCCAGAACCCTGAAACCCTTTAACCCCTATACAGTGATTTGGAATTACACAGGGCCCAAGTTGATCAATACCTGTGGAAGGCTGCAGTTCCAGAGAATAGTAGTCATGCAGGGTCAAAAACATTAATTGAGGAAGAGGAACAGAATGGGATGGCCAGGACTTAATCAGAAAACAAGCAGAGGTGAAATGCGGATCGGCCAATGAGGTACATAAACAGCAAGCAGGAAAAGTAGTCAGGTAACAAGCACACAAACTCATAAAACTGAACTGGGGGTAACAGTAACAAAAGGTTCATAGCTTTGTCTGGCAGTGGTCTGCAGACAGGAGGGGCCTAAAAAAGGGTGTGGTGTCTTCCCATTGGTTGTAGCTGAATGATGGTACTTCATCTGTGAGATACCCACCACCTACATTCAGCCTGTGGTTCTGTATTCGTCAAGGTAACGCAACCCAGTGGGTGACCATAACCTGCGTCCACCTGCGCCGCAGGCATCGACTCCTTTCCCATCATCAGCACTATGCACGAAAGGAACACGTTGTCACCTGGCGACCGGAGTACAAATTGATTGAGTGGACTACGTTGGTGACTTAACAGCCGTGTGCGGCAATGATGCAAACCTGTCTGCGGCCCTTCGTCAGGGCAATGTGACACACGTGCCTTGTATGGCTCACGTGTTGAATCTGATTCTCCAGCAATTTTTTAAATACCATCCCGGCCTACATGGCCTTGTGCAGCGGGCACGCTGCTATGTGCTCACTTTCATCCTTCGCACCAAGCAGCTCAACAACTTTCATCGCTCCTGAAGTCTTAGGGTCTAGCGGTTAAATGCCGGAAATGCGATGTTCCGACACGCAGGAATTGGAATCTGCACATGTTGCAGCGTCTGTGGCAGCACCGCAGAGCCCTGCTGAAATACGGTATGATGTATACCCTGGGCTAACTTGATCCAGAGGTGGTGCAGATCACGCTGCTGGAGTGGTGTCAGATCAAGGACCTATGCACCCTTCTACACAATTTACAAATGTCGACGAAGATGTTTAGCACTGGCGATGCCATTCTCAGTGTGACAATTCTGGTCATCTACAGGATGGAGCACACTGTAAGCATTATTCGGAGTCAGGTGTTGGTCCAAGAGGAAGGGGAGGAAGTACAGGAGGAGTCATATGCAGAAGGGATAATAAGATGTACAAGGTCCATACGTTGAGCGACACCTAGGCGGCAGTCATGGTGGGGGATAGGGAATAACAAGGGCGCATAGTATCAGCAAAAATTGTTGAGGAAGGTGCAGGAGCCCATGAAGAAATGGAGGACGAACTTGCGATGCGCATGGAAGACTCAGCAGATGAGTGAGAGCTTTCTCACATTTCGGTTGTGCGAGGTTGGGGGGAGAGGGCAGAGGAAGGAGGCACGATTCTCACCTCTCTGCCACCAACAAACCAAGGACTTGGTCCTCCTGGATGCACAAGACACATGAGCGCCTTCTTGCTGCACTACCTACAACATGACCCTCGGATTGTACGAATTCGAAGTAATGCTAACTACTGGGTTGCCACACTGTTAGATCCCCAGTACAAGACAAAATTTGGCGAAATAATTCCAGCCATAGAAAGGGACGCACGTATACAGGAGTATCTGCAGAAGGTGGTACGGATTCTTAGATCTGCTTTTCCAGTAAACACCAGTGCTGCGCAGAGTGAATCTCAACGCTTTGTCATGGATAGGAGGAAATGGACTTTTACTTGTCCACATCTGAGGGACCGAGGGCTGGCTGCTGGGCTGAGATGGCATTGAGTACGGTGTCCCTGCAGAGTTGCACTTTTGGTCATATACCAAATGATTTGAAAAAGGACAAATGCTGGTGGAAAGGGGAACAGGTGTGTTGGAAAGGGGAAAAAAGTTTTTGTCCGTGGGTTTGGTGGTTAAGCAAAAGTAACATTTGATGAAGAAACACCATCTGTTACGGTGGGACTGGCAGATTTGGATAAGGTGGTATGTTACCGCTATATAACAAAAATTAATAAGAAAGAGAAAGGTATATATCCCCATCAGCAGTCAATGTCCACCGTGCTCCCAGATGGAAAAGGAGAGGTTGGCAAATGGAAGGTTAGGTGGAGGATACAGATCTGTGTGGCTATGAAACTAATAGTTGCCTGAACCGAGTTAGACGCCACGCGGATCTTGAGACTGGGCGCCCTGTTAGCGTCACAGGGTCCACACGCCCACCCAGCCCAGGAACTCCCTGTTAACATCACAGGGGCCATTCAGTACGCTGACCGTGTGCATTGGGGCCACACCTTTGGACAGCAGGCGCATCAGCAGCAGCAGGCCTGTTAATGCCACTGGGCTGCACAAGCAGGACTTGTAGGATAGGAGCTGGTCTTAACCGTTCTGCATTACCAACTGTGGTGGCGGCCTGCATCGACGCCCTATCCCTGCCTACCTCTGGCCTAAAGCCGCAATGGGTTCAACACATGGAGGTGTGCTCTTTCGTAGCATAATAGAAGACTGCGCACCTCCTTGTTGGCTCCAGCCCGTTTTATAACCTGGGTCCGCCCCAAACCAGGGTGGACCACAATGCACCTCCTGGAGACAAAAGCAGAGTGACACGTCATGAGTGGCATAACTAGCGTCCTATTTGGAACCGCAACTTCAATAATGACCTCATGGCTGCCACGACACAAACACCTCACCAGTCATCGTCTGACCATCAATAATGAGGTGACAAGTCTTAGGGGCGGGCCTCTGCAAGCCATTTGGGAGTGGCCTGGCCACATCGTCAGGACACCTGATGCACTGTGGTCTATATGGTCCCCCCCACATCAGGGGCAGGGCCAAAGAGTTCATTACCGGACCTAGTTTCTGATGCAGTAAGTGCCTGAGCATGGTCAGTTGCATGAAATAGAGTCTCTGAAAAAAGACTATTAGCTTTAGCATGGTGTCTCGGCACAAAACAGGACTTAGACCCGGCACGGAATGCAAGTACCTGTGCAAAGAGGCTTTTCACAATAAGTGTGGGAGCATGCGCTGTATCCCGAAATGAAGACTTAGCATCAGGAATGGCACAGTCAGGCTGAGCATACTCACTAGGCGAAACACTGGAGTTAGGCTACAGCTGGGGTAAATCGGCACACGCATGCGCACTAGCTGCCTCTCCACACTTACACGTGGAGGAGAAATTGCTCTTCGGGTGTGGACTTGGAGATGCTGTCTATGAACAGAAGGAAAAGCTAAAGAAAGCCTCACTTTCTATCCCTCCGAATTATTATTTGCTATAACATTAGCGTAGCAAAATGTGCATGAGGGTGTCCTGCACAGGTGCTAGAAATAGCTTGGCACCAGTGGGACAATAATAGAATACAACATCCAGTTCTATGATGCCACTAAATGGCAGTATTTTTTGCTATCATTATAGCTTATTAAAAACAGAGCAGGAGGGTGTCCTGCACAGGTGCTGCACATAGATTTGCACCAGTGGGGCACTAATGGAGTACAACAGCCACTTCTTGTATGCCACTAAGTTTACTCAATTTTTGGTATTATAATGTCTTAGTAAGTAACAATGAGTTTGAGTGTGCAATGCAGGCAGAGGTGCTGCAAATATCTTTGCACTTGTGGGACGATACAGAAGTCCAACAGCCACTTTTAGGATGCCACTAAGTTTCCTCAGTGTTTGCTAGTATAATGGCTTAGTAACAATGAGTTTGAGTGTGCAATGCAGGCAGAGGTGCTGCAAATATCTTTGCACTTGTGGGACGATACAGAAGTCCAACAGCCACGTTTAGGATGACACTAGGCACACTCAGTGTTTGCTAGTATAATGGCTTAGTTATGAGTTGGAGTGTGCAGAGGACAGGAGGGTACAGAGCCAGGTTTGTGGGTCTCTGGGTAGAGGAAAGGAAGCCTGCCTTTCTATCCCTCCTAATGGGGAAATGCAGCGAGGAAATCCCTGACCTTAGCTACACAGACGCTGTCATCTTGTGTAGCTGTTAAACTCTGTTTTCAGGACCTGTCACCTATGGCTCTGACCCTGCCGGTATGAGCCCTTAAAAGGACTGATAGAAAGTGCTATCCCTATGCTGTCCAGCGCTGTGTATGGAGCGTATACAGCTGTATCGGCGATAGGAGCTGCGCCAGTGATGTCTGACACCAAGGACGCAGATGGCAGATAATGGCGTGCTGGAGGAAAATGTCCGTTTTTATAATGCAGGGACATATGACATGGACATCCTATCACACATGCCGTTGCTTCTCTGGCTAAAAGTCCACTTAGCTGTGTGTGTGTCTGGGATTGGCTGACATGCTGTCCCTCCCCACTACATGCGCGCGCTTAGGGAAGGAAGACAAGGAAAAAAAAAAAATGGCGATCGCCATTATCCATACAGCAGTGATCTGAACGCGCTGTTCCCGCACACTATACACTGAAATGTCATAATAGTGTGAGTCACAGAGTGACTTACACTATTACAGCGGAAAGCCAGCTAGGAATTAGCTGGTTTTTTTGCTGCTAGAACCGTTCTCGAACGTATCTAGAACTATCGAGCTTTTATCAAAAAGCTCGAGTTCTAGTTCGATCTAGAACAGCCCCCAAAATCACTCGAGCCGCGAACTGGAGAACCACGAACCACAAACTGCGCTCAACTCTAGTTGTGAGTTGTTTGTTACCTTTTGGACAACTTTGAGGGTGTTTTCTAGGTGTTTTTTTATGTGTTTGTGATTGCCTGCCATTGTTTCCTATGCGGTTCGAGTTCGGTTCGTCGAACGTTAGCCGAACTGAACTCGAACGAGACATCCGTTCGACGAACCGAACTCGAGCCGAACCACGACCGGTTCGCTCATCTCTAGTCTTTAGCTTGAAATGTCTTGGAAATAAAGAGTCACACAGCGGCTGAGTTGTGGGCAGCTCTGGAGACTGAGTTTAATAAATGGTTGTCTCAACTCAACCTGCAGCCTGGTAAGGCGATGTGCGACAATGCTGCAAACTTGGTTGCGGCCCTTTGCCTGGGCAAAGTGACACACGTGCCTTGTATGGCTCTGGTGTTGAACCTTGTTGTCCAGCAATTTTTAACACACTATCTCGGCCTAGATGGCCTTCTGAACAGGGCACGAAAACTGTCTGCTCACTTCCGCCGTTCAACCACCGCTGCTGAGCGACTTGCATAGCTCCAGAAGTCTTTTGGCCTGCCGGTTCATCGCCTGAAATGCGATGTGCCGACATGCAGGAATTCGACTCTCCACATGTTACAGCGACTGTGGCAGCACCGTCGAGCACTGGTGCAATACGTCATGATTTATAGCCTGGGCCAACGAGATGCAGAGGTGGGGCACATCACCCTGATGGAGTGGTCTCAGATCAAGGACCTATGCACCCTTCTGCACAGTTTTGACATGGCGACGAATATGTTTAGCGCTGACAATGCCATTATCAGTATGACAATTCCAGTCATTTACATGCTGCAGCACATGCTAAACACTATTCGGAGTCAGGGGGTGGGACAACAGGAAGGGGAGGAACTACAGGAGGATTCATATGCGCAAGACACAACAACATCACCAAGGTCCAGACGTTCATCATCACCAACGCGGCAGGCATGGGACCATGGGGGACAGGGATCAACAAGGGCGCATAGTAGCAGGCAAAATGTTGAGAAAGGTGCAGGAGAACATGAAGAAATGGAAGACGAACTGTCCATGGACATGGAACACTCAGCGGATGAGGGAGACCTTGGTCAAATTTCTGTTGAAAGAGGTTGGGAGGAGATGTCAGAGGAAGAAAGAACGGTTAGCACCTCTATGCCACAAACACAAAGTGGACTTGGTCCGCATGGCTGCGCAAGACACATGAGCGCCTTCTTGCTGCACTACCTCCAACATGACCCTCGTATTGTCAAAATTAGAAGTGATGATGACTACTGGCTTGCCACACTATTAGATCCCCGGTACAAGTCCAAATTTTGTGACATAATTCCAGCCATAGAAAGGGACGCACGTATGCAGGAGTATCAGCAGAAGCTAGTTAAAGGAAAAAGGTTTTGGTACCGTGTTAGCCAGTTTTGTCATACCATGCCTGGGGAAGAGACCTGAGATGTCTCGAAAGCTTGCTTTATAACATCATATTTTATTTTTATCTTAGTTAGCCATTAAAAGGCATCAGAACTACAAAATTTTATTTTTGTTTCTCTCATTGAGAGCAATCAATCAGCAGAAGCTGTTACTCGATCTTAGCTCGGCTTTTCCACCAAACAACCGTGGTGCAGGGAGTGAATCTCCCAGTTGTAACTTGACAAATATGGGACAGTCTCGTCATCTTCAACAGTCTACCCGTACCAGTAGCACCGTATCTGGTGCTGGTAACATCAATTTTATTGAATCTTTTCATAATTTTTTTAGACCATCCTTTGCAAGGCCACCAGAGACAACAAGTCTGACACATAGTCAACGGCTGGAGAGGATGATACAGGAGTATCTCCAAATGAACATCGATGCCATGACTTTGCAAATGGAGCCTTGCTCATTTTGGGCTTCAAATCTTGAAAAATGGCCAGAGCTCTCCACTTACGCCTTGGAGATTTTGTCGTTTCCAGCTGCCAGCGTTGTCTCTGAACAAGTCTTCAGTGCTGCTGGGTGTGTGCTGACAGATAAGCGCACGCGTCTGTCCAGTGACAATGTGGACAGACTAATGTTCATCAAAATGAACAAGTCATGGATCCACAAGGAATTTACTACCCCTGTTTCATCCTGGGGAGAGTAAATGTTTGCGGATTTTGAATGTGCTTGATGCAAATCTACCTGTGAAGTGTACATCTGGGGCACAAGTGCTGCCACTGAAGGGGTGGGTGTGTGTGGGGCCCAATTTTTGGAAAAAAGGGAGACTCCGCTTGGAGTAACCCTTGCTTACATTGTTTTTAAAAATGATCCAAGATGAACAGAGCTGGGATCAGGAAAGACTTAGCTACCTACCCCGGTGTCATCCTGGGGACGGTTAAGGATGGCGTATTTTTGAATGTGCTTGATGCAAATCTAGCTGTGAAGTGTACAACTGGGGCACAAGTGCTGCCACTGAAGGGGTGGGTGTGTGTGGGGCCCAATTTTTGGAAAAAAGGGAGACTCCGCTTGGAGTAACCCTTGCTTACATTGTTTTTAAAAATGATCCAAGATGAACAGAGCTGGGATCAGGAAAGACTTAGCTACCTACCCCGGTGTCATCCTGGGGACAGTTAAGGATGGCGTATTTTTGAATGTGCTTGATGCAAATCTACCTGTGAAGTGTACAACTGGGGCACAAGTGCTGCCACTGAAGGGGAGGGTGTGTGTGGGGCCCAATTTTTGGAAAAAAGGGAGACTCGGCTTGGAGTAACCCTTGCTTGCTGTGTTTTTTAAAAGGAGCCAAGATGAATAAGTCATGGTTCAGCAAAGACTTTGCTACCTACCCCGGGGTCACCCTGGGGATGGTTAAGGATGGCGTATTTTTGAATGTGCTTGATGCAAATCTACCTGTGAAGTGTACAACTGGGGCACAAGTGCTGCCACTGAAGGGGTGGGTGTTTGTGTGGCCCAATTTTTGGAAAAAAGGGAGACTCCGCTTGGAATAACCCTTGCTTACAATGTTTTTAAAAATGATCCAAGATGAACAGAGCTGGGATCAGGAAAGACTTAGCTACCTACCCCGGTGTCATCCAGGGGACGGTTAAGGATGGTGTATTTTTGAATGTGCTTGATGCAAATCTACCTGTGAAGTATACAACTGGGGCACAAATGCTGCCACTGAAGGGGTGGGTGTGTGTCTGGCTCAATTTTTGTAAAAAAGGGAGACTCCGCTTGGAGTAACCTTGCGGTGTTTTACATGATATTAGAAGTCCATGCCATGCCTATATCTGTGTCTCCTCCTCTTTTTCCTTGTCCAGCTCTTTTGTTTTCGCATGAGTATATGTCCTTGTCACTTTCCCATGTGTTTGTGTTGTGTTGTGAGTTGTTTGTCACCTTTTGGACTCCTTTGGACACCTTTTGGACACCTCTTTGGTTCGCCGAACCGAACTCGAACAAGACCTCCGTTCGGCGAACCGAACTCGAGCCGAACCACGACCGGTTCGCTCATCTCTACTCTTCACCCCACACTAGAACTTCTGGCACAACCAGACCTCAGATGACTATTTGTACCGTATGGCAGTGGGTAGTTGAGACCCTTAAAATGTATACAATGTCTAAGTTTTATGTTCCATGAGTCATCTAATTAAGTAATACTATTTAAAATCTAAGTTGTATGTGACAGTTAGATAGTTTTTATGTAAGAGACAAGTTTGACCATGTTGCATAGGGCAGCATGTTTATTACTGTAAAAATGTTGCCATCTATTGGCAAATTCAGTGAAAATGTCAGGATAGGTTAGATATGTAAAGGTTAAAGTGAGTTAGAGGAAGAGTAAATTAATGTTGTGCTGTCATATTAGGTACAAAGAGGAGTAGAGTTTCAGACTAAAAAACAGAAGGACGTGGGCCTAGGTGTAAGGGCTATTCCTGAACACTGAGACCAATCCTTATAGGATTGGAGTTTGTGGCTCATCCTGGCGGGCTTGGTTAAGCTGTCAGTGTAATAAATGGACAAGGAGTTGGATGCTTTAAAAAGGGAGTACCATTGACCATTTGTCAGGAGAAAATGAGGTTGATTAATGGAGAAAAGGAAGCTGCCAGTCTCCCATTGAAGGAGCTTCTTGGAAAAGTAAAGTTGCCACAGTCCCAATTGTGGTAGTTTCTGGAATGGATGGAAGGCTGCCACTTTCCCATTGTGCCCATAAAAACAGTATATTCTATATCTAGCAATGAATTAATAGTGATTCATAGGAAATAAGAATACAAGAACAAATGTATAGAAACATAGGTGCTACAACAAGTAATGAGCAAGCATGCTTGGCACTGCTTGCTACTCGATTGTCTGCCAATCACAGTAATGCATGAGCCTTATTAGATTGGCAGGCCACAACATATCATTGGTTCATATATGAAACCCGAGGGTGAAAGGAAGTGCAATGCTTGGCAAATTGCAGTTCAGGGAGAGATTATGAAGAAGGGACAGCTTAGATTAGAAAAGGCATAAAAGCAGTGTTTTACGCTTGCACCATTTATTGCCTTTCATGTGGCATTAAATGGTGTTTGTTGCCTGGTTTAATTTAATGAATAAAAAAAAATCACTTTAAAAAATAACGTGGGTTCCCCCTACTTTAAGAACCATGATTATTTGGTCCTTTTCAGCTTAAAAATAGTAGGCCGCAGCTACCCCAGAATTTGGCACATTAATTGCACCAATTTTTGCTCTTCTTCCAGTCTCTTCCTGACTGCACTGGAGAATTTTTATTCGGGGTAATATTTTGATGTGTTGACGTCAGCTGTGAATTGACATCTTACAAATCCTTCCCTGCTATACTTAGAAATCTCATAAATCTTATTACTATACCTTGCTTACCTTCTGTCTCCTTTAACTGTGCCCTTTGGAATCCACGCTCAGCATGTAACAAACTCTTCTTCATCCATGACTTCTTCTTTTCCAATTCCCTTAACCTCATGGCTCTTACTGAGACCTGGATTCAGCAGTCGGACACTACCGCTGCTGCTGCTCTCTCATGTGGTGGCCTACATCTCTTTCATACCCCTAGACTTGACAACAGATCAGGTGGAGGTATTGGTCTGCTGCTCTCTCCAAACTGCACTTTTCAATTCATCCCTCCTGTCCCCTCACTTTCCTTCCCCTCTTTTGAGGTCCACACTGTCAGGCTTTTCACACCCTTCTCCCTGCGAGTAGCAGTTATCTATCACCCTCCAGGCCCAACTCATCGGTTCTTGGATCCTTTCCTAGCTTGTGACCTCTCCACTCTTGTCATGGGGGACTTTCACATCCCTATTGATGATTCCCTCTCCCCAGGTGGCACACATCTTTTATCTCTAACCTCCTCTATTGGCATTTTGCAATTAACTAACTCTCCTACACATGAAGGCGGGAATACACTGGACCTGGTCTTCTCCCGTCTTAGCTCAGTGCATGATTTCACTAACTCCCTGTTACGAATCGGCCCCGCCATAGCCGCAAGCAGCCTGCTGCAGTTCCAGTTGCGCCCAGGCGCCGGCTGCCATTTTTGGCCATGCCTCGGGTCGTCCAGCTTGCTGCTTCCACCTCCACGTCTAAGTGTGGAGATGTGGCTAGTGCGCATGTGAGTGCCGATTTACCCCAGCCAGGGCCAAAGTCCAGTGTTTTGCCTAGTGAGCATGCTCAGCCTGAATGTGCCATTCCTGAGGCTGAGTCCTCAGTTCAGGCTACTGAGCATGTTCCTACACTTAGTGCAAAAAGCCTCTTTGCACAGGTACTTGCACACCAGGCCATGTCTAAGTCCTGTGTTGTGCCTACTGAGCATGCTCAGGCAGATAGTCTCATTTCTGAGACTGTTGTTCAGGATACTGAGCATACTCAGGCACTTAGTGCATCAGAGGCTAGGTCCGGTAAGGACCTCACTGGGCATGTCCATGAGGTGACAGGCTCTGATAGGCTCGCGGAGGCCCGCCCCTATGACACAGCACCTCACCATTGGTCGTCAGGTCGATGACTGGTAAGGTGTTTGGGGCGTGGCAGCCATGAGGTCATCAGTGACATGGCGGTTCCAGATAGGCCGCTGGTGATATCGCTGATGACGTTGCACTCTGCTATTGGACTCTGGAGGTGCCATTGTGGTCCACCCTGGGGTTGGGGCGAACCCAGGTTATAAAAGGGGCTGGAGAAAATATGGAGGGGCGCAGTCTTCACATTTGCTCAGACAGAGCACATCTCCATGTTGGAGCCTCATTGCGGCATAAGCCATAGATTGGAAGCAGTAGGCAGGGTTAGGCGTCCGGTGCTTGTCATGCCAAGACATTCGTGACTCACACGTTAGGGTCAGGCACTGGACTTCTACCTCCTACCATCCGGTCCTGCTAGTGCAGCTCAGTGGAGTCAACTGGGCTGCAGCTTCTGCACCACCAGTCCGGTTGTGCCCCCTACGCGCACGGACAGCATACCTCAGGACCTCTGTGGCATTGACAGGCAGTTCCTGGGCTGGGTGTGTGGAACCTATTATAATCTTCGGCTTCCCAGTCAACTCTACCGGTGCGACCACCTGGCCTGACGTGTCCTTCACACACATGACCAATCGAGAGGTGACCAGAAACTCTTATCGGGAGACTGCTCGGTCTGATGTGTCCATCACACATGGCCGACAGGGCTTTCGCGGCGGTCTTCCAGTCAAAGCTACCTGGTCACCACCCAGTCTGACGTGTTCCCTGCACACGTGGTCGGTGTAGCGCCAGGTACACTGAAACGCTAACTGGGTTGTCATCTGGTCTGACATGTCTCTACACACGTGACCAATTCCCAGGTCTCCTGGGTTATCTCAGAGCCACCCAGCTCTGTATTCCCCACCTAACCTTCAGGTTGCCAGCAGCTTTTTGTCATCTGAGCATGGTGGGCCCCAACTGGCGGTTGGGATATTTACCCCCTTTTGCCAGCTTCTCTTCTCTCTTCTTCCCCTTATGGTCAGGGTTCCCCAGGGTTCAGTCTTAGGCCCCCTCCTTTTCTCTCTATACACCTTCCCTATTGGACAAACCATCAGAAGATTTGGTTTCCAGTATGATCTCTATGCTGATTACACCCAGCTGTATACATTGTCTCCTGATATCACCTCTGCATTATTACAAAACACTAGCTATTGTCTGTCTCCAACATCATGTCCTCCCTCTATCTTAAACTGAACCTGTCAAAAACTGAACTTCTCCTGTTTCCTCCCTTTCCTAACCTTCCCAAACCCAATATTACAATTTCTGTGTTCGGCTCTACCATTACCCCCAAGCAGCACGCCCGCTGTCTTGGGGTTACATATGACTCCGATCTCTCCTTCACTCCTCACATTCCTTCACTCGCTCGTTCATGTCACCTCCACCTCAAAAACATCTCTAGAATTTGACCTTTTCTTACTGTTGACTCTGCAAAATCTCTTACTGTTTCTCTTATTCATTCTCGCTTGGATTACTAAAATTCTTTACTAATTGGTCTCCCTGTTATTAACTCTGCCCTCTCCAATTCATTCTGAATGCCGCAGCCAGGATCATTTTCCTCTCCAACTGCTTCACTGCTGCCTCTTCTCTTTGCCAGTCATTGCACTGGTTGCCTAACCATTACAGAATCCAATATAAACTTATCACTCTGACCCACAAAGCTCTCCACAGTTCTGCACCACCCTACACCTTTTCCCTCATCTCTGTCTATCACCCCAACTGTGTCCTCCGTTCTGCTAATGACTTAAGACTGACATCATCAATAATTCGAACCTCCCACTCCCATCGTCAAGATTTCTCACGAGCTGCGCCAATGCTCTGGAACACACTACCAAGAACAATCCGAATAATTCCCAACATCCACACCTTTAATCCTAGAACGCACAACCATAGAAATCTACCATAGAAAACTAGTAACTTAGCAGGCCTGCGAGGCCCCAGGTATGCGTACTTGGGTTAAGCGGGCCCTAAATTTCTTTAGACTAGCCTATCACCCTACCTCCCTCATCTAATCGAGTCCTATTCTGCCCTCATGAAACTTATTTCAAAATCTTGTCCCCTGTATCTTCTGAATGCATTCATCTTCATGTACTTTTTCTACACTCTGTACTTGTGTAAATTTTGGTTGGCGACCGCTTTACGCAGCTGGTTTTGAATTCCCGATTAAATTGTTGGCTGGACCTTATATGACAAGTTTCGCCACCCCCCTACAATTTACCTTTTGTCCCTCCCCTATCTCCTCTCAGACTGTAAGCTTATGAGCAAGGTCCTCACTCCTCTTGGTATCTGAATTTTGTTATTTTGTATTGTCTCATTGTCTGTACATGTCCCCTCTGAATTGTAAAGCTCTGCAGAATATGTTGGCGCTATATAAATAAAAATTATTATTATTATTATTATTATTATTATTATTATTATTATTATTATTATTATTATTAAGCCCAGGGAATAGTAATAGAGAAGGATCTATCAGACCCCTCATTGCTTACCCAGAAATTAAATGTTAAAAAACACACACAAATGAAAAAATAGTTTATTTGAATAAAGACTCCACCAAACTATGCCTCATTCACCACTTTTTAAAACAAAATATGAACAACCAACGTAATCCACGATGTCCCTGATTCCATATTCCAAACTATGGAGCCTCGCTTAGAGAACAAGGCTCCATAGGTCACTCCCGGAAAGCACAAGACATGGAATTTCTCACCCACAGTGACGTCAGTATCACTGAGTGTGAGAAATTCTGGGTTTGGCTATGACTGGGAGTGACCTCTGGAGTCACTGTTGGTCAGCGCCAGACCAGGAATTTCTTACTGAGTTACTGACTTCACTGTGCATCACAAAGTTCTGGATCTGGTGCTGACTGTGAGTGATCCATGGTCCCGTGTTCTCTGAATGAGGCTCCAAAGGTTGGGGTAAAGATTAGGGGACATTGTGTGACCACTAAAAAATGGATGATATTAGATCGTCATGTTTTCTTTTAATTTTTTTTAATACATTTTTGAACGAGGGATTGTTTGGGGTTAGTCTTTGTTGAAATAAACTATTTTTTCCTCTGTGCATTTTTTTTTACTTTGTACCTATTGGAATAGTAATGGTCATCTCTGAAAGATACCTCTCCATTGCTAACTCCTTGACTTGATATCAGCTGACAATTCGCAGCTGATATCAACCCCCAAAATATTACCAATTGTCACCAAACCAGAGAAATCGGGAAGAGCCATGGTAAAGAGCCAGAATTAGTTATCTAATGTGATGCACAAATTCTTGGGTGGCTGTGGACTGCTTTTTTTTGTCTTGCAAAGGCCAAATAACCATGTGCCTTTCTAACCTTATAATATCAGCCCACAGCTGTGTGTTTTACCTTGGCTGGTTATCAAAAATAGGGGGGACCCCACGCCATTTTCTTATTTATTTATTTATTTAGCTAAACCTGTCTAAACACTGTTTATCCTGCATTAATCTAATAAATAAATAATTTAAATAACAAGCAGGGGTCCCTCTATTTTTGATCACCAGCCAAGGTAAAACTGACAGTTTGAGAAGACCCATGGTTAGGTTTTGCATTCTCATCCTAATATCAGCCCGCAGCCACCCCATAATTGGTGCATCATATTATAGGCCCCAATTTTCACCCATGCTCTTCCCAATTGCCCTGGTACTGTGAAAATTGTGGTAATATTTTTGGAGGTTGCTTTAAGCTGTGAATTGTCAGCTGGCATCAAGTCCATAGGTTATTAACCCCTTTACCCCAGAGCAAGGTTTTCCCCTTAATTCCATGTTTTGCAATTCTGACCAGTGTCACTTTGACAGGTTATAACTCTGGAATGCTCAAACATATCCTGCTGATTCTGACATGGTTTTTTCAAGACATATTGTACTTCATGACAGTGGTAAAATTAGGAGGATATTTTGTGTGTTTATTTGTGAAAATGTCGGAAATGTTATGCCCAGAAATCTGAAAGATATGTCATACAAAATAGTTACTAAAATAACATTTTCCACATGTCTACTTTACATCAGTGCAATTTTTGAAACATATCTTTTTTTGGGTTAGGAAGTTAGAAGGGGTCAAAGTTCATCAACAATTTCTCAGTTTTCCAAAACAAATTTTTTTTCAACCAGGTAGCTTTTTTCACAAGTGTATCAGGAAAAAATGCACCATAAAATGTATTGTTTCATTTCTCCTGAATACGCAGATACTTCATATGTGGTGGAAATCTACTGTTTGGATGCACGCCAGGACTCGGAAGAAAAGGAGTGCCATTTGAATTTTTGAAAGCAAAATTAGCTGGAATCATTAGGGGACACCGTGTTGCGTTTGAAGACCCCCTAAGGTTCCTAAACAGTGGAGCTCCTCCACAAGTGACTGCATTTTGGAAACTAGACCCCTCAAGAATTTTATCTAGAAGTTTGGTGAACACCTTGAACCCCTGAGGGCTTAAAGAATTTTAAAACGTTGAACAGTAAAAATTTAAAAAAATGTTTTTTACCACAAATTTGGTGCTTCAACCAGGTAGCTTTTTTTCACAAGGGTATCAGGAAAAAATGCACCATACAATTTATTGTGAAATTTCTCCTGAGTACTCTGATACCCCATATATGGTCGAAACTACTTTTGAGGCACAGTGCAAAGTCAAAAAGGGAAGGAGCACTATATATGAGATCAGATTTAGTTGCAATGGTTTGCGGTTGTCTTGTCACATTGGTAGAGACCCTGAGGTGCCAGAACAGCAGAACCCCCCCAGGTGACCCCATGATATAGGCTGCACCCCTTAATTAATTCATCCACAGGTGCAGTGAGTATATTGACACCACAGGTGTGTCACAAAATGTTATACTATTGGTCAGTAAAGAAAAAATATTTACATTTTTACCGCTAAAATGTTGTTTTAAGCCCAGATTTGTAATTATTACAAGGGTAATAAATATAAAAAGGCCCAATAAAGTGTTGCATAACTTGTCCTGAATGTGGCAATACCTCACATGTGACTGTACAGTACTATTTGGCCCCACCACTTGGCTCAAGAGGGAAGGAGCGCCATTTGATTTTTGGAGCACAGGTTTTCCTAGAATAATTTGCAGACTCCATTTTCAGAGCCACTAAGCAGTGAAACAGAAGAACACCCCTCAAGTCACCAAATTTTGGAAATTACACCCCTCTAAGTATTCATCTATGGGGTTAGTGACAATTTAGTCTCTGGAAAAACACACAAGGTGTCAAATGCAGTGAATGTTACAAAATTAAAGATTGCAAACATTTTGGATTAGTTCCCCTTTATCCTGTGCTCTGTGCTGAGCACTAACATGAGGGTTGAAAACTACATCTCTGAAATACATGATTCAGATGAAACCAATGACAAATCCATTCACTAATGAGGCCACAGATTTACTCCGGATTCCGTTTGGCCTCTGTTTAGCATTGTCCATCTTTTCAATGATCAACAAAAACTGTTGCTGACTGCACTTTTATGCATGTCTGAAAAGGTGCATAAAAATATGGACACCGCCGGATAGCAGGCCAGAGGTCAAAGTGACTTCTTCTGCCTCATTACAGTTAATTATCAGTTGGGAATTATGTCTGAATCACGTTTTTTCAAATATTTACACATAATCTCCGGTGTAAGTGCTCAGCATAGAATGATGTTTCTCTTGCATCCATAGACTTGTATGGGTGCAAGTGATCTCTCTGATCCATAGACTTGTATGGGTGCAAGTGAAACTGAATAGGATTCCACCCACAGCATACTGCGACTGTTTTCTTGGACCGATTACGGCTGAGAAAAAAATCACTCATGGGAGCTGCCCCAAAGAACAACATTGGTTTAAACTTTTTAATTGGTTTATAAAAAGGCTTACTACCAGGTGTGTTAGCTGCTCTGCAAAGCTTTTGCTAATCATGTGCCTGCTGTCGACATGACTGACCATCAGACCCATCTGCGATCCATGCAGACATAACATTAAAATTCCTGTCAACATTTTGGACCAGTGCAAGAATTGGCTCAGTTTGCGGTTGGAATATTGTCTTGTCCATCCACCAGTGTTATTTTAGAGAGTGTTTTCAGTGGCTTTGTCACACAGAAGTGGACCAGGTTATCTGCCACGAGTGTTAAAAACCTAACATTTATCAAAATTAATCAGGCATGATTACGTCGAAACTCTAATTTATTGATGGCTGATGCAAATGATGACATTGGCCTTACCATATGTCTATCTGCTTTTCTGTTAACTGTTGCGTACACTGTTCTGTTGATTCCACAAGGACCAATGTACCACACTCTGCTGGATATCTACTTAGTCTCCCTTACTGTTGAACTGCTGCTGCCATCACTGTGGTTTCTGGACCTAAATTGCCAAGCATCTGAGTACCTGCCACAGCCACTGAACAGCTATGTGTAGCCTCCCAATGTGTTTCATAGTGCTTGACTGTGCTACTGATGCTGGGAAACATTCTCTCATGTTTTGGTGCCATCGAGAACCAGCTCTAAAATGTAATATAGTTTTTTTAAATGGATTGATGACAGCAAGTCAAACATTTTTCACTTTCAAAACAGTGCCACAGTTTTGTCTCCATAAATAAAGATATCATTTTTGGACAGCTTTTCAAAAAGCCTTTTTATCTGCATACTCATTGTGTATTTAGCAATCCAATTGCAAACCATTTTAAAGGGATCACATTTATTATATGTGAGACTTTATTATATGGTTGAGAAGCCATTAATTCTTCATATTCCGAACAGTAGAGTATACCTAATGAGATAATTTTGGATGGGTTATTACTAGGGATGAGCGAATGTATTTGCCACTATTGGGTATCTAACGGATAACAGGCTATTTGCACGATTCGGTATCCGACGGATAAAACAACATCCACTCCGATACTTTCAGTTTCATTTCTGACCTCCTGGCCCCTGTTTTCCAGCCAATGAACATATCTGATGTTGCTTGCCCTCACAGTAACGCTGCAGCCATCTTTTTTGTGGTGTTACTGTGATTGGCTTGGCCACACAGCGTCATAGGGGCTATAGAAGCCAGCGGCCATTTTGTGATCATGCAGTGATAGGGAGCTGGCGGTGTACATAGACTGTATTGTGTGCAGTAGAGCCATTCATAGAGCTAACTAATAAATAGTCCTTGTAAGGGCTTAACACAGTGTCCAGTAGCTGCTAGAAGCTCCATAAATCACTTTTTTGACAAATAAAAAGCAGGTCATTTGGTCTGTCTGTCTGTCAGTCTCTCCCTCCCCCCCTCTCATACTAACCGATCACTGACCGATTACCGGCGTGGCGCTGCACAGCTCCCACATTGCTCCGGCGGCTTCTCCAGCTTTTGAAAATGCTGGCCACTCATTATTCCATCTCGTATTCCCTGCTTCCCCCGCCCATCGGCGCCTATGATTGGTTGCATTCAGACGTGCCCCCACGCTGAGTGACAGCTGTCTCACTGCAACCAATCACAACCGCTGGTGGCCGGGTCTATATAGTGATGTAAAATAAATAAATAAATAAATAAATAAATAAATAATTAAAAAAAAATGGCGTGCGGTCCCCCCCAATTTTGATACCAGCCAAAGTAAAGCCACACAGCTGAAGGCTGGTATTCTCAGGATAGGGAGCCCCCAGCCTAAAAATATCAGCCAGAAGCCGCCCCATATTGCTGCATCCATTAGATGCGACAGTCCCGGAACTCTACCCGGAACTCTACCCAGCTCATCCCGAATTGCCCTGGTGCGGTGGAAATCGGGGTAATAAGGAGTTAATAGCAGCCCACTAAGACCTAGGTTAATCATGGCAGGTGTCTATGAGACACCTCCAATGATTAACCTGTAAGTGAAAGTAAATAAACACATACACTCGAAAAAATCCTTTATTTGGAATAAAAGACAAAAAAACCACCCTCATTCACCATTTTATTAAAATACCCCAATACCCCTCCAGGTCCGGCGTAATCCACATGAGATCCCACGATGCATCCAGCTCTGTAGTACACCACTGCTCTTGTGAGCTCCATGCAGCAACTGAAGTGAGTCGCACTATCAGCGGTGACGTCACTCAGGTTACCCGGCCACCGCTCTCAGGTGGAGGACTCCAGCTGGCCGCGGGTAAACTGAGTGATGGCACCGCGGATCACGTGGCTCACTTCAGTCATTCAGAGGATTTCTGGTCACCAGTGAGTCCTTCACGTGTGATCGCAAATCAAGCTGCGGCCCACAGACAGAGCCGCGCAATGACAATGAAGTCGGGTGAAGTTCATCTGAGTTCATTCTGATCGTGCGGCTCTGTCTCGCAGCCAGCCATGCTCTATGAGGATGTAGCAGAGCCGAGTGGGACCACACTGTCAATAATGCATCCAAAATGCATTGAAAATGCATAAAAAATGCAGCATTTTGGATGTTTTTTGAAACGCACATGCAGTGTAAAGTATGAGGAAGAGAATGTGAATGAGTAGACCTGCAGTGTAAAGTATGAGAAAGGAAATGCGAATGAACAGAGCTGCAGTGTACACCTTGTGCAGAATTATTAGGCAAGTTGTATTTTAGAGGATTTTTTTTATTATTCATCAACAACTATGTTCTCAATCAACCCAAAAGACTCATAAATATCAAAGCTTAATATTTTTGTAAGTTGGAGTGTTTTTTTTTTAGATTTGCCAATCTTAGGAGACTTTCTGTTTGTGCAGGTAACTATTACTGTGCAGAATTATTAGGCAACTTAATAAAAAACAAATATAATCCCATTTCACTTGTTTATTTTCAGCATGTAAACCAATATAACTGCACAAAATTTAGAAGTAAACATTTCTGACATGCAAAAACAGAACCCAAAAAAATTAGTGACTAATATACCCACCTTTCCTTATGATGACACTCAACAGCCTACCATTCATAGATTCTGTCAGTTGCTTGATCTGTATACAATCAACATTGCGTGCAACAGCCACCACAGCCTCCCAGTCATTGTTCCGAGAGGTGTACTTTTTTCCCTCCCTGTAAATCTCACACCTTATGAGGGACCACAGGTTCTCTATGGGGTTCAGATTAGGTGACCAAGGGGGCCATGTCATTATTTTTTCATCTTTTAGACCTTTACTGGCCAGCCACGCTGTGGAATAGTTGGATGCATGTGATGGAGCATTGTCCTGCATGAAAATGATGTTTTTCCTAAATGATACCGACTTCTTCCTGTATCGCTGCTTGAAGAACTTGTCTTCCAGAAACTGGTAGTAGGTCTGGGAGTTGGACTTCACTCCATCCTCAATCCGAATAAATCTCACAAGTTCATCTTTGATGATACCAGCCCATACCAGTACCCCACCTCCAACTTGCTGGCGTCTGAGTCGGAGTGGAGCTCTTTACCCTTTACTGATCCAGCCTCTGGCCCATCCATCTGGCCCATCAAGAGTAACTCTCATTTTGTCAGTCCGTGAAACCTTTGAAAAATCGGTCTTAAGATATTTCTTAGCCCAGTCTTAACGTTTTATCTTATGTTTCTTGTTCAATGGTGGTAGTTTTTCAGCCTTCCTTTCCTTGGCCATGTCTCTGAGTATCACACACCTTGTGCTTTATGATACTCCAGTAACGTTGCAGCTCTCAAATATTGCTAAACTGGTGGCAAATGACATCTTGGCAGCTTCATGCTTGATTTTCCTCAATTCATGGGCAGTTATTTTGCCCCTTTTATGCCCAACACACTTCTTGCGACCCTGTTGGCTATTTGTCATGAAACGCTTGATTGTTCGGTGATCACGCTTCAAACGTTTGGCAATAACAAGACTGCTGCATCCCTCTGCAAGACAGCTCACAATTTTGGATTTTCTAAGCTCGTCAAATCTCTATTCTGACCCATTTTGCCAAAGGAAAGGAAGTTGCCTAATAATTAAGCACACCTTATAAAGGGTGTTAATGTCATTACACCACACCCCTCCCCATTACAGAGATGCACATCACCTGATTTACTTAATTGGTAGTTTGCTCTCAAGCTTATACAGCTTGAAGTAGGACAACATGTATAAAAAGTATCATGTGATCAAAATACTCAATATTCATGCCTAATAATTCTGCACACAGTGTAAAGCATGGGAAATGAAACATGAATGAAACGTGAATGAGCAGAGCTGCAGTGTAAAGCATGGGAAAGGAAACCTGAATGAGCAGAGCTGCAGTGTAAAGCATGAGAAAGGAAACGTGAATGAGCAGAGCTGCAGTGTAAAGCATGGGAAAGGAAACATAAATGAGCAGAGCTGCAGTAAAAAGCATGAGAAAGGGGAGATAGAGAAGAGAGAGGAGAGGGGAGAGAGGAGAGAGAGAAAGAGACCAGACATGATTACAGGATAGCCGTTCTCAAAGCAGGAAGCTCTCTGCTCATGTGGCCAGCGTTTATTGTGAAAGAGGAGGGATCACGAGGGATCAACACTGCGCCAGTTACAGAGACACCGGGGAACACCGGGGAAAACCGGGGGGGCTATGGGGGGTGACTTAGCTGGACCCAGGGAGGAGTTTTCTGTCGCATGTGTCATGGCAGAGGAAGAGGGTGAATGCAGGCGGCGCTGTGGTGTGTGCGCTGCCACATTGGATGATCAGGAGGGGGTTGGGGGTCGGGTAGCAGAAATGCAGTCACTCACCTTCTACAGGCTGTGCCCATACTGTTTATGCATTTTCCCATCCATTTCAGCCTTTTCCTCAGTCACCACAACTCGCCGTTAGATCCAACGTGAAATTATTCGGGTTTCCTATAGACTTACATTGGGCTTTGAATATTAATGAATAGTCGAATAGTGGCAACCTATTCGTCGGATATTCGTCGAAGCGGATATTTTGGTATTCGATCATCCCTAGTTATTACCTCTTCAATAGGCAAAGTGCAAACTCTTTGTACTCCCGAAACAGGGATTTGATGCACTTAAGCATGTGTAAATCTCATAGCTTTTATCATTTGCATCACCTGTCTATAATCATCAGAAATACTTCCACTTCCCCCTCGAAATTGGAAAATTCTAAAAAGTGTAATACTTCAGTGTGCTATCAAATGCACATTTAGTTACCTTTGGTTGCCATCCAATTTCCTTCCACCAAATAGTTGGTTGTCATTTGGACTTTAAAAAGGCTGAGTTTCTATTACACAGTTCAAAATATGTTCAGTTAACCCCTAGGGGAACTCTCAATGTTCTCACATATTTTCCTGGCAATTTTAGGTTTTTTAAATGTATGATTAACTATATTTTGTTAGTCACAAACTTAATCTTTGGGAAATTAGTTGAAGCTTGTGAATTTCAATTTCAAAATATCCACTCATCTGTATTAGTGGAAGCAATTAGCTGCTTAAAAAATACTAATTTTTAATGGACTAGATAAAATAAGTTATTTATTCTTTGCAGTTCACGGTGTTGTACAGTTCATTTTTTATGAAACTTAAAAAAATAATAATGTTGTCATCACTGCATAAATAGGCACTTGTTTAATCATAATTGTTTTCATCGCTATTTTAAAGAAGGCAAGGAAAATAAATTAACAAACATGATAAATCTGCTCTGGAAAAATGATTTTGTGAAAGGGCCACTGCTAAAAGAGTAAGCTATTGCTTTTTCATGAGCTATACGGTCTGATTTGTGCATTAAGTTTCTTATTGGACATTCAGTGGCCATACTGTCTGGGCACTTGTGTCTCCTCATTATTTATTCATTTTATAAAAAAAATCATCAAAAATGTTACTATTTACCTAAAAGTTGTAATAATTTTTAATGTCTAGAACCATTTCTTCTTTTTTGGACCACAATTTTTCAAAAATCGATGAATTATCAAGAAACTGTTGCTTCCATGTACATAGAGCTTACATAAATAGGTCTAATTGGTGATATTGAATAACTGACAACATAAAGAAAAACCCTTAAAAATTATATTTTATTCAAGAAATCTTTAAAATACTCCACCAAAGGTGAACAAACTATACACTTAAATATATGAAAAGTAATTAAGTGATAAGCCTGAGAAAGTGAGCAGATGCTAGATAACACTCTACTAGCTGGCCATTTGTGGGCCAGATAAAAATTATGATAAAGGTTAAATATCTGTCTCTATTTCTTACAATTCCCTGGAGATACTTGCTGCAGAGGTTGGGACCCTATATGTTGTACGTTGGTGCCCCCACTCCATAAAACCTGTCCATTTTTCCCTAAAAGTCCCTTGATCGGCATCTATAGGAGGGTTGCACATAGTTCAAAGCTAAATTTTAGAAGTGTATCAAACAAAACCTCAAGATAATAAGAAAATATGTGTATGTATATATATATATATATATATATATGTTGCAAGTACGACACTCAGTATGTGAAGGCTTATACTTTACATGAGTTCTTCTGGAATCCCAGGGAAATCTTACACAGGATGACCATTATTCTTCTGTACAGTAAAGGGAGGGTCGGATCTTCAGGCAAAGCTAACAGACAATTCAAATGTGAAGGTAACTATTGGGATTTTATTCAACTTCTTTCCAATACATGACATTACTTCTCTTCATATGATAACTCATCAACAACTCTATACAAAGTGTTTTTCCTCACAGATCAGTCCTCTTCAAAGTGTGTCTAGAACTGTGCAGTCTGGACTCACCTCATACAATGGAGGTGTGGTAGGAAGAAAATAGTCCGTCCTGTCCCTCTACTCCGATCTTCAGATAATACAGAATCTTGTCTGTCCTGAGCCTCCTTATTTATATCGACTGTTTCTCAAGAAAAACACTGATCTAACCCACTGGTCTGTTCCCTCAAATCTCTCTCACAGATGTTTTTTTTCCTGGTTGTCATGGACACCACTCCCTTTTCCAAGCATTCCCTGGAGCTCCACAACTACTTCCTGTCTCCTTTTCACATTATTAATCCCGCTTAATCCATCTGCATCCGCATTGCAATTTCCTGGCCTATACTTGATACTAAAGTTGAAGTCAGCTAGTTCAGCCACCCATCTGTGACCTGTAGCATTCAATTTAGCTGTAGTAAGGACATAGTTCAAAGGGTTGTTATCAGTGTATACCTCAAACTCCTTACTGTAATAGAGATAATCTCTAAATTGATCGCAGACAGCCCACTTCAATGTCATGAATTCCAGTTTTCAAGAATGAAGATGGTACTTTTTCTCAGCATCTGTCAACGTTCTGGAACCATAGCCGATGACTCTCAATCTACCATTTTGATGCTGATACAGGTCAGCTCCAACTCCCATTTGAGAGGCATCACAATGAAGAACAAATGGTTGGTTGAAATCAGGATATGCCATTATAGGTGGTTTTACAAGGTAATTTACTAATTCTTCCAATATCTCTTGGTGATCTGAAGTCCAGATAATTGGTTGCTCAGCAGAAACTGTGTTTTTTCCTTTAGGTCGAGTCCAGCCGGTGTTCTTCTCTTTTCCCACTAATGTGGCTGACTTTGTTGTCCCTCCCAAGAGGTGGTATAACGGAGCGGCAATCCAGGAAAAGTTCTGTATGTAAGTCCTATAATAGGAGAGGAATCCCAATATCTTCCTCAATTGTCCCACATTTGATGGATGCTTGTTTTTCAGGGCCATTACTGGAGCGATTTCTGCTGGGTCTATGGTGTATCCATCCCCAGACACAATTTTTCCCAGAAATAAAACTTGTCTTCTGAACAGTTCACATTTTTTGGGGGTTAGCTTGACTCTATGTTGCTGATAACGTTGGAGTACAGTCCTCACATGCGCCACATGCTCGATGAAGGTCTTGCTGTGTACCACATTGTCATATAGGTATGGCTGGCAGATATCATCTCTTAACTCCTCTAGACACGCTTCCATGCTCCTCTGAAATTGCTCCTCTGAAATTCTGCTGGGGCAGAGCTGAGCCCAAATGGTATACGGATCCACTCATACAATCCCCAAGGTGTGATAAAGGCTGTTAGTGATCTACTGGATTCTTCCACAAATCCTTGGTGGTATGCCTTGCCCTGGTCCAGAACTGAAAACCAGGTACTTCCTGACAAGCTATCTAGCATATCTTGAATCTTTGGTATTGGGTGCCGGTCCGGGATTGAATTCCAATTTAGTTCTCGGTAATCACAACAGAGCCTCAGTGTGCCATCCTTCTTCCTTACACAGACAATAGGAGAGGAGTAGGAAGACTTTGATTTTTGTATCCAACATCTGTTAATTAGATCTTGCAGATATTTCTTTACTTCATGGTGCAATGGTTTTTGTATGGACACGTAACTTCTGGTTACTGGAGTAGAGTCCTTCAAGTTTATCTTAAGCTGTAATGACAGAATACATCCGATATCAGAGTCATCCCTTGAGAATGCGCGACACTCTTCTCTTAACATCTGGTTCGCTACTGCTAGTTCTTCAGTACTTAAATGTTCCAGAGGTACTGGAGTGTCCCAAGCTGCTAAGGTAATTTGTGAAGTTCTCTCCCCTGGGCACACTTTGCTTCATGGTTCAGAAATTAAATTCACTGTAGAAATCTGGACTGGTCTAACACTGGCCGGATACACCGTCTTAATGGTTTCAATGTGACCTAACACAGTCTTAAGGTCCAGTCACACTAAGCAACTTACCAGCGATCCCAACAACGATAGGGATCGCTGGTAAGTTGCTAGGAGGTTGCTGGTGAGATGTCACACTGCGACACTCCAGCGATCCCACCAGCAACCTGACCTGGCAGGGATCGCTGGAGCGTCGCTACACAAGTTGCTGGTGAGCTCACCAGCAACCAGTGACAAGCCCCCAGCGCCGTGTGGAAGATGCTGCGCTTGGTAACTAAGGTAAATATCGGGTAACCAACCCGATATTTACCTTGGTTACCACCGCACGGAGCTGCACGTGCAGAGAGCAGGGAGCAGCGCACACTGAGCGGTGGCTCCTTGCTCTCCTAGTTACAGCACACATCGGGTTAATTAACCCGATGTGTGCTGCAGCTACATGTGCACAGAGCAGGGAGCAGCGCACAATGCTTAGCGCTGGCTCCTTGCTCTCCTACTTACAGCACACATCGGGTAAATTACCCGGTGTGTGCTGCAGCTAAATGTGCACAGAGCAGGGAGCAGCGTACACTGCTTAGCGCTGGCTCCCTGCTCTCCTAGTTACAGCACACATCGGGTTAATTAACCCGATGTGTCCTGCAGCTACATGTGCACAGAGCAGGAGCCGGCACTGACTGTGAGAGCGGAGGAGGCTGGTAGCAAAGGTAAATATCGGGTAACCAAGGACAGGGCTTCTTGGTTACCCGATGTTTACAGTGGTTACCAGCCTCCGCAGAAGCCGGCTCCTGCTGCCTGCACATTTAGTTGTTGCTGTCTCGCTGTCACACACAGCGATCTGTGCTTCACAGCAGGACAGCAACAACTAAAAAATGGCCCAGGACATTCAGCAACAACCAACGACCTCACAGCAGGGGCCAGGTTGTTGCTGGATGTCACACACAGCAACATCGCTAGCAACGTCACAAAAGTTGTTCGTTAGCAGCGATGTTGCTAGCGATGTTGCTTAGTGTGACGGGGCCTTTAGGGTACAATCTCACTTCGTGCTTTGTCGTATTTATTACCAGCACTGTCACTCTGACAAAACCACCAGTAGGAATCGTAAGCACAGTCTCTCCTAGGATGAAACCCTCGAAGTTCTGATGAGTCTCTCAGCACAAACAGTCTCTTCTGGATTTTTCTTTCCAGTTCGACCCTAACTCCACACCTCACTCCCACCATTTGATTTGAAGGGATGACGGTTGACCGCAGGCCTACCTTTACTTCTTTCATGTTCATTGTGTTTTGTGCTCTACTTATTCCACGAATCACATTTTCTGCCACGACTCTAGGAATGGCCAGCGATTTGGCTACCGCCTCCAACACAGGTGTCACTGATTTGTATTTCTTGATAACCTCACTGATAACATTGTAACCCAGTATAGGTTCTTCTGCCACATTGGGATCACTGGAGAAAAGAATGGGTACCAATAACTCAATAGCATCGCTCTTCTTTGTGGCACTGAGTTAAAATGTCACTTCTACCCAGCCTATAAAAGGGATCTCGGTCTGATTGACGGCTTTGCCGTGGAGTTCCACCAGTCCTAACAATTATTTTAGTAGACGAAGGCGGGTGTGTGGCATATGACACCTTCTCCATTCTTCATTTATGAGGCTCGCTTGGGCACCTGTATCCCATAGTGCTTTCACCAGGAGTCCATCTAAGTTGCACTGTATGAAGCATCTTTCACCAATTAAGTTGATGAGGCTATCCTTACTGACCGAACAAATATCTTGCTCCCAGAAATGCATGGTCTGACTTCCACACTGGGCATTAAGAAGCTGATGGTTTTCTCCCTCTTGGAGCTGTCGAAGATGGTCACACAACTGGGGATAGTGCTGATGCAGTCGTTGTATCTCATAAGCAGTTCTGGATGTTGGTGATATTTGTTTTTGGGGCTTCATCCATGTTGCAGTTACCAGTCGCTCCTGTGACGCCCTGGACTAGCTAGGTAGTCACAGACATAACATCATACACACCCCCTTCCCTAGACAGTCACAACAGTCAAACAAAAACCCTTGTTGCCTCCCTCCAGGGTCTGATGTCCACACCAGGTGGGGCGGAGCCAGGCGGTTGGCCCCACCCACCAATGAGTTCACAGGTCTGGAGGCGGGAAAACAGAGAGATTCGTGTAGACAGTGAATGTGAGAGGACACAAAACTGTCGGTGTCTGGGTAGGGGTTCAGACACAAACAGCAAGGTTGGCAGATGGTGGTGGCCGTCTGTAGGAGTTAGTGAATCTCTGCAGAGCCGTAGGACCGGGGTCAAGCGTTGGCCCGCCGGTACTGAACCGGGGAGTGGAGTGAAGCTAAGCACACAGGCAGGGCCATCGGACCCCGACCAGGCTTGGAGCAGCTGATAATTTTCAAATCCGAGTGTGACAGGAACCCCAGGGGTTTCCCAACAACCAAGACCTGACAGAAGGCAACAGTTCACACCGTGAGGATATACAGCCACCGCCATAGGCTAGAGATCCAAGGGCCAGCGCCTGCGGGCAAAACGGGCTCCTACGGCACCTATACGCCGGGGAGCGGACTACCGGTGGGCAACCACAAGAGTCAGAACATTTCTAAAAGGTGCAGGGAAAGACAACCACCATCAGCCGTCTGGGGAGAGCACAACAACAACACTGCAGCCGGCTGCGGGACCCGTCCATCCAGCCGTTTGATTTACCAGAGACTCTGTCATTGACTGTCTGAGTGAGTACACCAGTGCCATCCGGCACCGTGCCACGCTGTCCCTGCAACCCTGCACCCCCAACCATCCAGCCTCCCCGTATCACCACCGGGCCCCGGGATCACCAACCCCTACCCACGGAGAGGACAACATCCTAGCTGCTCCCTACCATCCTTCCCGGGATCCCCGTCACCAGCAGCGGTGGTGCTAATAATCACCACGACCAATGGGTGGCGTCACGAACTATCTTCCTAAACAAACCACCCCCCTTTTCACTCGTGGACGAGGAGCGCTGCTCGAGTCCCCAGGTCCAGCCCACCGCTCGAGCCACCGAGCAGCAGCAGAAACCCCGGACCCGAGCATGGCGAGCGCGTCCCCTCCGCCCGTGATACTCCGCACTGGCAACCTTCTGTCATTTAACCCTAAAGGCCGCTTTACACGCTGTGATATCGGTACCGATATCGCTAGCGTGGGTACCTGCCCCCAACTGTTGTGCGACACGGACAAATCGTTGCCCGTGCTGCACAACATCGCCCAGACCTGTCACACTACTTACCTGCCCGGCGACGTCGCTGTGAAGGTGAACCGCCTCCTTTCTAAGGGGGCGGTTCGTTCAGCGTCACAGCGACGTCACAGCTACGTCACAGCTGCGCCACTGAACCACCGCCCAATAGAAGCGGAGGGGTGGAGATGAGTGGGACATAACATCCTGCCCATCTCCTTCCTTCCGCATAGCGGCCAGGAGGCAGTTAAGGAGAGTTCCTCGTTCATGCGGTGTCACACGGAGCGATGTGTGCTACCGCAGGAACGAGGAACAACCTCATTACTGCTGCAGTAATGATTTTTGAGAATGGACCCCCATGTCACCGATGAGCGATTTTGCACGTTTTTGCAACGATGCAAAATCGCTCATAGGTGTCACACGCAACGGCATCGCTAATGCAGCCGGATGTGCGTCACAAATTCCGTGAGCCCAACGAGTTTGCATTAGCGATGTCATAGCGTGTAAAGCCCCCTTAAGTGTCGTGGCGCTTGACATTCTCTGGCATAATGCCCTTCTGCACCACATCTTAGACAATGGCAACAGACAGTATTTTGACTTGACGATTGGCAACTCTCACAAGCAGGACATCTTCCCTGTTGAAACCCACTCCTGAGTCTGAATGTTCGAGGCTCAGGCCTGGTGCAGATCAACTTCTTCACCTCTGTCAACTCAGCTCGGAGTTCTCCAATCATTTCTTTCCAGTCAGCGCCGGCTGTCTTTTCTATCGCTGGCGATTTGGTGTTCTCTCGTGATACTGGAGAGTCTCCAGCATGATCTTCTGACTGAACGCTAGGAGTCTCCAACTTCATCTGGTTCATTTTGGTTGTTTTGGTAGCGGAGCCTTTCTTTAATTTCTGTTCATTCTCTGACTCCAAACTGGCTGCCTCATTCATCTTTTCAATTAAGACCTCATCCAAAATATCTGGATCTTCTAGATACTGTTTCATCTGTAGCTTGATATTTTTGCTGATTAAGCCTGTTCCTAAAGATCTCAGAAACGTCTTCTGAACTAGCCCAGCATCAAACCTTTCCTCCGCATCACGGGATGCAAACAACAGTCTGTCCTTAAATTCGATTGCTCTGAACAAGAAACCTTGAGGAGATTCCTTGTGTTCCTGTGTGATATTAATGAGTTGGTGGAACAGCTCTGAAGTGCTTTCTTCTTTATAGTGCCCCTTTAAGATCACCTTCAGTTGTAGTAATGTCAAGTGACTTTTCATTTCTCGCATATTTCTGAGATTTAGTCCTGGGCTGATAGCTTTTACCACTGCCTCGATGATCTCCTCTGGCTGGTAGCCTTTCTGCACTCCTGCATTAATTTGGTGCAGCAAGTTAGTATAACACAGTTTCTCCTTCTGCTCTCTTTCCCCAATCTGTCCAAGAATCTTAAAGTCTTTTCTTATGGTGATTTGCTGTGTTAGGGAGGTCTGCCTCCCTGGTTCAGAAGTTCCAGCAGATTGCTGCACAGCTGTTCTTAAAGTGATAAATTGTTCTCTCAATTCCTGTAGTTTTGTCTGTGGAAGGAGCATCTTACTCTTGGTGATTGTCAGCTCCTCTATATCCTTCATCCTCAACCCGGTTATGAACTGTGGTAATTCCTGAAGGAATGTTCCCATGATGTGCTCATCTTCTCTCTCTCCTAACTCATCCATATATTTGTTAATTGCTGCTAAGAGATGTCTGCGGTTGCGTGCCTTGGTGATCTGTTCTGCCATCTTTACATGATGTGTTACTGTACTCAATACCTCAAAAGATAACTGCAGGAGCAGCTCACTGACACTATTGATTTGTGTTTCCACATCCATAGCTGCTGATTCTGCTATTGTGCTTTTACAATGCTGATATCCTTTAAATGGTGTATCAGAGCTGAGTTGTGGTGCTGTGTATTACAATAGCTGTGCCTCTTCTCAATTACAACCTTATTCCCTCTCAGGATCCCCATATGGGCCACCAATGTTGCAAGTACGACCCTCAGTATGTGAAGGCTTATACTTTACATGAGTTCTTCTGGAATCCCAGGGAAATCTTACACAGGGCGACCATTATTCTTCTGTACAGTAAAGGGAGGGCAGGATCTTTAGGCACAGTTATCACACAATTCAAAAGTGAAGGTAATTATTGGTAATTTATTCAACTTCTTTCCAATACATGACATTACTTCTCTTCATACGATAACTCATCAACAACTCTATATAAAGCGTTTCTCCTCACAGATCAGTCCTCTTCAAAGTAGGTCTAGAACTGTGCAGTCTGTACTCGCCTCAAACAATGGAGGTGTGGTAGGAAGAAAATAGTCCGTGCTGTCCCTCTTCTCCTATCTTCAGATAATACAGAATCTTGCCTGTCCTGAGCCTCCTTAGTTATATTGACCATTTCTCTGACCCTCAAATCTCTCACAGATGTTTTTCACGTGGTTGTCATGGACACCACTCCCTTTTTCCCAGCATTCCCTGGAGCTCCACAACTACTTCCTGTCTCCTTTTCACATTATTTATCCCGCTAGTTGCTAGCTGATTCTATATCACAATACAGCCTCTATGGGTCACATATATATATATATATATATATATATATATATACATATATATATATATATATTTATATACATATATATATATATATATATATATATATATATTTATATACATATATATATATATATATATATATATATATATAAATAATAGATGGCTAGGCAGGGTGAGTTTCCTGGAAAGATAAGGGATAGAGTCAGATGTTGATCATTTATCTTAATTTTTATTATGGCTCACATATAGTTAGCTAGTGGATTGTTATTTAGCGTCGACTTTCTTTCTCAGTCTTATCACCTGATTACTGTTCATATATTTAATTTTATAGTGTTTTCACCCTTTGCATGGGTATTTTAAATATATATTGAATAAAAAAAGGGCAATTAATGCAGAATGCAGCCAAACCCCTTAATGATGGAGGCTTCATAGGTGCAAGGTAAAGCAATCACTCACACACTACCACTAATGGAGGGGGTGATGCTAGATGATAAAATTGCACACTAGTGGCGTGCATAGGGCGCTGTTCACAGTTGTAAGAGCACGGTGTCCAGCTAGCAACCTATTGGTCACGTCCACACTATTCGATCAGGCGGGTTGCCCAGACACTACCTGCATAAGGCGCTGTTCACACTTGTAAGTGCACGGTGTCCGGTTAGTAACCTATTGGTCACGCCCATACTATTAGATCAGGGGGGTTGCCGGGACACTGCCTAAGTGCAACATACAGGGACCGTACAAGTGTGAACAGCACCCTATGCATGCCACTAGTGTGCAATTTTATCATCTAGCATCACCCCTTCCACTACTGGTAGCATGTGACTGATTGCTTTACCTTGCACCTGTGAAGCCTCCATCATTAAGGGGTTTGGCTGCATTGTGTTAGTGCAATAGATTCCTTGGCCTGGGCTGACTGGATCAGTTGCCCTTTTTTGCTGTAAGTATATTATATTAATGGGGGAGCTTTGTATCCTTTTGTTGCTTTTTTGGCATATATTGAATAAAGTATAATTTTTTATGGGTTGATTCCATGTACACTACTTGCAAAGCAGATATCTGCCCTAAACAAATCTTTTTTTTTTCCATTTAAATGTTTTTTATTGATTTTCTAATACTGGGCAGGGAATGAACTGGAAAAGTATTGGGACACAGAAGGAAAAATTAGGGATGGTGATTACATTGGGAAAGCGGGGGAAAATAAATAAATAAAACAATTTACATATAAAGATCAGAACATTTTCCTTTTGTTAAAAGTTTGTTAATCTAAGTGAGTATTTTTACAATTATTCTATATACATCATAGCTGGATATATAATGGCATAAATGGCTTAGTCCTAGTCAATGGAGTCATTAATATACAAATTTTGTGTGAAGGTTTTGATCCAAGGAAGCCATTTTTTATTGTATTTTTCGTAGTTCTACTCTCTTAGAGCTAAATTATATTCAAATGTATTGTGTAGGGAAACTCCCTCCACTAGGTCCTCCACTCTTTATTTTGGGGGAAACACATGTTTCCATCTTGACGCTATAAGATTTTTATGGTTAGTAAAATATGACACATGATATGTCTAAATTTGTTTGGAATGCCTTCAAGACCTATTGAGAGTAGAATTAGCTGGGGAGTGAGTGGGATATTTAGATTAAGTAATTTTTAATATAAGGCCTTGTGTGTCCAACCACAAATTATCAATGATTGTGCACTTCCAACATATATGGGTTAGGCTTCCTTTTTCCCCACAATTCCTTCAATAGAGGAGTGATTTTTGTGGATAGATCATGTTTAATTTTTGCGGGGTGAAACAACTTTTAAAGAGAACCTTATAGTCCATTTAGTAACACAGAGGGAGTTTGTGTATATAGTATCTCAGGTTTTCAAAAACCTCTCATGCTCAATTTTTATTCCCCGTTCTTTTTTCCCCTTGTTGTTAGATGGGCCCAAATGTAAAGGCCTGAGTCTTCATTCAATACCTGATAAATATTATTAGTTTTCCATGTTTGGGCGTTTAGGGGGATCATTTTTTTTTCTAAAACCATCTTTAATTGAAAAAAAATATGTTATTAAACATACTGTTAATTTTGGCCATCCACTTAGCTATGGTCTCATATTTTGAGGTTAATTTTAGATTACTATAGTTGTTTTTGTTTGAAAGATCCTAATGGGGTTGGAACAATTCTTAAGATAGCTCAGAGTGACCTACACTTCTTTAGGGTAAATGGAGCTTTGAAATATTTTGATTGGTTAAACTAGTTCACCGTAAATTGACTTTCCCGGCAAAAATCGACAAGTGGGTGAATTCAAATATCAAGGTATTTGCTAATTTGTTTTTCATTAAACTAGTTCAAAAGGTGGAACTTAGATGCTTTTATGAAAAAACAGACAATGATTAATAGATTTGTGATAAGACTGACTCAGGGATCTAGTTTGCCAAATTTGGAGTCGGGAAGGATTTTTTGCCTAGTATTTGCCTTCCCCTAGGGTTAACACATTAACACTAATGGCTGAAATTAATGGACTTGGTTCTTCATTCAACCTTAGCCCCTTAACGAGCATGGGCAGTAAAGTTACGTCCTAGCGGTCCTAGTGTTAATCTCTCCCAGCTGCTGCCGGCAGCCGGGGGAGATCGGCACAAATGTCAGCTAATTTATACAGCTGACATGTGGGCCTGCTAGGCATGAGCAGAATCGCTATCCACCCCTGCCTTTTAACCCCTTAAATGGCGCTGTCAAAATGTGACAGCGCCATATTAACGGTGATAGTGGTAGTTCCGTACTCACCGCCTGATATGGAAATCACATGACGTGATCATCTAGATCTGGTGGTTGTCATGGTAGCACAGGGTCATGTGATGACTTCTGTGCTCACATGACTCAGAAATAGCCAAGTGTTGCTTGTTACAAGAAATGATCATTTCTCCCGGTCTGAAGAAGAAAAGAATGAGCAATAAGACTGCTGATCATTATAGCCCCCAAAGGGACCTAGTAAAATAAAAAAAGAAAGTTAAAAAAAGTTTTAAAAAAATTAAAAAAAACTAAAAGTTCAATTCACCCCCCTTTTGCCCCATTCAAAATTAAAGCGTTAAAAAAATAAAAAATATACACACGTTTGGTATCGCCGCGTTCTGAAATTCTCAATCTATGAAAATATAAAATCAATTAATCTGATCGGTATCGATTTTTGGTCGCCTAAAATTTTGCGCTAAATGCAATAACAGGTGATCAAAATATAGCATCTGTGCAAAAATAGTAACGTTAAAAACGTCATCTTGAGAAGCAAAAAAATAGCTATCACTGAGCCATAGATCCTGAAACATGAGAATGCTATGGATCACGGAAAATGACGCAAAACGTAAACCCCTTTTTTCGGACAAATCTCTGATTATTTTTCTACCCCTTAGATAAAGTAAACCTATACATGTTTGGTGGCTACGAACTCGTACCAACCTCAGGCATCACATTGACACAGAAGACCAAATATATCTTCTGTGATATATATACCCTGTGGTTATCCTTTGCAGTGGCTTTGGTTTCTTTTTCATAACATTGACACATCAGTTTTACACAGTGGATAAAATATCTAAAAAAACATAATGCACTTTTTTTGCAATTTTTTGCACTTTTTTGCAATTTTTCAGCATTTGGATTTTTTTTGCCATTTTCCAGTATACTATATGGTAAAAATCATGGTTTTGTTTAAAAGTACAGCTTGTTTTACAAAAAATGAGCCTTCACATGACCCTGTTCAATGAAAAATAAAAAAAAATTACGTTTCTTGGAAGAAGAATGGCAGAAAAAATGGAAAGCGCAAAATTGGCCGGTTGTGAAGAGGTTAAAAATATGAAACAATGTTTGGAAACAATAATGTAATGTATCTTGCTTAAGTATTCTACTAACTTCCCAAGGAGGGCTAGAATGCTCTTGCATTATGTTTTTCTATCAAGCTGTCATTCTAAACTATCTTAAACAATAGTGGATAGATTCCAAATCAAAACATTGGGAATGTATCCATACCTTTTGTAAATGTGTAAAACTATTATGGCATGTAAACCTTTCAAACTCTTAGTTTAGCTTCTCTTCCTGTACTTTTAATAGTTGTACAGACGTGATAAAACCTGTTTCTAGCTCAAAATGTTCTTCCTCACTGTATATCTGAAATTCCTTTTGTGGTCATTCAACACATCATTAGGAATATAAAATGTAGATAGTGTATTTCTAAGGGTATTTAAGGGGCATTTTGGATGGTGATATTCTTTTACCCTTTGACTTTGGATATGACTATCGTTTGAAATTCCAGACAGGGATTTTTTCAAATACCTATAATTGAGGCATAATGCTTATTAACTTGTTAATTATAGAACACAGTTCATAACTATACATGAATTCTACCTTTTGGATCCAAGGAAAATATAGTTTTCAAGTCCTTTTAGATATAATATAAACAGAACAACCATTCATGTAAACCCTCACATCAAAATGTGATGCAGATATTCATAGTTCCTATAGTAATGAACAATGGCAAGAAGCCTATGAGATCCTTATGCTAACCCCCTAGAAACTTTTCATAAACTACCTAATCTTTAAACTTCTGAG
This sequence comes from Anomaloglossus baeobatrachus, assembly GCF_048569485.1. NCBI lineage: Eukaryota > Metazoa > Chordata > Amphibia > Anura > Aromobatidae > Anomaloglossus > Anomaloglossus baeobatrachus. The sequence goes on from NC_134358.1 coordinate 277,897,263, forward strand.
AAAATAAATACATTAAAAAACAGTTTATTTATGCTAATGTTCTTTCTGCCTTTTTATATAAAAAGAGATTCCCAACTATCTAACCATTTTGGAGTAAATAAATTACTGGAAATATTCCTAGACTTTTATCCATGAGCAGATCAACCATAGCACCTGTGTTCTTGAATTTGGAGATCCTAGTAGCCAATAATTGTGTATAGAAAAGAGAAGATTGAGATTAAATGGAATTTCCTGAAATTTGAGGTTTCATGCAAATTCAAACATTTCAGATTGAATTGAAGGTTCACCAAAAAAATAAAACTTGCCTGGCACCATTTGCTACACTGCATCAGAGAGGATACTAACATCATTCCACAGGTTGGCCTGGCCACAATGCACTGCAGGTAGGAAATTAGACATTGGAAAAGTAACACTCTACCCTACAGCTCAGACACAGACCTGGGAACGTTGTGTGTGACACACCTACTTATGCATATGTATCAAGCTGCTGCAGATCCGCAGGTAATGCACACCGAGGTAGGAGATGATCAGGACAAAATGGTGCTACCCTCTGCTGCCTCGATGGATTAAAATACTTTAAATGGATTGAGTTGAAAATAGTTTATTAGTCTACGCATTTCAAGGCAATTTAGCCCCTTTCTCAGGACAAAACCATATCTATGGATTTGTGTTGAAGAAGGAGCTAGATTGCCTTGAAACACGTAAACTAATAAGCCCTTTACAATAGAATCCATTATAATTAGGGATGATCGAATACCTCAAATATTCGGCTTCGCGAATATTTGCCGAGTAGGTCGCTGCTATTTGACTATTTGCGAATATTGGATGTGCAATGTAAGTCTATGGGAAACCCAAATAACAACTATTCGGAACTATTTTGGCTTCCCATAGACTTACATTGCGCATCGAATATTCGCATAGCGGCGACCTATTCATTGGATATTTGTGAAGCCGAATATTTGAGGTATTTGATCATCCCTAATTAGAATCCTTTTCGTCCATAGAGGTAGTTCAGAAAAACAGTATTTTGTCATGATAATCTACTGTTTTACTTTTCACATTCATTGTTTCTATATTTACATTGACATTCATTAAAAGTAGCTTGGGCAGCAAGTAAATGCCATGAGCTGGCTGATTAAGTACCAAGAACAACTTTTAAATACCTTACAGTTGGCTAAAAACTTTCTGCCCTTGAGTGCTGAATAATAATATTGTTATTAGGCATTGAAAGGTAAGATATCATCAAATTATCTATTGTGACAATCAGGTTTTTGGGTAGAATATTTTCTTACATTTTTTTGGCAATTATTTTTTTCACAATCAGTGTGAAAGTAGTCTTGCAATTTTCTCACTGGTCACTGGGACCTCTCTAAACTCATAATTTTTGTACTTTCAAAAAGAGGAAAATTACAAAATTACAAATTTGTGTACAAAAGTTACATCTTTATACACAAATGATATCAAATGTTCCACTAATCAAAACAGGTGATTTCACAATTGATCCCGCTCTCACCTTTCACATTGTCCTTTGCCCATGCTTGTCAGGTGCTACAATACAAAAAATACAAAAAAAAAGAGTAGGGTTAGAATTTTTTCACTGTGGAAAAAGAAAATGTTTAAAATGTAATTTAATACAAAAACTTGATTTTTTTATTCTGGTGAAAAATATTGTTTGTTATAATTTTTTAGTTTATTTTTCTGATAACACCTTCCCTTTAAGAGAAAGTACACAAATACACACAGAAAATTTTCTAATATGTTTTCATAAATACAAAGAAAATATATCCTGACACTATCCTTGTGGTTAAATTGACGGGGAAAAAAATGTGGTAATTATCTGAGCTTAATATTAAGCATTAGGGAAGTGTACATAAATGGTATATGCACTCACCTGTATTCTAAACAAAGTAGACCCCTAATATAGGTTTTATAGGTTTGATGTTAGTTCCAATTGCTGGGTTTGCTGCCAGTTTGATCTACAGTTAAAAACTGCTCCATCGGAGATATCACAGGTGCAATATGGGAGAGATGATGAATACTGCAGCTGGCATTCCCAATGAATCCAACAAGATACAATAAAATTCTGTAGGGTCCATTCAATGGTTGATTTAAAGAAGTACATTAATGTGTTGCCATAACCATGTACACGTAAAAGACAACACGTTTAAGCCTATTAAAAAGCTTTCTTCAGATCAAAAAGAAGTTTTCTAATCAGGAGTAGAATGATCATAGTCGCAGGGATTGCAACCAAGACCGTGACCCGGGGATTCAGAGGGCCCACTGTTCCCAGCCCCTACTTTAGCTGGATGTTTGTCCGAGGCTGCATATTCAGCTGAAATGCATCGTGGTGAAGAGACCTGTCGGGTCCCTGTACTGCGATACATGCTACCAGTCAAACAGAAGCCAGCAGCTTTCATCTGTGTCTCAGTGACTGAGGGCGGCACATGGCAATGACTTTATGTGTTGCAGTAGCTCCAACACCGATGAAAGCTACCAGCCACTATGCACCAGCAACACAAGAGGATGCTGTGCAATGTGGGAGCCAGGGACAGTGAATACAATGTTGTTTTTTGCATGCAACAGAACGGAGACATATTTATCAGGATGGGGACATATATACCAGGAGGGGGACAGTAGATAGCAGTAGGCAGACAGTATATACCAGGAAGGGCCAAGGATGGGGACATATATACCAGGATGGTGACATATGTACAAGGATAGGGACATTTTTATTAGGATGGAGTTATATATACACCAGGATGTGGACTAGAATGGAGAAAATATACACTAGCATTGGGACATATATGCCAGGATGGGGGACATATATGCCAGGATGGGGGACATATTTACAAGTAAGGAGCTCAGTGTTACGGGGGGCTGTCTGATAATAACCTAAAGGAGTATCAGACAGTCAGGGTCCACCGTGCAAAGACTGCTGCAGACTATGGCAGAGTGCAATACCTCTGTTAACTCACAGAAGGATATAATAAGTAAGTAAGCAATTCCTCCCTTACTTGGAGGGTGTGTGGAATGATCTCTGTTAATAATCACAGAGACAAAGGCAATGTGTGCGAAATGGCACCTACCTAGGTCCGCTCTTCTAGTGGTGCAAAAGAGACGAACAGCAGCGTATGCCGCACAAAGCTCCTACCTGCGTTCGCTCCCCTAGTGTGCGAGGATACGAACAACTGCCAGACGCAGTATAAGGAACGTTACCCTAGCGGCAACGTCCACCTACGAGTCGAACCACAAGGCCCAGCCAGACCATGTGCCTCAGGCACCTGCCTATGTCCGCTCCCCTAAGAGGTAAGGATACGGACAGCAGCCGAAGCTGTAAGGTATAAGAACGCTACCCTGCCGGTAGCGCTCACCTAGCATAGACAGAGGAATGCCTAGAGGAACGCGCACAGAGCGTCTACTCATGCATGAACCAAGAGGACTGAGCGCCATGCGGCGTGTCAGGGTCTTATATAGACTCTGTGCCTCATCCAAGATGGAGGACACCAGAGCCAATCCGCTGCCAGAACGACAGGAGTGACGTCATGCTGGCCTATCACCGAGCAAGGCATCACAAGCACATGACCAGCGACCAATCGGCATAGAAGATGTCAGAGACATGTGACCTCGTGTCAGCGATGATGTCACCCGCACATGTGCAATGGCTCCAAGATAGGACTTAGTCTCCGGCGCTCGCACATGTGCAGTAGCAAGAAATCTGGACTTAGTCTCCAGCGCTCGCACATGTGCAGTAGCAAGAAATCTGGACATAGTCTCCAGTGCTCGCAGCAACCGTAACACTCAGCTTAGGATATATTAGAATAGAGTAGGGACATTACTACATAATGGGGGGCAACTCATGTTTTTATAGGATTTAGAATGCTAAATGTATACATACAGGTACATACATCTGAACAACATAAGGTGGGACTAGGTACAAATTTTTCACCAGAGCCCATTGAACTCTAGTAATGCCACTGTCTCTAATGATTGTCTTAGTGCAAGACACTCATTAGAGAACTTCAATTTGTGACTCATGAGCTGTAGAAACAGACTACAGTCCCTGACAGAAGTTCTGTTGCTTATCCATGTTATGTAAATAAAAGCTTATACCTGATTTTAAATTCATCCATTGGATTTATAAATTTCTCTTTGGAAAGCTGAAACCCTCCCAAATTTGCTTTAGGTTATGAAAATAAAGTTGCTGCAAAGCTGAAATATCGATCATTTAATGAACACAGAAAAGTCAGATTTTGGCAAGACAAACGTTTTGTCGCATTGTCATATAATGCACCCAATCTTAGTTTACATCCCCACCTCTGCTCACTAAATGATCAATTAATTTGTGGGTGTGCATGAAAAGAAATCCAGCACCCCAGACCTTCACTTGAACTGCAACTTGACCTCTGACAACATGCCAAAAATCCACCCTGCGACCAAAGCCTTAATTGTCAAGAGGCTGAAGACCAAATCTATTGCAGAGGTGGCTGGCATCTTTATTGTGTCTCAGCATCAAGTACAAAGAATTAAAAAAAGATTTGAAGAAACTAGAGATGTTTTTGACAAGCCCAGGTCTGACAGACCCCGCAAGACAACTGCTCAGGAGGAACGTTTATTGGTTAGAAATTCCAAAGCCAGCCCCTCTTCCACTGCAGCAGAACTCCAACAGGCCTGGTCACCTCAAGTCCCTGTGTCAACTAGAACAGTTTGTAGGATTATGTATCAAAATGTCCTCCATGGTCCAATCAGTCCCCAGAAGCCAGTACTAAACAAAAGGCAGTTAAAAAAAATGTATGGCATTTTCCAAGTCCCACAGCCTGCTTGTAATGTTCGGTGCAAAGGAGGATCCACGGGACCATGCACCGGACTCCCCCAGGGAGACTATCAGGAGCAAACCCCTATACAGGAGCTGTCTGGCGGCCACCCCAGAGGGCCTAGATGCACAGCAGTCGAGACATGACAGGAATACGGGTTAGCATCTTTAAGATGTCTGTGCAGGATAGGGAGGCTGGTCCAAGGGTAGAAGTAGGCTGAAGGCAATCAGGATGGATGAGCGGAACCGGGTACAGTTGCCGACTGGTGGTCACAGACGGAGTACGGGATCAGCGAGGGTGCAGACTGATAATACCGGATGGAGTCCAGAACCGGCGACGGGTATAGGCTGACGGAAGGTGATGGGATCCACAGCAGATATTCACCAGGGAATCTCCTGGAAGACCGGTGGGCTGAACACACACAGGCTGGCAGTCGGGATCTGTGGGCATAGACAGGGTTAACCTTGGCACAGAGGAACCTGAACACTTAGCACAAGAGACAAGGCTACTAGTACACGTTGAACAGGCACCGCCCACATGGAAAGGAAGTCTTATATACCCTGCACGTGTTATCAGCCATATCCTGTTTCAGAGACGCTGGCCCTTTAAGAGAAGGTGAGGGAGCGCGCCAGCGCCCTCTAGTGTGCATGTGCAAGGCCCGGGAGCCTGAGATTAGCGCAGGAGGAGGAGACACAGAAGACCTGGAGGCAGAGTCCCGGGCTGCAGCGAGACGGCGGGGACAAGGCGCAGGGAGCACGGAGAAGGCCGAGTAGGGGGAGGGGGAGCAACAGCCGCGGTCAGAGCGCACAAGGACCGGGTCGGTAAGTGAGGAGCGGCGCCGGGGCCCCGGGAGCATGTCACTGCTAAACAGATGGATGCTTGAAAAGTGGCAGAAGGTGAATTTCTCTGATGAATTTTCAGTTGAATTACACCACAGCCATCACAAATACTGCAGGAGACTTACTGGAGCCCATATGGATCAAAAATACACCAGAAAAGAGTTAAGTTTGGTGGTGGAAAGATCATGGTCTGGGGCTGCGTTCAGTATGGGGGTGTGCGAAACATTTGCAAGGTGGCTGGTAATATAAGTAGCCTAAAATTTCAAGAAGTATTAGCTACCTTTTACATTCCCAATCATAAAAGGGGTCAAATTCTGCAGCAGGATGGTGGTCCATCTCATACATTCATCTCTACAACAAAGTTCCTCCTAGCAAAAAAGATCAAGGTGCTCATGGACTGTCCAGCCCAGTCACCAGACATGAACATCATTGAGCATGTTTGGGGTAGGATGAAAGCGGAAGCTTGGAAGACAAAACCAAAGACTCTAGATGAACTCTGGGAGGCATGTCAGACTGCAGTCTTTGCTATTCCTGATGACTTCATCAATAAATTGTATGAATCAATGTTGAACAGCATGGATGCAGTCCTTCAAGCTCATGGAAGTCACACAAAATATTAAATATGGCTCTAATAGCACCAAAACTTCATGTTATGCAACATATCTTTGTATTAGAAGTTAATTATTTGTTTGAATTTCACATTACTTTCTGTGGGCGACAAAACGTTTGTCTTGCCAAAATCTGACCTTTCTGTGTTCAGTAAATAAACAATATTTCAGCTTTGCAGCAACTTTATTTTCATAACCTAAACCAAATTTGGGAGGGTTTCAGCTTTCAAAGGATTGTTAAATTCCACTTTTGACTTTTAAGATCACTACTTCCAATAGGTGGTGCTGCGCTAGAGTTTGTCTCCTTTCCTGGAGAGACAATTTGAATATTTCCCAGAGGGGCATTGTAGCTATAAGTCCCCTTACTGGCAGCCACACTGGCTTGCAAAGTCTCCTTAAGGAGAATAGTGTTCCCCCGTGGTCCCCACATAGCTTCTCATGAGCCGGATCAGACACCCCATACTTTGCACTGATGAGGGACAAGCACCCTGAAACACCGTGTCTGCAAATTGGGATTCTGATCTGGCATAAATCCTAAGTCATATGCAAAGGATTGTTAAAAATCCACTTTTGACTTTTAGGATCGCTACTTCCAATAGGTGGCACTGCGCTAGAGTTTGTCTCCTTTCCTGGAGAGACTATTTTAATATTTCCCAGAGGGGCATTGTAGCTACTAGTCCCCTTACTGCAGCCAGCCTGGCTTGCAAAATCTCCTTCGGTAGAATAGTGTTCCCCTGTGGTCCCCACATAGTGTAAAGTGTTAAATACTGTTTGTGTAGAGTCTAGTGCAAGGGTACAAAAGGAAACACAGACACAGGTTTGCTAAACAGTTCTTGTATTACTTCATACAAGTAAGTGCACAAAACATGAAGGGTTAAAAAGTTGCAGGGTGCAGAGGCTGGGAACAAATTAATCAGGAATGGATCCTCAAAGTTCAGCAGAAGTGTCAAAGTATAACTCAGTCTCTCTTACTGTACTTGTAAATGTCCATGGCAGAGCAGAAGGGTTCCTGTGTGGACACGAGTTCCAGGGATCGAAAACAGAGGATGGCAGAAAAGTAGTTCTTCCAAAGACTTCAGGAGATCAGGTTACAGGCAGGCTGCTAACAGGATTCAGAAGCACTGGTCCATCAGCTGAGATGGCTTAAGCAGGTAATTGGCAGGGAAAAGGGCGGGAACATAGAAGCTCAGGAATCCATATTGACTGAGGGCAAAAGTGAGGGCAACAGAACAGGAAGCAAGATGGCCTATGAAGAAAAAACAGATTAAAGCAAAATGACAAAACAAGGCAAAAAGTCAGAGAACCTCACATTACTCCCCCCTTAGGGATGGCCACTGGACGACCCCAGACCAGGCTTGTCTGGGTATCTCTGATGGAACTGGCGCAGTAAGCGGGGAGCATTGATATTGTCAACTGGTTCCCAAGAGTTGTCTTCCGATGAGTAGCCCTGCCACTTAATCAGGTACTGTAGCTGATTTCTGTGCAACCTGGAGTTCAGGATTTTTTCCACTACAAATTCTTCCTGACCATCAATTAACACTGGATCAGGAGGGGAAGGAGACCGTCCAGAAAATGTATTAGGAACTGCTGCCTTTAGGAGAGAAACATGAAACACAGGATGGATTCTCATAGTTCTGGGCAGTTGAAGACGACAAGCCACAGCACTTACAATCTTAGTGATTTTGTAGGGTCCAACATACTTTTGTCCCAACTTAGATGATGGAATTCTCAACTTAAGGTTTCTGGTTGATAGCCAGACCAAATCTCCTGCCTTGAAGGCTGGTGCAGGCTTACGAAACTTATCAGCTGCTTTCTTATACCTCTCCTGAGCTGATCCCAGGTTCTCCTTTAGAAGATCAAGATTCTGCTGTAGCGAAGAGATTCTGTCAGCCATAGCTGGTAAGGGCGAATCTATGGGAAGGTGAGGAAGAATATTAGGGTGATAGCCCAGATTAGCATAAAAAGGAGACTGTTTAGTGGAGGCGCTCTGAGAGTTGTTATATGAAAACTCAGCCAGTGGGAGTAGATCCACCCAGTCATCTTGTAGATGGCAGATGAAACAGCGGAGATACTGTTCCAAGGTCTGGTTGGTCTGCTCAGTTTGTCCATTTGTCTGGGGGTGAAAGGCAGAAGAAAGATTAACTTTGATGTCTAATGCCTTACAAAAATTCTGCCAGAACTTTGAAGTGAATTGCACCCCTCGATCAGAAATAACCTCATCTGGTACTCCATGCAGACGGAACACATTTTGAATAATTAGGTCAGATGTCTGTTTTGCAGTGGGTAAGCTGACACAGGGGATAAAATGAGCTGCTTTCATTAAACGGTCCACCACCACCAAAATTGTGTTCTTCCCTTGGGAGGTTGGCAATTCTACAATAAAGTCCATTGCAATAGAACCCCATGGATGGGATGGAATACGTAGGGGCTGTAATAGACCTGTAGGTGAAGAACGTGGAGTCTTGAATTTCGCACAGACTTCACATGAAGTAACGTAATTTTGAACGTCTCTTCTGTAAGTGGGCCACCAAAAGAAACGAGAAAGGAACTCTTGAGTCTTTAGAATTCCTCTGTGTCCAGCCATTTTTGAATCATGAACGAGTTGCAGTACTCTCAATCTGACTGCCTCAAGTATGTACATACGTTGCCCTTGAAACCACACACCATTTTTGAAGACCAGACTTACTTCATCAGATGGAATTGCTAGCAAGGAATCTGAATGATATGCCTCCTTGATGTCATTGAGTAAAGGGGGCTTTACACGGTAGCGACATCGCTAGCAATTTGTAGCGATAGCGAGCGTGTAAGTACCCGCCCCCGTCGCGCATGCGATTGTTTGTGATCGCTGCCGTAGCGAACATTATCGCTACAGCAGCATCACACATACTTACCTGGTCGGCGGCGTCGCTGTGACTGCCAAACAATCCCTCCTTCAAGGGGGAGGGACGTTCGGCATCACAGCGACGTTACCGCAACGTCACTAAGCGGCCGGCCAATCAAAGCGGAGGGGCGGAGATGAGCAGGACGTTACATCCCACCCACCTCCTTCCTTCCGCATTGTGGCCGGTGGCAAGTAAGGAGACGTTCCTCTCTCCTGCGGTGTCACACATAGCGATGTGTGCTGCCGCATGAGCGATGAACCACCTGGATAAACAACCCTTACCGATTTTTGAGTTTGGGACGACCTCTCCATGGTGAACGATTTTCACCATTTTTGAGGTCACTTAAGGTCGCTGGTCAGTGTCACACGCTGCGATATCGTTAATGACGCCGGATGTGCGTCACTAACAACTTGACCCCGACGACAAAGCATTAACGATATCGTAGCGTGTAAAGCCCCCTTAAGTCTTGATTATGAATCACTCCCAGGAATCTGGAATCGGGAAGAATTGGCTTAGGAGGTGTGAATGGAATGGTGTCAGTCGAGAAGATCCTAGATAGTGAATCAGCCTTCACATTGCGTGACCCAGGCCTATAGGAAACTACAAAACTAAATTGATTTAAGAAAAGGCTCCAACGAGCCTGGCGAGGAGTCAAGCATTTGGCCGACCTGATAAATTCCAGATTGCAGTCAGGATGATTATCTGCTGTGCCGCTCCCTGAAGAAGGTGTCTCCATTCCTTGAAGGCAGCAATAATGGCCAGCAATTCTCTATTTCCCACGTCATAGTTTCTTTCCGCTGGAGACAACCGCTGGGGAAAGAAAGCACAGGGATGTAAAACATTATTCTCACCTGTCCTCTGTGAGAGTATGGCACCGATGGCGCAGTCCGAGGCATCCACCTCTACTATGAAGGCAAGTTCAGGGTTAGGATGCACTAATATAGGCGCTGAGGTCATTAACTAGATGTTGAAAGGTAGCTGGGGCATTACACAGGCCGAACGGCATAACTAGATATTCAAAATGTCCATAGCGTGACCTGAATGCAGTCTTCCATTCATCCCCAGATCTAATGCGGACCAAATTATAGGCTCCACGGAGATCCAATTTAGAAAAAATTTTTGCATGCCGAACTCTTTCTAATAATTCAGGGATTAAAGGCAGTGGGTAGCGGTTTCTGATTGTGACCTTATTGAGCTCCCGATAGTCTATGCAGGGCCTAAGAGAGCCTTCTTTCTTTTTCACAAAAAAAGATGGGTGCGCCTGCAGGAGATGAAGAGTGGCGAATGAAGCCCTTGGCTAAATTTTCATCTATATAGTCCTTCAATGCTTTTAACTCTGGTCCAGCCAGGGGGTAAATTTTGCAAAAGGGTATCTCAGCACCAGGTAAAAGTTCAATTGGACAGTCATAGGGACGGTGGGGGGGAAGCTGGTCAGCGATCCGCTTATCACACACATCCGCATACTCACAGTATATTGCTGGTAGCTCGGAGACTGGTGTGGGTATCTTAGGGGCTGAACAGACTGAAACCACCAGGACTTATCTGCTTCTGCTTCTCTGGAAAATGCAGCTCCTTTGTTTCCCAGTTTATTGTAGGGTTCTGAGCCTGCAGCCATGGCAATCCTAGGATGATGGGAAAATGGGGAGAAGAGATTAGCATAAAAGACAGTCTCTCTTGATGATTGTTACCCAGGAGAACCTTCAGGGGCTCTGTCTCATGATCCACTGGTCCAGAGGTTAACAGTGAACCATCCACAGTCTCCATCTGTACAGGAGTAGTCTTCTTCACAGAACGTATCCCATATTTCTGGGCAAAGGAAATGTCCATAAAATTGCCGCTTGCTCCGGAATCAATCATAGCAGAGTTAGACACCCTGACTGTGTTAACCCAGAGCCTGATGGAGAGAAATATATGAGAATTGTTCTTCTTACAAATCGGCTGAGACACTGCTGAGGAAACCTGAAAAACTGCAGCATTGATGTGGGAATCGGAGTCAGAAATAACGGAGTTCAAGTCTGAATAATCAATGTCTATAGCTGCTGATCTCTCTGGAGCCCGTGATTCAGATATTACAGATCTCCTTTCACAGCATTCACAGTGTACAATAGCTGCGGTAGTCTTACGGGATCGGCTGGCGCAGTTTGTAAGGAAATGTCCTGACTTACTGCAATACAAACATAAATTTTCCTTCAGTCGATGTTCCTTCCATGCATCACTGACCCGTCTCTGTAGAGAGTCCACCTGCATGGGTTCAGGTTCAGGGTCTCAAGTTCTCCTACCAAGAGACTCCTTAACTGGAGAAGAAGGAAGGAAATTGTTAATACGGTAATTTTCAGATACTCTCTCCTGTCTGCGCTCAGTAAGACAGACATCGATCCGAATGCAGAAATTGATGAAATCTCCCAAGGCAGAGGGAGGATCTGCACGAGCAAGTTCGTCCTTAATCACAGAAGACAATCCTTTCTGGAAGACAGACTTCTTGGCGGAGCTATCCCAGGTGGTGTCGAGGGCCCATCTTCTGAACTCCAAGGCATACTCTGCTACAGAACGTTTACCTTGACGCAAAGTCAACATGGCTGCTTCTGCTGTAGCACCTCGGTTCGGGTCATCAAACACCTGACCCATGGCTGAAATGAAATCATTCAGATTTTTCAAACAAACATCATCAGTCTCAATCAGGGGATTAGCCCATGCAAGGGCCTTGTTGGTGAGCAGCATGATTATTGTTAGCACTCTCGATCGCTCACTGAGGAACTGTGATGCATGAGCAGCAAAAAACAGTTTGCATTGGTTAATAATCCCTTGAATTTTTCCCGTTCACCGCCAAAGTGGAATGGTGGCAACTTGGGGATTCCAGAAACCGGGGGTGAAAATGGTGCTTGGAGTCGCCTCTCTAGGGCCTCAATCCGGGCCCGTAAATCACGAATGGTTTGTTCAAAAACCTGCAGATTGTGTTCATTACGATCCTGCACACTTGCACAGCTGGTCTTTAAAGCCTGTATCTCAGTAAGAATTGTGTCTGTCACTTCACACAGATTGCTAATACGGGCTTCCATATTCCCAGACCCTGCAGACTCTATTCTTGGCTTCTGAATCTTGTAAAGTGTTAAATACTGTTTGTATAGAGTCTAGTGCAAGGGTACAAGGGAAACACAGACACAGGTTTGCTAAACAGTTCTTGTATTACTTCATACAAGTAAGTGCACAAAACATTAAGGGTTAAACAGTTGCAGGGTGCAGAGGCTGGGAACAAATTAATCAGGAATGAATCCTCAAAGTTCAGCAGAAGTGTCAAAGTATAACTCAGTCTCTCTTACTGTACTTGTAAATGTCCATGGCAGAGCAGAAGGGTTCCTGTGTGGACACGAGTTCCAGGGATCGAAAACAGAGGATGGCAGAAAAGTAGTTCTTCCAAAGACTTCAGGAGATCAGGTTACAGGCAGGCTGCTAACAGGATTCAGAAGCACTGGTCCATCAGCTGAGATGGCTTAAGCAGGTAATTGGCAGGGAACAGGGCGGGAACATAGAAGCTGAGGAATCCATATTGACTGAGGGCAAAAGTGAGGGCAACAGAACAGGAAGCAAGATGGCCTATGAAGAAAAAACAGATTAAAGCAAAATGACAAAACAAGGCAAAAAGTCAGAGAACCTCACACATATCTTCTCATGACCCGGATCAGACACCCCATACTTTTCACTGACGAGGGGCAAGCACCCCGAAACACCGTGTCTGCAAATTGGGATTCTGATCTGGCATAAATCCTTAGTCATATGCAAAGAATTGTTAAAAATCCACTTTTGACTTTTAGGATCGCTACTTCCAATAGGTGGCACTGCACTAGAGTTTGTCTCCTTTCCTGGAGAGACAATTTGAAGCTATCAAAAGAGTAATTTATAAAACCATTAGATGAATTTAATGTCAGGTTATAATCTTTTATTTACAAAACATGGCTAAGCGACAGAACTTCTGTCAGGGAGGGCACTATAAAGATTTTGAGCTCTTGAAGACAGAAGAAATGCAAATAACTTCTTCAGAACGGTAGATAACTAACATTTTAGTTCATCCTGTCAGGAAAAGCAGTACTGAAAGTTAATGCTAACCCAATAATGAGCCATTCCAAATGAATTAGGATAAAAATCTAAATCAAGCTCTCTATTTGTAGACATATATCTTGAGGCATTTGCACTTCACATTGCAATGCAGGACATCTGATTTGGCTAAGTGAGAGGCCTCTCACAAAGGGATTAAAGGGGAATATTTTTTTAGAGGAGTACCAAGCCTATCTTAAAAGGGTTGTTCAGTCTAAATTGACAAGTCTGCAGTCACACTGTGATTGCAGACTTGTGCATCTTCCTATCACACGTACTGTGCACTTGGAGGATTTTATAATCTCACAGCTGGAAATGGCGGTCATGTGGCCACTACAAGTATATTGAGTGACACTGTGCCCATCTAGTCAGAATCTGGCTGGGAGTTTACTTATCGCATACTTGCGACCATGTGAATGCCGGTCCAAACTCTGACAAAAGAGAATCCTCACCTTTAAGATGTGTAGGCAATACAATGCTCCTCTGGAAAACTTATTGTGAAAATATTCTCTTTAGAGCAGAAGAGGACAAGAATTAGCAATCCTAAAAGTCAATTTTGTACCTTTGATGAGGCTTGCCTCATAACATAAAAGGGGTTTTCCCATGAACAAAGTTCATTTTAATCAATACTTCTAGGAATAATATGTTCCACAATTGGATGTATTTATGAAAAAAAACTTAACAGGCTGAGATAATCCTATATACAGTAAGGAAAATAAGTATTTGAAATACTGTGATTTTGCAAGTTTTCCCCCTACAAAGAATGGAGATGTCTGTAATTTTTATTTAAGTACACTGCAACTGTGACACAGAATGCCAAAAAAATCCAGACAATTGCACTGTATAATTTTTAAATAATTAATTTACATTTTATTTTTTTAAATAAGATTTGATCATCTATAAAACAGGAAGAATCCAATATCTCATAGACCTGATATTCTTTGATTAAGAAGCCCTACCACACTGCACTCATTACCTGCATTAAATGTACCTATTTGATATGTACAAAATAAAACTGTCCACACACTCATTCGCATTCCAACCTCTCTATCATGGCCAAGACCAAAGAGGTGTCTAAGGACACTAGTCATACAAAAATACACTTGCAAAAGGCTGAAATGGGCTACATGACAATAGGCAAGCAGCTTGATGAGAAGGCAACAACTGTTGGCACAATTATTAGAAAATGGAAGAAACACAAGATGACTGTCAATCTTACTTGGTCTTTGGCTCCATGCAAGATCTTGCCTCGTGGGTTAAGGATGATTCTAAGAAAGATCAGGAATCAGTCCAGAACTACATGGAGGGATCTGGACAATGACTTGAAGAAAGCTAAGATCACAGTCTCAAAAAATACCGTAACACAATATGTCGTAATGGATTAAAATCCTTGAGGGCACGCAAGGTCCCCCTGCTTATTCCAGCACATGTCCAGGTCCATTTAATGCTTGCCAATGACCATCTGGATGATCCAGAGGAGGCATAGGAGAAGGTCATGTGATAAGATGAGACCAAAATAGAACTTTGCAGTATCAACTCCACTCCCCGAGTTTGGGAAAAGAAGAAGGATGAGTACAAACTCAAGAACAATATCCCAATTGTGAAGCATGGGGGTGGAAAAATCATACTTTGGGGGTGCAAAGGGACAGGAAGACTGCACCGTATTGAAGGGAAGATGGATGGGGTCATGTATTGCAAGATTTTGGCTAACAACATCTTTCCCTCAGTTAGCGCATTAAAGATGGGTTATGGCTTGGTCTTCCAGCATGACAATGACCCAGAACACACAGCCAGGGCACGAAAGGAGTGGTTTTGTAAGAAGCATTTCAAGGTCTTGGAGTGGCTCAGCCAGTTTCCAGACCTGAACCCAGCAGACAATCTTTAGAGAGAACTGAAACTCAATGTTGCCAGTAATAGCCCCGAAACCTGAAAGATCTGGAGAAGATCTACATGGAGGAATAGACCATAATCTCCAGTGCAGTATGTGTAAATTTGGTCAAGAACTAAAGGAAATTTTTTACCTCTGTAATTGCAAATAAAGGTTTTTGTACCAAATATTGGTTCTTTTTTTCTATTTTATCAAATATTTATTTCTTGCTGTCAAATGCACATTAATTAGTTAAAAATCATACAATGTGATTTTCTGCATTTTTTATTGTGTCTGTCACAGTTGAAGTGTGCTTATGATAAAAATGATAGACCTATCTAATATTTGCAGGTGGGAAAATTTTACAATGTATCAAATGCATATTTTCCCCACTGTATGTATGCCTGCTATGTACTGGTCGTGGCTGTTTCTGACCGTACAGGGACAAGTTCTGATCATACCAAATCTTCTGGGCTGGGGTGAAGGAAAACAGCATACAGACATTGCAGCATGGGATTGAAAATAATTATTTCTTTGATGTAAAACATTTTTTAAGGCCTGCAACACACATCCGTGCCTCCGGTACGTGTTTGGCATTTTTTACACGTACCGGAGACACGTGCTTATGTTGACACAGTCCTTTTAATATAAATAGCCTCACGTCAGTGTTTTGGCACGGAGCGTGTGTCCGTTCCGTGCCTACGTTTGACCGTGCCGAAAAAGTGCTGACATGTCCGTTTTCCCCCGGCATAACGTCCTCACGGATCCATTAAATCCTATGGGTCTGTGTTTGCACGTACGTGATACGGATGGCCTCCGTATGCTATCCGTGTGGTCCGTGTCCGTGTTTTAAAAATCAAGGTTGTTACAATTTCAAATACTTTCAGGTGGCGTAGCTAACATATTTTTTTTGCTCAAAACTTACTTTGCATTTGCAGAAGGAGTGAGCAAGCAAGCAGTTGTAGTTCTGTGTAGTGAAAGAACTTTTTTGACCACAATTTCTGCTTCCAAATATAATAATGGCTCCACGGGTGGACACGGAGAAACTAATATCAGCTGTCGAGACTCACCCACCATTATGGGATACACGTGTTGATGGTTACCATGACAGACTGACAGTTGACCGCCATTGGCTTCAAGTTGCTGAGGAAGTGTACCCCAATAATGCATGGGATAGATGTTCGCCTTCAAAGCGTGCTAAATATGGTAAGTGTTTTTTTTTTTTTTTCGAGGTTTTTTTTTAATATATATTTCTTTTTTTTTTTATAATTTCAAACTGTGAATGTTTTGTTATTGTAATGTTCTTTTTTAGTAAAATTAACTTTGTGAAGAATTGTTATATGTAATAATCTATTTATTGAGTTAATGTTAAATTTTTATAAATGTTACCTAACTTTACAAAACTTCAAAAATTCAAAGTAAACTTTAATTTGTAATATGATTTTGAATTCTTCATGAAGTTAATTAATTCACAAATAAAACTGTCATGTGAATTTCAATTCCATGTTTTATTAGTCTAATTTTTGTATCCCAATTTCTAATCATGTTTGGTTAATTCTGGATGTTTTTTTTTAATTTTTTTATTTTTTTTTAATAACATTTCAATATCATGACCTAAATTAATAAAATAATATTTCTCAATTTTTTTTACAAATTATTCTTGTTTATAAAAAAACCTACCTTTTTAAAATCTATATCACAATTACTTCCAAGATAATTCCAGAGAAATATTATTTTGTTATGTGTGAATGTATAAAAATGCTTTTTAGTGAAGAATATCTTAAATAATGTATTTTCCTCTAATGTATTAGTCCACCTTTATTATTTAAAATTGTATATTACATTTAGCAAACATTATTATCATTAATGTGTGCAGAATTATGCTGAATGTTGCAAGTGACATATTTTTTTAAATTCAACAGTTGACTTGGTAAAAAGGCGTTGGCGTTCAGCACGTGATCAGTACCGAAGGGAGTACAACCCTATACCATCCTCATCCAGCCAAGGCCGCAAACGCAGATATGTTTACTATGAACAAATAAGCTTCCTAGCACCCATCTTAGAAGTAACACAGTAAGTTTTTTGTTATATATTTTTTTTTTTTTCAATAATTTTTCTTTAAAATTTCTTTATTTTCTGAAGGTAATTTTAAAAATATAAATGTAATGATTGTAATATGTTATCTAATTTAATATAGAACGGAGGATAATCTAGACGATTCTGATGAACAACCAACAGCTGGTCCCTCTGCTACAGCCACCTCAGCATCAGAACAAGAACCTGGCAGAGAAGACAGTAAAAATCAAGAGATTCAACAAGATGCAGCAGCAGCAACTGAATCACATGAGGGTGGGACAGAGAGTGCACAAACCAACACCCAAGGCTCATCAACACAACAAACAACCACACCAGCAACACAATCAACACAAACAAATGTACTTCCACGTTTTGCACCACAACCTCTCCGTGCAAGAAGAATCCGCAGACCTGAGGACATGAGATCCTTACCGGAAATAATTGACACACGCATTATTCACATAATGAACACTTTAATTCCAGAAACAGATGCCGAGCGTTTTTGTCGGTCTTTATCTACTAGCTTAACCAAAATTGCATCCGATAGGCAGGAACGTGTACGTGCTGCTATGCTGACCCTACTTTCAGCTAGTCAGGCAGAACAGGAACCAGTGAGAGTTTATGAGGCCATAGAAAATTGGCGTACCATTATGCAACAACATACAGTCCCAAACACAACAGACAATCAAAATACCATTTCAACACAAACAACAATGGCAACAGTAATTGTCACTAATCCAGTATTACAACAATCTGGTCAACCTTCTATTGCTTCAAGTACGGTATTCCCAACACCAATTAGACAAGGGTATGTTTCAACCAATACTGGCGCCTTAAGCACTGTACAAAGTGCAACCTCACAGCAACCCATAAACTATATGAATTTACAACCCACTCCAAGTACTAGTTACTTTACTCAACCCACAAATATTGGTGCTTTACCTAACTTGTTTCCTGGTTCAACATACCAACAATCATTCATGATGCCTCATTATCCAATCTCAACTATGTTACCTACACCACACTTACAAACATCAGTCAACTATCCTCAAGGTCAACAACATACACACACACAATACCCACTTACCCATGTAGACCCACAGGTGTACTCAACAACAGGCAATGTGTTGGGCCAAACAAGCATGCAACATACTGTTCCACACACTACTGTAGTTAGTAATAGGAATGTTGTTCAGCAAACAACTGCTTCCATTCCTGAAAATACTATTTCTGAGGCCACCCAAAACAACATACTCAGCAACACTCAGGTTACTTCCCTAGAAGATCTTGTAGACTTATGATACACATTTTTGTTAATCTTTACATTCAACCAACAAATATGATGAATGGGCCAAAAAAAAAAAATTGGGTTTGCCAAAAATGTCTTAAAAATACAAAAAAAAGGCATGTGTGATTATATTTTGTGCCGGATGACATATATGTTTTATGCCATGGATATGTTTAATTTTTTATGAACACATTTGTACCAAACCAATTTGATGGGTAGATGAGTTCTTATATTCTAAAAACAAAGTTTACAATTATTATGTCTATGTAAATGTCCAACATGAGACCAACATAATTGGTCGAAAATTTAACAACATTGTAAGCAATGCAAAAATTTTTGCAAGTGTACTATTTTAAGTAAAGTATATGAAAAATTTTTTAAGAAAAAAAACAAATGTTAATTTTGTAAAAGTTTCCAGAAGATGAGCAAGATTTTTTTTTTATTTGGAAACTAAAAAAGAACATCATTACTTTTTGGAATAATAGGCATATTATTAATAAAAAAATATGTTTTAAAAATAAATATTCAGTTTCTTTTTTTAATGTATATATATTATTGCATTTTTTCCATAGACGATTAACATTATTAATTTTGTAATTTTAAACAAAAAAAAAATCATGATACTAACACAGAAATTTACAAACACATACATACAACATTCAGAAATCCATGTTGTTAACAGAAATGTAAGTTGTTGATTAACGCATTTTCACTTTAATACAAGTAAGCTTTAAGCTCTTAGATTTTTTAAACTAAGTAAACATTTTCATCTAAGTGAAAAAAAATACATTGTCAATCAAAAATTGCCATTAAAATTTTAACAAACATCATTATTATTATTAGCATCAAAACAATTAAAGTAATCAGTAAATAATTTTCTAATTTGTAATCCAGATGTCACGGAATTATGAGACATAGGTTCACCTGTTGGATTAACAACATGGTTTATCTGAGATTCATCATCAACATAAGTTCCTCCTTCATGTATCCGACAGAAATTGTGAAGCACTATGGTAGCCTTGATGACAGATTTGACAGAGTTTGGCTGCAACTGAATAGTTGTGTGATAAATGCGCCATTTGTTAGCTAATATACCAAATGCACACTCCACATAACGTCTTGCTTTAGTTAGCCGATAATTAAAGTACTGTTTCCTGTCATCAATTGATCTCCTTGGATATGGTCGCATAACATGTTTGGATAATGCAAATCCTGCATCTGCTACCATGACATATGGTGCCAACGGTCCAGATGTACAAGGTAGGGCAACTGGGGGTGGGATCAATAATGAATTTTCTTGCAGGCGTTGGGCTAATCTTGAAGAACGGAAAATACGGGCATCTGAGGCACTACCATAGGCCCCAATGTCAGCATAAATAAAACGGTATTCTGTGTCAACCAATGCCAAAATAACAACCGAAAAAAACTTATGAAAATTGAAATAACGGGAACCAGAGTTTGGTGTTTTTTTAACTCTGAAATGCTTGCCATCCAAAGCTCCTATGCAGTTAGGAAAGTCCACAGAGTCCTTGAAGCCCTTAGAGATTTTCAACCAATCTTGTCTGTTTGGCTGAGGCATCATTTGGTCTTTTAAATGTTGCCATATCATGTCGCATGTGTGACGTACTATAACGGCAATGGTTGATCTCCCCAACAAAAAATCAAAATGTAAAGCAATAAAAGATTGACCAGTCGCCAAGAATCTATGAACACAAGACAAACAATGATTTTCAATTATCAATATGTCTTTTTAAAGAAAAGCAAACCAAAAAAACCACAAACATTGATTAAAAACAGAGATTAGATCAAGAAATATCAATTACACATTTCAATGTGAAACCTAACACATTTAAAAAAGAATACAAAAAAAATATTATACCTCAGAGTCACCATAAATCTCTCCTCAGGGGAAATGGAAAGCCGCATCCAAGTGTCCTGATGTTGCAAATGAGGTCGTAAAATATTTAGTAAGTTATCAAAACTCTCAACTGACAAACGGCAGTATGAAAAAAACTTATCTGGGAAATTCCGTAACTCAAAAAATAAAGTATGGAAATGACCATGCATAGGCCGCATCATGATTAGTGGATGCACCCACAATCTGTTTCTTCTTACATTATCATATTGCAACATGTGCCGTCTAACGCCAAAACGACGAGATATAATCCAACATAAAAACACTAAGGCCTCCGTGGATAATGGCATTGCCAAAAATTTGTCACAACACATAGGTGCTCCAAGGCAGAATACAAGCAGGAAACAGTTTATAGGTAACTTATATTTATGTCCTAATCACATACACCTATGTGTCATTTAATTCCAACTGATCACCATTTTCTCAATGTGTGAAACATGTTAAACACACACAAAAAACGGACTGCTCACGGAACACACACTGACGTATTTCACGCACAGGAAAACGCACACACGTACACACGTATGACACACGATATGCATACGGACACTACACGGAGGGGAAAAACGGACAGAAAATACGGAACACAGACACAAAAAACGGACTACAGCACACGTACGTTTTTTAAACGTGAGTGTGGCAGAAGCCTAAAACAGGCAGGGAATGTTTTACCTTACAAAAACAATCAGCTGCAATCCTGTGCTGTCATGCCTATATACATTTTCAGTCCTACCCTACCCAGGAGTTCTGATATGTTCGGAGTATGTCTCTGAAATGTATGACACATCCCTTACACAATACCTAGCAGGGGCACATTTATAGGATTACCTGAGCACAGGAACCTTTTTTTAAAACACATTCAATTGGGGAAGTTTTCATTGTTCCAAGATAAACTTTAAAATTGTGTTCATAGAAGAACCCTTTTAAGATAAAAAGCCAAACTAATACTCAGTTAGCAATAGGTTGATTTAGAGTTCTATTTAATTTCCCAAGGAGCATTACATAACCTATATATTTCATTATTCTGACTTTGCACTCTCCAGACAGAGAAATGTTCAATTTTATTCCCCTGTCAGGTACCTCTCACTTAGCAAAATCAGATCTTCTACTTTGAAATCATGAGTGACAAAAACCCAAAACAAATGTCTGAAAATTGGGTATCTTTTTGGCTATTCCTCTCAAGCTATGTGGAAAAGCTCATTAACACCTTAAGGACGAAGCCAGTTTTGTACTTTATGCCCAGGCCATTTTTTGTAATTTTGACCAGTGTCCCTTTATAAGGCTATAACTCTGGAACGCTTCAATGGATCCCAGTGATTCTAAGATTGTTTTTTCGTGACATATTGGGCTTCATGTTAGAGGTAAATTTAGGATGATATTTTTTTATTTTATTTGTGAAAAAATCTGAAATTTGACAAAAAAAATAAAAATATTGCAATTTTCAAACTTTTAATTTTTATGCCCATAAACCAGAGAGTTATGTCACACAAAATAGTTCATAAATAACATTTACCACTTGTCTACTTTAGATCAGCGCAATTTTTTAAACAAAATTTTTTGGGGTTCGGAAATTATAAGGGTTCAAAGTTCATCAGCAATTTCCCATTTTTTCAACAAAATTTACAAAACCATTTTTTTAGGGAACACATCCCATTTGAAGTGACTTTGAGAGGCCGAGGTGACAGAAAACACCTGAAAGTAACACCATTCTAAAACCTGCACCCCTCAAGGTACTCAAAACCACATCCAAGAAGTTTATTAACTTTTCAGGTGCTTCACAGGAACTAAAGTAATGTGGAATGAAAAAAAATAAAAATTAACATTTTACCTAAAAATATTGCTTTAGCACTAATTTTCTTACTTTTTCAAGAGGTAACACCAAAAATTAGACCTCTCACTTTGTTACCCACTTTCTTATGAGCACGCCAATACCCCACATGTGGTCAGAAACCTTTGTTTGGGTAAATGGGAGAGCTTGGAACGAAAGGAGCAATATTTGAATTTTGGAAAGCAAAGTTGGCTGAAACAGATTGTGGGCACCATGTTGCATTTACAGATCCCCTAAGGTACCTAAACAGCAGAAACCCCCCTCAAGTGACCCCATTTTGGAAACTAGACCCCTTAAGGCTTCTATCGAGGGGTATAGTGAGCATTTTGGACCCACAGGTACTTCACAGATTTTGATAACGTTACGTTGTCGTATTGAAAATTGTCATTTTTTTTCTCAAAAATGTTGCTTTAGCATCAATTCTCTCACTTGTTCAAAAGGTAATTCCAAAAATTTGACCCAAATGTTTGTTACCCACTTTTTTATGAGCGCAGTGATACCTCATATGTGGTCTGAAACCTTTGTATGGACAAATGGGAGGGCTTGGAACAGAAGGAACAATATATGAATTTTGGAAAGGAAATTTGGCTGAAAAAGATTGCGGGCACCATGTCGCATTTGGAGGACCCCTAAGGTATGAAAACAGCAAAAAACCACCACAAGTGACCCCATATTGGAAACTAGGCCTCTCAAGGAATTTATCTAGATATTTGGTGAGTACCCTGAACCCCCAGGTGCTTCACAGAAATTTATAACGTTGAGCCATGAAAATAAAAAAATAAAATTTTCCCACAAAATTGTTACTTCAACCAGGTAGCTTTTTTTTTCACAAGGGTAACAGGAAAAAATTCACCATGAAATTTATTGTGCAATTTCTCCTGAGTTTGGTGATATCTTATATGTGGTGGAAATCAACTGTTTGCACACACGGCAGGTCTTGGAAGGGAAGGAGTGCAATTTCACTGCAAAATTGGCTGGAATCAATAGCGGACACCATGTTGCTTTAGGAGAGCCCCTGAGGTGCCTAAGCAGTGGAGGTCCCCCACAAGTGACCCCATTCTGGAAAATGGACCCCTCAAGGAATTTATCTAGATGTTTGGTAAGTACCCTGGACCCCCAGGTGCTTCACAGAAGTTTATAATGTTGAGCTGTGAAAATAAAAAAAATACATTTTTACCACAAAATTGTTACTTCAACCACATAGATTTTTTTTTAACAAGAGTAAAAGGAAAAAAAGTAGCATAAAATTTATTGTGCAATTTCTCCTGAGTATGCTGATACCTTATGTGTGGTGGAAATCAACTGTTTGGGTGCACAGCAGGGCTCGGAAGGGAAGGAGCGCCATTTGACTGACCATTTGGCTGGAATAATTAGTGGACACTATGTCGCATTTGGAAAGCCCCTAAAGTGCCTAAACAGTGGAGGTCCCCCACAAGTGACCCCATTCTGGAAACAAGACACCTCAAGGCTTTTATCTAGGTGTATATTGAGCATTCTGAATCCACGAATACTTCACAGAATTTGATAAGCTTAGGTTGCCATATTGAAAATTTTCATTTTTTTTACAAAAATGTTTCATTAGCATCACATTTCTCACTTTTTCAAGAGGCAACAACAAAACATGGACCCCACAGGTTGTTATCCAATTTCTTGTGAGCGCAGGGATACTCCATATGTGGCCAAAAACCTCTGTTTGGATAAATGGGAGGGCTTGGAATGGAAAGAGCACCATTTGAATTTTGGAAAAGTTGAAATAAATTGCGGGCACCATGTCACATTAGCAGGGCCTCTTGGGTACCTATACATTAGAAACCCCCCACAAGTGACCCCATTTTGGAAACTGGACCCCTCAAGGATTTTATTCAGGAGTATAGTAAGCATTTTGAATCCACAGGTACTTCACAAAAATGTTACTGTAGCAACAATATTCTCACTGTTAGGCTATGTGGCAATGATCCAGCGACACGGCATCTAGTACACAGTGTCAGCCTTCCTGCAGAGATGTGAGTGTTGTCCACTGGAGAACGCAGCTGCCCATGCCCACGATTTGGGTTCAGGCTGCTGTGGACTTTAGTTCTATTCTACCTGCAGAGAACACTTATCTCTGCAGCATAAATTGACATGCTGAGGCTCGGGAAGCTGCGCCACAGGTTGGTTTATGCTGCGGAGAAAAGAAGAACAGTGGGCATGGGATTTCTAAAAATCCTTCCACTGTACTTCTACCGCACATCGTAGCGTTATGGATGCAGGAAAAACACTCTGCACCTAAAATGCTGCAAACCCTGATTGTGGGCACACAGCCTAAAATGCTACGATGGATGAATGGATAGATGTGAAACAAATATAACATCCCACCCCCTGCATATTCTAAGCTGGCGCCCATTAGTGCCTTTCGTGTGGCACTAAAGGGTGCCTAGCCTTGCATTTAGCCCAAAAAGAAAAAAAATAATTAAAATAAATGACGTGTGGTCCCGCCTATTTTTGATAGCCAGCTAGGGTAAAGCAGACAGCTGTAGCCTGCAAACCACAGCTGACAGCTTCACCTTGGCTGGTGATCAATTTGGAGGGCTTCCCAAGCTGTTTTTTTTAATTATTTATAAATAAATAATTAAAAAAACGAACAAACGTAGGGTCCCCCCAAATTAGATCACCAGTCAAGGTGAAGCTGACAGCTGGGGTCTGGTATTCTCAGGGTGGGAAGAGCCATGGTTATTGGACTCTTCCCAGCCTAAAAATAGCAGGACGCAGCCGCCCCAGAAGTGGCGCATCCATTAGATGTGCCAATCCTGGCGCTTCGCCCCAACTCATCCCGTTGCCCTGGTGCGGTGGCAAACGGGGTAATAAATGGGGTTGATACCAGATGTGTAATGTCACCTGGCATCAAGCCCAGCAATTAGTTATGTCACGGCATCTATTTGATACCAGACATAACTAATTGACAGTAATAAAAAAAAAAATTGACAACAAAAAAAATTTATTTGAAAAAACACTGCCCAAAAACATTCCCTCTTTGACCAATTTATTGAAAAGAAAAAAAAAAATCGGGTCCCTGTAATCCATTGTGAAAATCCTGTGGCGATTCTCGACCTTCTAGAATATGGGGGGCACGTTCAGGGAACGTATCCCCCATTTTCTAGGAGTGCAGACCCTCCATTTGAGAAGAGTGGGTGCAAAGAATTTGCACCCACCCTCCCCGGGTCACGGCTGCAGAGTGCGAGCAGCAGCAGCCAGCGTCTCTGAAGGCAAAGCAGGAAGTGGAGCTGACAGCCGCGCTCTTTAGTGTGACCGACGTTCACTGTGAAGGAGGAGGGGGCTGCAGGGGATCAGCGCTCCGACAGGTACGGGGGACACCGGGGAACACCGGGGTGGGAATAGGGGGTGACCTGGCAGGGCCTGGGGAGCAGTTTTCTGTCATATGTGTGATAGCACATGCGACAGAAACCAGAGGAACAGGGTAAATGCGGCCGGCGCGCTGCTGTGCGCGCCGGTGTGCGCGGCGCCATGTTAGATTTTCGGGAGGAGTGGGAGTGGGGGGACACTTTGGCAGGACCGGGGGACCGGAGAGGACCGGGGGATGAGATTTATCTCCCATCTGACATGTTTGTTTATGCCAGATGGATGATAAATGATTTTTTACCGGCGCGGTCATTTACTGTAACGTGATCATCGGTAAACGGTGTGTGCCGGTGATCACGTGAGCGGGGACCGGAAAAAACGGCCAGAATCATGATCTCCAGGGTCTCAGCTACCCCCGGCAGCTGAGATCCCGGAAATTTTCCGACTCTGGGGGGCGCTAGACCCTTTTTTCCGACCGCCGTTAAAAAGCGGCGGATCGGAAGAAGTACCCTAATTTGTCGCCGTTAAAAGGCGTATCGGTGGTCGTTAAGGAGTTAAAGGGTCAATGGTGACTTTTAGAATTGCTAACCCTAGAGTTATATTCCTGTTTATTTTTGAGTAATATATTGTCATATTTAATTTTCCAGACGATCATTACATGGCTTATAAGTCTCATTGTGCTGGCTTGTCATTATTTACAAGAGGAAACATTCCTCCTTAGACCTACAATTGAAGGATATGCATGCGCAGTAAAGAACTAGTGTATCTCAGTTTATAGGCTTAGTGCAATATCACAGAAAAAAATCTTAAACATTTAAAAATGTTCTAATAGTTTAATGTTTAGAGAGTGCATAATTAACAAAAAGTACATTATACATTTGTATACTTAGTGCAGTGTGATTTTCAAAGGATAAGTTATACTAATAATAAATTAAGAATTATTAATTATATCCCATATTTCAGAAAAAAAACAAACAAGTAAATAAATAATTCACTATCTTGCCATTGACGACATATCCACAGTATCTATCAATAGGTTTGAATCAATATATTCTTTTAGCCTCTGGCTTTGAATAGTACTGCAGTAAAGTTCATTTAAAATGAACAAATCATTGTTAACCCCTGTTAAAACCTGGAAACACCTTTATGACCAATCATTTTTTTTTACCATTTTGCTGTGTAAAGCTTAGTTATATGATGTAAAAATGTATTATTTTTTTTCTAGCACTGTCTTGGGTACATATAAACTTGTTGTGTTTCATATTTATTGTGATGCATAAGCTTTTAAATGAAGAATCACTCTTGAGTAATATATGTCTAGACTATATATATATATCTATCTATATCTATCTATCTATCTATATATATATATATATATATATATATCTATATATATATATATATATATATATATATATATATATAGATATATATATATATATAGATAGATATATATAGATATATAGTGCCATGACCAAAATTGTTAGCGCCCTTAAATTTGTTCCAGGAAATGCAATTACACATGTCTTGTTACAGATAAGTTTATTTCCGTTGTGTGTATTCAGGCAACACAAAATACAGAGGAAAAAAGTAAATTGGACAAAATTACAAAATTTTACAGAAAACCCAAAAAATAGGCAGACAAAATTGTTGCCACCTTTTCAAAGTTGAGGGTAAACGACTTTGTTTCAAGCATGTGATGTGCATGCAAACTTACCTGTGATAAGAAACAGGTGGGGACAATATGAAAATCACACCTAAAACAAGGTAAAATGGGAGAAGTTGACTCAATCTTTGAATAGTGTTTCTGTGTGTGCCACACTAAGCGTGGAGAACAAAAAGAGAAGACGAGAACTCAAGTCTGTGGTTTTGAGAAAACAAAATTGTTGAAAAATATCAACAATCTCAAGGTTAAAAGTCCATCTCCAGAGATCTTGATGTGTCCTTAACCATGGTGTGCAACATAATCAAGAAGTTTACAATCTATGGCTTTGTAGCTAATCTCCCTGGGCATGTATTACAGAGAAAAATTGATGAAAGGTTACAACACAGGAAAGTCCAAATGGTAGATAAGCAGCCCCAATTAAGTTTAAAAGAAGTTCAAGCTGTCCTGCAGGCTCAAGGTACATCAGTATCGTCCCAAACTATCCATCAACATTTGAATGAAATTAAACTCTATGGCAGGAGACCCAAGAGGATCCAACTGCTGATAAAGAGACATAAAAAAGCAAAACTGCAGTTTGCCAAAATGTACTTGAGTAAGCCAAAATACTTCTTGGAAAGAATCTTGTGGAGAGGTGAAACCAAAATAGAGCTTTTTGGTAAAACACATCATACTACTGTTTAACAAAACTGAAGGAGGCCTGCAAAGAAAAAAACACAGTACCTACAGTCAAATATAGTGGAATTTTAAAGATGTATTGCTTTTTTTTTGCAGCCTATGGCACTGGGTGCCTTGATTTGTTCAACTCATGATTAAATCTGAAGATTGCCAAAGGATTTTAGGTCGCAATGTAATGCCAAGTGTCAGAAACCTGGGTGTGCATCATAGGTCATGGGTCTTCCTACAGCACTATGACCTCAAATATACTTCAAAAAGTATGCAGAAATGGATGGAAATAAAGCACTGCAGACTTCTGATGCTGCCAGCACTAAGCCTGTATCCAAATTCCATTAAACACTTTTTTTGAGATCTTAAAATTGCTGTTGTGAGCAGGCACTCTTCAAATTTAGAGGTTTGGAGAAGGTTGCAAAAGAAGGGCGACCCTAAATTCCAGTTGAGGTGTGAAAAGCTTGTTGATGGTTATAGGAAGCAATTTAATGTAGTTATTTCAAAGAGTGTGCAACCAAATGTTAAGCTATGTGTGCCAACATTTTTGTCTAGTCCACTCTTGGAGATTTGTGTGAAATGATGCCTAATTTTCCTTTTTTTTCAGATTCCTTTGTTTTTTTCCAATACACACAGAATAAATGCACGTGTATAACAAAACGTGTGTAATTGCAAAAAATGTCTGTCATAAAAACTTCATTTTCTAGAGAACAATTTCAAGGGAACTGTTACGGGGGGACCGGCAGATTAGGACCAGGAAGTATATATCCCAATTGCAAGTCGGGGCCCACCATGCTCCAGATGGCAGTGGAGCTGCTGGCACCCTGTGGGTTAGGCAGAGACTATATAGCTGATGACTCAGAGTTAAGCCAGGAGACCTGGGAACCAGTCACGTGTGTAGGGACACGTCAAACCGGACGACAACCCAGTTAGCGTTTCGGTGGAGCGGGAGCTACTCCGACCACATGTGTAGGGAGCACGTCAGGCCGGATGGTAACCAGTTAGCGTTGACCGAGAAGATCGCTGCGACAGCGCCCTGTCGGCCACGTGTGTAAGGCACGTCAGGCCGAGCAGTCCTTCGATTAGCGTTTCTGGTCACCACTCGACTGGCCACGTGTGTGAAGGACACGTCAGACCACGTAGTCACACCATTAGCATTTGACTGGGAAGCCGAGGAGAGAAATAGGGTTCACACACCCAATCCAGAAACACCCTGTTAACTCCACAGGGGTTCTGGAATACGCTGTCCGTGCGCATAGAGGGCACAACCGGACAGGTGACGCAGCAGGTATGCTGTCCGTGTGCGTAGAGAACACAACCGGACAAGTAACGCAACAGGTATGCTGTCCGTGTGCGTAGGTGACACAGCAGCCGCAGTCCAGTTAACGCTACTGGACTGCTATAGCACAACTGAAATGGCAGCAAGGAAGCACGGCACCTGACCCTGATGTGCCGAGCCACGAATCTTGGCGTGACAGGCACCGTTTGCCTAGCCCTACCTACCGCTTCCAACAAAGTTTATGCCACCATGCACTCTAAATGAAGACTGCGCACCTCCATGTTGTCTCCAGCCCCTTTTATAACCTGGGTCCACCCCAAACCTAGGGTGGAACCACCAAGGTCCAATAGCAGAGTGCCATGTCAGCAGCGACGTCACCAGCGGCCTATCCGGAACCGCCACGTCATTGATGACCTCATGGCAGCCACGCCCCAAGCACTTCACCAGTCATCATCTGACGACCAATGGTGAGGTGCCAGATCATAGGGGCGGGCCTCTGCGAGCCAGTCCGTAGTCAGGACACCTGACACCCTCTGCCCTATCAGGGCTTGCCTCCTCACGGATATGCTCAGTGAGGTCCTTACCGGACCTAGCCTCTGATGCACTAAGTTCCTGAGCATGCTCAGTAGCCTGCACATTAGACTCAGAAATCAGACTATCTGCCTGAGCATGCTCAATAGGAACATCCCATAACTTAGACACAGCACGAAGTCCAAGTACCTGTGTAAAGAGGCTGTTAGCATTAATTGTGGGAGCATGCTCAGTAGCCTGAACTGAGGACTTAGTCTCAGAAATGACACAATCATGCTGAGCATGCACAGTAGACAAAACACCAGACAGACTCTGGCTGGGGTAAATCGGCGCACACATGTGCACTAGCCGCCTCTCCACACTTAGACGTGGTGGAAGGAGCAGCCAACTGGGCAACCCGAGACACGGCCAAGAACGGCAGCCGGCTCCTGGGTGCAACAGGAACTGCAGCAGGCTGCTTGCGGCTATGGCGGCGCCAGTTCGTAACAGGAACAATTTCAAATGTGACAACATTTTTGGCCATAACTATATGTATCTATATATGTATGTGAAAAAAGTAGAGATGAGCGATGTTTGATGTTTGAGGTTCGCCAATTTCATGTTCGAGTGATTTTGGGGGGTGTTTGAGACGTTCGACGAACTTAAGCTTTTTTCTAAAAGCTCAACAGTTCGAGTTATGTTCGAGAACGTTTCGATCAACAAAAAACTAAGGCAGTTACTAGCTGGCTTTTCACTGTAATAGTGTGAGTCACTGTGAATCACGCTATTATCAAAATACAGCATATAGTGTGCGGGGGGGACGGGGTTTAGATCAGTGCTGCTGCTGAGTGCTGAGAGGATGCCGATCACCATTTTTTTCCTTTTTTTTTCCCTAACCACGTGTACAGTGGGGAGGGCCAGGCTGTCAGCAAATCACAGAGACACACACTGCAAAGTGGATTTTTGCCAGAAAAGCAAGGGCATGTGTCATAGGCTGTGCATGTCACATGTCCTTGCCTTATAAGACTTGGCCATTTTCCCCGTCACCGCCATTATCTCTCTGCTGCATGTGGGTGACAGTCACCGCTCTTGCTGCTGATTCTGCAGTGTGCGCTATACAGATACAGTGCAATCTACACAGTGCTTTAGAAATTAATGACTACTGGTTATTTCAGCCCTTTTCAGGGCTGATTTACAGGCGTTCATAGCCATAGCTGCTAGGAAGGTCCATGCAAACACTGTGTAGGGCTTTAGATAACAGCGTCTGGCTACCTCAGCTCAGGCAATTCCTTGCTGCATTTTTTCATTAGCAGGGATAGAAAGTGAGGCTTCCTTTGCTGTCCACTGACCCACAGCACCCGTGCATTCTACCCACCTGCCCATTCTTGCCACGCTATTTTATTTTCCCAAAGAGCTGACACTTTTTGTGCCATCCTAAAAGTGTCTGGAATACTAAGTTAGTGTTCCTTTGCTGTCCACTGACCCACAGCACCCATGCATTCTACCCACCTGCCCATTTTTGCCAGGCTATTTTATTTCCCCAAACATCTGACACTTTTTGTGGCATCCTAAAAGTGTCTGGAATACTAAGTTAGTGTTCGTTTGCTGTCCACTTACCCACAGCACCCGTGCATTCTACCCACCTGCCCATTTTTGCCACGCAATTCTAGTTGCAAACTGTGCTGCCACTGTTAGGGGCATACTCCAACTGTCTGGGATACTACCTTAGTGTTCCTTTGCTGCCAAGCAAGGTACACCACATGTGCATTCTACACTCCTCTCCATTTCTGCTACGCAATTTTAATTTACAAAAGTGCTGCCACTGTTAGGGGCATACTGCAATTGTCTGGGATACTACCTTAGTGTTCCTTTGCTGCAAAGCAAGGTACACCACATGTGCATTCTACACTCCTCTCCATTTCTGCTACACAATTTTAATTTACAAAAGTGCTGCCACTGTTAGGGGCATACTGCCTCAGTGTTCCTTTGCTGCCAAGCAAGGTACACCACATGTGCATTCTACACTCCTCTCCATTTCTGCTACACAATTTTAATTTGCAAAAGTGCTGCCACTGTTAGGGGCATACTCCAATTGTCTGGGATACTACCTTAGTGTTCCTTTGCTGGCAAGCAAGGTACACCACATGTGCATTCTACACTCCTCTCCATTACTGTTACGCAATTATTAACTGCAGGTAGTCCAGCCAATCTGTGACGAAGGTGCAGACATGGATATAATGTTGCCTTCATCCAAAGGTGGTTCTCTCGATGTCTGACAGAGCTCAACACTAGAGATGAGCGATGTTCGAGGTTCACTAATTTCATGTTCGAGTGATTTTGGGGAGTGATAGAGACATTCGACGAACTCGAGCTTTTTGCTAAAACGGTTTGAGCACCAAAAACGTGGCTTTTCACAGTAAGGCTATGTGCACACGTTGTGTATCTGCATGTGTCCTGCGTCCCCAGAACAATCCCTCTCTCTTTCCTACTCACCGATCACGGACGCCTCGCTGCATGCTGTCACAAATCTGCGGCGTCTTTTTCTCTTTTGAAAATGGCTGCCGCTTTATTATTCAATCAGTTATTCCGTGCTTTCCCCGCACACCGGCGCCCATGATTGATTGCAGTCAGACACGCCCCCACGATGAGTTGATTGCAGTCAGACATGCCCCCACAATGAGTGACAGCTGTCTCACTGCAACCAATCACAGCCGCCGATGGGTGGATCTATATTGTGCAGTAAAATAAAAAAATAATAAAAAAATATGCGGTTCCCCCATATTTGATGCCAGCCAGGATAAAGCCACACGGCTGCAGGCTGGTATTGTCAGGATGGAGAGCACTGCGTTATCGGGAACCCACCACTCTAACAATATCACCCACCAGCCGTCTGGAATTGCCACATTTATTAGATGCGACAGTCCCAGGACTCCACCCAGCTCATCCTGAATTGCCCTGGTGCAGTGGCAATCGAGGTAATAACGTGATTAATCATGACAGGCGTCTCCCCGAGATACCTTCCATGATTAAACTGTAAGTGAAAGTAAAGAAACACACACAGCGAAAAATCCTTTATTTGTAATAAAAGACAAAAAAACAGGTCCGAAGTAATCCACACGACACTGTCAGCTCTGCTACAGAACACGAGTGCTCTGTGTCCTCTCCACGTAGCACATGAAGAGACTTGCGCTGTCACCTCAGACTTCAGTCTGCTTTGTAGACCTCAAGATATCTCTCTCTCTCTCTAAAGAACTACAAGGCTCAGCATACTCCATCCAGGACTGTATGCAGGAGTTTTTTGCCCACCAAAAAAATGATGTGGGCTTTGCCATATTTTTGAATGTTAGCCAGGTACAGCAGGCAGATACGGCTGCCCCCAACCCCCAGCTGCAATTTGTATCCGGCTGGGAACTAAAAAAAATAAGGAAGCCCTTTTTTTATTTATTTCATGAATTTCATGAAATAATTAAAAAAAAATCGACATAGGCTTCGCCCCATTTTTGTGTCCAGCCAGGTACAACTAGGCAGCTGGGGATTGTAATCCACAGCACAGGTTGGCCCGAGCTTTCTGGGCCCCTCTGCTGCGAATTGCAGTCCGCAGCCGCCCCAGAAAATGGCGCTTTCATAGAAGTGCCATCATCTGGCGCTGTATCCAACTCTTCCAGCAGCTCTGAAGGCGGGTGGCTTGCTGGTTATAAATGAGTTAATACTAGCTTTGTTTTACTAGCTAGTATTAGGTCAGAGATTCTTAATGTCAGGCAAGTTTGACTCGGCCATTAGGAATCTCCAATAAAGGGTTAAAAAAAGACACCAGACAGAGAAAAAAAAGCTCTGCTACATCAGACAGCACTGCATGGGAGGAAGAACGCTGCTGCTCCCCGTGCAGTCTATTCACTCAGTGAGGGAGCAGAGTTTGCAGGCTGAAAGCGGTGACGTCACCGCTGACAGCCGGGTTGCTATAGCAACGTCGATCTCCGTTATTGACTTGCTGTGGCAGCCGGTGAATAACGGAACAAGGAAGCAGAATGGGAAAGCCGGCCATGTGCCAGAGCATTTTGTTGGTACACAGATGCTGGAACGATCACCGCGTACCGGAGAGATGCAATGACAGGACCTAGCAATGACGTCTAGCCATGTGACCAGTCTGTAGCCAATGAGATAATAGACATGTGACTGATCACATGCTTTTTTGATGTCACGGAAGGTCCTATCATCAGTGCTGGTTATCAGAAGGAAAAGCGGCGGGAGACAGAGTGCAGGACGCTTCGCGGGGACCTGGAAGTGTAATGGCAATGTTTATTAACTGTATGTGTACATTTATAATGTATTTTTATGTGTTTGTGATTGCCTGCCATTGGTTTCAATTGGGCTCGAGAGGTTCGTCTAACGGTTTGTCGAACCGAACTCGAACGGAGCCTCCATTCGACAAACCGAACCGAACTCGAGCCTTCAGAGGCTCGCTCATCTCTAATATTGAACTTGAGGTTGAGGAGAGGCCACTTTATGGAGCACTTGAGATCCATTGAAGCAGCTGCTGTTTTGGTGCCTCATCTACATTTGGTAGCGATGGTCGTGTCCGTGAAAAAAAGGGATCATAACAGGTCATATCAGATTATCCACGGGAAGAAGTACACCTGTTATTTTGGCTGGTAGTTGATGTTACGAATTGGTGCCACCGTAGACGCAAGCAGCCTGCTGCGGTTCCAGTTGCGCCCAGGCATCAGCTGCCATTTTTGGCTGTGCCTCGGGTCGTCCAGCTGGCTGCTTTCTCCTCCACATCTAAGTGTGGAGAGGCAGCTAGTGCACATGCATGTGCCGATTTACCTCAGCCACAGCCTAAGTCCATTGTTTCGCCTAGTGAGTATGCTCAGCCTGACTGTGCCATTCCTGAGGCTAAGTCCTCAGTTCGGGCTACAGCACAAGATCTTACACTTAGTGCGAAAAGCCTCTTTGCACAGGTACTTGGACTCCATGCCGTGTCTAAGATCTGTGTTGTGCCTAGAGAGCATGCTGAAGCTGATAGTCTTTTTTTCTGAGACTGTTGTTCAGGCTACTGAGCATGCTCAGGCACTTAGTGAATCAGAGGCTAGGTCTGGTAATGAACTCTTTGACCCTGTCCGTGACGTGGCAGGCCCAGATAGGCCACAGGGCATCAGGTGTCCTGATGATGTGGCCAGGCCACTCCAGACTGCCTTGCAGAGGCCCGCCCCTATGACTTGTCACCTCATTATTGTTCGTCAGACAATGACTGGTGAGGTGTTTGGGTCGTGGCTGCCATGAGGTCATCATAGAAGTGGCAGTTCTTAATAGGCCGCTGGTTATGCCACTGATAATGTGGCACTCTGCTTTTGGCTCCAGGAGGTGCATTGTGGTCCACCCTGGGTTGGGGCGGACCCAGGTTATAAAATGGGCTGGAGCCAACAAGGAGGTGCACAGTCTTCTATTATGCTCAGATAGAGCACACCTCCATGTGTTGAACCCATTACGGATTTAGGCCAGAGGTAGGCAGGGATAGGGCGTCGGTACAGGCCGCCACCACACTTGGTAACGCAGAACAGTTAAGACCAGCTCCTGTCCTACCAGTCCTGCTAGTGCAGCACAGAGGCATTAACAGGCCTGTTGCTGCTGCTGCGCGTGCTGTCCACAGGTGTGCCCCCTACGCACATGGACAGCGTACCCAATGGCCCCTGTGTTGCTAACAGGGAGTTCCTGGACTGGGTGGGTGTGTGGACCCTGTGACACTAACAGGGTTCCCAATCTCCAAATCCGAGTGTCGTTTAACTCGGTTTAGGCTACTATTAGTTTCAGAGCCACCCAGCTCTGTATCCTCCTCCTAACCTTTGTGTTGCCAGCATCTCCTCTTCCATCTGTGAGCACGGTGGACCCCGACTGGCGATTGGGATATATACCACCTTATCCTAATCTGCCAGTCCCCCCCGTAACAGATGGTGTTTCTTCAGCAGATGTAACTGTTGCTTAACCACCAAACCCATGGACACAAACTTTTTTCTACTTTCCAACACTCCTGTTCCCCTTTCCACCAGCATATGGCCTTTTGCCACTCATTTTGTATATTTATTAATTTGCAACTCTGCAGGGACACCATAGTCAACGCCATCTCAGCACAGCAGCCAGCCCTCGGTCCCTCAGATGTGGACAAGTAAAAGACCATTTCTGCCTAGCCATGACAAAGCGTTGAGATTCACTCTGTGCAGCACTGGTGTTTAGTGGAAAAGCAGAGCTAAGATTGCGTACCTGCTTCTGCTGATACTCCTGCATATGTGCATCCCTTTGTATGGCAGGATTTATTTTGCCAAATTTTGTCTTGTACCAGGGATCTAACAGTGTGGCAACCCACTAGTCAGCATTACTTCGAATTCGGACAATCAGAGGGTCATGTTGTAGGTAGTGCAGCAAGAAGGCGCTCATGTGTCTTGCGCATAAAGGAGGACCAAGTCCTTGCTGTGTTGGTGGCGGAGAGGTGAGAATCATGCCTCCTTCCTCTGCCCTCTCCCCCCAACCTCTTTCAACCGAAATGTGAGCAAGCTCTCCCTCATCTGCTCAGTCTTCCATGCCCATCGACAGTTCGTCCTCCATTTCTTACTGGGCTCCTGCACCTTCCTCGACAGCTAGGCTGATACTATGCGCCCTTGTTAATCCCTCTCCCCCACCGTACCATGCCTGCCGCCTTGGTGCTGCTGACCGTCTGGACCTTGTAGATGTTGTTATCCCTTGCGCATATGACTCCTCCTGTACTTCCTGTCATTCCTCTTGTCCCACCACCTGATTATGAATGCTGTTTAGAGTGTGCTCCAGCATGTAGATGACCGAAATTGAAATGCCAATAATGGCAACGTCAGCGCTAAACATCTTCGTCGTCATTTTTAAACTTCGAAGAAGGGTGCATAGGTCCTTGATCTGAGACCACTCCAGCAGCATGTTCTGCCCCACCTCTGGATCTCTTTAGACCAGGCTATACGTCACAACGTATTGCAGCAGGGCTCCCGATGCTGCCACAGACGCTGCAACATGTGGAGATTTAAATTCAAGCATGTCGGCACATCGCATTTCAGGCGGTGAACCGCCAGACCAAAAGACTTCTGGAGCGATGCAAGTTGTTGAGCTGCTAGGTGTGAACAGTGGAAGTGAGCACGTAGCGAGCCTGCCCGCTGCAGAAGGCCATGTAGGCCGGGATGGTGGTTTAAAAATTGCTGGACAACCAGGTTCAACACGTGAGCCATACAAGACACGTGTGTCACATTGTCCTGACGAAGGGCCGCACCCAGGTTTGCATTATTGTCACACATGGCTGCTAAGTCACCACCGGCATCCGCTCCATCAATTTGTACTCCGATCGCCAGGTGACACCGTGTTCCTTTCTTAGATAATGCGGATGATGGAAGAGGAGTCGATGCCAGCGGCGCCGGTGACCCCAGGTTCCGCTCACCCAACCAGCTGGGTTACCTTGAAATATGAAGAACCACTGTCTGACTGTAGGTGGTGGGTGTCTCACAGCTGAAGTACCATCATTCAGCTACAACCAATGGGAAGACACCACACCCTTTTTTAGGCCCATCCTGTCTGCTGACCACTGCCAGACATAGCTCTGAATCTCTGGTCCCTGTTCCGTTCTGTATTGTGATTTTGTGTGCTGACTACGGATTGTTTCCTGACTACGTCTCCTGCCTGCTGTTTATATACCTTGTTGCCCGATCCGCATTTGACCTCTGCTTGTTTTCTGATTAAGTCCTGGCCGTCCCATTCTGATCATGTTCCTCAATTCATGGTTTGACCCTGCCTGACTACTGCTCTCTCGGACTGCAGTCTTCCACAGGTATTGATCACCTTGGGCCCTGTGTAATTCCAAATCCCTGTTTAGAGGTTAAAGGGTTTCAGAGTTCTGAGGGTCCTGCTTGGTGAGTGGCTTCCCTCTAGCCTATACTTAACAGCCCGTCTGAGTGTGTGGATCCAGGCAGGCATTACACCATGCCCTCTGCAGAAGGCCATGTAGGTTGGGATAGTGGTTTAAAAATTGCTGGATAACCAGGTTCAACACGTGAGCCATACAAGGCACGTGTGTCACATTGTCACAGCGAAGGGCCGCACCCAGGTTTGCATCATTGTCGCACATGGCCTTCCCTGACTGCAGGTTAAGTGGAGACAACCATTGATGAAACTTGGTCTCCAGAGCTAACCGTCCACAACTCCTCAGCGGTGTGACTCACACTTCCCATACATTTCAAAGTAAAGATTTGACTGCCTAATGGCGTTGAGCTCTGCTGCCAGCATAGTAAGCAGGTGTGTGGGATTCCTTGTGCACAGTTACAACACGGGTGGCCTCACCAGACAGGATTTAAGCGGAGGTTGAGGACCTAGACGAGGTTGAGGAGGCAGAAGCAGTGGAAGAGTTTCTACATACAGAGGAAGGATTGAAACACAACTCGTGGGGACGGAAAGACTTGTACAGCAGACCCTTCTCCATCTCTCACCATAGTTCACCAGTTCCCAGTCAAAGATATGTAACGCCCCTGTCCATGCTTACTGGTCCAAGTATCTGTGGTGAAATGCACCCTGCCACAAACAGAGTTTCTCAAGGAAGCGGTGATGTTGTGTGCGACATGCTGGTGTAGCGCAGGCACGCCTTTCTTGGAGAAGGAGTGGCGATTGGGCATCGGCTCTTGGGGCACTGCGATGGGCATAAGGTCTCGAAAATCCTCTGTTCAAAAGGTTGGAAAGGAAGCATTTCTGTA
This sequence comes from Anomaloglossus baeobatrachus, assembly GCF_048569485.1. Lineage (NCBI taxonomy): Eukaryota > Metazoa > Chordata > Amphibia > Anura > Aromobatidae > Anomaloglossus > Anomaloglossus baeobatrachus. The sequence continues at coordinate 277,935,670 of NC_134358.1, forward strand.
GCCAACAGTTTGCAGATGCTGAAAGTCAACCTCTAAGCCATGTCATGCCCTTCGAAAATCATGTAAAACACAGCAAGGGGACTCTAACCACAGTCTCCCTCGTTTCCAAAAATTGGGCCACACACACACACACCACTTGACTGGCATCACTTGTGCCCCAGTGGCAATCTTAAAAAGATGCTTTGCATGAAGCACTCTCAAAAATACACCAGACTTTCGCCTCCCCTTGATGACATAGGGGTAGAAAAGTCCTCTCTGATCCATGACTTTTTCATCTTGGTTCATTTTTTTTAAAAAAAAGTGGAGTCCAACCACAAAATCCCTCGTTTCCAAAAATTGGGCCACACACACACCACTTCACAGGCATCAGTTCTCCCCCAGTTGCAATCATAAAAAGATGCTTTGCATGAAGCACTCTCAAAAATACACCAGCCTTTCGCCTCCGCTGGAGGACGCAGGGGTAGAAAAGTCCTCTGTGATCCATGACTTCCTCATCTTGATGAACGTTAGTCTGTCCACATTGTCATTGGACAAATGCGTGCGCTTATCTGTCAGCACACCCCCAACAGCACTGAAGACACGTTCTGAGAGAATGCTGGCTGCGGGACACGACAATATCCCCAAGGCATAAGTGTCGAGCTCAGGCAATTTATCCAGATTGGAAGCCTAAAATGAGCAAGGCTCAAGTTGCACAGTAATGGCATCGATGTTCACTTGCATATACTCATATATCTGTGTCTCCTCCTCTTTTTTCTCATCCAGCTGTTTTATTTTCGCATGAGTATATGTTTTTGTCACTTTCCCATGTGTTTGTGGTGTCTTGGGAGTTGTTTGTCACCTTTTGGACACCTTTGAAGGTGTTTTCTATGTGTTTTTATGTGTTTGTGTTTGCCTTACATTGTTTTCAAGGGGGTTCGAGAGGTTCGTCGAACGGTTCGTCGAACGTTCATTGAATGGGACCTCTGTTCGATGAACCGAACCGAACTCGAGCCTTCAGAGGTTCGCTCCTCTCTAGTAAAAATTAATAATATTTGGTGAAATTTTCACCATTTGTTCACATTACAGGTACAAACTTAAATGTATTTTATTGGTAGCTTATGTGATATGCCAGCACAAAGAAGCAAGTATTTCTGAAGTGTAACAGAAATGATATATGGTTTTCTAAATATTTTACAGATATAAATTTAAAATTGTGACGTGCATTTGTAATCATCCCTCCTAAGTCTGTACTTTGTAGGACCTTCTTTCACTGCAAATTCTTCTACAAGTGTTTTGGGGTTTGTCTCTACCAGCTTTGTACATGTAGAGGCTAAAATATTTGCCCACCCTTCTTATTAAAATACCTCTAGCTCAGTGAGATTGGATTTAGAACATTTATAAAGAGCAATTTTGGGGTATTTTTTAATCGCAGTGTGCACCTGTACATTAATTCAATACTACAGGTTTGCTTTTCCCACATGTTTCATTTACAGCAATTTTTAAGTCTTGTCATGGCTTCTTAGTGAGATTTAGGTCTTGACTTTCAATGGTCCAGTCAAACATATGAGTAAGCTGTGATCGAAATCATTCCGTTGTAGCACCAGCAGTAAGTTTAGGGTCACTGTCCTGCTACCAGGTAAACCTGCACCCTATTCTCAAGTCTTTTGCAGGTCTAATGCGGGCGTCACACGAGACAATATATCGTGCGATATGTCGGTGGGGTCACGTCATAAGTGACGCACATCCGGCATCGTTTGATATATCATAGCGTGTGACAGCTACAAGCGATGGTGAACGAGCAAAAATACTCACCTTATCATTGCTCGTTGACACGTCGCTCATTTTCAAAAAGTCGTTTCTTCTTCTCTGCGCCGATTGTTCATTGTACCTGGGTAGCACACATCGCTCCGTGTGACACCCCGGGAACGATAAACACAGCTTACCTGCATCCCTCCAACAATGCGGAAGGAAGCAGGTGGGCGGGATGTTACGTCCTGCTCATCTCCGCCCCTTCGCTTCTATTGGCCGGCCGCTGTGTGACGTCGCTGTGATGCCGAACGTCCCACCCCCTTCAGGAAGTGGATGTTCGCCGCCCACAGTGACGTCACTCAGCAGATAAGTGCGTGTGACGGGGGTTTAACGACTTTGTGCGCCACAAACAACGGGGGCGGTACGATCGCTCGTGCGATCGCACAATAGATCGTACCATGTGACGCCCGAATTACAGGTTTTCTACTAGGATTGCCCTGTATTTTGCTCCATCTATCTTCCTATCAACTCTGACCAGCTTGCCTGTCCTTACGGAAAAAAATATCCCTGTAGCATGCTACCATCAGCACTCTGACAGTTTTGATGTTGTTTTCAGGAAGATGTGAATAGTTAGTTCTCCAGACCAAATAGTTTGCATTTAGCCCAATAATTTCTACTTGGGTTTCATCTGATCAGAGCACCTTCTTTTACATGCCAGCTTTGTCCTCCACATGGCTTTTTGCAAACTGCAAATGGGACATTTTACAACTTCCTTTTAAAAAGGGCTTTCTTGCCATTTTTCCATAAAAGACAGATTTGTGGAGCATACACCTAATAATTTTTGACACATTTTACCACCTGAACAGTGCATCTCTGCCGTTCCTCCAGAGTGAAGATGAGCCTCTTTTCAGCATTTATAATTAGTTCTCTCATCACTTGGGATGTCACTTTAGGTGGACGGCAAAATCTTGATAAGTTTCAATTTTTGGATGTTGGATTGAACAGTGCTACATGGGATTTTAAAAGCTTGGGTTATTTTTGTTTATAGTCTAATTCTGCTTTAGGCCTCTCCACAATTTTATGTCTGACCTATCTGGTGTAATCATTGGTTTTAATTATGATGTTCTTCAAAATTTTAAAAAGACATAAAAAAACTGGAACAATTTCAGAAAAGAGCTACCAGCATAATGAGTGGACTGCAAACTATGTCCTATATGGAACAGTTAAAGGATCTGGGAATATTTAGAATGCACAAAAGAAGGCTAAGAAGAGACAATTGCTGTATAGTGTAATGCCTGAAAGGAGCCACAGACTCAGACTGGCTGTAAGGGGAATCTAGAGAAAAGCCACTCACAAAGCAGGACCCCAAGAACTCTGCAACCCTTTAACCCCTTTACAGGGATTTGGAATTACACAGAGCCTCAGAGATCGCTACCTGTGGTAGACTGTAGTCCGTGGTCGTCAGGCAGGGTCAAAATCCAGGAAATGCAAAACAGGAACAGAATTGGCAGGCAAGGGCATAGTGAGGAGACAAAGCAGGGGTCAAATCCGGAAATGGCAGCAAGGTACAAAAACGACAGGCAGGAGGGTAGTCAAACAACAAGCAAAGGTCAGCGCACAGGAATCACAATACAAACAGCACATGAGCCAGGAGAACAGAACTATCACTGGCAGTGGTTGTGTGACAGGAGGGGGAATAAGAAGAGTGTGGTGACTTCCCATAGGCTGCAGGTGAATGTTGGCCACTTCAGCTGGGAGACACACGCCACCTACAGTCAGCCAGTGGTACTGCAGGTTCCAGGGAAACCTAGCCTAGTGGTTGAGCGGAGCCTGTGCTCCGCAGAACCTCGGGCACCAACTCCTCTCCCATCACCAGCACCATCTATGGCAGGAACATGGTGTCGTCTGGCGATCGGAGCAGAAGTCGCAGGAGCGGAATCTGGTGGGGACGTGACATATAGGAATATCTGAAGGGATGCAATAGTGTAAAAGGATTCTCCAAATTCTCTTTTACACTTTGAAAAATGAGTAGCAATAAAATTAAACTGAAAGTGAGAAGATACAGATTAGTGGAAAAGGATGCCAGGAGGGGTCATGACTCGTGAGTTCTCATTCAAAGTCTTCCAATAGAGGCTGGACTGAAATCTGTTTTAGATAGTTTAGTGAAGCATGCATTAAGCAGTGGGTTCGAGGTGATGACCCTGGAGGTCCCTACCAACTCTAAAATTAAATTATTCTATGATTGTGTGATTCTATGTGTGATCCCCAATGTTCTCAAACAACCTCTGATGCCTTCACAGAACAGCTGCAGTTATACTGAGAATAAATTAAACACAGTTGGACTTAATTAACTAATTAAGTGACTCCTGGATTCAATTGGTAAGTTACAAATGTACGTAGGGGTATCAGACTACAGGAGTCTGAACACAAATGCGTTTTATAATTTTCAGATTTATATTTTTAAAACATTTAGAAACCTACAGTATGTATAATTTCCTTTACACTTCACAAATACTATTTTGAGTTTTTATATTACATAATATCTCAATAAAATACATATAAGTTTGTGGGTATTATGAGACAAAATGTGGAAACATTCACGGGATATGAATGCTTTGTCAATGCACTGTACACTACTCACATAATATTAGTGATTTTTGATTTTCTCATGAAATCTATGTAAAATGTAAAAAGTTCACGCTACCATGATAGTTTATCATAAAAGTAGGGCATTTAAGTAGAATGCAATGGTGATTTCTTCAAATCAAACAATTTATTGAAACAAAAGCCAACAACAGTGGTGGGTATACCCCCCAAAAATGTCAGTGTCTCAATAACTTGTCATGTGGCTTTGAGCATGAACTACAGCTTCACAATGACGACTCATGTTTTTCAAACAAAGTTGCATTATTGACTGCTGAGGTATGACACTCCACTCTTCTGAAGGGTGGCCCTCAGGTAATTGAGGTTTTGGAGTACAGAGGCAAAAAAATAGAAACTCAGTTTGGAACAACTGTCATAGAGAAAGAATGTATTTGCCCAATAGGTATACATGGTTTACCATTTTTCAAAGCAATAGCTCAAACTTAAATCCTGTAGAAAAATATTGCACAAAGGAACTAGATTGTACAAGATTAATGCAAGTTTATTAAATACAAGACAAAATTTAAATTTAAGACAAATAAGAACAAGTTTAAATAATGGATCTCTCAATCCAGGAGGAAGACAGTGTGTATAGTGATTTTCTCCTTTAAAAAAATCTCAATTATCTTTCATATATACAGCACTATATACTGCATACTATATTAACTATAAATATACAAAAGTTTGATATACTGTGATATACTCTCTACTGGCTAGAAATGTAATTGGGCTATAAAGATCCCAGTAGTTTAGACAGCCATGGTACAATGAATGCATTATTCAAGGCTCAAAAAGACTAAAGTATACAACAAATAGAATCAAGATGATGTCATAAATGCAAGTGCAGTGAAAGGTTGTTTGTGCAGATTGGGCATCTAAGTAAAGTATAGAACTACAAATGTGCCATATGAAAATAAATTGGGTACTATATGAGCGCTGTCTGAAATAGACAGAGTCTATGAAATGTGAGATATAGTAAACATTGAGGAGAGGAAAAACTCAATAGTAGACAGTTGAGTGTTATGCTATGCCCCACATATGTTTTGGTGAAATGCCTTCTTTTTGGGGGCAACAAGGGAGTTACGTGCATCTAAAAGGCGACTCCACTGAAGCCATAGGTTTTCAATGGGATTCAAGTCTAGAGAAAGTGTAGGCTACTCTATTTGAGGTACCTCAGTCTCCATCCACCATTCCCTAATGATGCAACCTTGATGAGCTGGAACATTGTCATCCATGAAGATAAAAATAGGCCTGTGTTGTTCTTGCAGAGATTCAATGGCTGAAATGCTGATGTTAGTCACGTAAAAGGGGCTTGTCACTGTACCATTCACAATGTGTATTTCAGTTCTGTATTGACTTGACACACCTACCCACACTGTAACACTACCACCAAATGCTCATCTGGTGACAACAGTGCTTGATGCATAGTGGTCTCCTTGATGGCTCCATCATTTCTGCTCAGTGTAAATCGATTTTCATCTGCGAACAGCATAGAGGACTTCTAGTTCCTCATCCAGCAAGATGATGATGCCTGTTCATGGAGGTGTGGTCTGGAATTCTTGCAGGTCACAGAGCATGCAGACCAAGTTGCTGTAAATGTTTTTTAATGGTTTGATGTGATACTTGGGTGCTCCTAGCATCCCTTAAATGTTCCTGTTGTTTTGTGTCATTCATCATTCATCAAGGGCATTGTTCACAATTAAACGGTCAGGAATGTGGGATGTGGCCAAAGGATACTCAATCCTCTGCCTTTCTTTGACTTTTCCAGTCTCTTTTTATCTCTGTTGCATTGTTTGATGACATTCTGTAACACTCTAAGCTCAGTGGTCACTTCTGTCTGAGAACAAGCTGCTAGATGCCTTGCATGGAGGGGTACTGTTGATTGATTCATAGGTGTCATCTCAATCTCATGATGTCAAAATGTATACAGTATAAACAAGAGGACTTATAAAATACCAATTATAATTGAATTCCAAAATCTATTGGAGGATTCATGGATCAAACCCCTGTTGTGAATTTTGCCATTATGCTCCTTGTTAGCAAACAGCATGTTGTGCAAAAAGTACTGAAACATTGAACAGTGGTATATATTCTAAAATAATGTAATGATTTTTATTAAGTTACAGAAAAGTTGTCCATAATACAAAATGTGCATAGAGAAAATAAACACAAAACTATTTTACTTTGGAAATTCTTATTCTATTGAAAGTTTTTGTTAAGTAGGTCGGCAGGATACACACATCAATGCAAACTTAGTACCCAGATCGATAAAAACATAGTTTAAATGCCAGTAGTCTATTATAACAAAATTACAGAGAATGTGGCACAAATTCCTATGCTGGTAATATTCTAGAAATATATAAGGTTAAAAGTACATTTAGCAAAAAGGCACATTTAATGCTGATAGCAATTACACCACTTAGCAATAAACTGCAAAATGTTGAAAGTAGCCCAAGTCTAGGTGCTTTCTAAAGAAGTTACAATTAGCAAAGCTAAATTAAGTCTGAGTGGATACAAAATAAGAATTGAAATATGGAAGGAAGAAAAAAGAAGAAAATAATTAACTATTTAACAAAGAAGCTTAAATGGAGAATTACTGATGTTTTAAGATACATTTATTGTTAGGGTATTTAAAGGAAAAAAGAAAAGAAATCTAATTTACATTGGCAAAATCTTCACTCATCTTTTCTCTTTTCACGTTGATTACCTATTAGTATATATTTTAGTGCAGTGTTTCAATTTGCATGTACTTTTTAGCATTTAATATAGTTTAAACAATTTTTTTATGTTTATAAATTGGATTTTTACAAACAGCGCAATACTATCTGTTTGACATAAAGATATTGCCCAATACTGCAGTATTTAGTACAAATCATCAGGTAGTTATCGGAGGTTCATGTCCCCTAAAAGAGCCAAAATATTAAGTACAAGAATAAAAGTTTTAATCACCCCTTTTTACAAATTTAAAAATTAATATTTGAAGAAAAATAAACATATTTGTATGTTTATTTTTCTCAAAAATTAATTTTGAAATTTGTAAAAAGGGGTCATTAAAACTTTTATACTTGTACTTAATATTTTGGCTCCTTTAGGGGACTTCAACCTGCAATAATTACCTGATCATTTATACTAAATACTGCAGTATTGGGCATTAGCTGTATATTAAACAGAGGTCTCTAATGACTGCAGCATTGCATGATATAATTAGAATTATATAGGAGCCATTGAAGCATATAGCAAAATGGCCGTCATCCTGTTTGTTTCATGTGTCTCTTCCACACTGAATGTAATGCAGCAATAAAATTTTCTTACTGGATGGTGAGTGCCACTATATTTTTTTCTGCTTGCATCTAATAATTAGAATTATGTTTTCTTATGAAACCCAGCCATAAGACCTATATATCATCAATATGGCTGGCATTGTAACCCATCGATACCATGTGATCATATCCCTGGGGGCTAATGCCAGATCATGCACAAGTGCACCAGCAATTGTGCAGTTTAATATTACTGTCAGTGACAGGCAATGGTATTTATCTCCCTCCTGGTGAGGATCATTTATAAATCTGTTCTATTTTTTTTGCTATATTCAAAAAATTACAACTTTTTATGTTTTAATTGCAATAGATGTTTGGATTGGTTTTTTTTTCCTATGAGCTGCACTTTTGAAATACACCATTCATTTTTTATCAAACAATGCACTAAACCATGGGGAGAAAAATCCAACTGCACTGAAATGGTGAGCAAAGCTCAATTATACTATTGTTTTTAGAATTTTGTTCACAGGGCTCAATAGAGAAAAAAGCAGATATCATAAAATTAGGATTTGCCAAATTGAGTGGATTTTCACATTAAATTTGATTAGCAGTAAAGTTATTCTATGTGAATCAAATGTGCTCTATTGTGTCCTGGGGTCTCTTCAGACCACAGAATATAATAAACACAATATGTAGAGTGCGAAAAAGAATCAGACTCATCTTATCGCTGAACTGTCTAGGTCCTTCATATCAGTGCTTTGCTGCATCTCAAATGGGTTGGGCTTGTTGGTGTCTCGCGCTGTTCTGCCCCCTTCCTCCAACAGGAACATCAATTCTCTCAACTTGCTGGCTGTTTTGTGGTGGCTGTCCTATCCTCAGTTCATGCTAATGTCTCCTGGTGCCTGCACACACCACACAGGCCTCCTTGGAATGATTGTAGGGTTCGTGAGCGACCATGCCCCTTTTCATAACTCCTTCACGACCAATGACCAGATTTTACAAATTTTACCAATAAATTGAGAATATTGAATTTCAAGAGGAAAAAGTTGCACATTTCTTTGATATATGCTACATAGTTGCTTATTTTCACATCAAATTTTGTTTTATTACATAAAAATTAAAACTACGGTTACTCTTTAAAGTCCTACTCCACTTAGAGAAACTTTTGTCTTCTTTATATCAATTGTATTTGATTATTTATCAGAAAACCAAAGAAGAACAAATTATTCATTACACACAGTGCCAGATTACCTATTGTTATTGGCTAGTGATGGGCGGACCCGAACTGTAAAAGTCCGGATGCGTGTGGTTTCAAAAGTATCTGGTTTCCTCCTCAGGGAACTCCGGCTAATGATCCGAATATGGCAACTGAAGGCTAGAGATGAGCGAACCAGTCGCGGTTTGGCTCGAGGTCGGTTCGCCGAATGGGGGTCCCGTTCGAGTTCGGCTCGTCGAACAATCGACGAACCAAACTCGAACCTATAGGCTATAATAGGAGGCAATCACAAACACATAAAAATGCATTATATATGTACAGAAACAGTTAATAAACATTGCCATAACACTTACCGGTCCCCGCGATCCCTTCTGCACTCTGTCTCCTGCCGCTATTCCATCCGATGATCACTGAATCCTCCCGGTGACCGGCACTGCCAGCAGAGATGCAGGACCTATCGTGACGTCAAAATAGCCATGTGACCAGTCACGTGGCTATTATCTCATTGGCTACAGACTGGTCACATGACTATGACGTGTCATGTAGGACCTGCGAGTGCATCTCTCCGGTACACGGTGCACATATGTGTATCGCCGTGTACCGGCGACATGCTCTAGCACACGGTCGACTCCCCGTTCCGTTAGGGACCGGCTGACACAGCCGGTCATTAACGGAGATCACCTGTTACGGTTGCTGCGAGCACTGAAGACTAAGTCCAGATTTCTTACTACTGCACATGTGCGAGCGCTGGAGACTAAGTCCAGATTTCTTGCTACGGCACATGTGCGAGCGCCGGAGACTAAGTCCTATCTTGGAGCCATTGCACATGTGCGGGTGACATCATCGCTGACACGAGGTCACATGTCTCTGACACCTTCTATGCCGATTGGTCGCTGGTCATGTGCTTGTGATGCCTTGCTCGGTGATAGGCCAGCATGACGTCACTCCTGTCGTTCTGGCAGCGGATTGGCTCTGGTGTCCTCCATCTTGGATGAGGCACAGAGTCTATATAAGACCCTGACACACGCCGCATGGCGCTCAGTCCTCTTAATTCATGCATAAGAGTAGACGCTCTGTGCGCGTTCCTCTAGGCATTCCTCTGTCTATGCTAGGTGAGCGCTACCGGCAGGGTAGCGTTCTTATACCTTACAGCTTCGGCTGCTGTCCATATCCTTACCTCTTAGGGGAGCGGACATAGGCAGGTGCCTGAGGCACATGATCTGGCTGGGCCTTGTGGTTCGACTCGTAGGTGGACGTTGCCGCTAGGGTAACGTTCCTTATACTGCGTCTGGCAGTTGTTCGTATCCTCGCACACTAGGGGAGCGAACAGAGGTAGGAGCTTTGTGCGGCTTACGCTGCTGTTCGTCTCTTTTGCACCACTAGAAGAGCGGACCTAGGCAGGTGCCATATCTAGTGGTTCGTGTCCTCGCACACTAGTGGAGCGAACGCAGGTAGGACCTTTGTGCGGCTTACACTGCTGTTCGTCTCTTTTGCACCACTAGAAGAGCGGACCTAGGTAGGTGCCATTTCGCACACATTGCCTTTGTCTCTGTGATTATTAACAGAGATCATTCCACACACCCTCCAAGTAAGGGAGGAATTGCTTTACTTACTTATTATATCCTTCTGTGAGTTAACAGAGGTATTGCACTCTGCCATAGTCTGCAGCAGAGTCTTTGCACGGTGGACCCTGACTGTCTGATACTCCTTTAGGTTATCAGACAGCCCCCCGTAACATTACCGTTGCCATAGCAACGCAGTTAGCGGTGATGTCACCGCTAACCGCGGCTCCGAGAGCACCGTTGCTATGGTAACGCGTCTGTCAGCGTTACCGCTGTTACCACTGACAGCCAGCACTGATCACTCACGGAGTGAAGGCTGCACGCTGCTTCCCAATTGTAGTGAGGATTGTAGTGAGGATGAGGTTCCCCAGCCCCAAGTGATGGGCTGGGGCACCTCATCCTCACTACAATCGTCACTACTACTACACTAGTGAGGATTGTAGTGAGGATGAGGTTCCCCAGCTCATCAAGTGATGAGCTGGGGAACCTCATCCTCACTACAATCATCACTACTACTACACTAGAAAGAAAGAAGACAGAAGAGCAGGATCGTGGAGGGCTGACAGGGGGTAATAAAGATGGAGTCTCTAATGTGTCTGTGTATTTATTTCTATTAAAGTATTTTTTCTCTGTGTGGTGTTTTTTTTAACCCTTTATTGGATATTCTTAATGGCCGGGTCAAACGTGCCTGACATTAAGAATCTCTGGCTTAATACTGGCTAGTAAAACAAAGCCAGTATTAACTCATGATTACCCAACAAGCCACCCAGCTCCAGGGCTGTTGGAAGAGTTGAATACAGCGCCAGATGATGGCGCTTCTATGAGAGCGCCATTTTCTGGGACGGCTGCGACTGAAATCCGCAGCAGAGGCGCCCAGAAACCTCGGGCTAACCTGTGCTGCGGATTCCAATCCCCAGCTGCCTAGTTGTACCCGGCTGGACACAAAAATGGGGCGAAGCCCACGTCATTTGTTTTTTAATTATTTCATGAAATAAGTGAAATAATTAAAAAAATGGGCTTCCCTATATTTTTGGTTCCCAGCCGGGTACAAATAGGCAACTGGGGGTTGGAGGCAGCCCGTGGCTGCCTGCTGTACCTGGCTAGCATACAAAAATATGGCGAAGCCCACGTCATTTTTTTGGTGGGCAAAAAAATTCTGCATACAGTCCTGGATGGAGTATGCTGAGCCTTGTAGTTCTGCAGCTGCTGTCTGCTCTTCTCCATACAGACAGACAGCAGCTGCAGAACTACAAGGCTCAGCATACTCCATCCAGGACTGTATGCAGAAGTTTTTTGCCCCCTGAAAAAATTATGTGGGCTTCGCCATATTTTTGTATGCTAGCCAGGTACAGCAGGCAGGAACGGCTGCCCCCAACCCACAGTTGCCTATTTGTACCCGGCTGGGAACCAAAAATAAAGGGAAGCCCTTTTTTTATTATTTCATGAATTTCATGAAATAATTAGAAAACAAATGACGTAGGCTTCGCCCCATTTTTGTGTCCAGCCAGGTACAACTAGGCAGCAGGGGATTGGAATCCGCAGCACAGGTTGGCCTGAGCTTTCTGGGCCCCACTGCTGCGAATTGCAGTCTGCAGCCGCCTCAGAAAATGGCATTTTCATAGAAGCGCCATCTTCTGGCGCTGTATCCAACTCTTCCAGCACCTGCCTGCTATACCTGGCTAGCATACAAAAATATGGCGAAGCTCACGTCCTTTTTTTGTAGTTTTTTGGCAAAAAAAATAAAAAATGTTTCCCTGGATTTTCCATTGCCAGTGAAGGTAACACCAAGCAGTGGGGGTTAGCAGCCAGTAGCTGCTTGGATTACCCTTAGCTAGCAATACGAAAAATGCAGCGGGAGCCCATATATATTTTTTTTAATTATTTATTTAAATAACTAAAAATAAAATGGGCTTCCCTGTATTTTGATTGCTGGACATCACAGTGCTGTAAAAATAAATCTTTAAAAAAATGACGTAGCGCTCCGCGGTATTTTTGATTCTCAGCGCAGATAAAGCAGACAGCTATGGGTTGCCACCCCCATCTGCCTGCCGTTACCTTGGTTGGCAATCAAAATACAGGGAAGCCCATTAATTTTTTCTATTTAAAAAATAGTTAAAAAAAAAAATGACGTTGGGTCCCCCCATTTTTGATAGCCAGCTAGGGTAAAGCAGACGGCTGTAGCCTGAAAACCACAGCTGGCAGCTTTACCGTGGTTGGGGATCCAATGTGGAGGTCCCCTTAGGCTCTTTTTTATAATTATTTTATAAATATTAATAATTACACAATAAAAGTAGGGTCCCCCCCAAATTGGATCACCAGCCAAGGTAAAGCGGACAGCTGTGGTCTGGTATTCTCAGGGTGGGAAGGTCCATAGTTATTGGGCCTTCACAGCCTAAAAATAGCAGGATGCAGGCACCCCAGACGTGGCGCATCCACTAGATGCGCCAATCCTGGCGCTTCACCCCAGCTCATCCCGTGCCCTGGTGCAGTGGCAAACGGGGTAATAAATCGGGTTGATACTAGCTGTAAAGTCACCTGAGATCAAGCCCAGCAGTTTGTGATGTCATGGCGTCTATTAGATACCCAATATCATAAACTGTCAGTACTAACAAAAAAAAAAAAATCGACAAAAGAAATTTATTTGAAAAAACAGTCCCCAAAACATTTCCTCTTTCACCAATTTATTGTAAGAAAAAAAATAAAGGGGTCCCACGACGACTCTGGACCGTCTAGAATATGGGGGGAGACACTCAGGGAACGTATCCCCCATTTTCTAGGAGTGCGGACCCTTCATGTGAGGAGTGTGGGTGCAATGAATCTGCACTCACTCTTCTCGGGTCCACAGCAGCAGAGTCCATGTCGTAATGGTTGCTACCAAAGCTGCAATGGCCTGCTCATGAGGTAAGGGCATGCCTAATCAGGAGAACTACTGTAGAGGAAGCTCTGCTCACTGGTATATAGGTGCTCAGAGGTAATAATAGATAAAATTAGTGAGTAACCTCGGCACTCTAAATCTCCCAGACTAAGTCAGTAAGTCACAACGGATAGTAATGCAAAATCACTCTTTATTGGTCCGTATTAAGAAATTTTTTTTTTTTCATAAGCATATATGTTTTTGTCCAAAACAAGTTACAAATGACATTTCGGCCTGAGCCTTCGTCAGATTGGACTTATCTGCATGTAATCATGAAAAATGACAATAATCAGTATCACATAAGAGTGAGAGAACAATAACATAAACTCGAACAATGTAGAGGTACAATTGGGATGCAGCAAAAAAATTGCAACACAGCAAGAAATGAAACACATGATACAAATGTCATAATACAGTACAAGGACAATATAGTAATGACAAATATGGGGTCAGAGTAGGCTTAGACAGCTCTGGTATGAAAGAGATGTCAATCATAAAGTAACATGTGCAGTAGGTGTAGAGCTACAGTATGCATGGCAGAGCTAATGGGTAGACCGACCATAGAAAAAGAACGGAGAAAAAGTGGAGAAAAAGTGGAGAAAAAAATGGAGAAAAAGTGGAGAAAAAGTGGAGAAAAAATGGAGAAAAAGTGGAGAAAAAAGTGGAGAAAAAGTGGATAAAAAGTGGAGAAAAAGTGGAGAAAAAGTGGAGAAAAAGTGGAGAAAAAAATGGAGAAAAAGTGGAGAAAAAGTGGAGAAAAAGTGGAGAAAAAAATGGAGAAAAAGTGGAGAAAAAGTGGAGAAAAAATGGAGAAAAAATGGAGAAAAAGTGGAGAAAAAGTGGAGAAAAAGTGGAGAAAAAAATGGAGAAAAAGTGGAGAAAAAAAGTGGAGAAAAAGTGGAGAAATAAAATGGAGAAAAAGTGGAGAAAAAGTAGAGAAAAAGTGGAGAAAAAGTGGAGAAAAAATGGAGAAAAAGTGGAGAAAAAGTGGAGAAAAAAATGGATAAAAAGTGGAGAAAAAGTGGAGAAAAAGTGGAGAAAAAAATGTAGAAAAAGTGGAGAAAAAATGTAGAAAAAGTGGAGAAAAAGTGGAGCACCCTTTGGTGCCTTTCATGTGGCACTAAGGGGTGCTTAGCTTTGTATTTAGCCAAAAAAATGAAAAAAAAAATGACGTAGGGTTCCCCCTAGTTTTGTAGCCAGCTAGGGTAAAGCAGACAGCTGCAGCCTGCAGACCACAGCTGGCAACCTCACCTTGGCTGGTAATCCAAAACTGAGGGCACCCCACGCTGTTATTTTAAATTAAATAAATAATTAAAAAAAAAAAAACACGTAGGGGTCCCCCCAAAATTGGATCACCAGCCAAGGTAAAGCAGACAGCTGGGGTCTGATATTCTCAGACTAGGGAGGTCCATGGTTATTGGACTTTCCCCAGCCTAAAAATAGCAGGCCGCAGCCGCCCCAGAAGTGGCGCATCCATTAGATGCGCCAATCCGGTGCTTCGCCCCAGCTCATCCCGCGCCCTGGTGCGGTGGCAAACGAGGTAATATATGGGGTTAATACCAGATGTGTAATGTCACCTGCCATCAAGCCCTGGGGTTGGTGAGGTCAGGCGTCTATCAGATACCCGACATCACCAACCCAGTCAGTAATAAAAAAAAAATAGACGACAACCACATTTTTATTTGAAAAAACACTCCCCAAAACATTCCCTCTTTAACCAATTTATTAGAATGAAAAACAAATCCAGGTCTGCTGTAATCCAAGGGGTTGCCATGACGATCCACACTGTCCCAGTCAATGAAGAGCAGGATGTTCCCCATTGGCTGGGAGAGCAGTGCAGTGACCTGAGCTAACATCAATGGGTCAGCCCAGGTCACTGCAGGGCATGACAAGTGCTGCTGTCAGCGAGGTACATTACCTGCGCTGATCTCCAGCACACTGACAGCCCCTGTCACTGAGTTCAATGACCGCCGCCTTCACAGCCAAGTATCGCGAGAGGCCCGTGACGTCACCGCTAGTCAGTCTCGGGTCGGAAGCGAGAGAAGGTGATGTGACAAGCGGCGGCCATGAAGGACAGTGACAGCGCTGAGGTCGGGATGGCGGGACTTCATCACCGCAGGTAAGCCGAGCGGGACCATGTGTGTTTGTGTGTGTGTGTGTATGTGTATGTGTGTACGTGTGTACATGCCGCGGGCAGGAGGGGGCGGAGCGAGCTGAGCGGGGAAGTGTGGGCTTCCTGCACGTAACTAGGATAAACATCGGGTTACTAACCAAAGCGCTTTGGTTGGATACCCGATGTTTATCTTGGTTACCAGCTTCTGGCAGGCTGCCAGTATTGCTCCCTGCACACTGTAGCTGTAAAAAGCCCTGCTTTTTGCTGCTAGAACCGTTCTCGAACGTATCTAGAACTATCGAGCTTTTGCAAAAAGCTCGAGTTCTAGTTCGATCTCGAACAGCCCCCAAAATCACTCGAGCCTAGAACTGGAGAACCTCGAACCTCGAACCGCGCTCAACTCTACTGAAGACATAATAGAAAATAAAGGAAAAATTAAAATATAGCAAGCTCTCTTTACTTTCTGAGTATGGCTGTAACTGCATTCAAGCTGCTTAATCTTTTTCTGTGACCACTTATTAGCCTCATACATATTCACTTCTTCCCCTGCATACCAGCAATCCTGGCGTCTGTGATTGGTTGCAGTCAGATGTGCCCCCAGCCTGTGTGACAAAAATCACGTGGAACTCTGGCACACCAAATGTTATTGGAAAAAAATTTCTTGAAAATTGCTTTCTTATGCTTTTAATTTGATCTCGTGGGAACAAAACAAAATACAGATACAGTAAATACAATGTTTTGGCCAATAAAATGGAGATACAGTTTATCCGACGTTTTGGCCTATAAATTGGCCTTCATCAACGAATCTTTATCTGTTTATACAAAAAAAGGTGACATAAGTTTAGGGAAAATAATATATACAGTGTAGATGAGCAATAATTTGTAATAACATGTTGTACAAGTAAGCAATTATAAAAAGATTTTCAAACGTCTGATCATGCATCCATAATGATAAAAGAGGAGTTGATGATAATTTCAAAAAGAGTCCAAAAGATATCCTAAAATAGGGGAGAAAAAATAATAAGCACATACCTAGAACAGTATAATGAATGTGGGTTATTCCCATGAAAGACAGGAGGATAAAAAAGACTGTAATAACCTGAGGACATAGTGAGAAGTACTGTTAGTAACTTATATGTAATGCAATGTATACTCCCCATATTTCATAAATTATGCTCTAAGTAATCATGGGCATAGGGCATACCTCTAATGTAAGCAGAGTGAGGTATGCTATCATATGAGCTTCAATGTTGCCATAACTATGTGGTTTGAAGCTAAAAGAAAACAGCAAATGTAAGTGTGTGGTATAATATACCATATATTAGATATACTAGCTTGGAGACCTAAATACCATGAATGATGTACTTGTGAATCTCAAAGTGGAAAAATGTAACCCTGCCGCAGACAAAAATGGAAATGGATAACGGTCTAGGACTATGATAGTGACCATTTGGGGGTCACAACAGACAATAGGGACCTCAGGAGGCTGGAAAATATGGGGTAAGAGTTAGAATTGAAGGAAGTGTGTACAGGTAGGCAAAGGGAGATCGGTATGTTTACCCTTAATTTTATAGTCTACATGGCATAGTATGCATCAGGATATGAGTGACCATATTGTCCTGGTGTTCTTACTCACTTTAATGCATTGGCTATGGTGATGGTCCTCTTATTTCAGGATTATTAATGATCCCACAGTCGGCTTCTAATGTAATAAACAGCAACAGGAAAAGGTAATATCCAAAGTGAAAGAAATGAAATATGAGTATATAATTAACACGTGAAAATAACATACCTATTATCCTGAAGAAAGAGAGGGAAGAATATGGTGCATCTATATGAGACCTGAGGGCTATTGCTAGGTGGATAAGGGTAATGGCTGCCAGCCTACGTGCAGACCTATAATTGATAAGGAGAACGGTGAGAGGTTCAAACAACATCACTGTGTTGTGGAATAAGGCGTTACATACCTCCTGTGGATCTGTGCAGTCTGCGCAGGTGAGTGTAGTAACTGAATGCCATGTAAGGCTGTGTTCTTATACTGTGCCGCTGGGTCTGTAGACATCCTGATTCCGTCTGGTGGAATGCAGGTTCAGAAGGCCAGACTAGTGATGTGAGAAGGATAGTGATCAGGCATAAGCAATAGAATAAGCAGGAATGGATAAGTAGGGGTTCCCTTTTGCTGAGTGAATGGGAAGGATAATTAGGATATCTGTGAAGATGAGGAAACAGGATTAGATCACAGAGAGGGATAATTAGGTTATCTGTGAAGAAACATAATTAGATACTAACAAAAAAAGAAGGCAATATGTGATGGTAATCATGAATAATAATAATAATAATAATAATAATAATAATAATAATAATAATAATAAAAAATCAATCTGAGTGGAATAATGTGAATAATACTCCTATGGTGTAAGTTACATAGGAATACTGGATATAGCAAATGCACAATAATAAAGCAACGGAAATGCAATGATATAAATGATGCCCATGTTGTGTGAATTCCCATGTAGTGGGAATACTGAATATAAACATTACAGCCCCTTCGTAGCTCTGGAAAAAGTTGCAAGACATGTTTTACTAGAGCATAGGACAAAGCAAATCCCTATATCCTTACAGTATATACAATGGGAGAACATTAACCCCTTCACCCCAGGCGATTTTCTGTTTTTGCGTTTTTTCGCTCCCCTACTTCCGAGAGCCGAAACTTTTTTATTTTTCCATCAATCTTGCCATATAAGGGCTTATTTTTGGAGGGACAAGTTGTACTTTTGAATGAAACCATTAGTTTTTCCATATGGTGTACTGGAGAACGGCAAAAAATTCGAAATGTTTAAAAATTGAAATAAAGGTGTGACTGCCTGATTGTTTTTGGGATATTTCAGTCACCGTGTTCCCTATATGGTAAAACTGATGTGCCGCTGTGATGCCTCAGGACGGTATGAGTTCATCAACATCAACATCAAAGATGTATAAGTTTACTTTTATGTAAGGGGTTAAACAAATTACAAGTTTGTTAAAAAAAAGGCACATTTTTTGTGACAATTTCCACGATCCGTAGCGTTCTCATTTTTTGGGCTCTATGGATCAATGGTAGCTTATTTTTTGCAGCTTGAGCTGACATTTTTAACGGTACCTTTTTGCCCAGATGCTGCATTTTGATCACCTGTTATCGCATCTTGCACAAAATATGCTGCAACCAAAAAACGTAATTTTGGCATTAGGAATTTATTTGCCGCTATGCCGTTTACCGATCCGCCTAATAATTCATCTTTGCTGAATCTGCTTTCTAGCTTTGTATTGTGTTTTCCTATATCACCATAGTCTTTACATGTGGGGGGCTATCTATATCTTTGGGGATTGCTGCGAGGCAGATTAGCTTTTCTTATATTTCTATCTGTAAGAATATTTAGTTCTCCGACTGTGTCGAGATGACTAGGTCATTGTAGGCTCATCCCACGGCTACTTCTAGTTGTGTGTCAGGATTAGGTCTGCAATCCGTTAAGGTTCCAGCCACTCTGGTTACTTTTTGGGTTTCCGCATTTTTTGATCCTCCTCGATCCCTGAATCATAACAGATTATGTTGGAAAGCATTAGGCAATTATGCTCTATCAGAATGTCTCATATTCATGGTTGAGATCAAATGGTTCAAGAGTCATTAGAGTAATTATCCAGAAAGACTCATGTTCTTTAAATCTCTGAATGATCAAGGTTTAACCCCTTAACGACCCATGACGTACTGGGTACGTCATGGATCGTGTGCTGGTAAGCCCCGCCCCCTGCCGCCAGCAGGCGGCGATCCGCGCACATATCAGCTGTTATCAACAGCTGACATGTGTGCCTGCTAGCCGCGGGTGGAATCGCTTCCACCCGCGGCCATTAACCCCTTACATTTCACTGCCAAAATCTGGCAGCGATATGTATATGGGTGCCGTCATGATAATCACTTACCCCACCCCCACCGGAAGTCACGTGACATGATCACGTGACTTTCGGCAGTTGCTAAGGTAGCACAGGGTCATGTGATGACACCTGTAGCTAACATGACTCACTTCCTCTCAATGCTGGAATACAGCCGGCATTGAAAGTGAAGCAGCAAATCTGCAGTTCTCAGCTCTGTAGCTGAGATCTGCAGATAGTGCAGAGCAATCGGATTGCTGATCGCTATAGCCCCCTAGGGGGACTAGTAAAATAAAAAAAAAAAGTAAAAAAAAAGTTTTAAAAAAATAAAAAAAAAATAAAAAAAACCTAAAAGTTCAAATCACCCGTTTCACCCCATTGAAAATTAAAAGGTTAAAAAAAATAAAAAATACACACATATTTGGTATCGCCACATTCAGAAATGCCCGATCTATCAAAATATAAAATCAATGTAGCTGAGATCTGCAGATAGTGCAGAGCGATCGGATTGCTGATCGCTATAGCCCCCTAGGGGGACTAGTAAAATAAAAAAAAAAGGTAAGAAAAAAAGTAAGAAAAAATTAAAAAAAAATAAAAAAACCTAAAAGTTCAAATCACCCCCCTTTCACCCCATTGAAAATTAAAAGGTTAAAAAAATAAAAAATACACACATATTTGGTATCGCCACATTCAGAAATGCCCGATCTATCAAAATATAAAATCAATGAATCTGATAAGTAAACGGCGTAGTGGCAAAAAAATTCCAAACGCCAAAGTTATGTTTTTTGGTCGCCTCAAATTTTGCGCAAAATGCAATAACAGGCGATCAAAACGTAGCATCTGCGCAAAAATGGTACCGTTAAAAATGTCCGGTCGAGACGCAAAAAAATAAGCCATCACTGAGCCTCAGATCTTGAAAAATGAGAACGCTACGGGTTTTGGAAAATGGCGCAAAACGTGCACCACGTTTTTTGGACAAGCTTGTGAATTTTTTTTAACCCCTTAGATACAAGTAAACCTATACATGTTTGGTGTCTACAAACTCGCACCAACCTGTGGCATCACATAGATTCCTTAGTTTTACCATATAGTGAACACAGTGAATAAAATATCCCAAAAACTATTGTACGATCACACTTTTTTTGCAATTTTTCCGCTCTTGGAATTTTTTTGCCGTTTTCCAGTACACTATATGGTAAAACTTATGGTTTCATTTAAAAGTACAACTCGTCCCGCAAAAAACAAGCCCTCATATAGCAAGATTGATGGAAAAATAAAAAAGTTACGCCTCTCGGAAGAAGGGGAGCAAAAAACAAAAACGCAAAAACGCAAAGTGCCCGGGGGCTGAAGGGGTTAATAAAATAATATCCATTGAACAATTGTTCAAAATATTCTCATATCATGTACAATATTCCTCATTAACTAAGAAGAGGGTTGGGCGTAGTGGTACCCGTAATCCACGTGGTATTCTTTTGACTCTGTGATATTCTGCTAGTGTTGTTCTATGAAGCTCAAGCGCTATTTCTTTCCTAAAGGCGTAAACACATCTATGCGAGTAAAATCGGTCCCACTGGGCTGAAAAAAACTTGGCTGATTTTAGTTCACGTTAGGTCCGAGTGCAACGCAAGTGCGATGCTTTTTCTGAATAAATTAATGATTTTACTAGCGTGTGTAATGCGTGTGTAATGCGTATTTTTTACTATGTCATCTGCCATTCAGCGCTGCTACATGGCCGCTGACAGCAGACACAGGCAGCCATGCAGCAGAGCTTAATGGCAGATGACAGCAGACACAGACAGAGCCACACTGTCAGAATGAACTCGGGTGAACTTCACCCGACTTCATTGTCATGCTGCGGCTCTGTCTGTGCCGCGTCCTGATTAGCGGTCACCTGTGAAGGACTCACCGGTGACCGCTAATCCCCTGAGTGACTGAAGTTAGCAGCCCTCTCTCATACTCACCGATCCCCGATCCCCAGCGCGGCGCTGCACGGCGTTCACACTGCTCCGGCGGCTTTTACTATTTTGAAAAAGCCGGCCGCTCATTAAACAATCTCGTATTCCCTGCTTTCCCTGCCCACAGACGCCTATGATTGGTTGCAGTGAGACACGCTGAGTGACAGATGTCTCACTGCAACCAATCACAGCTGCCGGTGGGCGGGTCTATACTGTGCAGTGAAATAAATAAATAAATAAATAATTAAAAAAAAGGCGTGTGGTCCCCCCCAATTTTAATACCAGCCAGATACAGCCATACGGCTGAAGGCTGGTATTCTCAGGATGGGGAGCTCCACGTTATGGGGAGCCCCCCAGCCTAATAATATCAGTCAGCAGCCGCCCAGAATTGCCGCATACATTAGATGCGACAGTTCTGGGACTGTACCCGGCTCTTCCCGATTTGCCCTGGTGTGTTGGCAAATCAGGGTAATAAGGAGTTAACGGCAGCCCTTAGCTGCCACTAAATCCTAGATTAATCATGTCAGGCGTCTATGAGACACCCTCCATGATTAATCTGTAAGTTATAGTAAATAAACACACACACACCTGAAAAAAATCATTTATTAGAAATTGAAAACACTAACAATTTCCTTGGTTCAGCAATTTAATAAGCCCCAAAAAGACCTCCATGTCCGGCGTAATCCACGGACCTCCAGCGTAGCTTCCAGCTCTTCTGCATGAAGGTGACCAGAGCTGCAGCAGACACCGCCGCTCCTGTCACCTCCACACAGCAACTGAGGTGAGTAGCGTGATCAGCTGCACTGTCACTGAGGTTACCCGCTGTCACTGGATCCAGCGGTGGCTGCGATTAACCTCAGTGACAGCTCAGCTAATCGCGCTACTCACCTCAGTTGCTGCGTGGAGGTGACAGGAGCGGCGGTGTCTTCTGCAGCTCCTGTCACCTGCATGCAGCAGGGCTGGAAGCGACGCTGGAGGTCCGTGGATTACGCCGGACATGGAGGGCTTTTTTGGGCTTATTAAATTGGTGAACCAGGGAAAATTGTTAGTGTTTTTAATTTCTAATAAATGATTTTTTTCAGGTGTGTGTGTGTTTATTTACTGTAACTTACAGATTAATCATGGAGGGTGTCTCATAGACGCCTGACATGATTAATTTAGGATTTAGTGGCAGCTATGGGCTGCCGTTAACTCCTTATTACCCTGATTTGCCAATGCACCAGGGCAAATCGGGAAGAGCCGGGTACAGTCCCAGAACTGTCGCATCTAATGTATGCGGCAATTCTGGGCGGCTGCTGACTGATATTATTAGGCTGGGGGGCTCCCCATAACGTGGAGCTCCCCATCCTGAGAATACCAGCCTTCAGCCGTATGGCTTTATCTGGCTGTTATTAAAATTGGGGGGGATCGCACGCCATTTTTTTAAATTATTTATTTATTTTACTGCACAGCATAGACACGCCCACCGGCAGCTGTGATTGGTTGCAGTGAGACAGCTGTCACTCAGCGTGGGGGTGTGTCTCACTGCAACCAATCATAGGCGCCGGTGGGCGCGTAAAGTAGGGAGTACGAGATTGTTTAATGAGCGGCCGGCTTTTTCAAAAGAGGAGAAGCCGACGCAGCAGTGTGAATGCCGTGCAGTGCCGCGCCGGGGATCAGGGATCGGTGAGTATGAGAAAGGGGGGGAGAGGGATAGACCGACATGGACATAGAGTGAGGGACAGAGATAGTGACCGACGCAGAGAGAATAGAGTCCGAGAGGGAGACACCGACTGACAGAGAATAGTGATTGATAGACATTTTGACACATCACTCGTTTCCTGATTTTTAGGAAACATGGGAGAAATGTATTTAGAAAATCACATGTCACTAGGATGGTGTGAGTGCCGTCCCGTGATATCCGATTATTTACACGCTCCCAAGACTTGCATTGGAGAGACTCGCAGTAGAAACTCGCAAAAAAGCAGCATGCTGCGATTTTTTTCTCAGTCCGATTTGGACTGAGAAAAAAATCGCAGATGAGAGCTGAATCATTCACTAACATGTGTCCGATTTCAATGCGAGATTTTCTTGCATTGCTCTACTGTGAGAAACTCGCAAATGAGAAGCAGCCCTTAGTTATTTCTCGTAGTCTCTAGACCTAACCTCCTCATAGGGTATAGAGAGAAAGGTGTTTGAGATCGGAATCTTTGACAGAATAGCATTAGTTTCCTCCTCGTTGTAAGAAAAAGTATTGAATGACATTTATTACTCTTGTATGGACGGGGCACAGACCAAAAAAAAACAACTAAAAAAGAAGCAAAGTCTGGCTTAACCACCTAGATATGGGTGTTCTAAGCAAACAAATAGTCCAGCAATCACGTAGAACTTTGGCACACCATTGTTAATGGAAGAAAATGTCTTACGAATAATTGGTATGTTATTATTATATGTTACTTATATACTCATATTTCATTTGTTTTACTCTGGATATTATCTTTCCTGTTGTTTATTACATTAGAAGCCAACTCTGTGATCATTATTAATCCTGAAATAGGAGAACCATTACCACAGCCAATGCACTAAAGTGACTAAGAGCACATGGTCTCTCCTATCCTGATGCATACTATGCCATGTAGACTATAACATTAAGGGTAAACCTACCTATCTTCCTTTGCCTACCTGTACACACTTTCTTCAATTCTAACTCTTACCTCATAATTTCCAGCCTTCTGAGGTCCCTATCGTCTGTTATGACTCCCAAATGGTCACTATCATAGTCCTAGACTGTTATCCATTTACATTTCTTGTCTGTGGCAGGGTTACATTTTTCCACTGTGAAATTCACAAGTACATCATTCATGGTAATTAGGTCTCCAAGCTAGTATATTTAATATATGGTATATTCTATCACACACTTACATTTGTTGTTTTCCTTTAGCTTCAAACCACATAGTATCGGCAAATTGAAACTCATATGATAGCATACCTCACTCTACTTGCGTTAGAGGTATGCCCTATGCCAATGAATACTTAGAGCAAAATTTATGAAATATGGGGAGTATACATCGCTATATGTTACTAACAGTACTTCTCACTATGTCCCCAGGTTATTACAGTGTTTTTTATTCTCTTGTCTTCCATGGGAATATCCTGCTTTCATTATACTCTTTTAGGTATGTGCTTGGCATATTTCCTCCCCTTTTTAGGATATCTTTTGGACTCTTATTTGAAATTATTATTGACTTCTCTTGTATCATTATGACTAAACTCGAATACAGGAAGGAGTACTTGCACATATAGTGTACAAAAATATTTTATTACAACTAATTTCATCAAAAACATACACAAAATGCATAAAACACATTTAAATTTGAAGTGCTACAGTGTACAATACACACAAATTAAAGGTGGGTCACCACACTGTTGTAAATATAAATGATTACATATGCTCTGGCTATCGATACACAGTCTTCAGATTACTTCCAATATAGTCCCTTTAAAAAGTATATATCAAATATAAAGCAAAATCACAGGACCGATATTTCAAAGATAATGTACATATGCCACATCCTTAGTACCCAAATAAAGTGCAAACATGCACTCTTTTTATGTGATCATGCAAATTAAATGCAAACATCCATTGTATTGACAAAGTTCTAGCAGAGGCGATGCCTGTAATCCTTTACACGGATGTGCCTGCTCTATATATCAATACAATGGAGGCTCCCCTCAGCTCTTATTGCTAATTACACATAGTTCTGCTGTATAGTTAGATAATAACAACATTTTGGATTAAGACAAATAAAGGGTACAATCTCCGGACTGTGGGACATGTTAGCCGGGCATTATCATATCATTACCCATGTTGGAGTATATCAGAGCGCAGTGTGTCCACCCACACCCCGATGCGCATTTCACATGGATGCTTGTCAGGGGACCAATTATGGATGCATGATCAGAAGTTTGAAAATATTTTAATAATTGCTTACTTGTGCAACATGTATTTCCTGTATATCCCTTGTCAATATATCCTATGTAAATTATTGTTCGTCTACACTGTATATCTAATTTTTCACTCCACTTATGGAACTTTTTTAAATTTTCACCACACTCACCTATTATTGTATGAACAGATAATGATTCCTTGATGAAGGCCAATTCATAGGGCAAAACATCGGATGGACTGTATCTGTATTTATATTGTTGCCACAAGATCACATTAAAAGCATAAGAAAGCAATTCTCAATTTTCAAGAAATGTTCTTCCATTAACATTTGGTGTGCCAGAGTTCTACGTAAAATGCTGGAATATTTGTTTGCTCTAGAGCACCTGTATCTAGGTGGTTGAGCCAGACTTTTTCTCTTTTTTCCCAGCCTGTGTGACAGCATCTGACTATTTGCAATCACAGACCCTGTCAGCAGGTCTATATCATGGTACAAAAATAAATTAATTGGCATAGGATCCCCCTGTATTATGATACCCAGCACAGATAAAGCATATGGCTACAGTCTGAAACCCCCAGCCATGTGTAAATCTTGGCTGTGCATCAAAGTAAGAGGAACCATATGTAGCTTTTTAAATTATTATTATTATTATTTTTTTTTTTTTAATTAAATGATTTAAAAAACTGTGGTCCTTCAATTTTGATACCCAGCTATGATAAAGCCCAATATCTGGGGCTGGAATTTTATGACTGGGGAGACTCATGCTTATTGGGTCCCAACAGCCTAAAAATAGCAGCCTGCAGCTACCCAGGATTATTACATGTAACAATCCCGGAACTTTACCTGGCTTTTCCCAATTGCCCTGGTGCGGTGGCAATCAGGGTAATGAGGGGTTAATAACAGCCCACAGCTGCCACTAACCCCTATGAAGGACTGATGCAAATAAAACTTGTGGTGCCACAAGAAACCAAACTAAAGAAAGGATATCCCAGCATTAGGATTGGTAAAACAATCTTCATTGAAAACTAACTAAGAAGTTGCATCTGCTATACCAACCATAAATAGCACACAAGTTTTAGACTACTGTCTTTTGTCATTGCAGATACAATACTGAATTGGTAAGCATCTTACATCAAATCCTGCTATGATACTCCGAGCCTTTTTAAGATGTAGGAATTTGTCTTCCAATGCCGAATGTAACTTTTTGCTAAACTGGTTTGTGTTCTGTTGTGGTCCAGTAACTGGTGTTTCACTGCATGTTGCTTGGTGTGCTGTAGAATGCCTCCTATCATCTGGTTATTTCGTCCCTCATAACTCTGAGATACGTGATAGCTAGGGTTCTCTTAGTCTTAGATCTAGTCTATGAGCCCCGGTCCCCACTCTCACTCGATCACTGTGGCAGGTATATATGTTACCCATCCTGGTATTTATGCCTCCTGTTATGCAACATACATAAAAAATTATTCTACTCACTTCCTTCTGCTTCCCCATGGAAAGGTGTTCTCTTCTAATACTAGAAATGAACTTTGATGTGTAAGCAGAGCAGAGCATGAAGTCAATGCCATGCGCTTGCCATTACACGTTGATATCAGCTGCCGGCTAATCCAAAATGAAAATTCATTGTACCCCACCGCCAACATTATGGGCTTGGGGAGTGGTGATTATTCATTTTCTTTCGTAGTGGGTACACGTTTGCCCCAGCAGCTCCAGGAAGACAGCAGTAGGGGCTATCAGTGTATCTGCTACTAAACAAAGTTAATTTTCACTGTGCCCCATGCCCATAATCCCATCCTTCTCAAAACTTGCTTCAGGATAATGGGTATTGGGGATCAGTGAATAATTATTTTCTTTAATTGTGGGCACACGTGTTTGCCCTAGCCACCAGCTTCCTGCAATGGTGACCCTGCTCCTGCCTCCTGTGATCCACTCCACGCTGTTATTGAACCCACAATGAGTCTTACTTTCTTCCGAAATGTTGTGCAACATAATGCATCACATCATACAAAAAATACTATATATCATTTTTATGAGATGAGATATCTATTGGGCCTCTAACAAAATTATTTGAAGCTTCATTTATGAATTTCCAGATAACTCTATATATGATTTGCCCTCCAAAATTCAAACAAAACAATTTTTTTCCACCACTGAGACCCATTGAGGCTGAAATTTTCATTGCAGTTCATTTGAGAAACTCAGTCACTGAGTGAATCTGTACTTGCACCTCTTTGTACTCAATCTCCCAAGTTATATTAGGGACACAAAACATGTCATCTTTTTGGGGGGACCCTACTACCTAGCCAGGTTCATGTATATGATTGCCCAGTGATGTGGTGGAATTATTTGCATCAATTCCACCAGGGTCGGACTGGGGTGTCTGGGGCCCACCAGGAGAATTGACTCTAGGGGCCCACCCTACAGCTATATGCAAATACCCATTAGCCATTATGTCCTTAGGGTACATGCCCACGAGAAGGACTCACTGCGTCTTGGACGCAGTGAGTCTTGACCTACAGGTCCACAAATCTATAGAGAGAAAATGTGTCCTCCGTACACAACACAATCCACCTTAACAAAACCAATACCACCATATACAAGGGAAAAATACCGCCACACCATGACCAGACCACATATTGCCACCACATAGTGACCAAATACAACCTCCTACAAAGGAGAAATACCACCACTCCATGACCAGACAACATATTAAAACCACATAGTAATACAATACAACCACATAAGGGAGAAATACCGCCACACTGTGACCAGACCACATAGTGACCAAATAATACCACATACAAGGGAGAAATACCACCATTCCATGACCAGACAACATATTACCCCCACATAGTGACCGAATAGAACCACATACAAGAGTCAAATACCAACACCCCATGACCAGACCACATAGTGACCGAATAATACTACAATAATGATGATGAATAAAAACCAAATTCGGAGACGTTGTCAGTAGTTTTATGGAATAAAAGAACAATTTTAAATTTTATAAAAATATAAAGAGAAAAATCAGAAAAACTGAACATTTTGCAGTGGTCTCTTAATTATTGTCAGAGCTGTGTATATAGAGCACACCACTAATAAATGACAATGAAAAAACTTTATTAAAAACCACACATGATACAAGTCTACAAATAAAACCATTTAAAAATCACGGGATATGAAACCTCCCAATAAGACCATCAGTCACCCAGCCACAATACAAACAATGTGAATAACTGGAACCCCAGTAAAGTCAATAATGCTGAAAAACATACAATACATGTGGGGTTAGCCCCCAGGCATTGTAAGGCTGCTTTCACACTTGCGTTGTTTTGCATCAGTTGCAATCCATCGCCTTGAGGAAATACGGTATGCAGAACTTCGTTTTTTCCCCATAGACTTGTATAGACGAATTGCGACAGATAGCCCTGCGTTGCATCTGCCGCGTGACAGATCAGTCATGGAACGACTGACTGTCGGGCAGCAGGAACGCAGCATGTAACGTTTTGTGAGCGTCGGAATTTGTTTGTTTTCACTGCGCATGCTCAACAGTGGCGGCTTTTGTGAATGATCAGCTGATCGGCCGGCGGCCGGCTATTGTGAACAATCAGCTGATCGCCCTGCGGCTGGTTATTGTGAACAATCAGTTGATCGCCCGGTGGCTGGCTATTGTGAACGTTCAGCTGATTGTTCACAATAGCCGGCCGCCGGTAAAACAGTAAAAAAAAACAAAGCAACAAATAGTTTTTTGTAGCATCAGTCAAACAACGGATTGCAACTAATGCAAAACGAAGCAAGTGTGAAAGCAGCCTTATCTGAGGACCTTCTCATTTTGTTTGTCTCCATATACACTTTGAGGTACCATATGGCATTTCATCCTCAATGTGACCCTTGCTTATGTTCGTTAATATTTCAAATCATGTGGATTTTGGGTGTAACAGACCTGTTTTTGTCATCATTATTTGTATGTGCCTTGCACACTATTGATGCCTTTATATTTGCATTGTTTATTGTGCAGCATTATTGACTTTTCTTGGGTTCCAGTTTTTCACATTGTTTATATTGTGGCTGGGTGACAGATGGTTTTATTGGGGCTTCATACCACGTGGTTTTAAATGGTTTTATTTCTATACTTGTAACTAGAGTTGAGCGCGGTTCGTGGTTCGAGGTTCTCCAGTTCGCGGCTCGAGTTATTTTGGGGCTGTTCTAGATCGAACTAGAACTCGAGCTTTTTTGCTAAAGCTCGATAGTTCTGGATACGTTCGAGAATGGTTCTAGCAGCAAAAAAAACAGCTAATTCCTAGCTGGCTTTCCGCTGTAATAGTGTAAGTCACTCTGTGACTCACATTATTATGACATTTCAGTGTATAGTGTGCGGGAACAGTACATTCAGATCACTGCTGTATGGATAATGGCGATCGCCATTTTTGTTTTTTTTTCCTTCCCTAAACGCGCGAGTATAGTGGGGCAGGCCAGCATGTCAGCCAATCCCAGACACACACACAACTAAGTGGACTTTTAGCCAGAGAAGCAATGGCATGTGTGATAGGAAGTCCATGTCAAATGTCCCTGCATTATAAAACCGGACATTTTCCTCCAGCACGCCATTATCTGCCTTGTGCGTCCTTGGTGTCAGACATCACTGGCGCAGCTCCTATCACCGATACTGCTGTATACGCTCCATACACAGAGCTGGACAGCTTAGGGATAGCACTTTCTATCAGTACTTTTAAGGGCTCATACCGGCAGGGTCAGAGCCATAGGTGACAGAATTTAAAACAGAGTTTAACAGCTACACAAGATGACAGCGTCTGTGTAGCTAAGGTCAGGGATTTCCTCGCTGCATTTCCCCATTAGGAGGAATTGAAAAGCAGGCTTTCTTTCCTCTACCCAGAGACCCACAACCCTGCCACTGTACCCTCCTGCCCTTTGCACACTCAAACTCATTGTTACTAAGCCATTATACTAGCAAACACTGAGTGAACCTAGTGGCATCCTAAACGTGGCTGTTGGACTTCTGTAAAGTCCCACAAGTGCAAAGATATTTGCAGCACTTCTGCCTGCATTGCACACTCAAACTCATTGTTACCAAGCCATTATACTAGCAAACACTGAGTGAACTTAGTGGCATCCTAAATGTGGCTGTTGGACTTCTGTATCGCCCCACAAGTGCAAAGATATTTGCAGCACGTCTGCCTGCATTGCACACTCCAACTTATTGTTACTAAGCCATTATACTAGCAAACACTGAGTGAACTTAGTGGCATCCTAAACGTGGCTATTGGACTTCTGTATAGTCCCACTAGTGCAAAGATATTTGCAGCACGTCTGCCTGCATTGCACACTCCAACTCATTGTTACTAAGCCGTTATACTAGCAAACACTGAGTGAACTTAGTGGCATCCTAAGCGTGGCTATTGGACTTCTGTATAGTCCCACTAGTGCAAAGATATTTGCAGCACCTCTGCCTGCATTGCACACTAAAACTTATTGTAACTAAGCCATTATACTAGCAATCACTGAGTGAACTTAGTGGCATCCTAAACGTGGCTATTGGACTTCTGTATAGTCCCACTAGTGCAAAGATATTTGCAGCACATCTGCCTGCATTGCACACTCCAACTCATTGTTACTAAGCCGTTATACTAGCAAACACTGAGTGAACTTAGTGGCATCCTAAGCGTGGCTATTGGACTTCTGTATAGTCCCACTAGTGCAAAGATATTTGCAGCACGTCTGCCTGCATTGCACACTCCAACTCATTGTTACTAAGCCATTATACTAGCAAACACTGAGTGAACCTAGTGGCATCCTAAACGTGGCTGTTGGACTTCTGTAAAGTCCCACAAGTGCAAAGATATTTGCAGCACTTCTGCCTGCATTGCACACTCAAACTCATTGTTACCAAGCCATTATACTAGCAAACACTGAGTGAACTTAGTGGCATCCTAAATGTGGCTGTTGGACTTCTGTATCGCCCCACAAGTGCAAAGATATTTGCAGCACGTCTGCCTGCATTGCACACTCCAACTTATTGTTACTAAGCCATTATACTAGCAAACACTGAGTGAACTTAGTGGCATCCTAAACGTGGCTATTGGACTTCTGTATAGTCCCACTAGTGCAAAGATATTTGCAGCACGTCTGCCTGCATTGCACACTCCAACTCATTGTTACTAAGCCGTTATACTAGCAAACACTGAGTGAACTTAGTGGCATCCTAAGCGTGGCTATTGGACTTCTGTATAGTCCCACTAGTGCAAAGATATTTGCAGCACCTCTGCCTGCATTGCACACTAAAACTTATTGTAACTAAGCCATTATACTAGCAATCACTGAGTGAACTTAGTGGCATCCTAAACGTGGCTATTGGACTTCTGTATAGTCCCACTAGTGCAAAGATATTTGCAGCACATCTGCCTGCATTGCACACTCCAACTCATTGTTACTAAGCCGTTATACTAGCAAACACTGAGTGAACTTAGTGGCATCCTAAGCGTGGCTATTGGACTTCTGTATAGTCCCACTAGTGCAAAGATATTTGCAGCACGTCTGCCTGCATTGCACACTCCAACTCATTGTTACTAAGCCATTATACTAGCAAACACTGAGTGAACTTAGTGGCATCCTAAACATGGCTGTTGGACTGCTGTGTTGCCCCAGTAGTGCAAAGATATTTGCAGCACGTCTGCCTGCATTGCACACTAAAACTCATTGTTACTAAGCCATTGCACTAGCAAACACTGAGTGAACTTAGTGGCATCCTAAACGTGGCTGTTGGACTTCTGTAAAGTCCCACAAGTGCAAAGATATTTGCAGCACTTCTGCCTGCATTGCACACTCAAACTCATTGTTACTAAGCCATTATACTAGCAAACACTGAGTGAACTTAGTGGCATCCTAAATGTGGCTGTTGGACTTCTGTATCGTCCCACTAGTGCAAAGATATTTGCAGCACGTCTGCCTGCATTGCACACTCCAACTCATTGTTACTAAGCCATTATACTAGCAAACACTGAGTGAACTTAGTGGCATCCTAAACGTGGCTATTGGACTTCTGTATAGTCCAACTAGTGCAAAGATATTTGCAGCACCTCTGCCTGCATTGCACACTCAAACTCATTGTTACTAAGCCATTATACTAGCAAACACTGAGTGAACTTAGTGGCATCCTAAATGTGGCTGTTGGACTTCTGCATCGTCCCACTAGTGCAAAGATATTTGCAGCACGTCTGCCTGCATTGCACACTCCAACTCATTGTTACTAAGCCATTATACTAGCAAACACTGAGTGAACTTAGTGGCATCCTAAACGTGGCTATTGGACTTCTGTATAGTCCAACTAGTGCAAAGATATTTGCAGCACCTCTGCCTGCATTGCACACTCAAACTCATTGTTACTTACTAAGACATTATAATACCAAAAAGTGAGTAAACTTAGTGGCATACAAGAAGTGGCTGTTGTACTCCATTAGTGCCCCACTGGTGCAAATCTATGTGCAGCACCTCTGCATGACACCCACCTGCCCTGTTTTTAATAAGCTATAATGATAGCAAAAAATACTGCCATTTAGTGGCATCATAGAACTGGATGTTGTATTTCATTATTGTCCCACTGGTGCCAAGCTATTTCTAGCACCTCTGCATGACACCCTCATGCACATTTTTCTACGCTAATGTTATAGCAAACTCAGGGAATTCATTGCTGCATTTGATAATTCGGAGGGATAGAAAGTGAGGCTTCCTTTAGCTTTACCTTCTGTTCATAGACAGCATCTCCAAGTCCACACCCGAAGAGCAATTTCTCCTCCACGTGTAATTGTGGAGAGGCAACTAGTGCGCATGCGTGTGCCGATTTACCCCAGCTGCAGCCTAACTACAGTGTTTCGCCTAGTGAGTATGTTCAGCCTGACTGTGCCATTCCTGAGGCTAAGTCTTCATTTCCGGATACAGCGCATGCTCCCACACTTAGTGTGAAAAGCCTCTTTGCACAGGTACTTGCATTCCGTGCCGGGTCTAAGTCCTGTTTTGTGCCGAGACACCATGCTACAGCTGATAGTCTTTTTTCAGAGACTCTATTTCATTCAACTGACCATGCTCAGGCACTTACTGCATCAGAGACTAGGTCCGGTAATGAACTCTTTGGCACTGCCCCTGATGTGGGGGGCCCATATAGACCACAGGGCATCAGATCAGGGGTCGTGACGATGTGGCCAGGCCACTCCCAAATGGCTTTCAGAGGCCCGCCCCTATGACTTTTCACCTCATTATTGATGGTCAGACGATGACTGGTGAGTTTGTGTCGTGGCAGCCATGAGGTCATTATTGAAGTTTCGGTTCCAAATAGGACGCTAGTTATGCCACTCATGACGTGTCACTCTGCTTTTGTCTCCAGGAGGTGCATTGTGGTCCACCCTGGTTTGGGGCGGACCCAGGTTATAAAACGGGCTGGAGCCAACAAGGAGGTGCGCAGTCTTCTATTATGTTCCGAAAGAGCACACCTCCATGTGTTGAACCCATTGCGGCTTTAGGCCAGAGGTAGGCAGGGATAGGGCGTCGATGCAGGCCACCACCACAGTTGGTAACGCAGAACGGTTAAGACCAGCTCCTGTCCTACAAGTCCTGCTTGTGCAGCCCAGTGGCATTAACAGGCCTGCTGCTGCTGATGCACCTGCTGTCCACAGGTGTGGCCCCAATGCACACGGTCAGCGTACTGAATGGCCCCTGTGATGTTAACAGGGAGTTCCTGGGCTGGGTGGGCGTGTGGACCCTGTGACGCTAACTGGGCTCCCAGTCTCAAGATCCGAGTGGCGTCTAACTCGGTTCAGGCAACTATTAGTTTCATAGCCACACAGATCTGTATCCTCCACCTAACCTTCCAGTTGCCAACCTCTCCTTTTCCATCTGGGAGCACGGTGGACATTGACTGCTGATGGGGATATAGACTTTCTTTTCTTATTAATTTTTGTTATATAGCGGTAACATAGTATATACCACCTTATCCAAATCTGCCAGTCCCACCGTAACAGATGGTGTTTCTTCATCAAATGTTACTTTTGCTTAACCAACAAACCCACGGACAAAAACTTTTTTCCCCTTTCCAACACACCTGTTCCCCTTTCCACCAGCATTTGTCCTTTTCAACTCATTTGGTATATGACCAAAAGTGCAACTCTGCAGGGACACCGTTCTCAATGCCATCTCAGCCCAGCAGCCAGCCCTCGGTCCCTCAGATGTGGACAAGTAAAAGCCCATTTCCTCCTATCCATGACAAAGCGTTGAGATTCACTCTGTGCAGCACTGGTGTTTACTGGAAAAGAAGATCTAAGAATCCGTACCACCTTCTGCAGATACTCCTGTATACGTGCGTCCCTTTCTATGGCAGGAATTATTTCGCCAAATTTTGTCTTGTACCGGGGATCTAACAGTGTGGCAACCCAGTAGTTAGCATTACTTCGAATTCGTACAATCCGAAGGTCATGTTGTAGGTAGGGCAGCAAGAAGGCGCTCATGTGTCTTGTGCATCCAGGAGGACCAAGTCCTTGGTGTGTTGGTGGCAGAGAGGTGAGAATCGTGCCTCATTCCTCTGCCCTCTCCCCCCAACCTCGCACAACCGAAATGTGAGCAAGCTCTCACTCATCTGCTGAGTCTTCCATGCCCATCGCTAGTTCGTCCACCATTTCTTCATGGGCTCCTGCACCTTCCTCAACAATTTTTGCTGATACTATGCGCCCTTGTAAATCCCTCTCCCCCACCGTCCCTTGACTTCCGCCTAGGTGCCGCTCACCGTCTGGACCTTGTAGATCTTATTATCCCTTCTGCATATGACTCCTCCTGTACTTCCTCCCCTTCCTCTTGGACCAACACCTGACTCCGAATAATGCATACAGTGTGCTCCATCTTGTAGATGACCAGAATTGTCACGCTGAGAATGGCATCGCCAGTGCTAAAGATCTTCGTCGATATTTGTAAACTGTGTAGAAGGGTGCATAGGTCCTTGATCTGACACCACTGCAGCAGCGTGATCTGCACCACCTCTGGATCAAGTTGCCCAGGGTATACGTCATACCATATTTCAGCAGGGCTCTGCGGTGCTGCCACAGACGCTGAAACATGTGCAGATTCAAATTCCTGCGTGTCGGAACATCGCATTTCAGGCGTTTAACCGCCAGACCCTAAGACTTCAGGAGCGATGAAAGTTGTTGAGCTGCTGGGTGCGAAGGATGAAAGTGAGCACATAGCAGCGTGCCCGCTGCACAATGCCATGTAGGCCGGGATGGTATTTTAAAAATTGCTGGAGAATCAGAGTCAACACGTGAGCCATACAAGGCACGTGTGTCACATTGCCCTGACGAAGGGCCGCAGACAGGTTTGCATCATTGCCGCACACGGCTGTTAAGTCACCAACGTAGTCCACTCAATCAAATTGTACTCCGGTCGCCAGGTGACAACGTGTTCCTTTCGTGCATAGTGCTGATGATGGGAAAGGAGTCGATGCCTGCGATGCAGGTGGACGCAGGTTATGGTCACCCACTGGGTTGCGTTACCTTGACAGATACAGAACCACAGGCTGAATGTAGGTGGTGGGTATCTCACAGATGAAGTACCATCATTCAGCTACAACCAATGGGAAGACACCACACCCTTTTTTAGGCCCCTCCTGTCTGCAGACCACTGCCAGACAAAGCTATGAACCTCTTGTTACTGTTACCCCCAGTTCAGTTTTATGAGTTTGTGTGCTTGTTACCTGACTACTTTTCCTGCTTGCTGTTTATGTACCTCGTTGGCCGATCCGCATTTCACCTCAGCTTGTTTTCTGATTAAGTTCTGGCCATCCCATTCTGTTCCTTTTCCTCAATTAATGTTTTTGACCCTGCATGACTACTATTCTCTGGAACTGCAGCCTTCCACAGGTATTGATCAACTTGTGCCCTGTGTAATTCCAAA
The DNA here is from genome assembly GCF_048569485.1 of Anomaloglossus baeobatrachus. Classification (NCBI taxonomy): domain Eukaryota; kingdom Metazoa; phylum Chordata; class Amphibia; order Anura; family Aromobatidae; genus Anomaloglossus; species Anomaloglossus baeobatrachus. The sequence goes on from NC_134358.1 coordinate 277,971,834, forward strand.
TCACTGTATAGGGGTTAAAGGGTTTCAGGGTTCTGTGTGTCCAGCTTGGTGAGTGGCTTGCCTCTAGCCTATCCTTTACAGCCCATCTGAGTGTGTCCATCCAGGCAGGCGTTACACCGTGCCCTCTGCAGAAGGCCATGTAGGCCGGGATAGTGTTTTAAAAATTGCTGGACAACCAGGTTCAACACGTGAGCCATATAAGGCACGTGTGTCACATTGCCTTGAAGAAGGGTCGCAGACTGGTTTGCATCATTGTCGCACCCGACCTTCCCTGACTGCTGGTTGAGTGTAGACAACCATTGATGAAACTCGGTCTCACTCTCCAGAGCTAACCGTCCACAATTCCTCAGCGGTGTCTCACAGTTCCCCTACATTTCAAAGTAAACATTTGACCGCCTGATGGCCTTGAGCTCTGCTGCCAGCATAGTAAGGAGGTGTGTGGGATTCCTTGGGCGCAGTTACAAGGAAGGGTGGCCTGACCACACAGGGTTTGGGCCGAGGTGGAGGACCCACACGAGGTTAAGGAGGCAGAAGCAGTGGAGGAACTTGTACATACAGAGGAAGGATTGACACACAAGTCGTGGGGACGGCAAGACTTGTACAGCAAACCCTTCTCCATCTCTCACCATAGTTACCCAGTGCCCAGTCAGCAACATGTAACTCTCCTGTCCATGCTTACTGGTCCAAGTATCTGTGGTGAAATGTACCCTGTCACACACAGAATTTCTCAAGGAATCGGTGAGGTTGTGTGCGACCTGCTGTGGTAGCGCAGGCACGCCTTTCTTGGAGAAGGAGTGACGACTGGCCATCGGCTCTTGAGGCACTGCAATGGGCATAAGGTCTCGAAAATCCTCGGTCTCAAAAGGGTGTAAAGGCAGCCTTTCTGTTGCCAACAAGTTGCAGATGATGAAACTCAACCTCTTAGGCATGTCATGCCCTTCGAAAATCTTGTAAAACACAGCGAGGGGACTCCAACCACAGTCTTCCTTGTTGCCACTAATTGGGCCACACACTCCCCACTTGACTGGCATCAGTTGACCCCCCTTTTCAAAATAATAAAAGATGCTTTGCATGAAGCACTCTCAAAAATACGTGTGCCTTTCCCGTCCCCTGGATGACCCAGGGTAAGAAAAGTCCTCTGGGAGCCATGACTTGTTCATCTCGGTTCTTTTTTCAAAAGCGAGGGGACTCCAACCACAGTCTCCCTCGTTTCCACTAATTGGGCCACACACACCCCACTTGACTGGCATCACTTGATCCCCCTTTTCAAAATGAAACAGATGCTTTGCATGAAGCACTCTCAAAAATACGCGTGCCTTTCCCGTCTCCTGGATGACCTAGGGGAAGAAAAGTCCTCTGAGAGCCATGACTTGTTCATCTTGGTTCTTTTTTCAAAAGCGAGGGGACTCCAACCACAGTCTCCCTCGTTTCCACTAATTGGGCCACACACACCCCACTTGACTGGCATCACTTGATCCCCCTTTTCAAAATGAAACAGATGCTTTGCATGAAGCACTCTCAAAAATACGCGTGCCTTTCTTGTCCCCTAGATGACCCAGGGGAAGAAAAGTCCTCTGAGAGCCATGACTTGTTCAGCTTGGTTCTTTTTTCAAAAGTGAGGGGACTCCAACCATAGTCTCCCTCGTTTCCACTAATTTGGCCACACACACCCCACTTGATTGGCATCAGTTGACCCCCTTTTGAAAAAGAAAAAGATGCTTTGCATGAAGCACTCTCAAAAATACGCGTGTCTTTCCCGTCCCATGGCTGACGCAGGGGAAGAAAAGTCCTCTGAGAGCCATGACTTGTTCATCTTGGTTCTTTTTTCAAAAGCGAGGGGACTCCAACCACAGTCTCCCTCGTTTCCACTAATTGGGCAATACACACCCCACTTGACTGGCATCACTTGATCCCCCTTTTCAAAATGAAACAGATGCTTTGCATGAAGCACTCTCAAAAATACGCGTGCCTTTCCCATCCCCTGGCTGACCCAGGGGAAAAAAAGTCCTCTGAGAGCCATGTCCACATTGTCAGTGGACAGACACGTGTGCTTATCTGCCAGCAGACCCCCAGCAGCACTGAAGACAGGTTCCGAGAGAAGGCTGGCTGCAGGACACGACAAGATCCCCAAGGCGTACGTGGCAAGCTCAGGCAATTTATCCAGATTGGAAGCCTAAAATGAGCAGGGCTCAAGTTGCACAGTAATGGCATCGATGTTTCCTTGCATATACTCATATATCTGCGTCTCCTCCTCTTTTTCCTTATCCAGCTCTTTTGTTTTCGCATGAGTATATGTCCTTGTCACTTTCCCATGTGTTTGTGTTGTGTTGTGAGTTGTTTATCACCTTTTGGACACCTTTGAGGGTGTTTTCTAGGTGTTTTTATGTGTTTGTGATTGCCTGCCATAGTTTCCTATGCAGTTCCAGTTCGGTTCGTCGAACGTTCGACGAACCGAACTCGAACGGGACCTCCGTTCGGCGAACCAACCTCGAGCCGAACCGCGACCGGTTCGCTCATCTCTACTTGTAACGTGTGGTGTTTAATAAAGTTTTTTCATTGTCATTTATTAATGGTGCGCTCTATATATACATATGCTGGCGCTTTTTTCTTTCCCTTCACCAGCATGAAGAAGGCACATACATGAACTCAGAGCACAGTCAGGCCACTCACAGACAGGCACTAATACACAGGCACATACATGTCATATATGCACACACACAGAGCACAGTCATGCCACTCATAGACAAGCTGTTACGGGGGGACCGGAAGATTAGGACCAGGGGGTATATATCCTAATCGCCAGTCGGGGCCCACCGTGCTCCAGATGACAAAGGAGCTGCTGGCACCTGAGGGTTAGGTGGAGACTATAGAACTGGATGGCTCTGAGATAACCCAGGAACTCTGGGAACCGGTCACGTGTGTTGGGAGACGTCAGACTGGACGACAACCCGATTAGCGTTTTGGTGCACCTAGCGCTACACCAACCACGCGTGCAGGAAACACGTCAGGCCGGGTGGTAACCTGGTAGCTTTGACCGGAAGACCGCCACGAAAGCGCCCTGTCGGCCACATGTGTAGGACACGTCAGGCCGAGCGGTCCTCCGATTAGCGTTTCTGGCCACCTCTCGACTGGCCACGTGTGTGTAGGACACGTCAGGCCAGATGGGTACACCAGTAGCGTTGACCGGGAAGCCGAGGAAAATAAGGAACACCCTGTTAACTCCACAGGGGTCCTGGAGTACGCTGTCCGTGCGTGTAGGGGGCACAACCGGACAGTTGGCGCAGCAGGTGCGTTGTCCGTGTGCGTAGGGGGCACAATCGGACAGGAAGCACAGCAGCCGCAGCCCAGTTAATGCCACTGGGCTGCTATAGCAAGACTGGAACGGCAGGAGGGAAGCACGGCGCCTGACCCTGATGTGCCGAGCCACGAATCTTGGCGTGACAGGCACCGTTCGCCTAACGCTACCTACCGCTTCCCAACATAGGCTTATGCCGCAATGAGGTTCTAACATGGAGGTGTGCTCTGACTGAGCAAAAGTGAAGACTGCGCCCCTCCATGTTGTCTCCAGCCCCTTTTATAACCTGGGTCCGCCCCAAACCCAGGGTGGAACCACCAAGGTCCAATAGCAGAGTACCATGTCATCAGTGATGTCACATGCGACCTATCCGGAACCGCCACGTCATTGATGACCTCATGGCAGCCACGCCCCAAACACTTCACCAGTCATCGTCTGACGACCAATACTGAGGTGCCAGATCATAGGGGCGGGCCTCTGCGAGCCAGTCCGGAGTTGCCACGTCATCAGGACACCTGACACCCTCTGCCCTATCAGGGCCTGCCACCTCACAGACATGCTCAGTGAGGTCCTTACCGGACCTAGCCTCTGATGCACTAAGTGCCTGAGCATGCTCAGTAGCCTGAGCAACAGGCTTAGAAAGCAGACTATCAGTTTGAGCATGCTCAGTAGGCACATCCCAGAACTTAGACACAGCACAAAGTCCAAGTACCTGTGCAAAGAGGCTCTTAGGGTTAATTGTGGGAGCATGCTCAGTAGCCTGAACTGAGGACTTAGTCTCAGACATAACACAAACAGGCTCAGCATGCTCACTAGGCAAAACACCGGGCTTAGACTCTGGCTGGGGTAAATCGGTGCACGCATGCGCACTAGCCGCCTCTCCACACTTAGACGTGATGGAAAAAACAGCCAACTGGATGACCCGAGGCATGGCCAAGAACGGCAGCTGGCGCCTGGGCGCAACAGGAACAGCAGCAGGCTGCTTGCGGCTATGGCGGCGCCGGTTCGTAACACAAGCACTAATACACAGGCACATACATGTCATAAATGCACACAGAGCACAGTTAGGCCACTCATAGACAAGCACTAATACACAGGCACATACATGTCATACATGCACAAAGAGCACAGTCAGGCCCACTCATAGACAAGCACTAATACACAGGCACATACATGTCATACATGCACACAGAGTGCAGTCAGGCCACTCATAGACAAGCACTAATACACAGGCACATACATGTCATACATGCACACAGAGCCCAGTCAGACCACTCATAGACAAGCACTAATACACAGGAACATACATGTCATACATGCACACACACAGAGCACAGTCAGGCCCACTCCTAGATAAGCACTAATACACAGGCACATACATGTCATACATGCACACAGAGCACAGTCAGGCCACTCATAGACAAGCAATAATACACAGGCACATACATGTCATACATGCAAACACACAGAGCACAGTCAGGCCCACTCATAGACAAGCACTAATACACCGGCACATACATGTCATACATGCACACACATGAGCACAGTCAAGTCCACTCCTTGATAATCACTAATACACAGGCACATACATGTCATACTTGCACACAGAGCGCAGTCAGGCCACTCATAGACAAGCACTAATACACCGGCACATACATGTCATACATGCACACAGAGCGCAGTCAGGCCACTCATAGACAAGCACTAATACAGTTACATGGAAACATACATGTCATATATGCACACAGAGCACAGTCAGGCCCACTCATAGATGGGCACTAATACACAGGCACATACATGTAATACATGCAAACAGCGCACAGTCAGGCCACTCATAGACAAGCACTAATACACAGACACATACATGTCATACATGCACACAGAGCAGTCAGGCCACTCATAGATAAGCACTAATACACAGACACATGGGAACATACATGTCATACATGCACACAGAGCACAGTCAGGCCACTCATACACAGGCTCATACATGTCATACATGCACACAAAGCACAGTCAGGCTCATACATGTCATACATGCACACAGAGCACAGTCAGGCCACTCATAGACAAGCAATAATACACAGGCACATACATGTCATACATGCAAACACACAGAGCACAGTCAGGCCACTCATAGACAAGCAATAATACACAGGCACATACATGTCATACATGCAAACACACAGAGCACAGTCAGGCCCACTCCTTGATAATCACTAATACACAGGCACATACATGTCATACATGCACACAGAGCATAGTCAGGCCACTCATAGACAAGCACTAATACACCGGCACATACATGTCATACATGCACACACATGAGCACAGTCAAGTCCACTCCTTGATAATCACTAATACACAGGCACATACATGTCATACTTGCACACAGAGCGCAGTCAGGCCACTCATAGACAAGCACTAATACACAGTTACATGGGAATATACATGTCATACATGCACACAGAGCGCAGTCAGGCCCACTCATAGATGAGCACTAATACACAGGCACATACATGGCATACATGCACACACAGAGCACAGTCAGGCCCACTCATAGACACGCACTAATACACAGGCACATACATGTCATACATGCATACAGAGCGGAGTCATGTCACTCAAAGACAAGCACTAATACACAGGGGCACACACAGGTCATACATGCACACAGAGCAGAGTCAGGCCCACTTATAGACGGGCACTAATACACAGGCACACACGTCATAAATGCACACAGAGCCCAGTCAAGCCAATCATAGACAAGCACTAATACACAGGCACATACTTGTCATACATGCACACAGAGCTCAGTCAAGCAAACTCATAGACAAGCACTAATACACAGGCACATACATGTCATACGTGCACACAGAGCACAGTCAGGCTCACTTATAGATGGGTACTAATGCACTGGCACATACATGTCATACATGCACATAGAGCCCAGTCAGGCCACTTATAGACAAGCACTACTACACAGGCAAATACATGTCATACATGCACACAGAGCGCAGTCAGGCCACTCATAGACAAGCACTAATACAGTTACATGGAAACATACATGTCATATATGCACACAGAGCACAGTCAGGCCCACTCATAGATGGGCACTAATACACAGGCACATACATGTAATACATGCAAACAGCGCACAGTCAGGCCACTCATAGACAAGCACTAATACACAGACACATACATGTCATACATGCACACAGAGCAGTCAGGCCACTCATAGATAAGCACTAATACACAGACACATGGGAACATACATGTCATACATGCACACAGAGCACAGTCAGGCCACTCATACACAGGCTCATACATGTCATACATGCACACAAAGCACAGTCAGGCTCATACATATCATACATGCACACAGAGCACAGTCAGGCCCACTCATACACGCACACCCAGAAACCACAGTCCGACCCTGTACACAGACATAGACATATTAGAGGAGTTCTTACTTTCCTTTGGCTTGTCTCCCGTCCGCCCCGCAGGCTCCATGGTAGAGTGTAAATTCAAGTGGGCTAAAGGACCTGTGCTGACGTCATTCCCATGTGATCAGAATGGGTGGGACAAACATAGCTGATTTCAGGAAGAAGCACTCCCTTGTACCATATAGTGGATGGGAGGAAACATGGCCACGCCCCCTAACTAAGCCGATTACGCCCACTAGGAAGGTCCTGCTAGCCACTGGGATCTAGCTACAACCCAGGCTCCATTGCAGATTGCCGATCCTCGGTAAGCATCAGTGCTGATTGCAGGGTGAGCTGCGTGACGTCACAGTTAGCAGACACGGCCGCGTCTGTTAACTGTAACATTGCCGCCACAATGCAGATCCAGATGACATAGAATCGGGCGACCTCAGCACTGCCTCTGGTGGTGCCGCCTGGGCCGCCTGCCCTAGCCCACCCTGCGGTTACCAGCTTGGGGCCCTATGTTAAGTACGGGGGGCCAACTAAGGACCCGGGGCCTACTGGGGGATTCCCCGACACCCCGCTGGCCCAGACTGACCCTGAATTCCACATTACCTGGTATTGCAAGCCCTCTCTTATCATTTACATCAATATAACTCTAATTTTTCTCATATTCAGGATTTTATTCTCCTGTCATTTATTTATTTACTTACAATAATTTATATTTTAATGGCCAAATTTTTCTTCAGATGCAGTATGGTTCTATGGAAGAAGGATTCTCCCCTTATACACTGCGTGCAGAATTATTAGGCAAGTTGTATATTAGAGGATTTTTTTTATTATTGATCAACAACTATGTTCTCAATCAACCCAAAAGACTCATAAATATCAAAGCTTAATATTTTTGGAAGTTGGAGTGTTTTTTTTTTAGATTTGGCTATCTTAGAAGGATATCTGTTTGTGCAGGGTACTATTACTGTGCAGAATTATTAGGCAACTTAATAAAAACCAAATCTATTCCCATCTCACTTGTTTATTTTCACCAGGTAAACCACTATAACTGCACAACATTTAGAAATAAACATTTCTGACATGCAAAGACAAAACCCCCAAAAAATTAGTGACCAATATAGCCACCTTTCTTTATGATGACACTCAACAGCCTACCATCCATAGATTCTGTCAGTTGCTTGATCTGTTTACGATCAACATTGTGTGCAGCAGCCACCACAGCCTCCCAGACACTGTTCCGGGAGGTGTACTGTTTTCCCTCCCTGTAGATCTCACATTTTATGAGGGACCACAGGTTCTCTATGGGGTTCAGATTAGGTGAACAAGGGGGCCATGTCATTATTTTTTCATCTTTTAGACCTTTACTGGCCAGCCACGCTGTGGAGTAGTTGGATGCATTTGATGGAGCACTGTCCTGCATGAAAATTATGTTTTTCTTGAACGATACTGACTTCTTCCTGTACCACTGCTTGAAGAAGTTGTCTTCCAGAAACTGGTAGTAGGTTTGGGAGTTGAGCTTCACTCCATCCTCAACCTGAAAAGGTCCCACAAGTTCATGTTTGATGATACCAGCCCATACCAGTACCCCACCGTTACCTTGCTGGCGTCTGAGTCGGAAAGGAGCTCTCTGCCCTTTACTGATCCAGCTTCTGGCCCATCCATCTGGCCCATCAAGAGTCACTCTCATTTCATCAGTCCATAAAACCTTTGAAAAATCAGTCTTAAGATATCTCTTGGCCCAGTCTTAATGTTTGTGATTTTTAATACTCCAGTAACATTGCAGCTCTGAAATATGGCCAAACTGGTGGCAAATGGCATCTTGGCAGCTTCACGCTTCATTTTCCTCAATTCATGGGCAGTTATTTTGCACCTTTTTTGCCCAACTCACTTCTTGTGACCCTTTTGGTTATTTGCCATGAAACGCTTGATTGTTCAGTGATCACGCTTCAAAAGGTTGGTAATTTCAAGACTGCTAAATCCCTCTGCAAGACATCTCACAATTTTGGACTTTTCAGAGCCCGTCAAATCTCTCTTCTGACCCATTTTGCCAAAGAAAAGGAAGTTGACTAATAATTAAGCACACCTTATATAGGGTGTTGATGTCATTACACCACACCTCTCCTCATTACAGAGATGCACATCACCTGATTTACTTAATTGGTAGTTGGCTCTCAAGCCTATACAGCTTGGTGTAGGACAACTTGTTTAAAAATTATCATGTGATCAAAATACTCATTTGCCTAATAATTCTGCACACAGTGTATTACAAACATTTATATGTCCAGACTGGAAGAAAACTTGCACACTTTCATATATCAATCCATATGCCTCCCATTTCTGTTGATATGGTTATTAAATTGATAACCTGCCCCTGATATGAGAGAACCCTATTCTAGTATGTGAGGAATTCATATTTTACATCAATCCCAATAGCATGAACCTCAGATTCACATCCAATAAGCAAGGCTGCAGATATATTATTTGGATATTACTCTGACTTCTTTGGATTAATGATATTATTAACTTTATTAATTGTAATGCCACATTCATAATATATTTAAGTAATTTAAGGCTCTGCAGTAGTTGAATTTTAAGGTTAATCAATTTCCTGTGAATCATATGATGAGAGGTTGAAAAAGTTGGGTTTGTTTAGCTTAGAAAAAAAATCTCACAGCGGAGATCTCACTTATATGTAAAAAATACATGTGTGGTCAAAATAAGGGACTGGCACGTGACTTATTCCTTCCAAAGACAATAATAAGGACCAGGGGGCACTCATTGCAAGTGGAAGAAAAGTGATTAAAGCAGCGAAATAGGAAAGGGTTTTTTACTTTTAGAGTAGGCAGATTATGGAAGGTCCTACCACAAGAGATAGTAAAGGCAGACACTATAACAACTTTTAAATAAAAGCTGGATAATTTTCTCAGCATTGTCGGTTATAAATGTTTTAATGACAAAATGTATAATTGGTGTAGGAAAGTTGAACTAGATGGACCTAGGTCTTCATTTCAACCTATGTAACTATTTAACTATGTAGTCTTGTATTGCTTCCATTTTCTAATAATTGTGCCAACAGTTGTTCCCTTCTCACCAAGCTACTTGCTTATTGCTCTGTAGCCCATTTCTGCAGGTTTACTTTTGTAAATATTTTTGAAAAACTTAATAAAGCTGGCAAATTCAAATTTAAAAAAAATTGCTCATTTCTATATCTAAATGCATGATTTCGTTCAAGGGACACCTTAAAAAATACAGAAAATATACTACTGTGTTTACATGTATTGTCTTAAACATTAGCATTGTAGCTCAGAAACATTATTGTTATGTGACATTTCTCAACTATTGATGAGGATTTACATAGCCTTTGGTCTGGATTAGGATGCAGATGTCAAAAATGCAGCAAGGAGACCAATAGAGGCTGTAGGTTGTAGAGGCTAGATAGCAACTAAAAGAATGGGACTGTGCAGTCAAGATGGCAGCTGGAGTAACTGAGGCAGAAGAGCACCAAAGTGACATAGTAGAGTAATAGAACATCATAGTTGAATATAACTCGAGACTCACTTTTGGAGAAGTAGCGAAGTCCAATGGCATGGTAAAGCTTAGATGGCAGAAACACTCATAGTGAAGTTTCAAAGCCCAGCAAGATAGCATAACTGGGTATATCATGTGGCTTGAATCTATTAATGTAGCAAAATCTATGTTAAAAACTCCAAAAAAGCTCACTCAAAGAATAAGTAATCCTCGAAGTACAGGCGACTGGGGAAGCTCAGGATCCCACCACTGCCAGGTATGTAATAACCCAGGGAAAGAAAGGATGATCCATCCTTAATGTGACATTAGAGGTGTGTTACAGCAGGGGTGTTTGGGTTAAAAGTGACAATGGAGATTAAAAAAAGAGTATATATAGTTTTCATATAACTGCTCTCACTTTTTTAAAATGTTTCTTTTAGTTTACTATAGATCAGCAACAAGCATGAAATTTCTCACAATCGTAAGAAATACACCTTAGGAGTATGCACTTAATTTATACATCTATGCATTTGTAGTTATTTTGTGTCTTTCATATGGTGGTCCCCTCATCAGGTCAAACAAGACAAATATTATTTTAAATTTTTTTTATACTGCATTTATGTATGTGTTTGTTAAATCTACATGTTGTATTCAGTATTTAGAGGGTTGACTGTTATTTCTCTCCTGGTTGAATGCTATTCATGAGGCTACTATTGATTAAATTAAGTGTTTTAGCCCATTAGTGTTTTATTTTATTTGATTCAACTCATTGTTGCAAAAGTAGACATGTGTATTTTTTACCTTTTGCTTTCAACATAGCAACTCTGTATTTTGTGTAGTGTTTATTTTATTTTATTGTATTCAAGATATGAAAAGTTACATATTGTATTTATCGAAATTGTCCCAACTTATATCTGTGTAAGGGATTTTTGGCAGATTTAGTGTCTCAATTTTATTGTTCTGTATTCTGAAATGCTAATAGAATATTTGCTTAGTTTCTATTCACTTAATTAGAAAATGAAATTGATACAAATACAGGATAGAATTAGCCATTTGCAGGTTTTTAAATTAAAAGTTTTGCATTTAGATTGTTAGTCTATGTTGCTAAACAATAGTAATCAAGTCTGAAGAAAAAGTTCCACTACAGGTTTACGTCAAAATATTTTTTTAATCTCTTCACCCACTGGTGATTATTGTCTTTTGTTTCCATTTTTTCCCTACTTCCAAGAGCCATAACTTTTAATGTTTCTGTCAACTATATGAGAGCTTGTTTTTTGCCGGACGAATTGTACTTTTGAACACCAGTCATTCTGTCCCATATTGTATTGAAAAACTTTCATCCCCTAAGGAAGTCACACGAAACACGTGTTGGGACTTGTCCCCATGTGTGTGTCCATATGCGATCTATCCCTATTGGTAAGCTCCCTGTACTGTTTTCCAGTACTGTTGTGGTTCTCCATGGCTCACTGATTTTTCTAGCCTGTTATTATCTGACTTTGTTCAGTACACTGCTTTAAGTAAAGGGTGGTAATTGTTTTCATCTATAAGCTTGGATTTAGCACTCAGCACTTTGTATATCAGGGAGATAATATATGAATTATTCTGCATGTGGCCCCGCATGGGGATTTTTTCGCCTGTCATTGTCAAATCCTGTTTTGTATGTTTTATTATATTCTATACCCCATGTACCTTGTGTCTAATAAAACTTTTTATGTGCACTATTATGGTTATTACCACTATTTTTTGACCATGGGATATACAGATACTTAGGCAAATCTAAAGACTTCCGTTTCTTCTTATTTGTGCATACTTATTGAAGTTGTTGCCTTTTACTCCTAATGAAGTCCACATTCACTGCTCTGTTTTTCTTAAAAAAATAAGAATGTAGAGCTAATTAAAGTGCAATGTGACTGAGCAGATGAGAAAACTTAATAAAGATGGTATATTAGAAAAATCCAATGTATTGTTTTGCACTGTTGGTAAACTAACAAATATAGCACTCTTCTTGTCTCTAATATTCCATCAACCACCACATCAATGATATATATAAAGCGATCTTATACCTATAGGGTAGTTAGCGCTGGTGATGTGGATCCAAAGTTGACAGTCCCTTCACCTCGACGTGCATTTTGCCAGCTTGTCACTTTATTACTTTATTATTTATGCTTGTGTGTACTTACAGTACTTTTGTGAAGTTGTATTTGTGCTGTTAAAAAATTGTTTTTGTCTCATTTTAACTTAGGGTAATAATTCAATCGTACAGCTCCCTATCTTTACTACCGGGTAGTGTTTAGTCCATCATAGGAGTTTTACCTGAATTTTAATATTTTTTTACTTTTTCTGTGTAGATTAAATAAATTAATTCCACAGTTTTATATACAACTGAGGGTTTGGTTTATATATATAACTAGCTGTAGTACCCGGGCATTGCCCGGGATAGTAACTGTCTCTCTGTCTCTCTCACAGTCTCTGTCTGTCTGTCTCTCTCTTTCCCTATCTATCTCTGTGTGTCTGTCTGTGTCTATCTCTCGGTCTGTCTCTGTATCAGCCTCTCTGTCTCTCTATCTTTGTGTCTCTGTGTCTCTCTCTATATCTGTGTCTGTCTCTTTCCCTGCCTGTCTCTTTTCCCTTCTGTCTCTGTCCCCCTCTGTCTCTTTCCCCCTCTGTCTCTTTCCACATCTGTCTCTTTCCACGTCTGACTCCTTCCAGGTCTGTCTTTTTCCAGGTCTGTCTCTTTCCAGGTGTGTCTCTTTCCTCATCTGTCTCTTTCCACATCTGTCTCTTTCCCCATCTGTCTCTTTCCCTGTCTGTCTAATGTCTGTCTCTCTGTCTGTCTCTTTTGCTGTCTGTCTCTTTCCAGGTCTGTCTCTTTTTCTGTCTCTTTCCCCAGTCTGTCTCTTTCCCCAGTCTGTCTCTTTCCCCATATGTCTCTTTCCAGGTCTGTCTCTTTTTCTGTCTCTTTCCCCAGTCTGTCTCTTTCCCCAGTCTGTCTCTTTCCCCATATGTCTCTTTCCAGGTCTGTCTCTTTCCAGGTCTGTCTCTTTCCAGGTCTGCCACTTTCCAGGTCTTTATCTTTCCAGGTCTGTCTCTTACCCCGTCTGTCTCTTTCCCCATCTGTCTCTTTCCAGGTCTGCCTATTTCCCTGTCTGTCTCTTTCCCCGTCTGTTTGTTTCTCCATCTGTCTTTGTCTGTCTCTCTATGTCTCTTTCCTTGTCTGTCTCTCTGTCTCTTTCCCTGTCTGCCTCTGTCTGTCTCTTTCCCCGTGTGCCTTTCTGTCTGTTTCTTTCTGTCTGTCTGTCTGGTTTTTTTCCTATCTGTCTCTGTCTGTCTGTTTGTCTCTGTCTCTTTCCCTGTGTGCCTCTTTCTCTGTCTGTGCCTGTCTGTCTATCTCTGTCTGTCTCTCAGTCTGTGTCTGTTTGTGCCTGTCTCTCCACCGACATCATATTACCTCACACATAAGCTTCTTATACTATGAATGTCCTTTGTTCCTATAGCAACCAATCACAGCTCCTATTAATAGCCTGTAGCTCGCAGCTCCATTCACTTTAATAGAAGCATGTTTTTGGAGAGTAACTGTAAAGCGCGGGGTTACATTTTCTTGTCAAAACATAGTCTATGACGTTCCCTGAGTCAGATGGGGCATCTGTGCAAAATTTTGTGATTGTAAATGCGACTGTGCAGATTCCTTTAGCGGACACACACACACACACACACACATACATACATACACTCAGCTTTATATATTAGATTTGCTTATGCAAAATTTGTTGGTTTTTAGGGTTGAGATCTGGAGTGATTAGAAAGAGGCAATTTTCGGTGAAATACAGAGGAAACTTACTAGATCTAGATCTGTAGTTGCATGATGGTAGGCAAAAGGAATTATATCCTAAGGTGAGTATATGAATAATTGTCACATTTTCAGCAAGAAAACTCAACTGATTTTCATCTGTTTTCAATCTCTATGCCATGTGTGTCCATTATTTACATCCATGTGAAATCCTTGTGATATCTGTGTAGAATCTTAATTAAAACATCAAGTTTAAAATGTACATGATAAAATACAGTTTTCCAGATTAATTTTGGTAATGCATCTATAAAAATTGGATGCAATACAGCTATTCTATATGTATTTGATTTTTTTTATACACTTGAATGAGCAAGTTGAAAACAACTGAAGAAAAATTGTTAAAGAAACAGTCCCATTGAATAACTTTGGTCAGTGTGCACTTGATTTTTATATAATTTATTAGTCGGATTGAGTCCAAAAACTTTATTGATTTATGCACAGCACTGCAAACTCATCTGTTGATTAATAATAATGCTGGGTGAAAACTGACAGAGGAACTGGTCCAATTATTTGTATTATAATTTGAAATGAGCAGAAGTTCGGTTTGTTGGGTTCAATGTTCAGTTTGAAACATAGACTTAACCTGAACCCCATTTGAAGTCTCTAATTGGGCAGTGCCGGTCTCCATCCAGAAGCAACCAGCTATTAAGAGGACACTTCTGAGTGAGGGTGGGCAGAGTTTTTCAATTTTTTTTGGGTGCATATTACATCTGATAATGCTGATTTTATGGTTTGCACTGGGCTGAGCACCGAGCGTATCCAAGAGTGATGCTCGTTCGAGTGGTTTTCACACATAAAGTACCGAATCTCAATACCAGAATGGGTTCTCTCATTTCTCATAATTGTAATCTTTACCACTTTCTGACAACTCAGTTTTTGCACCAGGTACATTTTGGTTTGTGACAATTGTGGTGTATCATATTCAGCAGATATAAACTTGCCAAGAGAAACTCTGTCACAATAGCAGAGTATGTTAAGTAGTAGAGAAATATTGTTCTGAATTGATATATGCATGCATTGTTGCAATGCAAATTTGTTATTTCAGATTTTGAGGGCAAACAAAAATGGCTTTATTCAGGATAGACTGATGTTGTTCCTAGAAAACAACTATAAATTGAATTTGAGTAAATTCAACAACACTGAGTTTCATCCAGTCGAGGATCTTTGTTAGGTGTCACCGATTCTTCAAACATGCAAAAGAAATATGTGTAATCATTATTTTTAATCCAATATTCATGAGTGTTTGGTAGAGTTGAGCGCGGTTCGTGGTTCGTGGTTCTCCAGTTCGCGGCTCGAGTGATTTTGGGGCATGTTCTAGATCGAACTAGAACTCGAGCTTTTTGCAAAAGCTCGATAGTTCTAGAAACGTTCGAGAACGGTTCTAGCAGCCAAAAAACAGCTAAATCCTAGCTTGGTTTCTGCTGTAATAGTGTAAGTCACTCTGTGAATCAAACTATTATCACATTTCAGTGTATAGTGTGCGTGAACAGCGCCTTCAGATCACTGCTGTTTCTATAATGGCGATCGCCATTTTTTTTTTTTTTTTCTTGTCTTCCTTCCCTAAGCGCGCGCGTCTTGTGGGGCGGGCCAGCATGTCAGCCAATCACAGACACACACACACCTAAGTGGACTTTGAGCCAGAGAAGCAACGGCATGTGTGATAGGATCTGCATGTCACATGTCCCTGCATTATAAAACCGGACATTTTCTTCACGAACGCCATTATCTGCCTTCTGCGTCTTTGGTGTCAGACATCAGTGTCGCAGCTCCGTCCTCCTGAGTCCTATAGCCGATACAGCTGTATGCGCTGCATACACAGCGTTAGACAGCTTAGGGAGGGCACATTCTAGCAGTCCTTTTAAGGGCTCAAAGCGGCAGGGTCAGAGAGCCATAAGTGACAGGTCCTGCAAACAGCAACAGCGTCTGTGTAGCCCAGGTCAGGGATTTCCTCCCTGCATTTCACCATTAGGAGGGAATAGAAAGGCAGGCTTCCATTCCTCTACCCAGAGCACCACAATCCTGCCACTGTACCCTCTTGTCCTCTGCACACTCCAACTCATTTTAAGTAAGCCATTATACTAGCAAACATTCAGTGTACCTAGTGGCATCCTATACGTGGCTATTGGACTTTGCTATAGTCCCACTAGTGCAAAGACATTTGCAGAGCACGTCTGCCTGCATTGCACACTACAACTTTTTTAAACTAAGCAATTTTACTAGCAAACACTCAGTGTACCTAGTGGCATCCTATACGTGGCTATTGGACTTTGCTATAGTCCCACTAGTGCCAAGACATTTGCAGAGCGCATCTGCCTGCGTTGCACACTCCAACGAATTATAACTAAGCCATTATACTAGCACACACTCAGTGTACCTAGTGGCATCCTATACGTGGCTATTGGACTTTGCTATAGTCCCACTAGTGCAAAGACATTAGCAGAGCACATCTGCCTGCATTGCACACTCCAAGTTTTTTAAACTAAGCAATTTTACTAGCAAACACTCAGTGTACCTAGTGGCATCCTATACGTGGCTATTGGACTTTGCTATAGTCCCACTAGTGCAAGGACATTTGCAGAGCACGTCTGCCTGCATTGCACACTACAACTTTTTTAAACTAAGCAATTTTACTAGCAAACACTCAGTGTACCTAGTGGCATCCTATACGTGGCTATTGGACTTTGCTATAGTCCCACTAGTGCCAAGACATTTGCAGAGCGCATCTGCCTGCGTTGCACACTCCAACTAATTATAACTAAGCCATTATACTTGCACACACTAAGTGTTTTTTAGTTGCATCCTATACGTGGCTATTGGACTTTGCTATAGTCCTACTAGTGCCAAGACATTTGCAGAGCGCATCTGCCTGCGTTGCACACTCCAACTAATTATAACAAAGCCATTATACTAGCACACACTCAGTGAACCTAGTGGCATCCTATACGTGGCTATTGGACTTTGCTATAGTCCCACTAGTGCCAAGACATTTGCAGCACGTCTGCCTGCGTTGCACACTCCAACTAATTATAACTAAGCCATTATACTAGCACACACTCAGTGTACCTAGTGGCATCCTATACGTGGCTATTGGACTTTGCTATAGTCCCACTAGTGCCAAGACATTTGCAGCACGTCTGCCTGCGTTGCACACTCCAACTAATTATAACTAAGCCATTATACTAGCACACACTCAGTGTACCTAGTGGCATCCTATACGTGGCTATTGGACTTTGCTATAGTCCCACTAGTGCCAAGACATTTGCAGCACGTCTGCCTGCGTTGCACACTCCAACTAATTATAACTAAGCCATTATACTAGCACACACTCAGTGTACCTAGTGGCATCCTATACGTGGCTATTGGACTTTGCTATAGTCCCACTAGTGCCAAGACATTTGCAGCACGTCTGCCTGCGTTGCACACTCCAACTAATTATAACTAAGCCATTATACTAGCACACACTCAGTGTACCTAGTGGCATCCTATACGTGGCTATTGGACTTTGCTATAGTCCCACTAGTGCCAAGACATTTGCAGCACGTCTGCCTGCGTTGCACACTCCAACTAATTATAACTAAGCCATTATACTAGCACACACTCAGTGTACCTAGTGGCATCCTATACGTGGCTATTGGACTTTGCTATAGTCCCACTAGTGCCAAGACATTTGCAGCACGTCTGCCTGCGTTGCACACTCCAACTAATTATAACTAAGCCATTATACTAGCACACACTCAGTGTACCTAGTGGCATCCTATACGTGGCTATTGGACTTTGCTATAGTCCCACTAGTGCCAAGACATTTGCAGCACGTCTGCCTGCGTTGCACACTCCAACTAATTATAACTAAGCCATTATACTAGCACACACTCAGTGTACCTAGTGGCATCCTATACGTGGCTATTGGACTTTGCTATAGTCCCACTAGTGCCAAGACATTTGCAGCACGTCTGCCTGCGTTGCACACTCCAACTAATTATAACTAAGCCATTATACTAGCACACACTCAGTGTACCTAGTGGCATCCTATACGTGGCTATTGGACTTTGCTATAGTCCCACTAGTGCCAAGACATTTGCAGCACGTCTGCCTGCGTTGCACACTCCAACTAATTATAACTAAGCCATTATACTAGCACACACTCAGTGTACCTAGTGGCATCCTATACGTGGCTATTGGACTTTGCTATAGTCCCACTAGTGCCAAGACATTTGCAGCACGTCTGCCTGCGTTGCACACTCCAACTAATTATAACTAAGCCATTATACTAGCACACACTCAGTGTACCTAGTGGCATCCTATACGTGGCTATTGGACTTTGCTACAGTCCCACTAGTGTCAAGACATTTGCAGCACGTCTGCCTGCGTTGCACACTCCAACTAATTATAACTAAGCCATTATACTAGCACACACTCAGTGTACCTAGTGGCATCCTATACGTGGCTATTGGACTTTGCTATAGTCCTACTAGTGCCAAGACATTTGCAGAGCGCATCTGCCTGCGTTGCACACTCCAACTAATTATAACTAAGCCATTATACTAGCACACACTCAGTGAACCTAGTGGCATCCTATACGTGGATATTGGACTTTGCTATAGTCCCACTAGTGCCAAGACATTTGCAGCACGTCTGCCTGCGTTGCACACTCCAACTAATTATAACTAAGCCATTATACTAGCACACACTCAGTGTACCTAGTGGCATCCTATACGTGGCTATTGGACTTTGCTATAGTCCCACTAGTGCCAAGACATTTGCAGCACGTCTGCCTGCGTTGCACACTCCAACTAATTATAACTAAGCCATTATACTAGCACACACTCAGTGTACCTAGTGGCATCCTATACGTGGCTGTTGGACTTTGCTATAGTCCCACTAGTGCCAATACATTTGCAGCACGTCTGCCTGCGTTGCACACTCCAACTAATTATAACTAAGCCATTATACTAGCACACACTCAGTGTACCTAGTGGCATCCTATACGTGGCTATTGGACTTTGCTATAGTCCCACTAGTGCCAAGACATTTGCAGCACGTCTGCCTGCGTTGCACACTCCAACTAATTATAACTAAGCCATTATACTAGCACACACTCAGTGTACCTAGTGGCATCCTATACGTGGCTATTGGACTTTGCTATAGTCCCACTAGTGCCAAGACATTTGCAGCACGTCTGCCTGCGTTGCACACTCCAACTAATTATAACTAAGCCATTATACTAGCACACACTCAGTGTACCTAGTGGCATCCTATACGTGGCTATTGGACTTTGCTATAGTCCCACTAGTGCCAAGACATTTGCAGCACGTCTGCCTGCGTTGCACACTCCAACTAATTATAACTAAGCCATTATACTAGCACACACTCAGTGTACCTAGTGGCATCCTATACGTGGCTATTGGACTTTGCTATAGTCCCACTAGTGCCAAGACATTTGCAGCACGTCTGCCTGCGTTGCACACTCCAACTAATTATAACTAAGCCATTATACTAGCACACACTCAGTGTACCTAGTGGCATCCTATACGTGGCTATTGGACTTTGCTATAGTCCCACTAGTGCCAAGACATTTGCAGCACGTCTGCCTGCGTTGCACACTCCAACTAATTATAACTAAGCCATTATACTAGCACACACTCAGTGTACCTAGTGGCATCCTATACGTGGCTATTGGACTTTGCTATAGTCCCACTAGTGCCAAGACATTTGCAGCACGTCTGCCTGCGTTGCACACTCCAACTAATTATAACTAAGCCATTATACTAGCACACACTCAGTGTACCTAGTGGCATCCTATACGTGGCTATTGGACTTTGCTATAGTCCCACTAGTGCCAAGACATTTGCAGCACGTCTGCCTGCGTTGCACACTCCAACTAATTATAACTAAGCCATTATACTAGCACACACTCAGTGTACCTAGTGGCATCCTATACGTGGCTATTGGACTTTGCTATAGTCCCACTAGTGCCAAGACATTTGCAGCACGTCTGCCTGCGTTGCACACTCCAACTAATTATAACTAAGCCATTATACTAGCACACACTCAGTGTACCTAGTGGCATCCTATACGTGGCTATTGGACTTTGCTATAGTCCCACTAGTGCCAAGACATTTGCAGCACGTCTGCCTGCGTTGCACACTCCAACTAATTATAACTAAGCCATTATACTAGCACACACTCAGTGTACCTAGTGGCATCCTATACGTGGCTATTGGACTTTGCTACAGTCCCACTAGTGTCAAGACATTTGCAGCACGTCTGCCTGCGTTGCACACTCCAACTAATTATAACTAAGCCATTATACTAGCACACACTCAGTGTACCTAGTGGCATCCTATACGTGGCTATTGGACTTTGCTATAGTCCTACTAGTGCCAAGACATTTGCAGAGCGCATCTGCCTGCGTTGCACACTCCAACTAATTATAACTAAGCCATTATACTAGCACACACTCAGTGAACCTAGTGGCATCCTATACGTGGATATTGGACTTTGCTATAGTCCCACTAGTGCCAAGACATTTGCAGCACGTCTGCCTGCGTTGCACACTCCAACTAATTATAACTAAGCCATTATACTAGCACACACTCAGTGTACCTAGTGGCATCCTATACGTGGCTATTGGACTTTGCTATAGTCCCACTAGTGCCAAGACATTTGCAGCACGTCTGCCTGCGTTGCACACTCCAACTAATTATAACTAAGCCATTATACTAGCACACACTCAGTGTACCTAGTGGCATCCTATACGTGGCTGTTGGACTTTGCTATAGTCCCACTAGTGCCAATACATTTGCAGCACGTCTGCCTGCGTTGCACACTCCAACTAATTATAACTAAGCCATTATACTAGCACACACTCAGTGTACCTAGTGGCATCCTATACGTGGCTATTGGACTTTGCTATAGTCCCACTAGTGCCAAGACATTTGCAGCACGTCTGCCTGCGTTGCACACTCCAACTAATTATAACTAAGCCATTATACTAGCACACACTCAGTGTACCTAGTGGCATCCTATACGTGGCTATTGGACTTTGCTATAGTCCCACTAGTGCCAAGACATTTGCAGCACGTCTGCCTGCGTTGCACACTCCAACTAATTATAACTAAGCCATTATACTAGCACACACTCAGTGTACCTAGTGGCATCCTATACGTGGCTATTGGACTTTGCTATAGTCCCACTAGTGCCAAGACATTTGCAGCACGTCTGCCTGCGTTGCACACTCCAACGAATTATAACTAAGTTACATTGTCAGGGATATTTATTCTTTATTATTCTGCTGTTAATAAAGCTAGACCACCACTGCAATCTTCACCACCTCTCAATTTTTACTACCACATTTTCAGTCCACAATCTTGTCGCAATCAACATGAGTGGCAAAATGACAGATGCTGGTGGAAAGGGGAAGAGGCGTGGTGGAAAAGGCAAAAAAGGTTTTGTCAGTGGGGAAGGTGCCAAAGCTCCATTATCATCTGCTGAAGATAGACCATCTACTAGCAAAAGTAAGATGTCTACTACTTATTGTGGACAATCCGATGTGCTCCCTTTTTTACGGACACGAACAAGAGGAACAAAGGTAGATGATGGGCAAAAAAGGAAAATGCTTGAATGGATCTCAAGTGGTCCAACAAGTGCCCTCTCAGCCACTTCAAGTACAGCATCCAAAAAACACCATTCCTCTGAGTTGTCATCCCAATCACACTTGATTTCTCCCAGCTCTGAAGTCTCCATCAGCCCTGCACAGTATGGTGGAACTGAGATGGCTGAGTCTGCAGAGCTGTTCAGTCACACTATAGCCTGGGAATCAGAGGTCTGCTCCCAAGCTACAGTGAGTACAGAACAGGAAATGGTCTGCAGTGATGCCCAGAACCTTTGTGACTCAGATTCAGGCCGTGAGGACCAAGTTTCTGAGCATAATGTTGACCCTTTGTCACAAACTGTAACACCTGTGGTTATAGACAATGAGGAACATACTGATGAAGATGAGACGCAGATACCCGATTGGGATGACAACTTAAATATTCGGTCAGGGCAAGAAGAGGCTTGGTCTGAGGGGGAGGGGAGTGCGAACACAACAATTGATGATGACGTTCTAGATCCCACCTACTGTCAACCCCCAGTCAGGCACTCGAGGAGGTCAACAGAGGCGGTGGAGGAGGATGCAACCGACGACGAAGTTACCTTGCGCCTTCCTGGACAGAGTCGGAGCACTGGTAGCACGTCTACAACTGCATCCTCAGCCACCACTCTGCCTATGAGCATTATTCGGGGTGGATCAACAGGTCGCATGGCCTCTAAG
The DNA here is from genome assembly GCF_048569485.1 of Anomaloglossus baeobatrachus. Lineage (NCBI taxonomy): Eukaryota > Metazoa > Chordata > Amphibia > Anura > Aromobatidae > Anomaloglossus > Anomaloglossus baeobatrachus. The sequence goes on from NC_134358.1 coordinate 277,994,231, forward strand.
CCTTGCCTAGCCTTGGCCTTTTTTCACATCGAAAAAGATCGCCCAACTCATGTGATATGTAACATTTGTCATGATTCTGTTAGTAGAGGTCAAAACCTCAGCAGTTTGACAACTTCTTCCATGAATCGTCACATGAATAAATATCATAAGTCCCGGTGGGAAGCTCACCGTGCTGCAATGCCGGCTAGCGGAGCGAACCATCTACCGCCCGCCCCTTCCAGTGCATCCGCGCGCTCTTCATCTTCTAGGACTGTGGGGACAGCTGTCACACCTGTTTTTCCACGCAAAACTTCCACCACTGTAACCGCAACAGGCAGTTTGCTTGTAAGGTCGTCAGTTGGTTTGGAAGGGGAAACAAGTGAGTGTGTACAGCTCTCTCAGACATCGATAGCACCAACGTTGGATGAAGGCAACATCATGTCTCCGCCTGCACTTTCCTCACAAACCTGCATTTTTCCAGGGACACCCTACTCAACACCGTCTACACACAGCAGCCAGATCTCTGTCCCTCAGATGTGGTCAAATAAAAGGCCACTTCCTCCGACCCATGACAAAGCTAAGAGGTTGACTCTATCCCTCTGTAAGCTGTTGGCTACCGAAATGCTGCTTTTCCGCCTAGTGGACACACAGGATTTTAGAGACCTTATGTCTGTCGCTGTGCCCCAGTACCAGATGCCTAGTCGCCACTACTTCTCTAAGAAAGGTGTGCCCGCGCTACACCAGTATGTCGCAGACAACATCACCGCTTCCTTGAGAAACTCTGTGTGTGAACGGGTGCATTTCACCACCGATACTTGGACCAGTAAGCATGGACAGGGACGTTACATGTCGCTGACTGGGCACTGGGTAACTATGGTGATAGATGGTGAAGGGTCTGCTGCACAAGTCTTGCCGTCCCCACGACTTGTGTGTCAATCCTCTGTCTGTCCAAGTTCCGCCACAGCTTCTGCATCCTCCACCTCATCTGGGTCCTCCACCTCCGCCCCAAGCCTGCCTGGTCAGGCCACCAGCGTTCTCACTGCGCAGAAGGAATCACGCACGCCTCATTACTATGCTGGCAGCCGAGCGCATTGGCATCAGGCGGTCTTTAGCTTGACATGTCTTGGTAATAAGAGTCACACAGCTGAGGAGTTGTGGTCAGCTCTGCGGTCCGAGTTTAATAAATGGTTGTCTCCACTCAACCTGCAGCCTGGTAAGGCCGTGTGCGACAATGCTGCAAACCTGGGTGCGGCCCTTCGCCTGGGCAAGGTGACACACGTACCTTGTATGGCTCATGTGTTGAACCTTGTCGTGCAGCAATTTTTAACACACTATCCCGGCCTAGATGGCCTTCTGAACAGGGCACGAAAACTGTCTGCTCACTTCCGGCGTTCAAGCGCCGCAGCTGAGCGACTTGCATCGCTACAGAAGTCTTTCGGCCTGCCGGTTCATCGCCTGAAATGCGATGTGGCGACACGCTGGAATTCAACTCTCCACATGTTACAGCGACTGTGGCAGCACCGCAGAGCCCTGGTGCAATACGTCATGACGTATAGCCTGGGCCAACGAGATGCAGAGGTGGGGCAGATCACCCTGATGGAGTGGTCTCAGATCAAGGACCTATGCACCCTTCTGCACAGTTTCGACATGGCGACGAATATGTTTAGCTCTGACAATGCCATTATCAGCATGACGATTCCAGTCATTTACATGCTGGAGCACACGCTAAACACTATTCGGAGTCAGGGGGTGGGACAACATGAAGGGGAGGAACTACAGGAGGATTCATATGTGCAAGGGACAACAACATCACCAAGGTCCAGACGTTCATCATCACCAACGCAGCAGGCATGGGACCATGGGGAACAGGGATCGACAAGGGCGCATAGTAGCAGGCGAAATGTTGAGCAAGGTGCAGGAGAACATGAAGAAATGGAGGACGAACTGTCCATGGACATGGAAGACTCAGCGGATGAGGAAGACCTTGGTCAAATTTCAGTTGAAAGAGGTTGGGGGGAGATGTCAGAGGAAGAAAGAACGGGTAGCACCTCTATGCCACAAACACAGCGTGGACTTGGTCCGCATGGCTGCGCAAGACACATGAGTGCCTTTTTGTTGCACTACCTCCAACATGACAGTCGTATTGTCAAAATTAGAAGTGATGATGACTACTGGATTGCCACACTATTAGATCCCCGGTACAAGTCCAAATTTTGTGACATAATTCCAGCCATAGAAAGGGACGCACGTATGCAGGAGTATCAGCAGAAGCTGTTACTCGATCTTAGCTCGGCTTTTCCACCAAACAACCGTGCAGGTGCAGGGAGGGAATCTCCCAGTTGTAACTTGACAAACATGGGACGGTCTCGTCATCTTCACCAGTCTACCCGTACCAGTAGGACCGTATCTGGTGCCGGTAACAGCAATTTCATGGAATCTTTTCATAATTTTTTTAGACCCTCTTTTGCAAGGCCACCAGAGACAACAAGTCTGACACATACTCAACGGCTGGAGAGGATGATACAGGAGTATCTCCAAATGAACATCGATGCCATGACTGTGCAACTGGAGCCTTGCTCCTTTTGGGCTTCAAACATAGAAAAATGGCCAGAGCTCTCCAGTTACGCCTTGGAGATTTTGTCGTGTCCAGCTGCCAGCGTTGTCTCTGAACGTGTATTCAGTGCTGCTGGGTGTGTGCTGACAGATAAGCGCACGCGTCTGTCCAGTGACAATGTGGACAGACTGACGTTCATCAAAATGAACAAGTCATGGATCCAGAAGGAATTTACTACCCCTGTGTCATCCTGGGGAGAGTAAATGCTTGTGGATTTGGAATGTGCTTGATGCAAATCAAAACATCCTGTTTGCAACTAGGGCCCAAGTGCTGCCACTGATGGGGTGGGTGTCTGTGTGGCCCAATTTTTGGAAAAAAAGGGAGACTCCGCTTGGAGTAACCCTTGCTTGATGTGTTTTTAAAAGAAGCCAAGATGAACAGAGCTGGGATCAGGAAAGACTTTGCTACCTACCCCGGTGTCATCCTGGGGACGGATAAGAATGGCGTATTTTTGAATGTGCTTGATGCAAATCAAAACATCCTGTTTGCAACTAGGGCCCAAGTGCTGCCACTGATGGGGTGGGTGTCTGTGTGGCCCAATTTTTGGAAAAAAAGGGAGACTCCGCTTGGAGTAACCCTTGCTTGATGTGTTTTTAAAAGTAGCCAAGATGAACAGAGCTGGGATCAGCAAAGACTTTGCTACCTACCCCGGTGTCATCCTGGGGACGGATAAGAATGGCGTATTTTTCAATGTGCTTGATGCAAATCAAAACATCCTGTTTGCAACTAGGGCCCAAGTGCTGCCACTGATGGGGTGGGTGTCTGTGTGGCCCAATTTTTGGAAAAAAAGGGAGACTCCGCTTGGAGTAACCCTTGCTTGATGTGTTTTTAAAAGAAGCCAAGATGAACAGAGCTGGGATCAGGAAAGACTTTGCTACCTACCCCGGTGTCATCCTGGGGACGGATAAGAATGGCGTATTTTTGAATGTGCTTGATGCAAATCAAAACATCCTGTTTGCAACTAGGGCCCAAGTGCTGCCACTGATGGGGTGGGTGTCTGTGTGGCCCAATTTTTGGAAAAAAAGGGAGACTCCGCTTGGAGTAACCCTTGCTTGATGTGTTTTTAAAAGAAGCCAAGATGAACAGAGCTGGGATCAGGAAAGACTTTGCTACCTACCCCGGTGTCATCCTGGGGACGGATAAGAATGGCGTATTTTTGAATGTGCTTGATGCAAATCAAAACATCCTGTTTGCAACTAGGGCCCAAGTGCTGCCACTGATGGGGTGGGTGTCTGTGTGGCCCAATTTTTGGAAAAAAAGGGAGACTCCGCTTGGAGTAACCCTTGCTTGATGTGTTTTTAAAAGAAGCCAAGATGAACAGAGCTGGGATCAGCAAAGACTTTGCTACCTACCCCGGTGTCATCCTGGGGACGGATAAGAATGGCGTATTTTTGAATGTGCTTGATGCAAATCAAAACATCCTGTTTGCAACTAGGGCCCAAGTGCTGCCACTGATGGGGTGGGTGTCTGTGTGGCCCAATTTTTGGAAAAAAAGGGAGACTCCGCTTGGAGTAACCCTTGCTTGATGTGTTTTTAAAAGAAGCCAAGATGAACAGAGCTGGGATCAGGAAAGACTTTGCTACCTACCCCGGTGTCATCCTGGGGACGGATAAGAATGGCGTATTTTTGAATGTGCTTGATGCAAATCAAAACATCCTGTTTGCAACTAGGGCCCAAGTGCTGCCACTGATGGGGTGGGTGTCTGTGTGGCCCAATTTTTGGAAAAAAAGGGAGACTCCGCTTGGAGTAACCCTTGCTTGATGTGTTTTTAAAAGAAGCCAAGATGAACAGAGCTGGGATCAGCAAAGACTTTGCTACCTACCCCGGTGTCATCCTGGGGACGGATAAGAATGGCGTATTTTTGAATGTGCTTGATGCAAATCAAAACATCCTGTTTGCAACTAGGGCCCAAGTGCTGCCACTGATGGGGTGGGTGTCTGTGTGGCCCAATTTTTGGAAAAAAAGGGAGACTCCGCTTGGAGTAACCCTTGCTTGATGTGTTTTTAAAAGAAGCCAAGATGAACAGAGCTGGGATCAGGAAAGACTTTGCTACCTACCCCGGTGTCATCCTGGGGACGGATAAGAATGGCGTATTTTTGAATGTGCTTGATGCAAATCAAAACATCCTGTTTGCAACTAGGGCCCAAGTGCTGCCACTGATGGGGTGGGTGTCTGTGTGGCCCAATTTTTGGAAAAAAAGGGAGACTCCGCTTGGAGTAACCCTTGCTTGATGTGTTTTTAAAAGAAGCCAAGATGAACAGAGCTGGGATCAGCAAAGACTTTGCTACCTACCCCGGTGTCATCCTGGGGACGGATAAGAATGGCGTATTTTTGAATGTGCTTGATGCAAATCAAAACATCCTGTTTGCAACTAGGGCCCAAGTGCTGCCACTGATGGGGTGGGTGTCTGTGTGGCCCAATTTTTGGAAAAAAAGGGAGACTCCGCTTGGAGTAACCCTTGCTTGATGTGTTTTTAAAAGAAGCCAAGATGAACAGAGCTGGGATCAGGAAAGACTTTGCTACCTACCCCGGTGTCATCCTGGGGACGGATAAGAATGGCGTATTTTTGAATGTGCTTGATGCAAATCAAAACATCCTGTTTGCAACTAGGGCCCAAGTGCTGCCACTGATGGGGTGGGTGTCTGTGTGGCCCAATTTTTGGAAAAAAAGGGAGACTCCGCTTGGAGTAACCCTTGCTTGATGTGTTTTTAAAAGAAGCCAAGATGAACAGAGCTGGGATCAGGAAAGACTTTGCTACCTACCCCGGTGTCATCCTGGGGACGGATAAGAATGGCGTATTTTTGAATGTGCTTGATGCAAATCAAAACATCCTGTTTGCAACTAGGGCCCAAGTGCTGCCACTGATGGGGTGGGTGTCTGTGTGGCCCAATTTTTGGAAAAAAGGGAGACTCCGCTTGGAGTAACCCTTGCTTACATTGTTTTTAAAAGAAGCCAAGATGAACAAGTCATGGGTCAGCAAAGACTTTGCTACCTACCCCGGTGTCATCCTGGGGATGGATAAGAATGGCGTATTTTTGAATGTGCTTGATGCAAATGTAGCTGTGAAGTGTACAACTGGGGCACAACTGCTGCCACTGAAGGGGTGGGTGTGTGTGTGGCCCAATTTTTGGAAAAAATGGAGACTCCGCTTGGAGTCACCTTGCGGTGTTTTACATGATTTTAGAAGGGCGTGCCATGCCTATATCTGTGTGTCCTCCTCTTTTTCCTTGTCCAGCTGTTTTGTTTTCGCATGAGTATATGTCCTTGTCACTTTCCAATGTGTTTGAGTTGTTTGTCACCTTTAGGACACCTTTGAGGGTGTTTTCTAGGTGTTTTTCTGTGTTTGTGATTGCCTGCCATTGTTTCCTATGCAGTTCGAGTTCGGTTCGTCGAACGTTCGACGAACCGAACTCGAACGGGAGGTCCGTTCGGCGAACCAACCTCGAGCCGAACCGCGACCGGTTCGCTCATCTCTAGTGTTTGGACAGAAAGTCAGTTTCTACCATTAGTATTTCAGCAATGATTTTTACGTATGGATAAATAGATTACAAAGATTTTCCTATCCTTTATAATGACAATCAGGGACTGCATGCTAAAGCCATCCATGTGCTGTCCATGATTTTATGGACCTATAGACTTGTACTGGTACTTTCATTCATGATGCTGATAAAAAACAGACATTTCTATGATTTTTGTCCGAAATGAAAACCACGGTCATGTGAGTAGCCTCATATATTAAAATAAATGCATGTTTTATCCATGAAAATGCGGGAACGTGTACTTGAAACATGGATATCTCAATGAACTGGAAATGGAAATTCACAAATTATTTCAAGGATCAATATCGTGTATATATATATATATATATATATATATATACACATGTATTTTGTATATAATTGGTGGAGGAAGGTTGAACTAGATGGACTATATGTCTTCTTTCAACCTACAGTGCTGGCTAAAAGTATTGACACCCCTGCAATTCTGTCAGATAATACTCAGTTTATTCTTGATAATGTTTGCAATCACAAATTCTTTGGCATTATTATCTTCATTTAATTTGCTTTCAATGAAAAAACACAAAAGAGAATGAAACAAAAATCAAATCATTGATCATTTCACACAAAACTCCAAAAATGGGCCAGACAAAAGTATTGGCACCCTTAGCCTAATACTTCTTTGCACAACCTTTAGCCAAAATAACTGCGAACAACCACTTCCGGTAACCATCAATGAATTTCTTACAATGCTCTGCTGGAATTTTAGACCATTCTTCTTTGGCAAACTGCTCCAGGTCCCTGAGATTTGAAGGGTGCCTTCTCCAAACTGCCATTTTGAGATCTCTCCACAGATGTTTTATGGGATTCAGGTCTGGACTCATTGCTGGCCACTTTAGTAGTCTCCAGTGCTTTCTCTCAAACCATTTTCTAGTGCTTTTTGAAGTGTGTTTTGGGTCATTGTCATGCTGGAAGACCCATGACCTCTGAGGGAGACCCAGCTTTCTCACACTGGGCCCTACATTATGCTGCAAAGTTTGCTGGTAGTCTTCAGACTTCATAATGCCATGCACACAGTCAAGCAGTCCAGTGCCAGAGGCAGCAAAGCAACCCCAAAATATCAGGGAACCTCTGCCATGTTTGACTGTAGGGACCGTGTTCTTTTCTTTGAATACCTCTTTTTTCCCTGTAAACTCTATGTTGATGGCTTTTCCCAAAAAGCTCTACTTTTGTCTCATCTGACCAGAGAACATTCTTCCAAAATGTTTTAGGCTTTCTCAGGTAAGTTTTGGCAAACTCCAGCCTCTCTTTTTTATGTCTCGAGGTAAGAAGTGGGGTCTTCCAGGGTATCCTACCATACAGTCCCTTTTCATTCAGATGCCGACGGATAGTACGGGTTGACAGTGTTGTACCCTCGGACTGCAGGGCAGCTTGGACTTGTTTGGATGCTAGTCGAGTTTCTTTATCCACCATCCCCACAATCTTGCGTTGAAATCTCTCGTCAATTTTTAATTTCCTTCCACATCTAGGGAAGTTAGCCACAGTGCCATGGTCTTTAAACTTCTTGATGACACTGCGCACTATAGACACAGGAACTTTCAGGTGTTTGGAGATGGATTTGTAGACTTTAGATTGCTCATGCTTCCTCACAATTTGGATTTTCAAGTCCTCAGACAGTTCTTTGGTCTTCTTCATTTTCTCCATGCTCAATGTGGTACACACAAGGACAAAGGACAGAGGTTGAGTCAACTTTAATCCATGTCAACTGTCTGCAAGTGTTATTTAGTTATTGCCAACACCTGTTAGGTGCCACAGGTAAGTTACAGGTGCTATGCAATATACAATGCCAATACTTTTGTCCTCCCCCTTTTTTATGTTAGGTGTGGAATTATATCCAATTTGGCTTTTTGACATATTCTTTTTTTTTTCATTGAAGAAAAATTAAATGAAGATAATAATACTAAATAATTTGTGTTTGCAATCATTTTCAGTAAGAAAGTATTCTCTGACAGAATTGCAGGGAGGCCAATACTTTTGGTCAGCACTGTATGTAACATTTTATCACTGCAAGCACAGGAAAATACAGAATAATATTATTTTTTTATTACCAAACATTAAAAAAAAAACAATTTAAGAAAAAATAGTATTTGTATATACATTAACACACTCCAAGTACTGTGTATTTATTCAGCAGTGCCAGTGTGGATTTTAGAAATGTAATTGTTTGTTTCTGTGCAGCTTTTATTCTCCTGCTATCAGATGGAACGTGTAATCACACTTACAATTATCATACACTTATACTGCACATTAGATAAAACTGTGTTTAATATTTTAGCAAGTTCCAATTTCCTAAATCCTAATTGAGAATACAGAAATAGCAATGACTTACTAGATGTCTCTGGCCTGTCTTCTGTAAGTTTTGAATCTAATGAGCCATGATCAGTTTCTCCAACCTCCCATACCTTCAATTAGTAATGTATCATTAATATCTACATCTCAGATTGGGAGAATGACTTTTGTCAAGGGGGAGGAACACAAACACTAATTAGGACCAGATGGCTGCATTTGGTCGCTATCTGCACATTTTATAATGGCAAAATTGGAGCCTCGTATAAATCTGCAGTGATTGCTTAAGGTTGTTTTATGTTACACTTGAGTAAGACACAACAATGCCTATAGGAAATACACTGATGTGTAACGCTATATCAGAGTGACAAGACGATGCAAGGTTGAAAGAGACACTTTGAAGAAATGGAACATACATAAGATGCTTTCACTGTCATTGTTCATTTTATTCAATACAGTTGCATTTATGAGAGAATGTTGTATCAGCAAAGACATTAAAGCCTGTAGAATCCTGATGCTGCAAAATATGGTACTTTTCATTTATAATCTTTACCTTTCTAAAATCCTAGCTTGTATAATGTCATTCTAAATTCTGATGAATATGAAGGTTTTAAAGAGGAACTGTCATGTGCTGTTGAGTCAAATAACTTGTATAAGTCACTGAAATCCTTCGTATCTGTTGCTTTTTTTCTTTTTCCTTTTTCCCGTTTCGCTCATTTTCAAAGATGTTTACATTTGTTGTTTTTAGAGCACACTGCATGTAGCGCAACTGGGCATTTAGAGTTTTCTCAGGGGTCTTGAGTTTCTAACCCTCCATCAAAGACACTGAATCATCTTGGCAGTGACTCAGTCTATTACACTGTAGTGATGAGTGAGAGCTAAAATGCTTGAGTATGCATTACTCAAATTGAGCAGGTCAGACGCTCAGGGGTGCTCAACTCAAGTAACAAGTATAATGGAAGTCAATAGGAAACGCAAACTTTTTTTTGAAGACCCTCCTAGAAGGTCTGGGGGGCAGGGAAATTGGTGAATTGGATAGAAGCAGTGATCAAATCAAACAGAAAAAAATATGGGGAAGATGCCTTGGTGCATCTCAGACTCCCTCAGTACTACACCACTTTTACAGATTGACAATAAATCATGCAAAATGGAAGGTAAGATCAATTTTACAGGAAAATTGTTACATAGTCACATAGATTGAAAAAAGACCTAGGTCCATCTAGTTCAACCTTCCGCCACCAATTATACATTTTGTCATTAAGTTATTCATATTCGACAATGTTGTGTTCTGAGGAAATCATCCAGCCCTTTTTTAAAAGCTGTTATAGTATCTGCCATTACTACCTCTTAGGGTAGGGCATTCCATAGTCTGACTATTCTAACTGTAAAATACCCTTTCCTATTTAGCTGCTGGAATGTTAGGAAACATTCTTTCCTGTACAATAACTTGTATATAAGGCAAATAAACAAGGGACTAAAAATAAAATGCCTCCTCCTCTCCTTAGGCTAGGTTCACACATAGCATTTTTGCTGCACTTTCTCATTACTTTCAATGGTGAAAAAAACATTGATCGATAATTGTTATTTTAAGATTTTACTACTTTATCTGGGCATGTGGTGCATGTGACATGGTCAGAAACATCCTGTTTAATCTGTGAAGGAGGGACTCTGAAACTCACAAAACCTAAGTGGACAATGCAAAAACTGCCAACAATTAGAAGGAAGAGGCACTCTGGTACTCCCTATATTAGACCTAAAGGAGTACCTCATACAAATTCTGCTAAACCTGTGAAGTGAAGTAGTGGGACTCCTACACTTACAAAGCCTGTGCACTAAGTGCAAGGGATGGTAAAACTTAGAAGGAGGGAGGGAATAAAGTATGAGGAAGAAAGTAAACACACAATGGGGAAACTTCCACACCACTCAAACAGCAAACTACTGGTCAGCAAGAATAGGCTCACCACAAAGACAAGAATTGCAGGAGCATAAGCTGAAGGTATTATTGGCAGCAAGAAACAGATTTCCAATCCTTTAATAAGGAGGGGACAGCTGAAAAGGAATTGGCAACCTGAATCTCAATGAACTGCACATCATTCCAAGGGAATTAACTCCTACAGGACTGGAAAACAGTGGATAATTCTGCAATGTGAATATAGTTTAATGCCGCTTATGCACCCGGCAAGTGTGGGCTTGAACACCACATGACAGAGGAATTGCAATACACAGTAGAAGACACGTAGAGGATTTTTGCCAGATCAGAACCTCAATTTGTAGACATGGTGTTTCGGGATGGTTGTCCCTTGTCAGTGCAAAGTATGAGCTCTGATCTGGCTGTATGAGAAGCTATTGTGGGGTCTAAGGGAAAATCTTTTCACCTTGTGAAGACCTGACAAGGGCTTGTTTAAGGGCCCTTTTTTACTTTTAGGATTGCTATTTCCAATGGGTGGCACTAGAGTTCGTCTCCTTCCTCCCTGAAGAGACAATCTGAATATTTCCCAAAGGAGCATTGCAGCTATAAGACTCCTTACTGGCAGCCAGTACTGATTTGTCAGGTCTCCACAAAGAGAAAAGATTTCCCCTTAGTCCCCACAATAGCTTTTCATACAGCCAGATCAGACCTCATACTTTGCACTGACGAGGAACAACCATCCAAAAACACCGTGTCTGCAAATTGAGGTTCTGATCTGGCATAAATCCTAGGTCATATGAAAAGGCTCGTTTAAGGGCCACTTTTGACTTTGAGGATTGCTACTTCCCATAAGTGGCACTAGAGTTCGTCTTCTTCCTCCCTGAAGAGACAATTTGAATATTTCTCAGAGGAGCATTGCAGCTATAAGACTCTTCACTTGAAGCCAGATCTGGTTTGTCAGGTCTCCACAAGGAGAAAAAAATTTCCCCTTAGACTTCACAGTTGGAATGGCATTTTTTTTATTTCAAAACTTCTCCCTTTTTCCACCAAACGTAATGATGGTCAATATGGACAAACAGTTCAATTTTAGTTTTGTCAGACCACAGGACATGTCTCCAAAAATTAAGGTCTTTGTTTCTGTCTTCATTTCTAAACATTAGTCTGCCTTTTTTATGTTTCTTTTGTAGTAATGGCTTCTTCCTGACAGAGTGGCCTTTCAGCACATGTTGATACAGTACTGTTTCACTGTGGAAAATGACACAATCTTACCAGCTTCCACCAGCATCTTGACAAGGTATTTTGCTTTGTTATTGGGTTGCTATGCACATGTCTGACCAAAGCACATTCATTTCTGGTACACAGAAACCATCCCCTTCTTGACCAATATGACTGCTGGACATTCCCATCTTGTTTGTACTTGCATATAATTGTTTGCACAGATGAATGGGGTACCTTCAGGTATCTGGAAGTTGCACGCAAGGATGAAACAGACTTGTGCAAGTCCACAATTCTCTTCCTGATATCTTTGCTGAGCTCTTTTGACTTTTCCATGATGCTACATAAAGAAGCAGTATGTTTCAGGTGTGCATTAAAATACATTCACAGGTGTGTCTCCAATTAACTCAGATGTTGTCAAACCTAACAAAAGCTTCAAAAGACACATATGGGCTGTCCCATACTGTTTAAAGGCAAAGTACTGTTAGTGTACTGTATGTAAATATTTGACTTTGCAGAAAGTAATACAAATGCCTTAAAAAATTCTCTCTCATTATTCTGGCATTTGGCAAAATAAATAATTTTGGTAATCCTAATTGACCTAAAACAGGAAAGGTTTATTCTGATTTCATGTCAGATAGTGAGAAAAACATGCATATGTGTCTTTTTAGATATATGTAAACGTCTGGTTTCAACCCTATATATGAGGGGCTGCTGATAAGTCTTTTTCTTTACCCTGAAAGAAACAAGATAGGATGATGATACTTCACATTTATTCCACATGCTCTCCACTGATGTTAGCACACTTCTTACATCGGTATTCCAAATTTTGTAAGCCAAGCAAAAATAAATATTTTAGTTGTGCCTCAAACCAGGCATCTGTAGAAGCCATGGCATCAGAAATGGTGTGAAATTTGGTACCCTTGAGGTGTTTGTTTCAGGCTTGGAAACAGATGATTGTCGGAGGGAACTAGATCTGGTGAATAAGGTGGGTGGTCAACCAGCTGGAAGCCCAGCTCTGCCAGTTTTGCCATGGTCACTTGTGCAGTGTGAGCGGAGGTGTTGTATTTCAGGACCAAGATTCCTTTGAACTGCTTGCTGCAGCTTTTGGCCTTCAGAGCTGCCTTCAATTGGTCCAAAAATTCAATTTAATACCTTGCATTAATGGGGAAACCCTTTAGAAAGTAGTCCACTAGCAGCACGCCCTCCTTCTCCTAGAACACTGACGCCATCACCTTAGTGGCTGATTTTTGCACCCTGAACTTCTTTGGATAAGGAGAACCACTGTGCCTCCACTCTTTTGACAGCTCCTTTTTTTCAGGGTCATGCAAATAAATCCAGGTCTCATCCATAGTGACCAGTCGATCCAGGAAGTTGTTATCAGTCTCGTAACACTAATGAAACAGTCCCAGACCTTTGATAGTGTTTCCCTGCCTCTGTTAGATTTAGTGTATCCCCCCCCTCTCTACTCTTTGGTTGTCCAAAGAACTATGACCTCTGGCGCCAGTGTTGTCAGATGGAATTTTTTTTTATCAACTCTTTAACTATAGCCTACTGGTAGCCCTCTCCATCACAGGAAGGAGACTAGAAAATTATCCTCATGGATTGAGCAGGGTGAACAACAAGTAATTGATATTGGCTTAAATAAGTATAGCGTGGGGATCACAGGAAAGCCTAATGGAACTAGGGTCCATAATTCTAGGCATCGGAAGCACATGTGCAATCCCAGGGTCTGACTTAGCCCTGCCTTTACAAGGTTCATCCAGTGTGCCATCAGGAAGATGTAGCATCCCTGGCCACAAGCACTCGTTAATATGTCAATGGGTAAGTGGACCTTCCCAGTTACTCTGTTTGTCAAGCCACAGGTAATGTTATTGGACACGTACTTGTGCAAGCCAGGGCTCAAGAACTGAGGAATGATGGCCACCATGAGGTTGTAGAATGCTTCTGTGTCCACAAGCCTAAACAACATTTCCAAAACAAGCAGTCTAGAAATGTGCCTATTTTTTGTTTGGGACTGTTCATGGGTGGTTAGGTATTCCGCTTGCATTCCACTAGTGTTCCAAGGCTTTGGAGAAGAGACAGCTGAATGCTACTTAATTGATGTGGTTGCTGATGATGGTTGTGAACGTGCAATGACAGATGTTTTCTCCACCAACATTTCTGGCTTTAATTGTTCTTATATACCATGTGCAGAATTATTAGGCAAGTTGTATTTGAGAGTTTTTTTGTATTATTGATCAACAACTATGTTCTCAATCAACCCAAAAGACTCATAAATATCAAACCCTAATATTTTTGGAAGTTGGAGTGGTGTTTTTTTTAGATTTGGCTATCTTAGATGGATATCTGTTTGTGCAGGTAACTATTACTGTGCAGAATTGTTTGGCAACTTAATAAAAAGCATATATATTCCCATCTCACTTGTTTATTTTCACCAGGTAAACCAATATAACTGCACAAAATTTAGAAATAAACATTTCTGACATGCAAAAACAAAACCCCAAAAAATGAGTGACCAATATAGCCACCTTTCTTTATGATGAAACTCAACAGCCTACCATCCATAGATTCTGTCAGTTGCTTGATCTGTTAACGATCAACATTGCGTGCAGCAGCCACCACAGCCCCCCAGACACTGTTCCAAGAGGTGTACTGTCTTCCCTCGCTGTAGATCTCATATTTTATGAAGGTCCACAGGATCTCTATGGGGTTAAGATCAGGTGAACAAGAGGGCCATTTCATTATTTTATTATCTTTTAGACCTTTACTGGCCAGCCACGCTGTGGAGTAGTTGGATGCATGTGATTGAGCATTGTCCTGCATGAAAATCATGTTTTTCTTGAACGATACCGACTTCTTCCTGTACCGCTGCTTGAAGAAGTTGTCTTCCAAAAACTGGCAGTAGGTCTGGGAGTTGAGCCTCACTCCATCCTCAACTCGAAAAGGTCCCACAAGTTCATCTTTGATGATAACAGCCCATACTAGTACCTCACCTTCACCTTGCTGGCATCTGAGTCAGAGTGGAGAGCTCAGCCCTTTACTGATCCAGCCTCTGGCCCATCTATCTGGCCCATCAAGAGTCACTCTCATTTCATCAGTCCATAAAACCTTTGAAAAATCAGTCTGAAGATATTTCTTGGCCCAGTCTTGACATTTTATCTCATTTTTCTTGTTCAAAGGTGGTCGTTTTTCAGCCTTACTTACCTTGGTCATATCCTTGAGTATGGCACACCTTGTGCTTTTTGATGCTCCAGTAACGTTGCAGCTCTGAAATATGGCCAAACTGGTGGCAAATGGCATCTTTGCAGCTTCATGCTTGATTTTCCTTGATTCATGGGCAGTTAATTTTTGCCTTTTTTTGCCCAACACGCTTCTTGCGACCCTGCTAGCTATTTGCCATGAAATGCTTGATTGTTCAGTGATAACACTTCAAAATTTTGGCGATTTCAAGAGTGCTGCATCCCTCTGCAAGACATCTCACAATTTTGGACTTTTCAGAGCCCATCAAATCTCTCTTCTGACCCATTTTGCCAAAGGAAAGGAAGTTGCCTAATAATTAAGCACACCTTATATAGGGTTTTGATGTCATTACACCACACTCTCCTCATTACATAGATGCACATCACCTGATTTACTTAATTGTAGTTGGCTCTCAAGCCTATACAGATGGAGTAGGACAACATGTATAAAAAGTATCATGTGATCAAAATACTCATTTGTCTTATAATTCTGCACACAGTGTACATGTGTTGAATTTCTGTGTCTGTTTTGTGTTGGTCATGAAATAAATTTTGCATTTGAATACTAATGGATTTGGTGATTCCTTTGTTATAGCACACCTCTTTCCCTTCATTTGTATTGTATGCTTTTTGATGTGCTAAGGAGATACTTTTAGGTGGTACCTTACTTAGCACATAGACAAGTGCAGGTTAGAAGGCATCTGTGCCACTGTCCTGGACAAGGAATTGCCCAGCATGTAACACAGGGAAAGAGGCTACTTTTTTGTCAGTTTCAAAAAAAATGTGATACCACACAATGGAGTAATATTATCCAAGATATTTTATTATTAAATGATCACAAATATTTAAAACGGGGCACAATGTACACTCCTTATTCTAGTAATCACAAAGTAAGAGGACATCGAAACCTCACCAACGTGGGGACCGAGACCGGACACTAAGTGTAAAAGACTGTGCCTGGGGAATCATAGGGCAAATCGCCAATCAAATAAACCATAACAATATGCCCAGATACAGAAAGTAAACTCCCTCCACCTAGCTTCACCAGCGGGTGTGCAAGGTATAGTCACCCGGAATGCTCAACGAGCAGAGCCGGAGACATCATTGTCTAAAGTACATACCGGAGGTCGAGGTAGGAAGGGAGCCGGTCCAAGGTCCACGCCCGACACGCGTTTCAGGTACCTTTCTCAGGGGCACCACACGCTGTCATGGACCCCTTTCACTCTCCTTTAAATGCCCCATGGCCTCCAGGTGTTGTCCATCTGCCCGCCCATCACGCGCACGTGTACATCGCGTCACGGGGATATCCGTATACAAACCGGCATCAGTTTGTTAGTTTCCAGCATGTGTAACTGATGTGATATTACTACATTGTTTTGGCATTTAAGCACTAACATATTTAAACACAATAGCGTAGTGGGAAATAGATGGCTATTTGATAAAATAGGAGTTTTCATTAATATTAATTATATGTATCTGTTTTTTTGGCAGCCGGAGCACCTTTTAATGAGTCATTAAAAGTTGTTTTATACTCTACATAGTCTACTTTGTGCTTATTTCCCCTGCAACTGCCAGCCTCTGGTCTCTAGAAGACATTCTGTCCACTACGTACTTCCCTTGCAAAAGAATTCATGTATGTCTCATCATTGTCCAGTATTAAAAATGTAATATGGAAGGAAAGGTTTTCTCTATTCCTATAGAACAAAAAATGTTCTATAGGAAAACAAGAAATGTGTAAGTAAATATTATTAGATTTAATTTAGGATATTCACTATTAAGAATAAAATCTTTCAAGAATGGGACATATTTTGTTTTTGAATTTTTTTTTCCCTTGTACAGGAGCCATAACTTTAATATTTGCATTAAAATAGCTGTATGAGGTTTTTTGTGTTTTGTTTTGCGGGACAAATTTAAATCTAACCATTCAATTTATCAAATAATGTACTAAAAACAGGACAAAAGATTAAAATTTGAACGAAATTTGCTCTCTATCATTTATTTTTTAGTTTTGTATCTAAAGCGCTCAATAAGCTGTAAAAACAACCAACTACTTTTTTATACTTTCAAAGAAGAATCCATATTAGGCACCATTCACACATCCTTGTTTCTAGTGCGTGTCGTGTCATTTTTCACAGATAGTGAAGACACATTTAGAAGCATACTCATTAAAATCTATGCATATTCTCATACCTCTGTGCTTTTACGTAGACATGTGTCCGTGTCAATCACGTGTGTCCATGTGATCCACACAGAGACATGTTCGTTTTTTACCATCAGCACTGATGAAAAGGGTCAATAGTAATTCTATGGGTTCATAAACAATAAGGAACCAGCATCAATTACATGAGAGACAGACTTTATAAAAATAATTCAAATAATTAACATTTAGAAATGTTAGTGCAAAAAAAGTTTGAATATCCATTTTTTAAAATTTGTGGTTATCAATATGGCATGTTTTTTCATGATAAAAAGGAGCAGATAAAGCCCTGCAACATACACAATATTATGACATTTGTAGACATCCACTCTCTTACATATTTGTGGAAATTATCTGGTGACTGACAGCTAAAAGGTTTTTACTCTGCATACTGTTATTTATTAAATAATAATCTAAAAATGTTTTTCAGACCTGTTTTTCATATTATTTACATACATATTTCATACATTTTAAATTGTTATATAGTACTTATACATGGGTGGATCGAATTTGACTGTTCAAGTGTCAAGTCAATTTTGATTGAAATTTGAGACGTTATTCTCTGCAAAGTTAATATCCTTTATTATGTTCTTTTGTCTGGGGAGAAACCAGAGCATAATAACGGTAAGAAATAATAATAATCTTTATACTCGACTCCGGCCCCTTCCCTACTCACTGCCACCTCATCACATCTTCACATCGACAACAGCGGTTTCGGAATTCACTATGCAAAGGATTCTGGGTTTGTTACACCAGAGAGGATTCTGAACATCTCCCGCAAAGGTTGCAGTGCATTCCAAGATGTTATGGGTCACAAGCTTTGCTGGCACATGCGCATGGCCCTCCAAGGCATAGATAATCTGAAAAACTAAACTTAGCGATTAAAGCTTCTGGATTTCAGTTCTATAAATGTCGATCTGGAGATGCTATGAGGACCGTAATGGCGACATTGAGTAATGTAAGAACCAGGGAGATGGGTATAAGGTTTTTTTTATAACATGTTACATTTTGATGACCACCATTTTGCTTAGTCTGACCAGAATCAAATTACAAATATTATGCATTTTGAATGGAATTTTTTGTAGCATTCGCGTATAATTCTGTCCCACTCAAATTTATTTCAAAAAGTATTGACTGGCCAGAATTAAACCGAAGATAGAGGGAAAAGGACTTTCCAGATATACTGCCTTGTCAATGTGCTATTCAGTTTACATCTTCTCTGGCACGCAAACCCTCAACATAAATATCCTTTCAAGTTTTCTTTTATGATCAGTTGGAGTTTAGGATGTGCATGCATTGTGAACACTCTGTAACACTCCTATTCACAGCTGAGTGCTTTACTATAATAAACATTTTAATGCTTGTCATATAATATCTGTCCAGGTCAATTAGTATATTTTTTTTGTGGTGAATCTGTCTGTCAATAAAAGGTCATAACAAAATATTATCTTATGCAAGGTGTCCATTACAGCTTCTTTTCCTATCTGTGAGTTCCAGATTGTTATTTCAGAGACTGAGTTGTAATCTGAAAATGCATGGTTTTTCAGTGAAGTCAATAAAATATATGTGCAAGGGTTGCAAAGAAGTTATTAGATTTTGTGTACTCATTTACATACTAGAATTGCTAGTGCCACAATGTCAGAATACATTTGGAATACATTCATATCCTTTCTGGGTTGCTTTCTAAAACACTAAAAATAAAAACATATCATATATGCAGAAAATGAATTATTTTTTGTTTTTCAAGCATAATTAAACTGACCCTTGTGGAATGCCTATCCAATAGTAACTATGACATAACTAACGACTGACTGTTATTTTTAATTTTATTTATTGAAGTGTAAAATCAAATGGCAAGTCATGCAGACTTCTATACATCTACATTATGATATATCTGTACCACTTTTAATGTACAATCATACCTACACTATATATATAACCTTATTGGAACACACCTTACAATCACTGAATTCAGATTTTTCATTCAATCCAATTTCCACAGCCCTTAACTATACAGTCTATCTATTTAATCATTTATATAGCATTATTTATTCCACAGCGCTTTACATACATTGGCCACACTGTCCCCATTGGGGCTCACAATCTAAGGTCCCTATCAGTATATTTTTGGAGTGTGGGAGGAAACCGGAGGAATCCCATGCAAACACTGGGAGAACATACAAACTCCTTGCAGATGTTGTCCATGGTGGGATTTGAGCCCAGGACCCAAGCGCTGCAAGACTGCATAGCTAACATTCATGAAAGAATGGGTTGTTCGAAACAAGGCACCTAATTTGAGCACAGTACTGTGATAGGATGACATCATTGCAATAAGTCAGTTTGGACATCTTTTCCCTACTTATTATTCTAAATATTCCACAACTAACTGAGTAGTATTATATAAATGAAAATATTTTGCAATTACCGTAATTTAGCTATGATCACAATGTGGGATTGCAAAGTGTTGAGGCACAAAGTGCACAAGGGGCTGTTATGAGAATAGTTTTTTTTTTACATATTTTATTTCTGTAAAAAATAATGATTTATCTAAAAAACAGAATATCGCACACATCCAGCTAATTGTGTAAGAGTTTTACCTGATCATTAAATATTCTAAACATCCTCCAGGTTAATCATACCTTTCCCTCATGTCAAATAATTGTATATCAAACTATGCCATTATGACTTTTTCTATGCTAACCACAGATGAAGATAGGGGTTCAGTACATTGGGGAAGGGAGGCAAGGAGCAAAAAATATCTGGTTGGGTTCCTGACTCAAGTAATCACTGTTATGGGGGGATTGGCGGATTAGGTTAAGGTGGTGTATTCCCAATGGCCAGTCAGGATCCACAGTGCTCCCAGATGGAAAAGAAGCTGCTGTCAACTCAAAGGTTAGGCAGCGAATACAGAGCTGGGTGGCTCTGAAATAACACGGGAGACCTGGGAACCGGTCACGTGTGTAGGGACACGTCAGACCTGATGACAACCCACTTAGCATTTCGTTGTGACTGTAGCGCTACACCGACCACGTGTGCGGGGAACACATCAGGCCGGGTGGTGCTCAGGTAGCGCTGCCTGGAAGACCGCCGCGAAGCGCCCTGTTGTCAGGCTGAGCGGTCCCCCTATTAGCGTTTCTGGACACCAAGGCTCCCAACTAGCCAAATGTGTACAGGCCACGTCAGGCCAGGTGGTCACACCAGTAGTGTTGACTGGGAAGCCGATTTGAAGGGGACAGGTAGCGCAGCAGCCGCAGCCCAGTTGACTCCACAGGGCTGCACTAGCAGGACTGGACAGTAGGAGGGAAGCGCGGTGCCTGACCCTATGGTGCCCAGCCATGGGTGTCTTGACGTGGCTGGCACCGGACGCCTATCCCTACCTTACTGATTCCAATCTAACAGGCTGTAGCTGCAATGGGATACATGGAGGTGTGCTCAAAACAAGCATATGAAAAGACTGCGCACCTCCATGTTGTCTCCAGCCCCTTTTATAACCTGGGTCCGCCCCAAACCCAGGGTGGACCACAATGGCACCTCCAGCAGCCAATAGCAGAGTGCCATGTCATCAGTGACATCACCAGTGCCCTATCTGGAACCACCACATCACTGACCTCATGGCAGCCACACCTCACAAGTCATCGTCTGATGACCAATGATGAGGAGCCAAGTCATAGGGGCGGGCCTCTGTGAGCCAATCCTGAGTGGCCACATCATCAGGACACCTGATGTGTGCAGGCCTATCAGGGCCTGCCACCTCACGAACATGCCCAGTGAAGTCCTTGCCGGACTTAGCCTCCAAAGCACTAAGTGCCTGAGCATGCTCAGTAGCCTGAACAACAGTCTCAGAAATCAGCCTGAGCATGCTCAGTAGGCACAACACAGGACTTAGACACGGCATGAAGTCCAAGTACCTGTGCAAAGACGCTTTTCGCATTAAGTGTGGGAGCATGTTCAGAAGTCCGAACTGAGGACTTAGCCTCAGAAATGATACAATCAGGCTGAGCATGCTCACTAGGCGAAATCCTGGTCATAGGCTCTGGCTGGGGTAAATTAACACGTGCATGCAAACTACTTACCTCTCCACACTTTCGACTGGAGGAGGAAGCAGCCAGCTGGATGACTCGAGGCTTGGCCAAAAATGGCAGGTGGCACCTTGGCGAAATTGGAAGTGCAGCAGGCTGCTTGCAGCTATGGCGGCGCTGATTCGAAACAATCATATTCAAAATTAGGTTGGCACATCCTAATTATGGTTATAGATTGACCTCAGCAGATAACCATTCTTTATTTAAAAAATATCACAATACAAAAATCAAGATAAATACTGTATTAGCACCATACCACATAGTGCAAGATATCAGTTTGGCAAAATATATTAAAATTTTATAGTACAGTTAATGAAAAAAGCCTTACAACTGAGATTATTTCTGGTGGAGTAGTTCATTTTTCTATTTTTTCTATAGGGCCCAGAACCACCAGATGGCTTCATGTGCAGAAATTACAACAATGACATATTTGACTTCTCCCATTTCCAGCAAACTTATCTATTCCCAATCCACTCAAATGCCTCATCCTGCTGATACCTTAATGGTGAGCTTTCTGTTTTGTCCCTATTACTGGTCCTGCTTTGACTGCTTTAGAAAGTAATAGTGCTCACATCTTGGTCACTTAAAAGTAACAATGGTAACTGTATGACTCTTTAATAGTTACAATACCGAGTTACCCTCTAATGAAATAATGCTTCTTAATTGCCAACTTAGCATATAATATTGTTCCAACTACTGCTAAAAGTAATGATTTATCCTTATGCCTATAGAGATCCACCTGGATCCAACTGATATGCTGCAGAGATGTCTGTCAGCCAGTGTGTGGATGGCTGTCTCAAGCCATCACTCACTTTACACTGAACAGTGACTGACGATGCATTGGCACATTTTTATCACTGAAAGCAGGAGGCTGCCAGGAGGAATAAAGTTTCCAACTAGTAGCCGCACTTTGAGTGCAGTGGCCAGGCAACCTTGGAAAACTATTAATCTGCAAATTAACCCCATATCCTCAGGTAAATAGTTTTTGAGGTCATAACAGGTTCTATTTAAAAGATCGTGATTATAGAAGGAAAAAAATGGCGATAATATCAAATACAAGTGATAAAATGGCCAGATATAGTTTTATTCCTCATATAAACAAACAGGAAAACTTATTCTGAACAGTTACTTGAAAGTATGGGTACAATTTAAAGTGTGACAGGCATTTTAGTTTTTGTTTCAAAAATAAATAGTACACATGAAAATAAGTAACTTTGTAATATATCTTATCAGACAAATTTGCTTCTTTCTCCTCCTGGACTGATCTTTCATTCTCACAATTCTCCTTGGTAAAATCTGTGTTCAGTGAATATAGATATTTATACAGAGATAGGCAATGACAGTTGCTTTCTCTAAGATTCTTTTCAGAAAAGAGGGAGATGGGGAAGGAGGAGTTCTGCTCCTAGCTCCTTCCTCCTCAGTGTCCCTCCCTTGTACAATAAATATATTCTTGTCTGTAGCAACCGTCATATCCTATCTGTGTAACTAGGGAGAACATGAACTTTATTCCTCCCTGGAGCTGCCAGCTTTCAGTCATAGAGGTGTGCTAGCGGGAGATGAAATATCAACTTTGCATTTCGACTAAAATCTAGTTCTGCTGGCCATAAGTACAGAATTATGTGTCAACCAAATTGCCGGGTTGTCCTTACAGCTGTTGCTCACATTGCTGCAAAAGGTGACTGTAACTTTACAGCTACACCTTTAAGACTGAAACCTGCAGGTTAATAGTGTTACAATATCTCTTTAATGTTAATAATGGTTATATATTTGACTCCCTTAGAAACCAACTGATATAAGCACCCAAAACAGTCTAATATGGCAACATATGTACAGATGGTCTCTTTTTAATAAACGTATTATACAGTTGGAGAGCCTGATCGTCAACTCAGCCAAGCTTGGAACTCCTGTACTTGGCATCATTGCCATCTCACAGCTGACAGCTTGAAAGCCCATTTTCTTGGCCGGTTGTGCCCATGTATATCCAGTGGATCCCTTAGGTCACAGTTTATACTAGAATTAACTTTTGTGAATTCCTTGGCTATTTCAAATGGGAATCTGCTGTACAGCTTACACATTCAAAAATAATGACCCATTCAGCAGTTAAGTTTGCATTGGCCCATAATTCACTAGGGGTGTGGATCATAGTTAAAAACACTGCATGACTTAATTCATGTAAATTCATGTAACTCTAACTACTATCAATGAGATTTTACTGTCTGACATTTTCTGTAAAAAATGAAATATTCCTCTAACATGCTGGTGGTCTTATTTTTTAAACTACCAGCCATCCTTTATTAAACCAAACCACCTTCATAGTGATTTCGCCTCTTTTTTTGTTTGGATTTCTTCAACTGAATTATCTTGGTCACTGAATAGGGGTTCATTAATCCTTAAAAGGTTTGTCCACAACCAGGACAACTCCTTGCTAAATGAAGTACTGCACTTGTAAAATAAAAATATCATCTACTCACCTCCCACAGCATTGTTAATGCAGCCATATTGGAGCCAGATCTGAATTTTTCCATTAATATGCACCTTGGTGCAAATCAGTGACCGCTGATTGGCTATAGAGCTCACATGGTATGACAATGTCACACAAGCCTAAGAGCTGATATTACTGTAATGGTGTGGGATTGGGAAGTTAGCATCTGTTATTTTTATTTTACAAATGGCAATATTTCATTTAAAAAGGGTGTTATGCTGGGGGACTATTTTAGCAAAACTAAAAATAGCTCATTCGTCACCCGAGGACCTCCGGGAAGATGACAAAGCCACAAAGAAAAGTGGTGGTGTTCACAGCACACCTCCACATATGAATTGTCCCTTTTAACAGCACAGGGGATGAGGAATCGGTTATGTGCATAGGGAGCATGACCAGACTGGAGAGGCAGAATAGTTAGTGTCACTGGAGTGCCAGAGGAACAGTAGGACAGGAGCGGGTAAGCTGACTGGGTGTGCTGAGCCATGGATCTTGGTGCGACAAGCACCGACGCCTATCCCTGCCTACCATTCTTACACATACAATCCCATCACAGACATAGACATCACACCACAACACGTGACACAGAAGCGACACAACAGATATACAGCTCAGCCTGCTGACTGATATAGCACATGTAAAAATATGCTTTTGTGTCGATGGGCGTTGTCCAGGGTCCTTTATAGCCTAAGCCTTGCACCAAGCCAGACACCAGATGGCATTGGCGCCAGCCACGGCCACACAGCAGCTGCCACGTCACCGCTGATGTCATCAATGGTCAATCAACAGACACCACATCACTGCTGATGTTATTGATGGCCAATCAGCGGTCGCTGCGTTATCGGTGATGTCTGCAACAGCTAATCAAGAGCCGCCACATCATTGGTGATATCACGTATGCGCAGTAGTGGGAATTCTGCACTTAGAGCCTAGAGAGGCAGCGGGAACCCACTCATGTGCGGTAGGGCATCATGGGGACTTAGGGTTAGGATGACTTAAGACCTTGGACATCTAATGCCTATCAGCCAGGCACCTGGAGCAATGGACAGGTGGCGATGAGGAGTCAGCCATCCCCAAAGCAGGGGATGAGGACAGGACTGGAGCGGTTCAAGGTTCGGGGGAACACCGAACCATAACAAAGGGGTTGTCAAATATTTTTTAAGCTGTTCTTCCGCATACATTAATGTTTCACTCTTTTTCTGCTGAACACTAATCCTGATGCATTACCAATGAGGCATAGTTGGTTTTGCAAGAAAAAGCCATAGATCAATAGTTTCAATTTTGTACTATGTACCCCAATGCTTAGACACTCTGAACATCTTGTGTCTTACCGGTTTTACATGCAAAATATCATACAACAAGGGATCAATGCTGTAGTTATTCATTATCCCATTACAGCCACTGAAGCTCCCCATCATTTAACTTTTGCACCTATCTGCAATATAATTTGGCATAACATCTCACTTGGGCCAAGATGGTTCTATAACTTCCTTACACCTTTAAAATAATTGCTACAAGCTGCACGTCTACACTCCACCGATTCTCGCTAGCAGCCATAATTCATACACTACCAGAACATGCTTAAGACCAAAATGAGTTGTAACACCCAATAACCAGAAAAAAATATGTCAACAATCTCCACATTAGAGCAATCAAAGAAATCATATATTAACCCTTTCTCTAACAAAAATTGTTATATGTGCATATTTACCATCTAGGTCGCAGGCTTACCGCATATCTTCTAAAGAGGACAATCTACGTTTTTGGTTTCCTGGAATTTGGGATCAGATACACATTTTCTTGCTTTATATGTTAAATCAGCTTTAAACTCATCTGCAGAATGAATTGACCTATTCTAAAGTAATACTTACATCTGAGCAAATTTGAGCCACCAGCCATTTTACCAGAGCTATTTTCCGAAACCTATTTATTTCACTTTTTTAAAACCCATGTGCCAGCTCTCCTTTTGCTTACTCACTGACCATTGCTTTTATTTTAAGTTAATATTGCATACTCATAATTTAGTCAGTATCTATCTACAATTGAATGTTTAATACTATCAGAGTTTAAATATTTACAAACGTTTATGTATGCACAAGCATAAATATGTACATGATGATATAGAATTAAGGTTTTTTTTTAATTTTCTTTTATAACACTCGGATACTAATTTAATTTATGAAGATTTGATAACAGAAACCATTCAAGTAATAAAAGATGACTTTCAAAGCTTTTTTTCTCATAGATTAATGGACTCTGCTTTATGTTTTTAGCTTGATGTTTCATATATTGATTGAATTTCTGTAAATCACATTTTCTTTTATTACATTTTTAAATTGGTGTTTTCATATCTTAGTACACACAGACGTTTACATTTTACTAAATACTACCTTTTACTGATAATGAGGATGATGATAAATATTAAATTGTGTGTATTCTTTGACAATATTCTTTTTTAGAACTCTATGAATTTTAGCGATTTTTTTTAGTTCAGCTAGAACAATTAATACAAATTAAAATTATGCCAACATTTATCTGACCAAAAAGTCATATAAATTTTGACTTAATACATTATATTAACTAAACATGTCAGTAGTATGAATTGTGATACTCTTCCATACATTAAAATTCAGAAGACTTGAAAAACATAAAAGTACAGTGAGGCAGCCGATGAAAAAAACCCATGGCGAACAGACGTTTCCTGCCTGACACCCATTTCTTCCCTGTCAATTCTAAAAGAGTTCTAAAAAGATTCGTAAAGCAATCCAAAATTTTTGAAACAAAAAATTCATTAAAATTTTGTGGTAAAAAAATTATTCCTTTCACACTTTTTCAGCTTTAAAGCTAGGATTACATGGTATCTGGCTCCTGAAAAAGCATGGTATTTACTTATATATTTACATCTCTGTTTCATAGGTCAAATATAGACAATGATGCATGGACCAAAGTCTCCTAACTCACTGCTAAATTGTAAATATCGGATTAAGTGACCCTCAACTGATCTGTACATAACGGTCTGTACTCAAAGTGTGAAATATGGACTTGTGAGGTGAGTAGCTATCTCACTAAAGAAAAAAATGTTACAAATAGACTCATAACAATAGGAGTCTGACTGGCTAAAGTTTTTGGAAAAACCACAAGGACACATTCAACCTTGTTTTAAATAAGGAGAGTTTTTATGAGGTTTGTGAATTTAATCTAATTTTTCAAAATGTATCCCTTAGCAGTGCATGGCCTCATGTTTGGTGCAAAACCTAAGACTTTCCAAATTACATTTGCTCCTGCCAGGGATATTGGTTACTGCTACTGTTGTTCTCAGTCAGGGTGATCGAGTACTCATGGAGCTAGGCTGAGCATTGCAGATGCTTAGATGTTTTGTCTGTGAAATAATGACCATAACTCACAGGCTTGCTTCACTGCATGATGTGTGCTGGCACCCCAGAGAGAGCCTTTTGCAGTGTCTGAAAAGACTCTCACTTGGGTTAAAGCAATGTTTTCATATGTAGTGTGCCAAATGATAAAAACCCACCCTCCTTCCCATCGGAAATTTTCTGTATATGGCTGGCTGTATGAGGGCAGAGAGCTGAACTGGCCAATCATTAAATTCCACTATACTCGTTACACGAGTTAAGCATTTTCAGAGCATCTGACCTGCTTGACTTGAGGACTGAGCATCAGAGCGTTTTAGTGCTCGCTAATCCCTAGATTTAGCCATTTTCAAATATAATACACACTAATGGCAAAATATTGGGCTTACCATGGGCATAAAATAAAATTGGCTAAATAATCACAATGGTCATCTCCTCATCCAATCAATAACTGATATTATAGGATCCATTGGTAAGTTGAGAGTTGAGTTTCCTTTCACCCTTATGTTAAACCTACTTTGGAATAACCTTTATCAACTTCATAACATGAGAATAAGAACTATAACGGTACCTTTTTTATGCTGGTGCTTCAAAATCTACTATATATTTATAGATTTTTAAAAAAGTACAGTGGTACTTAACAGTTTTTAAACCTTTCACAATTTGCCCTATTTTTGCATACGTTTGACCTAAACTACATCACATTCTTACGAAGGTCCTAAAATATAAAGAGAACAAAAATTGACCGCATAATAAATTCATTAATTTTAGTGTGAAATTCTAAAGGGTTTACAAACTTTCAAACAACACTATAATTACTGCTTCAATTAAAATACAAGTTAAAAGCTGAAGCGAAAAAGTGCAATAGGGTATTACTCAACGGACATATAAGAGTAATACGGGTATGTGCTCACCCTATTGGGTTATGTGTCGCACAACCAGATTTAAAGCATGTAGTCAGCTGCTGCAGATTCCACATGCTAAAAAAGCCAAAACAGATCAGGAAAAAAGTAGAGGTGGAACTGTTACTGTACTGCTGAAGATATGACATAAATCCAGGAAGTTGACTGATGCGTTTCGAAGTGTCACCCCTCTTCCTGGATATGTGTCATATTTTCAGCAGCGCAGTAACAGTTCCACACCTACTTTGTTCCTAATCTGCTTCGGCTCATTTTAAACACTAACATATCAAATTTAAATTTTATTGTAAAACAGACCGAAGAATGTTAAGACACATGATAATGCTTAGTGGACACGATCCCTATCTTTAGAGATTATGAATACGCTGCTTTGTTATATCATGAAAGACATTTGAGACTTTCCATAAACTAAATTTCTGTACAGCTTTGTACAAGATATATTTGAGTGCCTTTGGTCTTGCACATAATCTGCTGAATAAACTATTTATAAATTATTTATACATTTGAAAAAAAATGTAAATGCTTAAAAATATGTGAGCCTTTTCCTTTCGCATAAATCACAACTATTGAAGCAGTCTTTTCTAAAACATGTAAACAACTAACTTATCATAAATGAATCATGAAGTCACTCTATTTTTCTATATGATACAAAAAAGTAACAATGCTCAACCCACCAAATGCATAAATATTAAAATATCTTAGTTGATAGTATCCTCCTGATTAAGTTAGTTAACCACAATGAGTTTTTGATGTGTATTTTGTCTGACTAACATCACATCGCCTTACACTTCCAGCACAGCGTATGGGATTTATAGAAATCTCATGGCCACTGTGCTTTTTTTATACTACACAAACTGACCTGCAAATAATTTCTGAAATTTGCAACATGTTATTTTTTTCTTCATGAGTTTTATATGCGGATTATTCCTACAAGATTGCATGCAGCAAATCTGAACGTAAAAATAAATATATGCATTTTTAATGCTTTTATGCTACAGAAGTGCATTAAATATACATGTAATTCACATATGCCTACATCAATAAAGTTTTGCACTTTTGCACTGTGCACTTTAATGATATTGCCTTTAATAAATATTGATTAATTATTCAGCAATTTGCTCCAGTTTCTCCTTTCTATCATCAATAAAATTTTGTAAAATACCAGAAATTATCAAAAAAGCTCAATTTAAAACATGACATAATAAAATGAGAGGAAAAAACTGCCTGAAAATGTGGTAAAGAAAATTAGTTAAAAATACACTAAAAAAATGAAAAAAATGCAAGTAACCTAATTTAGCTAATAGGTACAGAAATTCTACAGACAAACTTCCACATCAAAAACTCACGAAATTGTGAGAACATAGCCTTATAGCCAAAAAAGATAACTTAAAGTAAATGGATTGACAACAGTTTCACAAAACAGTGGACCTAATCCCTGATAAAATATTACTTCTGAACGTGTCACATCTATGGCACACCTTTTTATCAAAAATGGGTCATGGGCTAGAATTAAAATGCTTGTTTGCTCAGTATTCAAGTTGCATGTAGATTCAAAACAAAAAGGGCAGTAATCGGGGTGCTGCACACCTGTGCAGCGCCCGGATTACTGCCTTTTGTTTTTAATCTACGTGTATTTAATTAGCTCCTGGGTAGAGATCAGGCGGCTGGTGCAGCAGTACGATCCTAGGACCACAAAGCCAATGAAAGCAGCTACCATTATCTCAGCAGAGTGGAGGGCAGGAGCGGCATGGACCTTAATCTTAATTCTCCCTGCTTGGATTCTCCTGTGGCAGACTGTTGGAGGGAGGATTCCGAACTCATGTCGCTACAGTTTTGTGCCTGCGAGCACAAAAATAAAAGGTGAGTGCATTTGGCACTGCACTTATTATTCCACTGATTGAACTATACAGGTGCACCTTTCTCTTTTTATTTTTTCTACAGTATTCAAGTTGAGCAATTTCTAACTCTCAAGTTACTCATCTCGAGTAATGAGCATGGAGGTCAATGGAAACTTGAACATTTTGCCGTCGGATCCCTGGAAGGTCAAAGGGGGGCCTGGACATTACTGGTAGTTGAGATAGATAGGGAATCGATAACATACTATAGAGAAAAAGACATGGATCGCACATCTCAAATAAATACAATGATCTAAAGCCGTCAGGCAAAAAATTAAATAGAACATGAGGTTCTTTGTTACCATTCTGATCAGACTGTATTAAGCCCACTGCCACGTCACGGCGAACCTCTTGAGTGGGTCCCTATACTAAACCTTATAGTGTGGAACTGTGCATTAACCACTGCTGCAGCGACAAGGCTCCAGCAGGACAGGAGACCTGGTGCCTCACAGCGCCCATGCTGAAAGTGCAAGTACCGCACTATAAGGTTTAGAATAGGGACCCACTCAGAGGTTCGACATGACGTGGCAGTGGGCTTAATACAATCTGATTAGAATGGTAACAAAGAACCTCATGTTCTATTGTTTAAATTTTTGCCTAATGGCTTTAGATCATTGTATTTTTGGGATGTGCAATCCATGTCTGTTTTTCTCCTTAGTAGCTGGGGGATGGATAGTTTAGAATAGGGATGTGCAGTGTAGGTGTGCTTAGGTTTTGTATTTTTTCCCCTGAACACTGTCTGCATTTCCAAAAATGTTTTTATAATAACATTTTCTGCCTTTGTATAGAATTGTGGTGCTGTCTGATGAATGGGGGATGTGTAAAATCAATGGAGGAGGTGGAGACTTGGGAGTAGCCTTTTGGCCATATTTTTCTTAACTTTATTTCTGAATTTTCCTGCAGCAAATCATAGTGCAGCAAACATCCACAAGATTCTGACACAAGGGCTTCTCTGTTTGGCTGCCTAAATCACATGTTCGTGTGCATAAACTTTTTGGACATGCAGTGTTGGTGCCATTTTGTAAATGTTAATCGTTAGTGAAGGTGCTGCCGCCGCTGCTCCTGTCACTGCTCCTAGTGATGGGCGAATCCAAACTGTAAAGATCATGGTCCATACTGAACACATAGTGTTTGTGCACAGGGTCCTGAACACGAATTTTCCTGGGAAACCCATGTTACAGTTCAGGTCAAGTTCGGGTCCAGGGGCTGTAAAAAAAGCACATTAGTAAAAAACATTATGATTATACTTACTGGTCCCGCAATTCATCCTGCAGCCCCTCTATCTCCCTGCCGCTTCTGCTTCCGGTCTGATTATTAACTTCTAGTTGTATTCACTGCACTGCTCGTCCCTCAGCAGTTTTTGGCTTTTTTTCGTCTGTGTTTGCAGTGACGTCAGGGTTCACACGAGTCCATGAGCCATGGACTCGATTGAACTTTGACTGTCACTGCGCAAGCCTCGCATTGTATCACCTGGCACGGCGCACACTCTCCTGACAGGAGTGGGTCGGCTGCATGCGTTTATCTATGGTAAACCATCTGAAACTAGTAGCTTTTGGCATGTCTCATCCGGTGACATATTTATCTGGTGCAGGTTCACATCTGAAGAGTTTGCCACTCTGAAGAGGGATTCTATATTGGCCAAATTGAACCTATTAGAGTTTGTGTCACATTTGGTTATGCAAACAATTTGTTTTCAAGTGAGATATAGACTGGTGAAGATTACAGCGAAGTCAGAAGCCTGTTTCCCTGTGGAGGGGATGCTCGTGACACCACAGTGTGGATCCAAGGAGATTCTCTGTCTTTGCTGTTTTGCTCCTCACAGTTGATGTTTCCGGGTAGAGGATGTGTTGCTCCTGGTGAAGTTTCTTCTTCTGTAGTGTGCAATGTAAGTACTTTACCTTTGGGAGTTATGTTATGCAAAAGTGTACACAATGTCACACTATTTGCTATTCTCTCTAATCATTTAATCATTATAGTAAAATGAATCGCCTTCTTTGAAGCCGTATCTGGATCTTTTAAAAACTTGGAAAAACATTGCTCCAAATTCTGCAGTGAAACATATTCATAGGTATTGTTAGATAGCAGTGCCTGGCCTGCAGTACATTTTCTAGGCAACTAGCTAAAAACTTGTTCTTGCCAATTTTGATTGCCTGCTGAAAATTATGCAGCAAAACACATTTAATAGGTATTGTGTCAGGTGTCTGACAGGTGTTGGTTAGGTTTGCGAAACATCTGTTTCAAAGAGGAAGGGTACATCAACCATGAGTGGTAAATAATGATGAGGTTGTCATGGAAGGGGGAATAGGAGGGGTGTTGGAGATGTATGTGTGGGAAGTTCTGTTAGTCAAATCTCTAGTGGCCAAACACCAGTTCATCCAATCCCAAGAGAAATGAGAACAACTAATGTTACTGGAAAACCTACTTCACTAGATTTCTTTGGCAGCTGCACATTGTTTCCACATCCAATTGAGGCTGATAATCAGCATGTGCTAGAGTGGATGGCAAGCGCAGCATCAAGAGGCCTCTCCTCCTCTTCCTGCACCTTAACATCACAAACAGTTCATTACTCAGAGGTGCCACCTCAATTACACCTGTTTCCCGATGCATCACAAGTCTCCATCCGGCAAACTGACTGTGGGGAACAACACATGTGAGAGTCTGCAGAGCTGTTCGCACATTGTATCCCATGGGCATCACAGTTTTTCTCCAAACATTAAAACCTATAAAGAACTACAACAATGTGATTTTAGAAAATCTTTATTGGAGCATAACATTTTTTTTGTAATAAAAATAGGTAAAAAATGTACACAGCAAGAGAATGATTTGAGGAGGAAAAACAACATACAAAATATTATGATTATAATAATCCCTCAGTGGCTGACAATAATGAGCAATAAAGTCTGACAAGTAGTAAACAGAAGTAAGTACTAGATGTCAAAAGTGGCACATAAAATAAACAGGTAAAATACTATCTGAACAAGCCCTGATGTACAAAAGTTAAAGGCCACATACGAAATTACAAAAATAAATATATCAAATATTGAGAAGTTGATCCATGTCAAATGAACACCTTGCATAGCAAGTGCATAGTAGATGGAAAAAGGACAGCATGACTATAATAATGGTGACGGATGTAATACTGCAATGACTGCAAATGCAAATAGTATGAATATACAGTGATATAATGAGGGGGTGTAAGGAAATAACACCTATCAAAAATAAATAATAGTAAGTAATACCATAATTAGAATCCAAATAGAAGAATTTGGGCAAAAAAATGAAGGATAGGAGTCCTGATTAGAGATGAGCGAGACTCTGAAGGCTCGAGTTTGGTTCGGTTCGACGAACCGTTCGACGAACCTCTCGAACCCCATTGAAAACAATGGGAGGTAAAAACAAACACATAAAAACACATTATTAGAGATGAGCGAACCGGTCCCGGTTCAGCTCGAGGCCGGTTCGCCGAACGGGGATCCCGTTCGAGTTCGGTTCGTCGAACGTTCGACGAACCGAACTCGAACGTATAGGCTAGAATGGGAGGCAATCACAAACTTATAAAAATGCATTATAAATGTACACAAACAGTTAATAAACATTGCCATAACACTTACCGGTCCTCGCGATCCCTTCTGCACTCTGTCTCCTGCCGCTATTCCATCCGATGATCGCTGAATCCTCCCGGTGACCTGCACTGCCAGCAGAGATGCAGGACCTATCGTGACGTCAAAATAGCCATGTGACCAGTCACGTGGCTATTATCTCATTGGCTACAGACTGGTCACATGACTATGACACGTCATGTAGGACCTGCGAGTGCATCTCTCCGGTACACGGTGCACATATGTGTATCGCCGTGTACCGGCGACATGCTCTAGCACACGGTCGACTCCCCGTTCCGTTAGGGACCGGCTGACACAGCCAGTCATTAACGGAGATCACCGTTGCCATAGCAACGCAGTTAGCGGTGACGTCACTCACGGAGTGAAGGCTGCACGCTGCTTCCCGATTGTAGTGATGATTGTAGTGAGGATGGAGGTTCCCCAGCCCCAAGTGATGAGCTGGTGAATCTCATCCTTCCTCACTACAATCGTCACAACTACTACACTAGTGATGATTGTAGTGAGGATGGAGGTTCCCCAGCCCCAAGTGATGAGCTGGTGAATCTCATCCTTCCTCACTACAATCGTCACTACTACTACACTAGTGATGATTGTAGTGAGGATAGAGGTTCCCCAGCCCCAAGTGATGAGCTGGTGAATCTCATCCTCACTACAATCGTCACTACTACTACACTAGAAAGAAAGAAGACAGAAGAGCAGGATCGTAGAGGGCTGACAGGGGGTAATAAAGATGGAGTCTCTAATGTGTCTGTGTATTTATTTCTATTAAAGTATTTTTTCTCTGTGTGGTGTCTTTTTTTTAACCCTTTATTGGAGATTCTTAATGGCCGGGTCAAACGTGCCTGACATTAAGAATCTCTGGCTTAATACTGGCTGGTAAAACAAAACCAGTATTAACTCATGATTACCCAACAAGCCACCCGGCTCCAGGGCTGTTGGAAGAGTTGGATACAGCGCCAGATGATGGCGCTTCTATGAGAGCGCCATTTTCTGGGACGGCTGCGGACTGAAATCCGCAGCAGAGGCGCCCACAAACCTCGGGCTAACCTGTGCTGCGGATTCCAATCCCCAGCTGCCTAGTTGTACCCGACTGGACACAAAAATAGGGCGAAGCCCACGTCATTTGTTTTTTAATTATTTCATGAAATAAGTGAAATAATTAAAAAAATGGGCTTCCCTATATTTTTGGTTCCCAGCCGGGTACAAATAGGCAACTGGGGGTTGGAGGCAGCCCGTGGCTGCCAGCTGTACCTGGCTAGCATACAAAAATATGGCGAAGCCCACTTCATTTTTTTGGTGGGCAAAAAAATTCTGCATACAGTCCTGGATGGAGTATGCTGAGCCTTGTAGTTCTGCAGCTGCTGTCTGCTCTTCTCCATACAGACAGACAGCAGCTGCAGAACTACAAGGCTCAGCATACTCCATCCAGGACTGTATGCAGAAGTTTTTTGCCCCCTGAAAAAATTATGTGGGCTTCGCCATATTTTTGTATGCTAGCCAGGTACAGCAGGCAGGTACGGCTGCCCCCAACCCCCAGTTGCCTATTTGTACCCGGCTGGGAACCAAAAATAAAGGGAAGCCCTTTTTTTATTATTTCATGAATTTCATGAAATAATTAGAAAACAAATGACGTAGGCTTCGCCCCATTTTTGTGTCCAGCCAGGTACAACTAGGCAGCTGGGGATTGGAATCCGCAGCACAGGTTGGCCTGAGCTTTCTGGGCCCCACTGCTGCGAATTGCAGTCTGCAGCCGCCTCAGAAAATGGCATTTTCATAGAAGCGCCATATTCTGGCGCTGTATCCAACTCTTCCAGCACCTGCCTGCTATACCTGGCTAGCATACAAAAATATGGCGAAGCTGACGTCCTTTTTTTGTAGTTTTTTGGCAAAAAAAATAAAAAATGCTCCCCTGGATTTTCCATTGCCAGTGAAGGTAACACCAAGCAGTGGGGGTTAGCAGCCAGTAGCTGCTTGGATTACCCTTAGCTAGCAATACAAAAAATGCAGCGGGAGCCCATATTTATTTTTTTTAATTATTTATATAAATAACTAAAAATAAAATGGGCTTCCCTGTATTTTGATTGCTGGACATCACAGTGCTGTAAAAATAAATCTTTAAAAAAATGACGTAGCGCTCCGCGGTATTTTTGATTCTCAGCGCAGATAAAGCAGACAGCTATGGGTTGCCACCCCCATCTGCCTGCCGTTACCTTGGTTGGCAATCAAAATACAGGGAAGCCCATTAATTTTTTCTATTTAAAAAATAGTTAAAAAAAAAAAATGACGTTGGGTCCCCCCATTTTTGATAGCCAGCTAGGGTAAAGCAGACGGCTGTAGCCTGAATACCACAGCTGGCAGCTTTACCGTGGTTGGGGATCCAATGTGGAGGTCCCCTCAGGCTCTTTTTTATAATTATTTTATAAATATTAATAATTACACAAAAAAAGTAGGGTCCCCTCCAAATTGGATCACCAGCCAAGGTAAAGCGGACAGCTGTGGTCTGGTATTCTCAGGGTGGGAAGGTCCATAGTTATTGGGCCTTCACAGCCTAAAAACAGCAGGCCGCAGGCACCCCAGACGTGGCGCATCCACTAGATGCGCCAATCCTGGC
The DNA here is from genome assembly GCF_048569485.1 of Anomaloglossus baeobatrachus. Classification (NCBI taxonomy): domain Eukaryota; kingdom Metazoa; phylum Chordata; class Amphibia; order Anura; family Aromobatidae; genus Anomaloglossus; species Anomaloglossus baeobatrachus. The sequence continues at coordinate 278,030,202 of NC_134358.1, forward strand.
GCTTCACCCCAGCTCATCCCGTGCCCTGGTGCAGTGGCAAACGGGGTAATAAATCGGGTTGATACTAGCTGTAAAGTCACCTGAGATCAAGCCCAGCAGTTTGTGATGTCATGGCGTCTATTAGATACCCAACATCATAAACTGTCAGTACTAACAAAAACAAAAAATCGACAAAAGAAATTTATTTGAAAAAACAGTCCCCAAAACATTTCCTCTTTCACCAATTTATTGTAAGAAAAAAAATAAAGGGGTCCCACGACGACTCTGGACCGTCTAGAATATGGGGGGGAGACACTCAGGGAACGTATCCCCCATTTTCTAGGAGTGCAGACCCTTCATGTGAGGAGTGTGGGTGCAATGAATCTGCACTCACTCTCCCCGGGTCCACAGCAGCAGAGTCCATGTCGTAATGGTTGCTACCAAAGCTGCAATGCCCTGCTCATGAGGTAAGGGCATGCCTAATCAGGAGAACTACTGTAGAGGAAGCTCTGCTCACTGGTATATAGGTGCTCAGAGGTAATAATAGATAAAATTAGTGAGTAACCTCGGCACTCTAAATCTCCCAGACTAAGTCAGTAAGTCCCAATGGATAGTAATGCAAAATCACTCTTTATTGGTCCGTATTAAGAACATTTTTTTTTTGATAAGCATATATGTTTTTGTCCAAAACAAGTTACAATTGACGTTTCGGCCTGAGCCTTCGTCAGATTGGACTTATCTGCATGTAATCATGAAAAATGACAATAATCAGTATCACATAAGAGTGAGAGAACAATAACAAAAACTCGAACAATGTAGAGGTACAATTGGCATGCAGCAAAAAAAGTTGCAACACAGCAAGAAATGAAACACATGACACAAATGTCATAATACAGTACAAGGACAATATAGTAATGACAAATATGGGGTCAGAGTAGACTTAGACAGCTCTGGTACGAAAGAGATGTCAATCATAAAGTAACATGTGCAGTAGGTGTAGAGCTACAGTATGCATGGCAGAGCTAATGGGTAGACCGACCATAGAAAAAGAACGGAGAAAAAGTGGAGAAAAAGTGGAGAAAAAGTGGAGAATAAGTGGAGAATAAGTGGAGAAAAAGTGGAGAAAAAGTGGAGAAAAAGTGGAGAAAAAGTGGAGAAAAAAATGGAGAAAAAGTGGAGAAAAAGTGGAGAATAAATGGAGAAAAAGTGGAGAAAAAAAGGAGAAAAAGTGGAGAAAAAGTGGAGAATAAATGGAGAAAAAGTGGAGAAAAAGTGGAGAACAAAATGGGGAAAAAGTGGAGAAAAAGTGGAGAAAAAGTGGAGAAAAAGTGGAAAAAAAGTGGAGAAAAAAATGGAGAAAAAGTGGAGAAAAAGTGGAGAATAAATGGAGAAAAAGTGGAGAAAAAGTGGAGAATAAGTGGAGAAAAAGTGGAGAAAAAGTGGAGAAAAAGTGGAGAAAAAGTGGAGAAAAAAATGGAGAAAAAGTGGAGAAAAAGTGGAGAATAAATGGAGAAAAAGTGGAGAATAAGTGGAGAATAAATGGAGAAAAAGTGGAGAAAAAGTGGAGAATAAGTGGAGAAAAAGTGGAGAAAAAGTGGAGAAAAAGTGGAGAAAAAAATGGAGAAAAAGTGGAGAAAAAGTGGAGAAAAAGTGGAGAATAAATAGAGAAAAAGTGGAGAAAAAGTGGAGAAAAGGTGGAGAATAAATGGAGAAAAAGTGGAGAAAAAGTGGAGAAAAAGTGGAGAAAAAAATGAAGAAAAAGTGGAGAAAAAGTAGAGAATAAATGGAGAAAAAGTGGAGAAAAAGTGGAGAAAAAAATGGAGAAAAAGTGGAGAAAAAGTGGAGAATAAATGGAGAAAAAGTGGAGAAAAAGTGGAGAAAAAAATGGAGAAAAAGTGGAGAAAAAGTGGAGAATAAATGGAGAATAAATGGAGAAAAAGTGAGTAAAAAGTGGAGAATAAGAGGAGAAAAAGTGGAGATAAAGTGGAGAAAAAGTGGAGAAAGAGTGGAGAAAAAGTGGAGAAAAAGTGGAGAAAAAAATGGAGAAAAAGAGGAGAAAAAGTGGAGAAAAAGTGGAGAATAAATGGAGAAAAAGTGGAGAAAAAAATTGAGAAAAGTGGAGAAAAAGTGGAGAATAAATGGAGAAAAAGTGGAGAAAAAGTGGAGAATAAGTGGAGAAAAAGTGGAGAAAAAGTGGAAAAAAAAATGGAGAAAAAGTGGAGAAAAAGTGGAGAAAAAGTGGAGAAAAAGTGGAGAAAAAAATGGAGAAAAAGTGGAGAAAAAGTGGAGAAAAAAATGGAGAAAAAGTGGAGAAAAAGTGTTGAATAAATGGAGAAAAAGTGGAGAAAAAGTGGAGAAAAAAATGGAGAAAAAGTGGAGAAAAAGTGGAGAATAAATGGAGAAAAAGTGGAGAATAAATGGAGAAAAAGTGGAAAAAAAGTGGAGAAAAAAATGGAGAAAAAGTGGAGAAAAAGTGGAGAATAAATGGAGAAAAAGTGGAGAAAAAGTGGAGAAAAAAATGGAGAAAAAGTGGAGAAAAAGTGGAGAATAAATGGAGAATAAATGGAGAAAAAGTGGGTAAAAAGTGGAGAATAAGAGGAGAAAAAGTGGAGATAAAGTGGAGAAAGAGTGGAGAAAAAGTGGAGAAAAAGTGGAGAAAAAAATGGAGAAAAAGAGGAGAAAAAGTGGAGAAAAAGTGGAGAAAAAGTGGAGAATAAATGGAGAAAAAGTGGAGAAAAAAATTGAGAAAAGTGGAGAAAAAGTGGAGAATAAATGGAGAAAAAGTGGAGAAAAAGTGGAGAATAAGTGGAGAAAAAGTGGAGAAAAAGTGGAAAAAAAATGGAGAAAAAGTGGGGAAAAAGTGGAGAAAAAGTGGAGAAAAAAATAGAGAAAAAGTGGAGAAAAAGTGAAGAAAAAAATGGAGAAAAAGTGGAGAAAAAGTGGAGAATAAATGGAGAAAAAGTGGAGAAAAAGTGGAGAAAAAAATGGAGAGAAAGTGGAGAAAAAGTGGAGAATAAATGGAGAAAAAGTGGAGAAAAAGTGGAGAATAAATGGAGAAAAAGTGGAGAAAAAGTGGAGAAAAAAATGGAGAAAAAGTGGAGAATAAGTGGAGAATAAGTGGAGAAAAAGTGGAGAAAAAGTGGAGAAAAAGTGGAGAAAAAAATGGAGAAAAAGTGGAGAAAAAGTGGAGAAAAAGTGGAGAAAAAGTGGAGAAAAAAATGGAGAAAATGTGGAGAAAAAGTGGAGAATAAATGGAGAAAAAGTGGAGAAAAAAGTGGAGAAAAAGTGGAGAATAAGTGGAGAAAAAGTGGAGAAAAAGTGGAGAAAAAAATGGAGAAAAAGTGGAGAAAAAGTGGAGAATAAATGGAGAAAAAGTGGAGAAAAAGTGGAGAATAAATGGAGAAAAAGTGGAGAAAAAGTGGAGAAAAAGTGGAGAAAAAGTTGAGAATAAATGGAGAAAAAGTAGAGAAAAAGTGGAGAAAAAGTGGAGAAAAAAATGGAGAAAAAGTGGAGAAAAAGTGGAGAATAAATGGAGAAAAAGTGGAGAAAAAGTGGAGAATAAATGGAGAAAAAGTGGAGAAAAAGTGGAGAAAAAGTGGAGAAAAAAATGGAGAAAAAGTGGAGAAAAAGTGGAGAATAAATGGAGAAAAAGTGGAGAAAAAGTGGAGAATAAATGGAGAAAAAGTGGAGAAAAAGTGGAGAAAAAGTGGAGAATAAATGGAGAAAAAGTGGAGAAAAAGTGGAGAAAAAGTGGAGAAAAAAATGGAGAAAAAGTGGAGAAAAAGTGGAGAATAAATGGAGAAAAAGTGGAGAAAAAGTGGAGAAAAAGTGGAGAATAAGTGGAGAATATGTGGAGAAAAAGTGGAGAAAAAGTGGAGAAAAAAATGGAGAAAAAGTGGAGAAAAAGTGGAGAAAAAAATGGAGAAAAAGTAGAGAATAAATGGAGAAAAAGTGGAGAAAAAGTGGAGAAAAAAATGGAGAAAAAGTGGAGAAAAAGTGGAGAATAAATGGAGAAAAAGTGGAGAAAAAAATGGAGAAAAAGTGGAGAATAAATGGAGAAAAAGTGGAGAAAAAGTGGAGAAAAAAATGGAGAAAAAGTACAGAAAAAGTGGAAAATAAGTGGAGAAAAAGTGGAGAAAAAGTGGAGAAAAAGTTGAGAAAAAGTGGAGAAAAAAATGGAGAAAAAGTGGAGAAAAAGTGGAGAATAAATGGAGAAAAAGTGGAGAAAAAGTGGAGAAAAAGTGGAGAAAAAGTGGAGAAAAAGTAAAGAAAAAGTGGAGAAAAAAAATGGAGAAAAAGTGGAGAAAAAGTGGAGAATAAATGGAGAATAAGTGGAGAAAAAGTGGAGAAAAAGTGGAGAAAAAGTGGAGAAAATGTGGAGAAAAAGTGGAGAATAAATGGAGAATAAATGGAGAAAAAGTGGAGAAAAAGTGGAGAAAAAGTGGAGAAAAAGTGGAGAAAACGTGGAGCACCCTTTGGTGCTTTTCATGTGGCACTAAGGGGTGCTTAGCTTTGTATTTAGCCAAAAAAATGAAAAAAAAAAAATGACGTAGGGTTCCCCCTAGTTTTGTAGCCAGCTAGGGTAAAGCAGACGGCTGCAGCCTGCAGACCACAGCTGGCAACCTCACCTTGGCTGGTAATCCAAAACTGAGGGCACCCCACGCTGTTATTTTAAATTAAATAAATAATTTAAAAAAAAAAAACACGTAGGGGTCCCCCAAAATTGGATCACCAGCCAAGGTAAAGCAGACAGCTGGGGCCTGATATTCTCAGACTAGGGAGGTCCATGGTTATTGGACTCTCCCAAGCCTAAAAATAGCAGTCCGCAGCCGCCCCAGAAGTGGCGCATTCATTAGATGCGCCAATCCTGGTGCTTCGCCCCAGCTCATCCCGCGCCCTGGTGCGGTGGCAAACGGGGTAATATATGGGGTTAATACCAGATGTGTAATGTCACCTGGCATCAAGCCCTGGGGTTGGTGAGGTCAGGCGTCTATCAGATACCCGACATCACCAACCCAGTCAGTAATAAAAAAAAATAGACGACAAACACATTTTTATTTGAAAAAACACTCCCCAAAACATTCCCTCTTTAACCAATTTATTAGAAAGAAAAACAAATCCAGGTCTGGTGTAATCCAAGGGGTTGCCATGACGATCCACACTGTCCCAGTCAATGAAGAGCAGAATGTTCCCCATTGGCTGGGAGAGCAATGCAGTGACCTGAGCTAACATCAATGGGTCAGCCCAGGTCACTGCAGGGCATGACAAGTGCTGCTGTCAGCGAGGTACATTACCTGCGCTGATCTCCAGCACTGCCGACAGCCCCTGTCACTGAGGTCAATGACCGGCGCCTTCACATCAAGTATCGCGAGAGGTCCGTGACGTCACCGCCAGTGATGTGACAAGCGGCGGCCATGGAGGACAGTGACAGCGCTGAGGTCGGGATGGCGGGACTTCATCACCGCAGGTAAGCTGAGCGGGGGGTGTATGTGTGTGTGTGTGTGTGTATATGTATGTATACATGCCGCGGGCAGGAGGGGGCGGAGCGAGCTGAGCGGGAAGTGTGGGCTTCCTGCACGTAACTAAGATAAACATCGGGTTACTAACCAAAGCACTTTGCTTGGATACTTGATGTTTATCTTGGTTACCAGCTTGTGGCAGGCTGCCAGCGATGGCTCCTGCACACTGTAGCTGGGAGGGGGGGGGTGTGCGTGAGTGAGAGTGTGTGTGTGTGTGTATATGTGTACATGCCGCGGGCAGGAGGGGGCGGAGTGAGCTGAGCGGGGAAGTGTGGGCTTCCTGCACATAACTAAGATAAACATCGGGTTACTAACCAAAGCGCTTTGCTTGGATACCCGATGTTTATCTTGGTTACCAGCTTGTGGCAGGCTGCCAGCGATGGCTCCTGCACACTGTAGCTGGGAGGGGGGGGGTGTGCGTGAGTGAGAGTGTGTGTGTGTGTGTGTATATGTGTACATGCCGCGGGCAGGAGGGGGCGGAGTGAGCTGAGCGGGGAAGTGTGGGCTTCCTGCACATAACTAAGATAAACATCGGGTTACTAACCAAAGCGCTTTGCTTGGATACCCGATGTTTATCTTGGTTACCAGCTTGTGGCAGGCTGCCAGCGATGGCTCCTGCACACTGTAGCTGTAAAAAGCCCTGCTTTTTGCTGCTAGAACCGTTCTCGAACGTATCTAGAACTATCGAGCTTTTGCAAAAAGCTCGAGTTCTAGTTCGATCTCGAACAGCCCCAAAAATCACTCAAGCTTAGAACTGGAGAACCTCGAACCGCGAACCGCGCTCAACTCTACACATTATACATGTACACATACAGTTAATAAACATTGCCATAACACTTACAGGTCCCTGCAATGGGTCTTGCACTCTGTCTCCCGCTGCTTTTCCTTCCGATAATCGCTGCATCGTCCCGGTAACCAGCACTGATTATAGGACCTATCTAGACATCAAAATAGCATGTGACCAGTCACGTGTTTATTATCTCATTGGCTATAGACTGGTCACATGGCTAGACGTCATTGCTAGGTCCTGTCAGTGCATCTCTCCGGTACGCGGTGCTCCGTGTACTGGCGAAATGCTCTGGCACATGGTCGACTCCCCGTTTCTGCATGTGTACGCTCTTTACAGTCAGCCCACATGCAGGGACTAGCTGTCACAGCCGGTAAATAGCGTCACTGGGAATCACATGATCGGAGCACCGTTGCTATGGTAACCCGTCTGTCAGCAGTGACGTCACCGCTTACAGCATGCAGCTGCTTCTCACTCACTGAGTGAATAGATTGCACGGGAAGCAGCAGCGTCTTCCTCCCATGCAGTGCTGTCTGATGTAGCAGAGCTGCATGGGTTGAAGGAGAAAGAAGACAGAAGAGCAGGATCGTGGAGGGCTGACAATATTTTTATTAGAAATAAAACACAACATAATTAGTGACTCCATCTTTATTGAAATAAAGAACCCCCTCCGCAGTAATCCTGAATCAAGGGTCCCGTGCCGTCCAATCCGGATCCAACATCATCGGATCGGTTTGCTGGAAGGCAAAGCGATCAGATGTTGTGTCAGGTTCAAGTGCCTGAATCACATGACACAGCAGCTGATTGTATAAACGGCTTTTATACAATCAGCTGATGCATCAGTACAAAACCCCACAAAAAAACTACACACTTCTGTGCAGACTCCTGAGAGAGAGAGAAGAGAGAGAAAGGAGAGGGAGAGAGAGAGAGAGAGAGAGAGAGATAGAGAGAAAGAGAGAGAGAGAATGCAGCCTCATTCCGTGAAGCGGCTCATAGATGATGTCCGGCTACTCCCCTCTGTGCATAATTAAAATAATATTTTATAATTAATTATGAATACAGAATAAAGCTTAATTAATTTAAAATAAAAAAAATCTTTACCGACACAGCCGGGACTTGAACTCGTGAAGTTATCCATTTTAGGCGAGCGCTCTATCCATTCAGCCATTGGCTCCAATGAGGAACATAGGCAGATTTCGTTATCTTGAGGTCTGCAAAGCAGACTGAAGTCTGATGTGACAGCGCGATTCTCTTCATGTGCTACATGAAGCGTAAACAGAACACTCGTGTTCTGTTGCAGAGCTGACAGTGTCATGTGGATTACTTCGGACCTCGAGGGGTATTTGGGGATATTAATAAAATGGTGAAAAAGGATTTTTTTTTGTCTTTTATTCCAAATAAAGGATTTTTGCTGTGTGTGTTTCTTTACTTTCACTTACAGTTTAATTATGGAAGGTATCTTGGGGAGACGCCTGGCATTATTAACCATGTTATTACCTCGATTGCCACCGCACCAGGGCAATTCGGCATGAGTTGGGTGGAGTCTCGGGACTGTCACATCTAATGGTGCAGCAATTCCAGGCGGCTGCTGGGTGATATTGTTATTGTTAGCGGCTGTGATTGGTTGCAGTGAGACAGCTGTAATTCATCGTGGGGGCGTGTCTGACTTCAACCAATCATGGGCTCCGGTGTGCGGGGAAAGCATGTAATAACTGATTGAATAATGAAGCGGCAGCCATTTTCAAAAGAGGAAAAGACGCCGCAGATTTGTGACAGCCACGCAGCGAGACGCCCGTTATCGGTGAGTAGGAAAAGAGAGGGATTGTGCTGAGGACGCAGGACACATGCAGACAGCAACGTGTGCACATAGCCTTACTGTGAAAAGCCACGTTTTTGGTGCTCAAACCGTTCTCGAACGTAACTCGAACTGTCGAGTTTTTAGCAAAAAGCTCGAGTTCGTCGAACGTCTCAAACACCCCCCAAAATCACTCGAACATGAAATTGGCGAACCTCAACCATCAAACATCACTTATCTCTAGTCCTGACACACCTGAATACATAAATAACTAGCCATATGCAGATATAAAAGATATCCCAAATAATTATATGCTGTATCCTACCACAGAACACTCTGACGTGTTTCGCCAAGGCTTTATCCAAGGATTCCCAGACTCAATAGGATGAAATCATCTTCACTAATGCCCAAAATGTTTGTCAGTTGGATCCTGCCCAGATGAAGTAGGGTCCAAGAAGGATCCCCACCCTCATCAATTGATGTTAATCCCCTGGGGTTGAAGTTTTGATGATGAGACTCAGATACCTGAGGCGCACACATATTTTTATATGATGTCAGGTCAGGAAGAGGAGGAGAGGTACAACATAGAGCCTGGTGATGAAGTTGTAGATCTCATCTGGTGGGAACCCAGAGGCACACAGCTGTGTAGCTCAGCAGATAAGAAGGAGGAGGAAGCCAAGGAGGTTATATTGGCAATTCCAAAATGGAGTCTTCATTTATCTGTGTATGTAAGGGCAGCAATGTTCCCAAACAAAGATGAAAATGAGTCACAACAAGTCTGATGATGTTGTTACTGTACATGAAAAAGATACCCTTCATGTCCACCTCACATGCAAAGAGGTTTTCAACCATTAAGTGCAACCAAAAGGCAAGTTGTCTTTACGGAGGTCTTTCCTGCAGGTGCTGCCAGTGCTGCTCCTCTGCTAAATGAGCATCGTTGATTTGGGATGATGCAACTCTATCTGGTAGAAATTTGAGAGCAGACACCCTTTCATTTTTTTGAAGCTCAAGTCCATACACACAATTAAATCCATGATATTTTTTAACCCCTTAAGCCCCCGGGCATTTTCCGTTGTTCCGTTTTTTTCTCTCTTTCTTCCGAGAACCGTAACTTTTTTATTTTTCTGTCAATCTTGCCATATGAGGGCTTGTTTTTTGTGGGACGAGTTGTAGATTTATGACCATAACCATAGGTTTTACCATATAATGTACTGGATAACAGCAAAAGAATTTCAAGTGTGGAAAAACTGCAAAAAAGGTTTGATCGCACAATAGTGTTTGGGAAATTTTAATCACCATGTTCACTATATGGTAAAACTGATGTGTTGCTGTGATGTCTGAGGTCGGTGCGAGTTTGAAGACATCAAACATGTATGTATAGGTTTACTTGTATCTAAGGGGTTAAAAAAAATTCACAAGTCTGTCCAAAAAAAGTGGCGCGCATTTTGCGCCATTTTCCAAAACTCGTAGCTTTCTCATTTTTTGGTATTTATGGATTAGTGATGACCTATTTTTTGTGTCTCAAGCTGACATTGTTAACAGTACCATGCTTGCGCAGATGCTATGTTTTGATCGCCTGTTATTGCATTTTGCGCAAAATTTGTGGCGACCAAAACGGAATTTTGGTGTTTGGAAATTTTTTGCCGTTATGCCGTTTAACAATGACATTAATTGATTTTACATTTTGATCGATCGGGCATTTCTGAACGCGGCAATACTAAATATGTGAATATTTTTATTTTTTTAACTATTTAATTTTCAATCGGGCGAAAGGGGTGGTTTGAACTTTTAGGGGTTTTTTTATATATTTTTTGTCTTTTAAAACTTTTGTATTAATTATTTTTATTTTACTAGGTCCCTTAGGGGATTATTTGGATCAGCAATCTGATCGCTCTTCCATATTTCCTGATCACAGCTACACAGCTGAGATCTGCAGATAGGGTGCTTTACTTTCAATGCCAGCACTATTCCGTCATTGAGAGAAAGTGACTCATGTTAGCTACAGGCGTCCTCACATGACTCTGTGCTACCATGGCAACCACCGGAAGTCACGTGATTACGTCACGGGGGTGGGGTAAGTCATTGTTATGGCTGTGCGCATATACATCTCGCTGACAGATTTTGTCAGCAAGATATAAGGGGTTAATAGTCGCAGGTGGAACGCGATTACACTGGCAGGCACACATGTCAGCTGTTGAAATCAGCTGATATATGTGCAGATCACCGCGGTCTGCCCACGGCAGGGGGCGGGAATTAACCTTACAAAATCCATAAAGTATCCAGTACGTCATGGGTCACTAAGGGGTTAAGATAAAGGGAAGGGTTGACTGGTACTTGATCAAAAACAGTTCCTTTCCATTAAGTTATTGGACCACTACCCTCTTTCAAGCCATGGTGCACCTGCACCCTCCAATATTTCTTCTTTGTTGAGAAATTGGTTTACTTGGTCCCATATTGCTTTGATGTTTCTTCATCATATTTGCATAAATGGCTGCATATGCTGCATCATCTCTTGATCGGTGAGCTGCCTCCTTTCCAAATGGAGTCTTCATTCATCTGTGTATGCAAGGGCATCAATGCTGCCAAACTATGGTGAAAATTAGTCACTCCAAGTCTGATGATGTCATTACAGTCTACATGAAAAAAATACATTTTCTTTCCACCTAATATGAAAAGAGATTTTCAACAGTGAAGTGCCTCCAAAAGTTAGGTTGTGTTCATAGAGATCTTTCCTGCAGGTTCCCTCGGTGCTGCCCCCCAAACAAACACATAGTGATGTAACCATGATAAGCACTATATTCTCAGTCACAACTCTGGTTTTGGCCAGCAGTGGTCTTTTGGTTGGCCTATTTGTAGTATGTGGACTCACAGAAATCCTCAAACTCTTATTAAAATGGAAGTTTTATTAATAATTATTAAAATAATCCCATAAACACACAAACAGATAACAAACCAGTGTCAGGTTACCCCTCAATTGGTAAATACAAATTACAAAGGGACAGTGAGAGGAAGGAATGGGGGGAGGGTGTTGTTGGAGGGAAAAACTCAGATGACCCTCGATGATACCAGTGTCCCTACCTAACAATGGGAGGTGTGGGTGTGTCACCTTAAGTTACCGGGTGCCCACGCAAGTTGAAGATTAAATGATCTCTGAAAGGCAAGTTAATGATGACACCTTTCCTTTGTATTTTAGGGGAATATATATATATATATATATATATATATATATTTATTCATGTTTTGCATTTTTAAATTAACAAAAATGGAAGATGGGTCGATTCAAAAGTTTGGGCACCCTGCACAGTTAGTACCTAGTACCACCCCCTTTGGCAAGTATCATGGCTTATAGACACTTTTTCTAGCCAACCAGGAGTGTTTGAATTCTCATTTGAGAGATTTTCATCCATTCTTACTTGGAAAAGTCTTCCAGTTCTGTGAGATTCCTGAGTTGTCTTGCATACACTGCTCTTTTGAGGTTTAGCCACAGATTTTCAATGATGTTCAGATCAAGGGCCATTGTAAAACCTTCAGCTTGCACCTTTTAAGGTCGTCTATTATGGATTTTCACATGTGTTTAGGATAATATCCATTTGTGGAAGCCATCCTCTTTTCAATTTCAGCTTTTTTACATATAGTGTTATGTTTACATCAAGAATTAGTTGAAATTTCATTGAATCCATTCTTTCTTCAACCCGTAAAATGTTCTCCATACCATTGGCTGCAGCAGAACCCCACCACATGATTGATCCACCCCCATGGTTAATGGTTGATAAGATTCTCTTTTCTTGAAATTATGTGTCCTTTTTTTCTCCACATCAATCATTGTGGCCAAATAGTTCTTTTCTAACCTCATCGCTTCACAGGACTTGTTTCCAAAATACATCATCTTCTTTAGATGTTCTTTTGCATACTTCTGACACTGAATTTTATGGTAAAAATGCAGATAGGTTTTCTTCTGATGACTCTTCCATGAAGGCCATATTTGTGCAGATGTCTCTGAACAGTAGAACAATGTACCACAACTCCAGAGTCTGCTAAATCTTCCTGAAGGTCTTTTGCAGTCAATCAGGGGTTCTGATTTGCCTCTCTAGCAATCCTACGAGCAGCTCTCACAGAAATTTTGCTTGGTTTTCCAGACCTTATCTTGACCTCTACTCTTCCTCGTAACTGACATTTCTTAATTATATTTCAAACTGAGGAAAGGGCAACTTGAAAACACTTTGCTATTTTCTTATAGCTTTCTCCTGCTTTGTGGACCTCCACCATTTTCATTTTCAGAGTGCTAGGCAGCTGCTTAGAAGAAGCCATGGCTGCTGTTTTTTTGGCACAAGGTTAAAGGAGGCTTGGTTTTTATAAAGCTATGAAATTTGCATCACCTGGCATTTCCTAATGATGATAGTGAACAAGCTATAACCCTAACAGGCTAAATAAGGTGTGAAATCTTGGTCAAAGTTATCTGAGCACACAAATCTCCAAGGGTGCCCAAACTTTTGCATCGGCCCATTTTCCTTTTTGTAATTTTTAAAATGTAAAAGATGAAAACACATTTTTTTTGCTTAAAATGCAAAGGAAATGTGTGATCTTTAACTTTATGCCATTTAGAGATCATTTCATCTTCAACTTGCTTAACTGTTCACAATAACACTAATTTTGACCAGGGGTGCACAAACTTTTACATGCCACTGTATCTGCCTTAAAGGTTTTTAAATGTCAAGACTAAGATGCGTCTCAAAATTATGTCTTGTCACTACTGGCAGGGGTATGGAAGCACCAGCCCTACACCTGTCTCTCATCCATCTCTACATTTCTTATCTCAATAGCCTAAGAAGCTAATGACTATGCCACAACCCAATGGTGTTTTCTCTGCCTTATATTTGGCCAACGATTGCATCCAATGGTTTTTGGTAAAGTTTGAAAACGGTTCAGACACGGTCCGACGAACGTATCATTTTTTCGGTTGGGCTTGACAAACCGAGCCTTGAGAGATTAACTCTACTCTATTATTTACACCAGTTCTGTTAGGAGGAATGGGCCCAAATTCCAAACAACAATTGTGAGAAGCTTTTGTAAGGATATCTAAAACATTTGACCCAAGTCATACAGTTTAAGGGCAATAGTACGAAATACTAATGAAATGTATGTAAACTTTTGAGTTTGCAGAAAGAAATAGAAATGCCTTTAATCATTCTCTCTCTGTCATTATTCTGGCATTTGGCAAATCTAAATAATTTTGGTAATCCTAATTGACCTAAAACAGAAAAGGTTTATTCTGATTTCATGTCAAATAGTGAGAAAAACATGCATATGTGTCTTTTTATATAGGGTATGTAAGCTTCTAGTTTCAACTGTATATAAATATATAAGGGTAGTATTAATGTGCATGAACAAAGATTTTTGTTATAAAAAAGTGTGCACTTATATTCGAATGAATACAAAGAGTGTTTAAATAATTTGGAAAAATTAACAAATAACTTGGAAAAAACTATTCTGTATTTTTAATTTGTGCTTTAATTGATAAGTAGTAAGAGGTGTGAAAAAAATACATATAGATCAACTCTATGGAGCTAACCGTTGCAAATAGAAAGATAAAGCGCACTGCTAAGCGCTGGGGTGAACCAAGTTCAGCGCATGGGAAAAAAATGCATGCACAGCGCATGCTCCATAGGTAAATAGAGTTCAGACAGTGTGAACAGATTGACGGTGCATGCGCAGGGACTTAGAAAGAATTGAGCTTGAAAAAAATAGATCCCAAAGTGAGAAGAGAGGAAAGGAAGAAGACAATGGAAGAAGTGCGGAGCAGTTTTTAAAAGTCAGGGCATTTTATTGCAGAGATAAAGAAGTTATATGTTGGTTAGTTAAAAAACAAATATAAGAACTCTTATTGTAAAGATTGCAGATAATTACAGATACCAGTTGAATATCAATAAAATAATTGGCATTAAAAACATGAAAACATATTCATTAAAAATTGCACTAGTAAAAAGGAATGAATAAAAAAGTTTGGTGACCTCATTAAGACCTGAAACTTTCAAGTTATTCAATTTGTATATCCAAAATGTTTCCTTGCTATATGGTAAATGAAATGGAACTTGTTCAATAGAATTAATTTTTAGGGGATCTGGTCTGGTTTTTATTATGAACTTTAGTATAGTGTCTTGATAACTTACTGTGTGCAAAGAAATCCTTTTCTTATATTATGTCAATATGAGTTCAACTTCTTGTGAAGGGGTTGAATAGAGCACCCACTGTATTGTTTTATTACAGGAACATTCCACAAAGTAGATAATAAATTCTGATATACATGTAAGGTGGGTTTCCATAGAAAAAGTAATGTTTTTATCAACAGTTAAATGGAAAGACGTCCTATTGTGTTGTATGGCTTTACAGCACAGGCACTTACGTGGAAAGGCATTTGAAGCTGCCAGGAATTGCAGAGGAAGACTCTGGAGCTAAATTATTGCTAATTCTTACTCAGCTTGGAGTCAAAATATTTCTTAGGGTAGGAGACCTTCTAAATGTAATCCTGGGGTTTGATTGAAGGACTTTGTGAAGGATCGGATCACTTAAAGTGTCCTAGTGTTTTTGGAGACGATTAAAAATTTTCAGATTTTAAACACTAAATGAAGTGATAAAGTTAATATATTTATTGTTAGTACTAAATGAAGGAGACACCTTAGGTTTTAAAAGATCTTCTTGTGATAAGTTGTTGATAAGTTGTGATAAGCAACATCTGAAGACATCAATAAGGAACTTAAAGCTTGGATGGAAATGGGTCTTCCAAGTGGATAATGACCATAAGCATAATGCCAAACTGGTTACCAATTGGCTTCAGTATAACAAAGTTAATGTTTTGGAGTGGCCATCACAAAACCCTGATCTCAATCCTATTGAAAATTTATGGGCAAAGCTGAAAAGGTTGGTGCGAGCAATGTGACCTACAAACATGGCTCAGTTACGCCAGTTCTGTCAGGAGAAATAGGCCCAAATTCTTACTAACTATTGTGAGAATCTTGTGGAAGGATATTCAAAATGTTTGACCCAAGTCATACAATTTAAGGGCAATGGTAACAAATATTAAGGAAACTTATGTACATTTTTTATTTTCCAGAAAGTAATTAACCCCTTCAGCCCCGGGGCACTTTCCGTTTTTGCGTTTTTGTTTTTTGCTCCCCTTCTTCCGCGAGCCGTAACTTTTTTATTTTTCCGTCAATCTTGCCATATGAGGGCTTGTTTTTTGCGGGACAAGTTGTAATTTTAAAAGAAACCATAAGTTTTACCATATGGTGTACTGGAAAACAGCAAAAAAATTCCAAATGTGGAAAAATTGCAAAAAAAGTGTGATGGCACAATAGTTTTTGGGATGTTTTATTCACGGTGTTTACTATATGGTAAAAGTGATGTGTGGGTATGATGCCTGAGGTCGGTGCAAGTTTGTAGACACCAAACATGTATAGGTTTACTTGTATCTAAGGGGTTAAAAAAATTCACAAGTTTGTCCAATAAAAGTGGCGCACGTTTTGCGCCATTTTCGAAACACGTAGCGTTCTTATTTTTTGGGATCTATGGCTCAGTGACAGCTTATTTTTTGCATCTCGAGCTGACATTTCTAATGGTACCATTTCTGCGCAGATGCTACGCTTTGATCGCCTGTTATTGCATTTTGCGTAAAACTTGCGGCGACCAAAAAACGTAATTTTGGCGTTTGGAATTTTTTTGCCACTACGCCGTTTACCAATCAGATTAATTGATTTTATATTTTTATAGATCGGGCATTTCTGAATGCGGCGATACTAAATATGTGTATATTTATTTATTTTTTAACCCTTTAATTTTCAATGGGGGGAAAGGGGGGTGATTTGAACTTTTAGGCTTTTTTTAAAAACTTTTTTTTTCCTTTTTTTTTATTTTACTAGTCCCCTTAGGGGCTATAGCGATCAGCAATCCGATCACTATTATCTATCTTCTGATCACAGCTATAGAGCTGTAAACAGCAGATACAGTCACTTTCTTTTTCCCTCTGTTCCGTGCCAAAGGAAAACGAAAGTGAAACATCATAGCTGCAGGCGTCATCACATGACCCTGTGCTATTATGGCAACCACCGATAGTCACGTGATCACGCACGTGATTCCGGTGGGGGCGGCGGTAAGTAAAAAACATGGCTGCGCGCATTTAGATCGTGCTGCCAGACTTTGACAGCAAGATTTAAGGGGTTAATGCCCGCGGGTGGAAGCGATTCCACCCGCGGCTAGCAGGCACACATGTCAGCTGTTGAAAACAGCTGATATGTGTGCCGACCGCCGCCTGCCTTAAACAATTAAATGCCTTAAACAATTTTCTCTCGCTTATTATTAGGGCATTTGGCAAATATAAATAATTTTGGTTCCTAATTGACCTAAAATGGGAAAGGTTTATTCTGATTTTATGTCAGAATAAGATAATGCGAAAAACCTGCATATGTGTGTTAATAGATAGTGTATGTAATCTTCTGGCTTCATTTGTATATACATATTTATTTACACATACAAAAAAAAAATTATAATCCCCATAATTGTTAGTCAGTTTTTTATTCCCAATTTCACTTTTCACTCTGTAGCTTGCACAACTTGCTCTCAATTTCTTCACCATCACATTTGTCATCTTCAGCTTCCACAGGTTTATGACCTTTAATATACTATGTTCTTTTTAATACTCATGACCATCACAAATTAACACCTTCACAATTCATGACTAGGCCATTTTCATCTATTAACAGTAATATTTTTGCAAATTTTCCCTTTTTCATATTTGTTTTAAGAGCAATATTTTCTTTCCTTGAACATTTCAAAAAGTAATTGCCTCTTATATTGTGATATGTAAGGAATAATGTTTATAGAATTTTGATATCCTTTTTTTCTGACATCAGGGAAACATCTAAAGAAAAAAAGAAAATAACTATTTTTCACTTTATAAAAAGCAGCACCTCCAGATCCATCCAGGTACCCAACAAATACATAATCACTGGGACAGGAGAAGAAAGTACAGCTAGTAATTCCTACCTATCGAGCGTCTTGGACCGGGTACAGGACAGTGTCTCATCCTCAGTAGCCAGTGGACTCAAAGTCTCAACTACAGAAGGCGGTGGAATCAAAGTCTCAGATGCCTGGGGCGGTGGAACGTCGCTGGATAGCGTCATCTCTTCTTCAGGATCCTGCAGCTTGACTGAGTCAAGTGCCAGGGGCTGAGGAACAGGCTGCAAGCAGGTTTGGTGGCACAAGGGACTCCAGCGGGTAATCGCGCCAACTAATAACAGGGTCATGGAGTTTCAGCCAGGGCAGGCCCAACAGGAGCTCAGGAGCCATCCTTGGGATCACATAGAAGACGATGGTCTCTGTATGTGAAGTGCCAACCTGGAGGTTCACGGGCTCGGTGGTATACCGGACAGGCTTGTAGAGCGGTTTGTCGTCTACAGAGGCGAACCAGAGGGGCTTCTTCAGCGGAGTGACAGGGGCCTGGTATTTGTCTACCGTGGCCTGGTGGATAAAGTTGCCTGCTGCCCCGGAATCGATGTGGGCCTCTGCCGAAAACCGGATCCCCTATGTCGTCACCTGAACCATCTGTTTAACTGGGACTGAAGAGATTCCGGTGGCAAGGGTGGCGGTTCCCACCATCCCTTGGACCTGGGGTCTACCAGGTTTCTCAGGGCATGTTCGAAGCATATGTGACCCGTCTCCACAATAGAAGCCGTTGTGCACGGCGTTGCTTGGCTTGGTTCAGACGGTCCACTTGCATGGGTTCTGGTGACGATTCGCGTAAAGGCAGGGACGAGGGTGCGGTAGGTTTCTGCGGGGCAAAGACATGGCGAGGTAGTTGCTTCTCCCGGACTACCTCCTGGGCACGCTCCAGAAAACGGAGGTCAATCCGGGTAACCAGGGAAATCAAAGCATCCAAGGTGCGTGGAACGTCATGGCCGGCGAGTTCGTTTTTAATACGACCAGAGAGACCCTCCCAAAAGGCTGCCGTTAAGGCCTCATTGTATCAGACCAGCTCCGAAGCGAACGTGCGGAACTGTATGGCATACTGGCTGACTGTTTGGGTCCCTTGGTGTAGCCGGAGGAGCAATAGAGGTCACTGCGGTAGTTCGTCCGGGTTTGTTGAAGGTGCCCCAGAAGGCTCGTAGGAACTCCTGGATATTGGTGGTCATCGGGTCCTCATTCTCCCACAGGGGGTTAATCCAGGCCAGGGCTTCACCTTCCAGGTGTGACATCAGGAACGCCACCTTGGCCTGGTCTGAGGCGAACAAGTGCGGGAGCAACTGGAAGTGCAAGGAGCACTGGTTCAGGAAGCCTCGGCAGGACTTGGGATCCCCTGCGTAGCAAGGTAGAGCAGCAAGGTGAAGTTGTGAAGCCGTGAAGACAACTGGTTTGGACCTGGAGACTAGTTGCCGCATGGACTGAGATGTGGCGGTGGTCTGCAGTGCACATAACTGGTGGTCCACGGACGTCATGAACTTTAGCATCCAGTTCAGGGTTTCGCGCTGTTGCACCAGCTCCTGACGCACCTCAGCCAGCTCTGATTTTTGCGCTCCAGCGAGATCCATGACCTGATCATACTGTGAGGGCCGGGGAGGACTGGTAGGCCCAGGAGGTGGATCCACTGGACCGAGCACCCCACCTGGAGTGCAGGGTACATGGTAGCTGGAGCACTAGCGTGGCAGGAACGGGAATAACCAGGTCACCAGGGTCATGGAGTTCCATAGGACACTACAGGAACAGGTGCAGGTATCAGGAAGCAAAGACAGGACCAGATCACTAGGGTCACAGCGTACTTAAAGGCAGTAATACAGGAAACAGGAACAAAAGGACCTGAGTACCTAGCTCACAAGACAAAGCAAAGAAACACAAGCGATGATCAGGGCCTGCCCACATGGAGAGGCCAGTCTTATTTACCCAGCACAGCCTCAGGTCATTTCCTGTTGCAGCAGTGCTGAACCTATAAGACCAGGTGAGTGGGCGCGGCCCAGTCCTATACAGAGGCCTCAGTCAGAGTCAAACTTCTGAGACCTGGAACAGAACTCAGGGGAGCAAGAGCGGGAGCGGCAGGCGTGACCAGCAGATGCATGGACTGGACCAGTGAGCAAGGAGCGGTGGTGCGATGGCGAGACTGGATCAGTGAGCACGGAGCGGTGCAATGCAAGTGCGACCGGATCAGTGGGTACGGAACGGTGTCTGGATGGTGAAACCGGCTCAGTAGGTAAGGAGCACTGCTGGGACACCGGGAGCATGACAGTATAGCAGTCTTTGGCAGTTAGTTTGATGCTAATGTAACTGCTGATCTTAAAATTATATTTTAAAAGTCATTGTGTGGTCTACAAGTTTGAAAAGTTGATAACTGCAGTAATATTTTTAGCCACAAATGACCGCAATAATAACTTTATTCATGTGAGGACGCCAGTGATATATTATGTAGTGAACATGCCATTTTTGTGACAACTGATGTTATAGAAATGTATCAAGCCAATAACTATTTAAATCATATAAAACTTGTATTACTTGCACTATTACACTCGTATATATAGAGCATGATGTGTTGAAATTTAGATCAAAACTAAATAACACCTATATACAGACTGCAATACACAAATGGACAACTCCAAATTTAAAAGCTAGGGTGACATATTACAAATTTATGAGCGTAATTCTTCACATTAGATTTGAATTTGGTGCTTTGTATATATGAGTCAAATAAATCAATTGACTTTCAGTCAATTTTTAATATATTAAAATGCCTTGGTGAATTCATATAATTTGCAATCTGATTAATATGAATCACAAAAAAAATATCAGCACCATTTCCCACGTTGTGGAAGTTTCCATTTGCCAGAAATCGGCTTCTTCATAATGTCTTGCAGCTGTAACATCCAGCCAAACAATAATCGAAGACTATTGCAGGCACTATGAAAGATGATTCAGGGAAAGCTGTGGCTTTTTTAGGGTTTTGCATCCTGGGGCTCGGAGGAAATTGTCCACAGATTATTCTTTCAGATCAGGAAATAAATTAAAGGTGTAAATCTGAGTGTGCACTATTGTTCCACTGAACAATATATTAAATGGGAGTGTAAGGGGTACTTTGCACGCTGTGACATCGCAGGCCGATGCTGCGATGCCGAGCACGATAGTACCCGCCCCCGTCGCAGCAGCGATATCCTTGTGATAGCTGCCGTAGCGAACATTATCGCTATGGCAGCTTCACATGGACTCACCTGTCCTGCGACCGTCGCTCTGGCCGGCAACCCGCCTCCTTGTTAAGGGGGCGGGTCGTGCGGCGTCATAGCGACGTCACACACCAGGCGGCAAATCGGAACGGAGGGGCGGAGATGAGTGGGATGTAAACATCCCGCCCATCTCCTTCATTTCGCATATTCTACGGAAGCCACAGTGACGCCGGTAGGAGATGTTTCTCGCTCCTGCGGCTTCACACACAGCGATGTGTGCTGCCGCAGGAGCGAGGAACAACATCGGACTGTTGCGTCAGCGTAATTATGGATTATGCCGACGCTGCAGCGATGATACGATTATGACGCTTTTGCGCTCGTTAATCGTATCATCGAGCCTTTACACACTACGATGTCGCATGCGATGCCGGAAGTGCGTCACTTTTAATTTGACCCCACTGACATTGCAGCTGCGATGTCGTAGTGTGCAAAGTACCCCTTAGTCTTGGTCTCTGAAAAATAATCAATAAATTCAAGTCATAGGCTCAGGACATGCAAAGTATATGTGACTGTTTTGTTTTTGTTTTTTTGTCACTCTACAAGCATGGAGGGAGTTTGCATGGCCCTCGGTCCTAATTTTCCTGCAGAATATAAATAATGTAACCAATGCTAGGGTAATATTTTGTTAGGACAACATTAAATTACACTTGAAACAAATTATCCAACTCATAGGCGAAAACCAAACTGACTTGCAAGATAATTAAAGCTGAAGCTGTCCTTCTTCTGATCATGATTGTCTTTCTGGTAGCAAGTCCACATCCACAAGTCACATGCCTAGTCAATGTCTTCAGCCATTTTAACATCCTCATCTACTCGTTTCCCTACTATTCTGCCCCTTTTGTTGCATCATTAGCTATCCTTTTGTGGGCTCACAAAACATACATTTACTTGTCCTAAGAACAAAAATTTAAAATAGTTTTAAAAGTAAAA
Source organism: Anomaloglossus baeobatrachus (assembly GCF_048569485.1). Lineage (NCBI taxonomy): Eukaryota > Metazoa > Chordata > Amphibia > Anura > Aromobatidae > Anomaloglossus > Anomaloglossus baeobatrachus. The sequence goes on from NC_134358.1 coordinate 278,051,463, forward strand.
GTTTCCAGCATCAGGTGTATAGTAAAATAAATAAAGAATAAATAAAAAGTGAAACCTTAGGTATGTACAGGGCCGTTAAAATGTATCCATACCATATGAACTTTTCTACATTTTTTACATTAAACCCACAAACACAAATGTATTTTATTGCAATTTTATGTGACTTACAAAAACATAATAGCAAGTACTGAATTTAGGAAGTGTAAATAAAATGCTAAAGGATTTTTTGAATATCTTAAAAACATAAATCTGAAAATTGTCATTTGCACTTGTATTCAACCCTATGTAGCATGATACCACTAAATAAAATCCTGAGTGACCAATTACCTCCAGAAGTCACCAAGTTAGTAAATTGAGCCCACATGTTTGTAATTTATTCTGTCTAGCTGAAGCTGTCCTGTGAAGGTTTCAGAGGTCTGTTTGAAAATACTTTACAATTTCTGTGACACACAAGCCTTGGTTTCAGGATTTTGGTTTATTAGCAAAATATCGACAGAAGGAGTCTTAAACTGCTCCTTTTGTTTGCAGCCTGTGAATAAAAAAAAACCTGGTGTTAAGATGCCACTCTTAAATATATCACAAATCAATCAATTTAAAGTCACATTCAAAGACTATCCAGGTAAATAAATCCCTCATATACCTTAAATCTTTGGAATTGTATTGACAGACTTAGATTAAAGGGCACTTTACATGCTGCGACATCACTAGCGATTGCACCTGCCCCCGTCGTTTGTGCTTCACGGGCAAATCGCTGCCCGTGGCGGACTTAATCGGTAGTGCGCGTCACACATACTTACCTTTCTAGCGACGTCGCTGTGGGCGGCGATCAACCTCTTTTTTAAGTGGGAGGTTTGTGCGCCGTCATAGCGATGTCACACCGTGGCCTGCCAATAGAAGCGGAGGGGCAGAGACCATCTACATTAACAACACACCACCTCGTTGCCGGATGACGCAGGAACGCTGTTGTTCGTCGTTCCCGGGGTATGTGTGCTGCCACATAGCGATGTGTGCTGCCTCTGGAATGATGAACAACCTGCGTCCAGCACCAGAAACGATATTTGGGAAAGGAACGACATGTCAACGATCAACGATTAAGTGAGTATTTTTGATCATTACCGGTCGCTCGTAGGTATCACACGCAATGACGACACTAACAAGGCCGGATGTGCGTCAAGAATTCCGTGACCCCAACGATATCTCGTTAGCAATGTCAATGCGTGTGAAGCGGTCTTAACACTTCCATTTTGAAAGTGTGTTTTGTCGCTGCAGTAGTACACTACAATAAAATAAGACTGCATTATATCCTTATTTGTAATAAACGTAGTGCTCTTATCTCTACCACTATGCTCCAGAAGCTTATATCGTGCTGCATTACCAGCTTTAAACTCTTATAATCCCCTGATAGCCTATTCTGACTGGTTGTGTTACACCATATTATCTGATAGCTGCAGGACATTTTGGGTAAACAAACCTTCCACACCCTGCATACAAGTGCATCTCAATAAATTAGAATATCCTCAAAAGTTTATTTCAGTAATTCAATACAAAAAAGGAAACACATATATTATAAAGTCATTACTAATAGATTGATCTTTTTCACATAATTATTTCTGTCAACTTCATTATCTCAGAAAATTAGAATATTATATAAGACCAACTGAACAAATGATTTTAAACTCAGAAATGTTGGCGCCTACTGAACAGAATGTACAGTAAATGCAGTCAGTTCTTGGTTGAGGCTCCTTTTGCATGAATTACTGCATCAATGCGGCGTGGCATGGAGACGATCAGCTTGTGGCACTGCTGAAGTGCTATGGAAGATCAGGTAGCTTTGATAGCTTCAGCTTTTCTGCATTGTTGGGTCTGGTGTCTCTCATCTTTCTCTTGACAATAACTTGTGTATATTATACTCGAAGTTGATGTTCCATAGATGAGTCCATTAATTTCTATTAGTAATGGCTATGTCTTCTGGTAATGGCATATCTTCAGCTAAAATATCCCAATTCTCCATTACAAGTTACCACTTATGGGTGCTTTACACGAGACAACGGATTGTGTGATGCATCGTCGGGGTCACAGTTTTCGTGACGCACATCCGGCATCGTACACGACGTCGTCTCGTGTGAAACCTCTGAGCGATGCAGTATTGCTCACAAATCATGAGTCGTGTACTCATCGCTCAGTTTCATAATATCATTTATTTTTCCTGCAGCAAGTTGTTCATCGTTCCCATGGCAGCACACGGCGCTCCGTGTGACACCCCGGGAACGATGAACACAGCTTACCTGCATCCCGCTCATCTCCGCCCCTTCGCTTCTATTGGCCGGCCGCTGTGTGACGTTGCTGTGACGCCGAATGTCCCTCCCCATTCAGGAAGTGGATGTTTGCCGCCCACAGTGAGGTCACTCAGCAGGTAAGTGCGTGTGACAGGGATTTCACGACTTTGTGCAACACGGGCAGCGATTTGCCTGTGACGCACAAACGACAGGGACGGGTACGATCGATTGTGAAATCACACAATCAGTCGTCCTGTGTAAAGCAGGCTTTAGTGCAATTTGTTAGCAGTGAGTCACATGGATGAAGAGGGTGTAAACTCAAACAGTAGAATCTTGATTCTGTATTAATATATGATCTGAAAAATATGTTACCCATGAATAGTACTATTCAATCTTGATAGAACATACTTGTACATGCAGTCTAGTCGACTCAAGAATAGATGGCCATCATAAAGTCTAGGAGCCTGGGTGCATCATTTACAAAATGCATTGTCAATCAGATTTGGAAAAGATCACAGACTTTGGTGATTTCTGACTTCTCATGTGCAGAATATTTCAGTCATTCTTATGGGCTTACAGGGTGTGATAGACTGATGCATCTAATCACATAAGACTAAGAGGGATATTTATTAGAAAGATATTTAAATTTAGAAAACATGACAAGTTTGTGTGTGCAGTTTTATTAAACAAGCTGTAGATTACCACTAGTTACCAAATGTCTTCCCATGCAAGATAAGTCACTTGGAGAGCACTAGATGGTGTTTACATTAAAGGGAATCTGTCACAAGATTTTTGCTACCCCATTTCAGAACAGTATAATGTAGAGACAGAGACCCTGATTCCAGTGATGTGTCACTTACTGAGCTGTTTGCTGTCATTTTGATATAATAAATGTTTTCTTTGCTGTAGATCTAGTAATTATACAGAGCTCATGAATATTTCATAGCTTGCCAAGTAGTCCTCTAATGTCTACTACTGAGTAAAAAGTGATTATATCAAAACTACACTAAGCAGCCTAGTAAGTGAAATGCTCCTGGAATCAAAATCTCTGCCCTTATATTATGCTGCTCTCAGATTATGTGGCAAAACCTCTTGAAAGATTTCCTTTAAAGAGCTCAAAAGGAGTTAAACAAACTACTAAAAGTTGGCTTGTTACATCCCTTTTTTACCCAGCAATTAATTACTTTGCAGTACTGAGATTCACATCTGATTGTTTTCCTGCCATTCAAATTTTTTGGAAAAGTTTGTTGAATGTAACTAATTAACGTTTCAAAAGTTTTGGGCATCTCTAGTAATAATCACAACTCTTCAACTATTTCAAAGGTTGTGACTTGAAAAAATTAGTTGTCCTCTCAGTTTAAGTTGCTTAGCTATACACTAATTTGGGTACATAGGAGAAACTGTTGCAGGGTAATGAAGGTAATTTTAATTTCTGTGCATTTTCATCTCTTTTGGTGTTTAAAAATCTACATAATCTAGCTTTAATTCTGACAAATATCTCAGTTGTACTGCTTCCTTATTTCTCTAACACAATATTGTGTTAATAACGTATAAATTATTTAATTTTAGCAATATTGTCAGAATTAGATATGTTTTCATTGACACTCAACATAAAAGTTCCCATATTTAATTTGCATAAACCTGGCATCAAAATAAAGGATTAAAAAGCAAAACTGTTGAAGCCAAATTTAACTTTGAGTTCAGGCTGAGACTTTGACTCTAAACTGTGCCCATTGATTAGAGGAAGCCAAGAAAATGCTGAGCCAAAGCAATGATTCATTTTTATAACTTCAGCAGTAAGACAAAATACGGGTTTGTTAAACTCATTGTGGCTTTGAAAAAACTCAAGTACTGGCTATGCTTCTGCAGAAAACTATCACCACCAAACAACCACTCAACTTCAATTACATTTTTGCTCTTTGAGGCAGTACAACAATTTGTTTGCTAAGTGGTTTTCTCTTTTTGTGTATCATTCTTCAGCTCATGTATATTCCATTGAAATATAAATTTTCAAGTACAAATTGAAAGTTGGATATATGTAGTTATACCTACATTGGTTAATGATGTTATAAGAGTGTGCCATGATAAAAATAACAAAATTTGGAACACACCAGATTTTTATTGTCAGTTCAAAATGAAGCAAAAGTGCTATAGTGCAATTCATCAATTCATTTTATAGACACTTAAAGGCCAGAACTAAAGTGGGCTTTACACACTGTGACATTGCTACCGATATATCGTTGGGGTCACGTCGGTAGTGACGCACATTTGGCGCCGGTAGCAACATCGCAGCATGTGACGCTAATGCGTGACGATCAACGAGCGCAAATAAGTGCGATATCGTACCTCATTGTCACATCGTTCATTTCCATAATATCGCAGGTTGATCCTGCGACAAATGGTTCATCGCTCAGTACACATGCATAATTGCTCTGTGTGACACCCCTTGCATGTCGAACAATATCGCGTATGCGATCGGCATCATCGCCCATCCGTTGTGCCTCACACAGAGCTTTTAAAGTTGGGTTAATCAATCTTAATGGAGAAATCATAGCGTACGTAAAATGTCATGCAGCAAAGTGCGGAAGGCGAGAGTGAATCAATGGTGCAAGTGGGTTTGCATGAAGTATAATGGACGCCTCGGACACAGACTATTTCTTTTGAAGCGTAACTTGTGTGACGCCTTCGAAACAACCATGACACAGAAAGGACATCGCTGCAGACATTGAAAGCATTTGCCGATCGGGATTTTCGCCACTGCGCTCGATTCGTGTAACCGCTAATAAACAATTCAGGTGCGAACAACCAATATCGCTGCTGCGACGTGTGCGATCGCTTGTGCGCAAGAACGACATCGCCGCCGAGGTTTCAACGTCTAAAACCTGCTTAAATGTAGAGTAAATAAAAATATTTTGGACAATTATATTTAAAGAGAAAATTATTTGAGTGATCACAAATGCATGTCACAAACAGATAGAGATTTTTAAAGCTGAAAGTGAAAAAGTAAAAAGTATTTTTATGCATAATTAAATTTAGAACAAGGCTGAATTAGAAAACAAAAATATAAGACTACTTTATTCAATTAATGTTAGTATTTGAGGAGTCATTATTTTGCCAGGAAAGACATTTTGAAAAGATTTAGTATGAATATTACATGAATATATATTGTTAAAAATAACACCTATTTTAGTGCTGTGCTCTAGTTCATCACACTATATGGACAAAAGCATAAACATACCTTTTAAGCATTGAAATTAGATAACTCAAAAACTCCCATTGCCATGGATTTTTAATGATTGATTTTGGCATTGAAGAAACTCACTGGCCTTAAAAAGAGTATGGACATGAAAATGGTCAAATTCGTTTGGATGAACAAGAATAGAGATTGTAAGCCAGGTCTTCTTGTCCATCAATTTTTAATCTTATAAATGCTCTTCTGGATGTACAAAAATTCCCACAAGACACATTTAATAATCTTTGGAAAGCCGTCTAAGAATAGTAGACCTTGTTGAAACTTCAAAAGAGAGAAGAAAGGGAAACTCCATATTAAGGAGTATGGATTTAGATTGGGACATCATAAAAGATCAGGTAGGTGTAATGTATGAGTTCCTCAATGATTTTTCCCTTACAATGTAGGTTACGCTTTTTAAAGAACTCATTAATTTTACATTTATGTTTTGTTGCTTTCTTGAATACACAGACAAGTCAAAGGCTAACAACATTTTGAACTTTTGACTTTCAAGCTCCATATCTTACCATCCACTACATCTTTGAGCATGAGACTACGTTATTATTATAAATAAGTATTGTGACTATGTCAGACTTAGATTGGACTTGCAACTATTTAGCATTTGATTAGTTATTCAGATTCTTGTCATATCACTGCATTGTTACTATTTTTCTCCTGGTGTATGAAAAAGCTTTTTATTCCTTTAAACTACATATTACAACCTATTCTCACATTTCTTAACCCCTGTAACCCCCAGCCCATTTTCACCTTAATCACCAGGCCATTTTTTGCAATTATGACCAGTGTCACTTTCACACGATGTAACTCTAGAATGCTTCAACGGATCCCAGTGATTCTGAGATCCCAGTGTTTTTTCGTGACATATTTTACTTCCTGATAGTGGTAAACTTAGGGTGATGTTTGTTGCATTTATATGTGAAAAAAATGGAAAATTTAGAATATTTACAATTTTTAAACTTTGAATTTTTATGCCCTTAACTCCTAGAATTATGTCATACATAATACTTAATAAATAACATTTACCACATGTCTACTTTACATCAGCGTAATTTTTGAAAGATTGTTGTTTTTTTGTTAGGAAGTTATAAGGGTTCAAAGTTTATTAGCAATTTCTTATTTTTCTAACAAAATTTACAAAGCCACTTTTTTAAGGACCCCATTACATTTAAAATGACTTTGAGAGGCATGGGTGATAGAAAATACAAAAAAGTTATACCATTCTAAAAACTGTATCCCTCAGTCTGCTCAAAACCCCATAAAATATGTTTATTAACAGTTTAGGTGCTTCACAGGAACTAAAGCAATGTGGAAGGAAAAAAAATGACAATTCTACTTATTCCTCACAAAATGTTAATTTAGCATTTTAACAAGGTAACAGGAAAAATGCACCATAAAATTCATTGTGCAAGTTATTCTGAGTATGCCGATACTTCATATCTGGTGGAAATCAACTGTTTGGGTGCATGGCAGTGTTTGGAAGGGAAGGCGCGCCATTTCAATATTTGAATGCAAAATTAGCTGGAATCATATGGCAGGGCTCAGAAGACAAGGGGCACCATTTGAATTTTTCAATGCAAAATTGCTTGAATTATTAGCTGACAACATGTCATGTTTGCAGAGCCCCTAAGGTACTTAAACAGTGGAGCTTCCCCACAAATTACCCCATTTTGGAAACTAGACATCTCAAGGAATTTATGTAGATGTTTGTTGAGCACCATGAACCCCCAGGTGTGTCACTAATTTTTACAATGTTGAGCCGTGAAAATGAATAAATACATTTTTACCACGCTATTGTTATTTCAACCAGGCAGCTTTTTTTACAAGGGTAACAGGAAAAAAATGCACCCTACATTTCCTTGTGCAAGTTCTCCTGAGTACGCTGAAATCTCATATGTTGTGGAAATCAACTGATTGGGCGCAAGGCAGGGCATGGAAGGGAAGAAGCGCTATTTGACTGAAAAATTGGCTGGAATTATTAGCGCATGCATGTCTCTTTTGGAGAGCTGTTGTGCCTAAACAGTAGAAATCCTCTACAAGTGACCCCATTTTGGAAACTAGACCCTCAAGGAATTTATCTAGATGGTTGGTGAGCACCTTGAATCCCTAATGCTTCATGGTATTATATAACATTGAGCCATGAAAATGAAAAAATACATTTTTTACCACAAAAATGATATTTTAACACCAAAGTTTTCATTTTCACAAGGGTCAAAGGACATAATGGACCATACAATTTGTTGTGCAATTTCTCCTGAGTACGGAAGTACCCCATTTGTGGTCAAAAATACTATTTTGAGGCACAGTGCAAAGTGAAGAAGTGAAGGAGCACCATATTTGAGAAAAGATTTAGTTGGAAAGTTTTGAGGATGCCATGTCACACTGTCAAAGCCCATAAGGTGGCACTACAGTGGAACTCCCCCACAAGTGACCCAACTTTAGAAACTAAACCCCTCAAGGATTTTTTAGATATTTGGTGAGCACCTGGAATTTTAAAATGTTGAGCCATGTAAATTAAAAAATACATTTTTTATCCTCAACAATATTGCTTGAACCCCAAATTTCCAATTTATACAAAGGGAATAGTTAAAAAAGGGTCCCATAAGGTGTTACATAATTTCTCCTGAATGTGGCAATACCCCACATGTGACTGTAAAGCATGCTTTGGGCACACCAAACAGGGAGGGAAGGAGCGACTTATGGAACACAGACTTTCTTAGAATAGTTTGCAGACTCCATTTGCAGAGACTCTAAGTGCCAGAACAAAAGAAAACCCCTCAAGTGACAACATTTTGGAAATTACACCCCTCTTGGAATTCAACTACGGCTGTAGTGATAATTTAGTCTCTGGAAAACACCCTTGTTGTAAAACATAGTGAATGCTGCAGAATTAAAAATTGAAAATAAGTCTATATTGTACCCAGTACATTGTATTGCCCGTACATTGTGCCCAGCTCGTGCTTCTGGAAACCTGCACCATGCACATTTAAGCTACACTACACTTTACTACAATAAGGCCAAACATGTGGACGTTAACTGTGGTTTAAGCACATTATGGGACTCAGAAGACACAGGGGAATTTGGATTTGGGAGCGCAGATTTTGCTGGATTTCTTTTTTGAGGGAGGAGCTATAACATTTTTCCAGACCCTTTGTGCTAACAGGAATGTGGAAGCCCCAAATATTCCATAAATATGTGATTCATGGAAAAACCGAGATAGATTTATTTACTAGTGAGGCAGCAGAGTTACTCTGAACGCTGTTTAGCCTCTGTTCAGCGATGTCCATCTTTTCAAAGGTGAACAGAACTTTGATGACTGTGCTTTTGTGCATGCCTAAAAATAGTCATAAAAAGATTGACACCGCTGAAGCACAGGCCAAACATGAGGTTACAGCAACTCCCTCTGCCTAATTACAGTGAATGTTCACATAGGAATTTCGTCTGAATCATGTTTTTCAGAAATTTGGGGTATGTGTCCACGATTCGCGCATGATGTGTCCAGGACATAGTGTGTGGTGTCCTGCAGAGACGCAAGTATTTTCCACAGGAGACTGCAGTTACCCGTGCACATGATCACTGTATGAGGTGCTGTGGACTTTCGCTCACTTTTATCTGTTAAGAAAACTTTAATTTCCGCAAGCATAAATTGACAGGACTGGAAGCTGCTCCACTTGTCTGTTCATTCTGTAGAGAAAAGAAGCATAGTGGGAATTGTATTTCTATAAATCCCATCCAATATGCATGTACTGTACCACACAGTATTTTGGATGCAGCGAAAACATACCGAATCCAAATATCTTTTATTCCTGATTGTGGGCATGTACCTTACAGCTAATCCCCAGTGTATTAAGTCAGCGTAAAGCACAGGATGAATATGAGACACGCCATACTGTGATCTTTTAGTGGCAGAATGAAAAAATCAATAGAGGTTGAAGAGTTGGCTTTATTTGTTTATTTTTATTTATTTTATGACGTTCACCTTGCGATATAAGTGATTAGGCAGCTTTATTCCTCTGGTCAGTAGGGTATAAGATTTATATTTTTTTAAGTTTGGCGACCATCACCCTAAAACTGCTTTTTTACAAAATAAAGGTTTTTTGCATCATTGAATTTTGAAAGCTATAGTTTTTCATTTTGCTGCTGAAAGAGTCATGTGAGGGCTTGTTTTTTGTGGGATGAGTTGAATTTATTATTGGTACCATCTTAGGCCACATAATATTTTTTGCCTGCTTTCTTTTCCACTTTTTCTGAGGCGAATCATGAAGAAACAGCAACTCAGGAATAGTTTTAGTTTTTTTTTACGCCATTCACCAGCGTCAAATGGAAGCCTACAACCCTCGTCATGGGATCTAGTGTGAGGACCTATAACCATGAGGTTCCCGTGACGAGGGTTGTAGGCTTCTGTTTTATGGCCATAAATACCAACTAAAACCATATATTTTTTGTACAGGATACAGCCAGGCTCCTTTCTGTTAGGATTTCCATTTTAGAGTTTCTGTCCCTGCATGGCACACAGGTGGGTTCCGGCTTGGTAGCCCTGCTGATCTAATAGTATGGGCGTCACCTAATAGGCTGCGGGCTTGTGACTGTGTATCAGCATGTGTGAACAACGCTCTATGCAAACCACCAGTGTGCAGTTTTAACATCTAGCAATTGCCCCCTCCATTCCATGGAAGTGTGTGTGTGATTTGCTCCTCCTGTACCTGTGATGCCTTCACTTAGTGGGGGTTTAGCTGTATCTTGGTAGAGTATTAGTTTTTGGCCTGGGCGATGTACACACTGCAGCCCATTTTTGCTGTAAGTAATATCATGTATAGAGTTAAAAACACACACAGAAAAAAATGTAGTTTAATTGAATGAAGATTCCCCTTTGGATTATGTTGGAACTTTGAGGATTTCTTTTTAATTAATAAATTGGTGAATGAGAGAGTGTGAGGGAGACTTTATTCCTTACTTGGATTATTTCAGAACTTTGAAGACTTTTTGAATTAATTAAATGGCTGAACCAGGGATTCTGGGGTAGTTTTTATTAAAATAAACTATTTTTTTCTTGTGTGTTTTATATTAACTCTACACTTGCATATTTAGTATTCTGGGTGTCTAATACTCACCCCTGGGCTTGATGCAAGCTGTAATTTCACAACTGACATCTACTCCAAAAGTATTACCGTGACTGCCTCCACACCATAGCAATCAAGAGAAGCTGGTCAAAGCACCAGAATTGGTGCATCTAATGGATGCACCACTTCTATGGCAGCTGCAACTTGCTATTTTTAAGCTGGGAAGGACCAAATAATCATTGGCTTTCCCAGCCTGATAATACCAGCCTAGAAGATGACTGCTTTACATTGGCAGGTTATCAAATAGGGTGGAGCCCATGCTGTTTTTTTAAAATTAGTTGTTTAACTATTTTTAAAAAATTACATGCTATTCCCTCTATTTTTGATAACCAGCCATGGTAGAACAGACATCTGAGGGTTGCTACTGTGAGAATACTAAATATTTTTCTATATGCTTTTTACTATGAGATTATATGCTTTTAACTGTGAGAATATATATATTCTTTTCTGTAACCAAGCTTTCTTTTTTATTTGAGTAAGAAGGAAGTGTCTGTTTTCTAATTGCTGCTGGTATCAGGAAAGCAAGTACAGTCACATGAAAACGTTTGGGCACCCCTATTAATGTTAACCTTTTTTCTTTATAACAATTTGGGTTTTTGCAACAGCTATTTCAGTTTCATATATCTAATAACTGATGGACTGAGTAATATTTCTGGATTGAAATGAGGTTTATTGTACTAACAGAAAATGTGCAATCCACATTCAAACAAAATTTGACTGGTGCAAAAGTATAGGCACCTCAACATAAAAGTGACATTAATATTTTGTAGATCCTCCTTTTGCAAAAATCACAGCCTCTAGTCGCTTCCTGTAGCGTCTAATGAGTTCCTGGATCCTGCATGAAGGTATATTTGACCATTCCTGTTTACAAAACAATTCCAGTTCAGTTAAGTTTGATGGTCGCCGAGCATGGACAGCACGCTTCAAATCATCCCACAGATTTTCAATGATATTCAGGTCTAGGGACTGGGATGGCCATTCCAGAACATTGTAATTGTTCCTCTGCATGAATGCCTGAGTAGATTTGGAGCGGTGTTTTGGATCATTGTCTTGCTGAAATATCCTTCCCCTGCATAACTTCAACCTCATCACTGATTCTTGCACATTATTGTCAAGAATCTTCTAATATTGAGGTGAATCCATGCGACCCTCAACTTTAACAAGATTCCTGGTGCTGGCATTGGCCACACAGCCCCAAAGCATGATGGAACCTCCACCAAATTTTACTGTGGGTAGCAAGTGCTTTTCTTGGAATGCCGTGGTTTTTTGCCTCCATGCATAACGCCTTTTTGTATGACCAAACAACTCAATTTTTGTTTCATCAGTCCACAGGACCTTCTTCCAAAATGGAATTGGCTTGTCCAAATGTGCTTTTGCATACCTCAGGCGACTCTGTTTGTGGCGTGCTTGCAGAAAGGGCTTCTTTCGCATCACTTTCCCATAAAGCTTCTCCTTGTGCAACGTGCGCTGTATTGTTGACCGATGCACATTGACACCATCTGCAGCAAGATGATGCTGCAGGTCTTTGGAGGTGGTCTGTGGATTGTCCTTGACTGATCTCACCATTCTTCTTCTCTGCCTTTCTGATA